>NC_141001.1:20038522-20647722 GCF_052327205.1 Somniosus microcephalus
CCAATTCATCTCCTTCCCCATGACCCTGGAGAAGCAGCAGCAGCGTGCAGTGGGATTTGCAAGATTAGCGGGCTTCCCCATGGTGCAGGGCGCCATTGACTGCACGCATGTGGCTTTGCGGGCACCTATCGACAATGCCGAGGATTACCGCAACCGGAAGGGCTACCATTCCCTCAATGTACAGCTGGTGTGTGACCACAGGCAGCGCATCCTAGCTGTCAATGCCCGCTTTCCAGGCAGCAGCCACGATACATTTATCCTGCGACAGACTACTGTGGCTGACATGTTCCAGGCACAGCCTCCCCCAAGAGGATGGCTTATCGGGGCAAAGGCTATCCTTTGTGTACCTGGCTCATGACCCCGCTCCGCGCGCCCAGGACCCCTGCTGAGGAGGCATACAACGAAAGCCATCAAGCCACCAGGAAGATCATAGAACAAACGATTGGCGTCCCCAAGCAACGGTTCCGCTGCCTGGATCGTTCCGGCGGATCTCTGCAGTATTCGCCGGAGCGAGTCTCCCAGGTCGTGGTCGTTTGCTGCATGCTGCACAACCTGGCTATCCGCAGGACTCAGGCACTGCCACCTCACGCTGGAGCACCACCTCAGGAGGAGGAGCAGGAGGAGCATGAGGAGGAGGAGGAGGAGGAGTACCAGCCCAGGAGGGAGGCACAAGGTCCAAGGGCCGCCCGTCGTCGGCTTATTGAACGTCACTTCTAGCCCCCCTGTCAGGGAATGGCTTGTGGCAATGAAGGGACCTGAATGCAGCCGCTCCGCAAGCCCTCAGCCGGTTAAGGCAACAACCACTTTAAACATCAAACATGGACAAGCTGAATAAATAAAATGCTTTATTGAACAAACTCAGGGCCCTTCCCACATGAAACCCAAAAACAGACAACACCCCAAAAAACAGTCACACACATGACTCACTCCCACAACCTGGGGAGGAATAACAAAACATTTCCACAAAAATGGCCTTCATCCTCGGCCTTACAAAAACAACCATCCCCATAAACAAAACAACCATCCCCATATAAAAACAACCATCCCCATATAAAAACAACCATCCCCATATAAAAACACATTTGCCCACTCCCTCTACTTTGTGGCCCGCGAGGGCGACTCCTTGTCCAGCCTTTTGCGGCCCCTGGCCGCCCTGCTGCTCCTCCTCAAAGTGTGCCCAGTGGCTGCTGCAAGGCTGGGGGAAGGCTCCTGAGGGGCACATGGCGTGACGGCAGATGCCCTTGGGGGTCGGCCTAGACGAGCTCTGGCCCTCGAGGGGCCGGCTGGTGACTGCTGCAGCTGTGGCTGGGCAGCAGCAGCTCGTCGCAGCTCCACTGGCAGTGGCGGCTGCAGGAATGGGGGCAAGCTGGCTGATGGCAGGCGCTCGCTGCTCGCCTGAGACACTGGCACTCGCCCGGGCCAGCACTGCAGCATGCGCAGCAATCTGCTGAAGGACAGACCGCTGTGCTGCTGCAGCGCGGCGGGTGCCCTGGCGATGCCTGGCTGACACAGCGAGTGTGGCAGCAGTGAGTGCCCGTACTGCCCTGGTCTGTGCCCGCATCAGACCAGCCAGTGACTGCACGGCACCACTGATCACCTGGCCACTCGCTGCGTGAGCTGCCCTGAATTCCGCCCAACTCGCTGCCTGTGCTGCCCCGAATTCGGCCCGACTCGCTGCGTGTGCTGCTTCGAATTGCTCGAAACTCCTGGCCTGTGAGGCGCCGAAATCAGCCACACTATGAGCCAGGGACTCGATGGCCTCAGGCAACCGTGCCACAACCCCCATGAACTCGGTGTGCCGGCGATCCGAGTCCACGGACATTTGATCGAGGAGGCGCACCTCCTTGGCGAGGACCGTCTCCGGACTGGAGGCCGGACTCTCCCTCTGGGGAGAAGGCCGCCGAGCTGCCCGACCCTTCCCGCGTTGCTGGATGCCACTGGGCCCAGCAACTACACTCCCCTGCGACCCTTCCCCCCTCTTGGAAGAAGGCCGCCGAGCTGCCCGACCCTTCCCGCGTTGCTGCACGCCACTGGGCACAGGAGCTACACTCCCCTCCGACACTTCCCCCTGGCTCTCCTCCAGGGAAGACGTGTCCCCTCCATTGGCATCCCCTGGCGCGGCTGAGGGTTCCCCTGATGGGCCGCCTTCCTCTTCCTCTTCCTCCTCCTCCTTCTCCTCTTCCGAGGGGCTGTCACTGGCAGCTTCAGGGACCTCCTCCTCACCATCTGAAAGCAGGAAGGCACAAGAGTAGCTTTAGAGTGAGGAGAGGGCGTCAGCGAGGGAGGCATGAGTGGTGGCATTCAGCGCATTGGTCGGACAGTGGCAAAGGATGTAGATCTGAAGCGCAAGTGGGACGAGAGAGGTCCAAAAGGTGATGTCCTTACCATTGGTGCCCAGAACAGGGTCGGCATCTCCAGATGCAACGGGGCCAATCACCCGGGCACCCATGAGGCTACCCACGTGCTCTTCCAGGTCACTGAGCTGCTGGATCTGGGGACGGCCTCCCCGGTCACAGACCGGCTCTTCTGATTGTGTGCCAGCTTGGCCTGCAAGAGAAAGGACGGCCTCTAAGTACAGTGTGGTGCCCTGATCTTGTGTGCACTGCCTCCCATGGTCGAATAGCTTGGCCAGTGTGTAAAGTGCAGAATGTGCAATTGATGTTCATGCCAGTGCCATAGCTGCTGGATGAGGGCTGGCCATTAGGGCTTTTAGGTCCCTTTGCCCATAATGTGAGGTGCACATTGATGCGCTATCAATTACTCATAAAAGACTGAGAGTTAAGAGAGTAACTAAAGGCTTTTATTAACAAAAGAATGAAGGTCTGCCTCGAGTGGTCGACCGGTCCAGAATACAAAGGGCTGGGGAGCAGTCACCTTTATACTAGGACTTGTGGGAGGAGTCAGCCGAGGCATGTCCAGGCATGTACACAGTGGAATACAAACAGTGGTTTACCACACACATGCAAGGATGAGGAAGACACTGGAAAGGGGACTCACCCTGACAATCCTTGTGAGGTCATTGAACTTTTTCCGGCATTGGACAGCGTTCCTGGGGACCTCGCTGTTGGATGTGACCCTGTGGGCGACCTCCCTCCAGGCTTTCCTTTAGACGCTGGTGGCAGGCTTCTTGCCACTGTCCGGGAACAAGAGTTTGCGTCTCCTCTCCAAAGCCCTAACCAGCACCCTCAAATCATGGCCAGTGAAGCGCTGCGCTCGTTCACGGGCCTTCTGCATCTTTCCCGGTGCTATTTCGGTTCAGCAGCAGTGTTTAGGCCTAGCTGGAGGGCTGCAGTGTCCAGGGCGTGGCAGCAGACCAACTCGACCCTTCCCCCTTTAAGAGCTGGCCGGCGCCAGGGTGTCTGCTGTCAATCAAGAAATGACCGCACCTGTGCTGCGCCCGGCCTCGGCGGTTTAGCTCAGCATCGCCGGCTTTGCTCCTAAAGATAGTTGTGTAACGCCAGTTTTAGCGCTCGAGCAAACTCTTAGGGCGAAGCTACTGAATATCGGCGAAGTGGCCTCGACTTTGTGCCGGGCGCAAACTTTAGCGGCCGCCCGACTTTTCCGCCCCAAAAGTGGCTATACTGAATTTCTAGGCCCATGTCTCTCTGTCTGTCTTTCTGTCTCTCTGTCCGGCTATACAATCAAAAGTTATAGAGCGTACCTACACATATGTTATATCAAAAGAAAGCTCATTATTAGTGGACTCTTGTAGGTGTATTTACTTTTTGGTCGGACAAAAATTGTTCCGACGGTATCCAAAAAACTTTCAAAATTCCGCTCATTATCCGCTCATTAGCATCGAGTGACGTGAAGGTTGACCAATCGTACAGTCGAGCGACCCGACGGTCGACCAATCGCTGCGTCACGGGGGCGGGTTCATTGCGTGTGCGGGCAGGCCATCCTACAGTCGAGTGACAGGACGATTGACCAATCCTAAAGTTCAGTGACCTGACGGTTGACCAATCGGTGCGTCTGTGGGCAGGCCTTATCGTTCTGAACTGAGGTGAGTGGCTGCCATCTTGATTCCAAACTGTTCATTTCTTTTTCCCACTTTCTGCGTGTTTCTTTTCAAATCTACATTTCCAGCAAAAAAAAAGTTGCTTTTGAAACACAAATTGTTTTTTAAAAAGTTAATTAATTTGTACGATAGCAAAATACTGCGGATGTTGGAAATCTGAAATAACAACAGAAAATGCTGGAAAAACTCAGCAGGTCAGGCAACATCCGTGGACAGAAATTTGAGTTGACGTTTCGGGTCGAACCCTTCTTCAAAACTGGAAAGAAAAGAAAATAGATCGAAGGCAGGGCTGCGATCGGACAAAAGAAGTGAAAGAGACAAAAGTATTAAAGAGGCAATAAAAGGTATTCAAGGCCAGACGAGATGGTAATAGGCTGAGAAATTTTTTCTTTTAATTTTTCCACTCCTTTCTGCCCCCCCCCTTTCCTTTTGTTTCGCTCTCACACCTGGCAGCCATCCCTTGCCCTGCCAGTACACTTTACACCCAATCTCAGCACCTCCCGTTGCGCTCAACAAGCGGTTCGCGATCGCCGCCATCTTTGTGAAGGCTGGAGGCAGCGGGCCTGAGCCGAGCGTCTCCCCCGCCGCCATCTTAGTAAAGGCGGGTGGGCAGGAGTCAGCGCGCGCGACTTGAGTCCGGCCCAGCCTCACGCGGTAGGTTGCGCGGCGGCGTCTCTCTCACTGCTCTTGAAGCCGGCTGGGGCGGGGCCCAGGAGATCGGCGGGGGGGGCGAGCCTCGGGAGATCGGGGGGGGGGCGAGCCTCGGGAGATCGGGGGAGGGGGTGGGGCTTGCGCTAACGGGGCGCTCCCCTCCCGCCCCCTCCTTCCCCCCTCCCCCTTCTTCCCCCTCCCCCTTCTTCCCCCCTCCGCCCCCTTCTTCCCCCCTCCGCCCCCTTCTTCCCCCCTCCGCCCCCTTCGTCACCCCTCCCCCTTCTTCCCCCCTCCCCCCTTCTTCCCCTCTCCCCCCTTCTTCCCCCTCCCCCTTCTTCCCCCTCCCCCCTCCCCATTCTTCCCCCTCCCTCTCCCTCTTCTTCCCCTCCCCCTCCTTCCCCCTCCCCCTCCCCCTTCTTCCCCCTCCCCCTTCTTCCCCCTCCCCCCCCTTCTTCCCCCTCCCCCTTCTTCCCCCTCCCCCTTCTTCCCCCCTCCCCCTCCTCCTTCTTCCCCCCCTCCCCCTCCTCCTTCTTCCCCCTCCCCCTCCCCTCCCCCTTCCCCCTCCCCTCCCCCTCCCCCTTCTTCCGCCTCGCCTCCCCCCCTTCTTCCCCCCTTCCCCCTCCCCCCTCCCCCTTCTTCCCCCTTCCCCCTCCCCCCTCCCCCTTCTTCCCCCTCCCCTTCATCCCCCTCCCCCTTCTTCCCCCTCCCCTTCATCCCCCTCCCCCTTCTTCCCCCTCCCCCTTCTTCCCCTCTCCCCCTCCCCTTCTTCCCCCCTCCCCCTTCTTCCCCCCTCCCCTTCTTCCCCCTCACCCTTCTTCCCCCTCCCCCTTCACCCCCTCCCCATTCTTCCCCCTTCCCCCTCCCCCTTCTTCCCCTTCCCCCCTCCCTCTTCCCCCTCCCCCTTCCCCCTCACCCTTCTTCCCCTTCTTCCCCCTCCCCCTCTTCCCCCCTTCCCCCTTCCGCCCTCTTCCCCCTTCCCCCTCCCCCTTCTTCCCCCTTCCCCCCTCCCCTTCTTCCCCCTCCCCCTCCCCTTCTTCCCCCTCCCCCCTCCCCTTCTTCCCCCTCCCCTTCTTCCCCCCTCCCCTTCTTCCCCCTCCCCTTCCCCCCTCCCCTTCTTCCCCCCCCTTCTTCCCCCTTCCCCCCTCCCCCTTCTTCCCCCTTCCCCTTCTTCCCCCTTCCCCCTCCCCCTTCTTCCCCCTTCTTCCCCCTCCCCTTCTTCCCGCCTCCTCCCCTCCCCGTTCTTCCCCCCTCCCTTCTTCCCCCCTCCCCCCTTCCCCTTCCCCTTCTTCCCCCCTTTCCCCCTTCCCCCTTCTTCCCCCCTCCCTTCTTCCCCCCTCCCTTCTTCCCCACTCCCCCCTCTTCCCCCCTCCTCCCTCTTCCCCCCTCCCCCCTCCCCCTTCTTCCCCCCTCGCCCCTCCCCCTTCTTCCCCCCTCGCCCTTCTTCCCCCCTCCCCCCCTCCCCCCTCCTTCCCCCTTCCCCTTCCCCCTGCTTCCCCCTCCCCTTCCCCCTACTTCCCCCCTCCCTCTTCCCCCTCCCCCTTCTTCCCCCTCCCCCTTCTTCCCCCTCCCCCTTCTTCCCCCTCCCCCTTCCTCCCCCTTCTTCCCCCTCCCCCTCCTTTCCTCCCCCGCCTCCTCCTTCCCCCTTCCCCCCAGTCGCTCTCTCTCTTCCCCCCGTCGCTCTCTCTCTTCCTCCCAGTCGCTCTCTCTCTTCCCCCCAGTCGCTCTCTCTCTTCCCCCCCAGTCGCTCTCTCTCTCTCTCTTCCCCCCAGTCGCTCTCTCTCTCTCTCTTCCCCCCAGTCGCTCTCTCTCTCTCTCTTCCCCCCAGTCGCTCTCTCTCTCTTCCCCCCAGTCGCTCTCTCTCTTCCCCCCAGTCGCTCTCTCTCTTCCTCCCAGTCGCTCTCTCTCTTCCCCCCAGTCGCTCTCTCTCTTCCCCCCAGTCGCTCTCTCTCTTCCCCCCAGTCGCTCTCTCTCTCTCTCTTCCCCCCAGTCGCTCTCTCTCTCTCTCTTCCCCCCAGTCGCTCTCTCTCTTCCCCCCAGTCGCTCTCTCTCTCTTCCCCCCAGTCGCTCTCTCTCTTCCCCCCAGTCGCTCTCTCTCTTCCTCCCAGTCGCTCTCTCTCTTCCCCCCAGTCGCTCTCTCTCTTCCCCCCAGTCGCTCTCTCTCTTCCCCCCAGTCGCTCTCTCTCTCTCTCTTCCCCCCAGTCGCGCTCTCTCTCTCTCTTCCCCCCAGTCGCTCTCTCTCTCTCTTCCCCCCAGTCGCTCTCTCTCTCTTCCCCCCAGTCGCTCTCTCTCTCTTCCCCCCAGTCGCTCTCTCTCTTCCCCCCAGTCGCTCTCTCTCTTCCCCCCAGTCGCTCTCTCTCTTCCCCCCAGTCGCTCTCTCTCTTCCCCCCAGTCGCTCTCTCTCTCTCTTCCCCCCAGTCGCTCTCTCTCTCTTCCCCCCAGTCGCTCTCTCTCTCTTCCCCCCAGTCGCTCTGTCTCTTCCCCCCAGTCTCTCGCTCTCTCTCTTCCCCCCCAGTCGCTCTCTTTCTCCCCCCAGTCTCTCGCTCTCTTTCTTCCCCCCAGTCGCTCTCTCTCTCTCTTCCCCCCCAGTCGCTCTCTTTCTCCCCCCAGTCTCTCGCTCTCTTTCTTCCCCCCAGTCGCTCTCTCTCTCTCTTCCAACAACAACATGCCCTCAAAAGACCCTCGGCACTGCCGGGCACTTCAGCTAGTTTATATATATAGAGATTTTTAAAATGTGATTTAAAAAAAATGTATTTGAATATTTAGTGCTAATTTGGGGCCCTAGTTTTTATAAGTCTTGACAGCACTTCCTGTCAGACTTGTGAATGGAGCATTCCCTGCTCCGATTAGCTCCCCATGGCCCATGTGATCCCAGGGGACGCATCAAACTAACTGTAAATGTGGGTATAATATTTACACCAGTCTTGTGTGTACATGTGGGTATAATATTTACACCAGTCCTGTGTGTATATGTGTGTATTGTAGGAGTCTCTGCACTCCTAGCAAAGAATCTATAAACTCACTAGTAGTTAACAAACTGAGTTTAATGTACTAAAACTTTACAAAACAAGAAAATGCCAGAGAAGCTCTAAACAGGTCTATTCACTATCACTCCACACGAGGACTAGCTGGAAACACCCTCTACCTCTGATGTCATGACGTCATCATGTTTCCCGCCGTTGGGACGTCACATGACCCACGTGATGACGTCATCGCGTCAGATCGCGATTTTGTCGATCTAACTCTGTTTAACCAGAGCCAACATTAATAGGTGATAAACATGATTAAAGGCAATCGTACAAGTCACTGTGAGAGTCTCTTAGTGGCTTTGCCACATACGCCCCCCCAGAATTGTCTTTAATGAGAAGAGTCAATCGCTGAGGAGGTCGGACAAGCCTGTTGGACCGACTCCTAAATTCCCGGAGGGGAAAACACTGAGCAGGCGGCGAGCTGGCAGGTAACATGGCGCTGTCAGGTGTGGCGGCGGCCGGCCGCGGCGCGGAGGCTGCGCCAACTCGATCGGTCGTTCGAGGTCCAGGTGCGCAGGCTTAAGGCGATCGACAGAGATGTGATCAGGCTTGCCCCCGACGTCGATCACGAAACTCTTGTCCCCTGCCTGCAAAACCTGGAAGGGCCCTGCATAAGGAGGTGCGAGCGGGGTACGATGGCCGTCTTGGCGCACAAAAACGAACTTGGCCTTCGACAACTCCCCCGGGACGTTGGACGAAGGCAAACCGTGCTGTGAGGTCGGAACTGGGTGGAAAGAGCGGGCTGCATCCCGGTGGGTCTCTCTTTGCCTGGCCGTGGACCATGGCCGCGTAGGGGATGGCGGGAATTCACCCGGAACTCGAAGCGGTTGCCCTTAAACCATCTCCGCCGCTGACGACTGGAGATCTTCCTTCGGCGCCGTGCGGAGTCCTAACATCACCCACGGCAGTTTGTCGACCCAGGATGCATCCAGAAGGTTGACCCTGAGCGACGCCTTCAAGGAACGGTGGAACCGCTCACACAAGCCGTTCGCTTGTGGGTGATAGGCCGTAGTGCGGTGGAGTTTAACGCCCAACACGGAAACCACCTCATTCCACAGTTCGGACGAAAATTGCGGCCCACGATCCGACGAAATATCCGCAGGGACACCAAACCGGGCTACCCATGATGAAACGAAAGCTCGAGCAACATCCGCAGAGGTGGTGGACGTCATGGGGACTGCCTCCGGCCACCTCGTGGTGCGATCCACCATCGTCAAAAGGTACGTAAAGCCCCGGGACGGTGGAAGCGGGCCCACTAAGTCAATGTGAATGTGATCGAATCGCCGCTCCGGGACCTCGAAGATGGCGGGCGGGGCCCTGACATGCCGCTGCACCTTGGCCCGTTGGCAAACAACACAAGTGTTCGCCCAGTCTCTGACGTTTTTGCGTATTCCCCTCCATACGAATTTGGAGACCAGCAGCTTTTGCGACGCCCGCACTCCAGGATGCGATAGGCCGTGTATGGCATCGATAACAGCCCGGCGCCATTTAGACGGGACAATCGGACGGGGTGCACCCAACGAAACATCGCAGAGCAGAGTAGTACCTGCGGAATGGAACGGCACATCCCTCGGCTGGAGGCTGGCTGGAACCGAACGAAAAACCTGGGTCTCCGGGTCGGCCGCTTGGTCAGCCGCCATCTGTGTGCAGTCAATGCCCAATTGGACGGCCTGGACAGCGGCGCGGAATAGGCAATCGGCGACGACGTTGTCCTTACCGGCCACATGCCGGACGTCGGTGGTGAACTCCGATATGTACGTCAGCTGCCTTTGCTGCTGAGCCGACCATGGTTCCGCAGACTTGGCCATTGCGAACGTCAATGGCTTGTGGTCAACAAACACGATGAAGCGGCGCCCTTCGAGGAGGAAGCGAAAATGGCGGATGGCCAAAAACAAAGCCAACAGCTCTTGGTCGAAAGTACTGTACCGGCGCTCATGCCGTTGTAGCTGGCGGTTAAAAAAGGCCAGAGGTTGCCACGTGCCGTCGACCCACTGCTCCTGGACGGCCCCCACCGCGTAGTCTGACGCGTCCGTCGTGAGGGCGATGGTGGCTCCCGGCAGGGGGTGTGCCAACATGGTCGCATTGGCGAGCGCAGTCTTCATCTCCTCGAAGGCGTGATCCATGTCTTGCGACCATACCACGGGCTCCTTTCCCGCCGTGCCCCTGCGGGCCTCGTAGAGCGGACGCATGAGCTGCGCTGCCCTGGGGATGAAACGATGATAAAAGTTCACCATCCCCAGGAACTCCTGTAAGGCTTTCACGGATTTCGGTTTCGGGAACTCCGCGATCGCCTCCACCTTGACTCGAAGTGGCATTGCTCCAGTGGGGGTTATGCGGTGGCCCAGGAAATCAAGTTGCGCTAGGCCGAAACGGCATTTGTCCGGGTTAACGATGAGGCCGTGCTGCTGAAGCCATCGAAAAAGGACCCGAAGGTGCTCGAGGTGTTCCTTCTTGGAGGTGCTGGCAATCAGAATATCATCCAAATAAACAAATAAAAAATCAAGGTCCCGCAGGACTGAATCCATGAGGCGCTGAAACGCCTGCGCCGCGTTCTTAAGTCCAAAGCGCATTCGTAGGAATTCAAAAAGTCCAAAGGGGGTAATGACCGCCGTCTTTTCGACATCTTGAGGGTGCACTGGCACCTGGTGGTAACCACGGACGAGGTCAACTTTCGAGAAGATGGACGTCCCCGCCAAATGTGCTGAGAAGTCCTGTATATGGGGAATTGGGTAGCGGTCGGGCATCGTTATCTCATTGAGGCGGCGATAATCACCACAGGGCCGCCATCCCTCGCCGGGCTTGGGGACGATGTGGAGCGGGGAGGACCAGGGACTACTGGACCGACGGATGATCACCATTTTCTCCATCATGGCGAACTCCGCCTTCGCCGCCGCTAGCTTGCTGGGCTCTTAATGTCGTGCCCTGGCGTCAACGGGAGAGCCGGTAGTCGAAATATGATGCTCCACCCTATGCTTGACGGTCGAAGCCGAAAAGGTGGGCTTCATCAGCTCGGGGAACTCCTCGAGGAGACGGGCGAAATCGTCGGGCGATGGCCACGCACATGAAATCGTGTGTGACGCAGCCGTGCTGCGCGCCCCTGAAATATCGTCAAGCGTGGCGGCGTGAACGAGGCGTCGATTTTTCACGTCCACCAACAGGCCGTTGGCGCCCAAAAAGTCGGCACCCAACAGAGCCTGCGAGATTTGAGCGGTGATGAAATTCCAGGTGAAAAGCTGTCCACCGAAACAGACTTGGACGAGTCGCTTTCCACAAGTGCGGATCGAACCCCCGTTGGCCACTTGCAGAGGGGGACCCCGTCCGCCGGACCGAATATCGATGACCGAGGCGGGAAGTATGCTGCATTGCGCCCCCGTGTCACATAGAAAACGACGGCCTGAGATGGAGTCGGTTAAGTAGGTGAGATTCCCGGAAGCGCCGATTGCCATCGTGGCCGCGGGGGAAGTACCGGGACCGGCGTGCTTGACTCGCGGCAGTCTATTCGACGGTCTGGTAATGAAACTGCACGGTGGGCAGCAGCAGTGGGCCTTCGGGCCGAAATGAGCACGGTAGTAACAGTAACCGGTCATCGGAGGTGCCGTGGTAGGAGCCGGGACCGGGCTCCATGTGGTGGGGCGTTGCGCGATGGCGCAGTTTTGTTGCCGGACTGTGTAAATCTTATCCGCCTCTTCGGCGAGCGCGACGCAGTCTGCGGTTTCTGCTTGGGCGAGGGCTGCCTTGACTTGCTCGGGGAGCTGAGTAAGGAACAGCTCGCGAAACAGAAAGCACTGGGGCTCGGACCCCAGGAGAGTCAGCATGTGGCTCATAAGCTCCGAGGGTTTGGAGTCATCTAACCCTGGTAGCGTCAATAAACGGCGAGCGCGCTCCGCTTTGGTAAGACCAAATACCTGCAGCAATCGTGTCTTGATGGCTACATATTTGTCAGCATTCGGGGGACTCTCCAGAAGGCTGATGATTCTCGACGCTGTCGAGCTATCGAGGGCAGAGACCACGTGGAGATATCTGGTCTGGTCCTGTACGACGTTGCAGAGTTCAAATTGTGCCTCGGCTTGCACAAACCAAGAGGCCGCCTGTTGTTCCCAGAATTGGGGGAGCTTCAAGGCCACTGCATTGGCCTCCATTCCTGGCCCGTGTTCTGCGTTCACCGCGAAAAACGATCGCGAGGATTCGGGGTCACCAAATGTAGGAGTCTCTGCACTCCTAGCAAAGAATCTATAAACTCACAAGTAGTTAACAAACTGAGTTTAATGTACTAAAACTTTACAAAACAAGAAAATGCCGGAGAAGCTGTAAACAGGTCTATTCACTGTCACTCCACACGAGGACTAGCTGGAAACGCCCTCTACCTCTGACGTCATGACGTCATCACGTTTCCCGGCGTTGGGACGTCACATGACCCACGTGATGATGTCATCGTGTCAGTTCGCGATTTTGTCGATCTAGCTCTGTTTAACCAGAGCCAACATTAAAAGGTAATAAACATGATTAAAGGCAATTGTACAAGTCACTGTGAGAGTCTCCTAGTGGCTTTGCCACAGTATAATATTTACACCATTCTTGTGTGTAAATGTGAGTATAATATTTAACCCAGTCTTGTGTACATATGTGGGTATAATACTTACACCAGTCCTGTGTGTAAATGTGGGTATAATATTTACACCATTCTTGTGTGTAAATGTGAGTATAATATTTACACCAGTCTTGTTTGTATATGTGGCTATAATATTTACACCATTCTTGTGTGTAAGTGTGGGTATAATATTTAGACCAGTCTTGTGTGTAAATGCGGGTATAATATTTGCACCATTCCTGTGTGTAAATGTGAGTTTAATATTTACATCATTCTTGTGTGTAAATGTGGGTATAATATTTACACCAGTCTTGTGTGTAAATGTGGGTATAATATTTACACCAGTCTTGTGTGTATATGTGGGTATAATATTTACACTATTCTTCTGTGTATATGTGGGTATAATATTTACACCAGTCTTGTGTGTATATGTGGTTATAATATTTACACCAGTCTTTTGTGTATATGTGGGTATAATATTTACACCAGTCTTGTGTGTATATGTGGGTATAATATTTACAGCAGTCTTGTGTGTTTATGTGGGTATAATATTTGCACTAGGCTTGTGTGTAAATGTGGGTATAATATTTACAACAGTCCTGTGTGTAAATGTGGGTATAATATTTACACCAGTCTTGTGTGTAAATATGGGTATAATATTTACAACAGTCCTGTGTGTAAATGTGGGTATAATATTTACACCAGACTTCTATGTTTATGTGGGTATAATATTTACACCAGACTTGTGTGTTTATGTGGGTATAATATTTACACCAGTCTTTTGTGTAAATGTGGGTATAATATTTACACCAGCCCTGTGTGTATACATGGGTATAATATTTACGCCAGTCTTGTGTGTAAATGTGAGTATAATATTTACACCAGTCTTGCGTGTAAATGTGGGTATAATATTTACACCAGTCCTGTGTTTATGTGGGTATAATATTTACACCAGTCTTGTGTGTAAATATGGGTATTATATTTACAACAGTCCTGTGTGTAAATGTGGGTATAATATTTACACCAGACTTCTATGTTTATGTGGGTATAATATTTACACCAGTCTTGTGTGTAAATGTGGATATAATATTTGCACCAGTCCTGTGTTTATGTGGGTGTAATATTTACACCAGACTTGTGTGTTTATGTGGGTATAATATTTAAACCAGTCTTGTGTGTAAATGTGGGCATAATATTTACACCAGACTTGTGTGTATATGTGGGTATAATATTTACACTAGTCTTGTGTGTAAATGTGGGTATAATATTTACACCAGTTTTGTTTATTTATGTGGGTATAATATTTACACCTGTCTTGTGTTTAAATATGGGTATAATATTTACACCAGTCTTGTGTGTATATTTGGGTATAATATTTACACCAGTCTTGTGTGTATATGTGGCAATAATATTTACACCAGTCTTGTCTGTTTATGTGGGTATAATATTTACAACAGACTTGTGTACATATGTGGCAATAATATTTACACCAGTCTTGTGTGGATATGTGGGTATAATATTTACACCAGTCTTGTGTGTTTATGTGGGTATAATATTTACACCAATCTTGAGTGTAAATGTGGGTATAATATTTACACCAGTCTTGTGTGTACATGTGGCGATAATATTTACACCAGTCTTGTGTGTTTATGTGGGTATAATATTTACACCAAACTTGTCTGTAAATGTGGGCATAATATTTACACCAGTCTTGTGTGTATATGTGGGTATAATATTTACACCAGTCTTGTGTGTATATGTGGGTATAATATTTACACCAGCCTTGAGTGTAAATGTGAGTATAATATTTACACTAGTCTTGTGTGTAAATATGGGTATAATATTTACAACAGTCCTGTGTGTAAATGTGGGTATAATATTTACACCAGACTTCTGTGTTTATGTGGGTATAATATTTACACCAGTCTTGTGTGTTTATGTGGGTGTAATATTTAAACCAATCTTGTGTGTAAATGTTGGTATAATATTCGCACCAGTCCTGTGTTTATGTGGGTGTAATATTTACACCAGACTTGTGTGTTGATGTGGGTATAATATTTAAACCAGTCTTGTGTGTAAATGTGGGTATAATATTTACACCAGACTTGTGTGTATATGTGGGTATAATATTTACACTAGTGTTGTGTGTAAATGTGGGTATAATATTTACACCAGTCTTGTGTGTATATTTGGGTATAATATTTACGCCAGTCTTGTGTGTATATGTGGCAATAATATTTACACCAGTCTTGTCTGTTTATGTGGGTATAATATTTACAACAGACTTGTGTACATATGTGGCAATAATATTTACACCAGTCTTGTGTGGATATGTGGGTATAATATTTACACCAGTCTTGTGTGTTTATGTGGGTATAATATTTACACCAAACTTGTGTGTAAATGTGGGCATAATATTTACACCAGTCTTGTGTGTATATGTGGGTATAATATTTACACCAGTCTTGTGTGTATATGTGGGTATAATATTTACACCAGCCTTGAGTGTAAATGTGAGTATAATATTTACACCAGTCTTGTGTGTAAATATGGGTATAATATTTACAACAGTCCTGTGTGTAAATGTGGGTATAATATTTACACCAGACTTCTGTGTTTATGTTGGTATAATATTTACACCAGTCTTGTGTGTTTATGTGGGTATAATATTTAAACCAATCTTGTGTGTAAATGTTGGTATAATATTCGCACCAGTCCTGTGTTTATGTGGGTGTAATATTTACACCAGACGTGTGTGTTTATGTGGGTATAATATTTAAACCAGTCTTGTGTGCAAATGTGGGTATAATATTTCCACCACACTTGTGTGTATATGTGGGTATAATATTTACACTAGTCTTGTGTGTATATGTGGGTATAATATTTACACCAGTCTTGTGTATTTATGTGGGTATAATATTTACACCTGTCTTGTGTTTAAATATGCGTATAATATTTACACCAGTCTTGTGTGTATATTTGGGTATAATATTTACACCAGTCTTGTGTGTATATTTGGGTATAATATTTACACCAGTCTTGTGTGTATATGTGGGTATAATATTTACAACAGACTTGTGTACATATGTGGCAATAATATTTACACCAGGCTTGTGGGTATAATATTTACACCAGTCTTGTCTGTTTATGTGGGTATAATATTTACAACAGTCTTGTGTACATATGTGGCAATAATATTTACACCAGTCTGTGTGTTTATGTGGGTATAATATTTACACCAGTCTTGTGTGTATATGTGGGTATAATATTTACACCAGTCTTGTGTGGATATGTGGGTATAATATTTACACCAGTCTTGTGTGTTTATGTGGGTATAATATTTACACCAATCTTGTGTGTAAATGTGGGTATAATATTTACACCAGTGTTGAGTGTAAATGTGGGTATAATGTTTACACCAGTCTTGTGTGTATATGTGGGTATAATATTTACACCAGACTTTTGTGTAAATGTGGGTATAATATTTACACCAGTCTTGTGTGTATATGTGGGTATAATATTTACACCAGTCCTGTGTGTATATGTGGGTATAATATTTACGCCAGTCTTGTGTGTAAATGTGAGTATAATATTTACACCAGTCTTGTGTGTAAATGTGGGTATAATATTTACACCAGTCTTGTGTGTATATGTGGGTATAATATTTACACCAGTTTTGTGTGTAAATGTGGGTATAATATTTACACCAGTCTTGCGTGTATATGTGGGTATAATATTTACGCCAGTCTTGTGTGTAAATGTGAGTGTAATATTTACACCAGTCTTGTGTGTAAATGTGGGTTTAATATTTACCCCAGTCTTGTGTGTATATGTGGGTATAATATTTACACCAGTCTTGAGTGTAAATGTGGGTATAATATTTACACCAGTTTTGTGTATATATGTGGGTATAATATTTACACCAGTCTTGAGTGTAAATGTGGGTATAATATTTACACCAGTCTTGTGTGTAAATGTGGCTATTGTAGGAATGTCTAGTTCCTATCCAAAGACTGAGGTCCACTCAGGCGCTTAAACAAAACGAAGTTTAATGGAAAGTAACAGGTTTAAACAAGTAACTGCAGGAGAACATCGAGTGTAGGTCTATTCAGTTCGGAGGCTCCACGAGGACTGCTGGCTGGTCCCGTGGTTGACGTGATGATGTCATCATGTTCTTCCCGCCAGTGGGGGATCACGTGATGTACGGCGTGACATCATCGCGTTTACCCGTGCTGTTAAAGTAATCATACTCTATACAAGTAAACAGTATACATAAAGATACAGACTCAGGCTGTAGCTAACATGTTGTTAAAGGGAATTATATACAAATGGTCTGAGTCCTTTAGTGGCTCCGCCACATGCGCCCCCCCAGAATTATCTTTAACAGCAAAATTGAGATGGCGAGGAGGCCTGACAACCCCGTCCGAGCGACTTCTGTAACCCTGAAGTGGAAGCTGATTGCCGGTGGTCGGGCTGTCGGGCGGTTGTGGTGGAGCTGGCACAGCGACTGTGGGCGGTCAGCCCCGTTTTGGCGGTTGAGCGAATTTGTTTGGCTGTCCAGGTCTAAATGCGTCGGCTTCAGCCGGTCAACCGATATGTGGTCCGGTTTACCTCCGATATCGACCAAAAAGGATTTGTCTCCCGGCTCTATGACGCGGAAGGGACCAATGTAAGGAGGCTTGAGTGGGTCCCGGTGAGCGTCGTGGTGGATAAACACGTACTTGGCACTTTTCAGCTCAGTTGGGACGTGGGAGCTCTGTAAGCCGTGATGCGATGTAGGCACTGGAGTGAAACATCTGGCCGCTTCCTGGTGGCTGATGAGTTGCTGGGATGCGGACCATGGCTCTGTTGGAGACTGGAGGGAATCCCCTGGTACTCGTAGTGGTTGGCCATATACGAGTTCCGCCGAGGAGGATTGTAAATCTTCTTTGGGTGCCATACGAAGACCCAAAAGGACCCAGGGAAGTCTGTCAACCCATCCCGCGCCTTGAAGACTGGCCCGCAGAGCGGCTTTGAGCAACCTGTGGAATTGCTCGCACAGGCCGTTCACCTGTGGATGATAGGCGGTGGTGCGATGTAGTTTGGTGCCGAGCCCCTGAGCCACAGCATTCCAGAGCTCAGAGGAAAACTGCGGTCCACGATCGGAAGAGATGTCCGCCAGTACGCCGAAACAAGCAACCCAAGAGGAGATGAAAGCTCTGGCCACGTCTGCCGAAGTGGTGGAAACCAAAGGAACTGCCTCTGGCCATCTAGTGGTGCGGTCTACCATTGTGAGGATGTGTGTAAAACCTTGAGAAGGTGGAAGCGGCCCCATGAGGTCCACATTCACGTGGTCGAATCGAAGCTCTGGAACAGCAAAGGTGGCCAATGGAGCTTTTACATGATGCTGTACCTTGGCCTTTTGGCAGACCACGCAGGTGTTGGCCCAGTCGCGGACATCCAGGTGCATACCCCTCCAGACGAATTTTGACGACATCAGCCTTTGCGAGGCCCTCATGCCAGGGTGTGACAAACCGTGTATGGTGTCGAACACTTTTTGGCGCCAGGCGACTGAAACTATAGGGCGGGGAACTCCCATGGAGACATCGCAAAGTAGCGTGGTGCCTGCGGCATGGAATTTGACGTCGGCCGCTTGGAAGCTAGAGGGGCTGGTCCTGTATGCTTGAACCTCCGGGTCCGAGGCTTGATCTGTAGCCATGAGGGCATAGTCGATTCCGAGTTGGACTGCGTGCACAGTCGCGCGGGAGAGACAATCCGCCACCAGGTTGTCTTTGCTGGACACATGCTGAATGTCCGTGGTGAATTCTGAAATGAACGTCAGGTGACGTTGTTGTCGAGCTGACCACGGTTCGGTGGTCTTGGCCATAGCGTACATTAGTGGCTTGTGGTCCACGTAAACTGTGAACGGACGTCCCTCTAGTAAGAACCGGAAATGGCGGATGGCTAGGAAAAGGGCTAGCAACTCCCGGTCGAAAGTGCTGTACTTTCTTTCGTTTTGCCGTAGTTGATGGCTGAAAAACGCAAGCGGTTGCCACGTCCCATTCACCCACTGTTCCTGCACTGCGCCGATTGCGTAGTCTGATGCATCAGTGGTAAAGGCAATGGTGGCACCTGGAAGCGGGTGCGCCAGCATGGTTGCGTTGGCCAAGGCGCCTTTGGTGTCGACGAATGCCCGGTCCATCTCGGCCGTCCAGCTGATCGGATCCTTACCGGACTTGGCCTTGAGGGCCTCGTACAAGGGCTGCATAAGCAGAGCCGCCTTAGGGACGAACCGATGATAAAAATTTACCATCCCGAGGAACTCCTGTAGGGCCCTGATGGCCTGCGGGCGCGGGAAAGATGTAACCGCCTCGACCTTCGTCTGTAAGGGAATTGCGCCGTCTGATGTAATGCGGTGGCCCAAGAAATCAATCCGCTGCAGGCCGAACTGGCACTTGGCCGGGTTGATAATCAAACCGTGTTGACTGAGGCGTGTGAAGAGGGTACGCAAATGGCAGAAGTGTTCCTCTTTGCTAGGGCTGGCGATGAGGATGTCGTCGAGGTAGACGAAGAGGAATTTTAGGTCCCGAAGCATGGAGTCCATTAAGCGCTGGAAAGCCTGTGCAGCGTTCTTTAAGCCAAACGGCATCCGCAGAAACTCAAACAGGCCGAATGGAGTGATGACTGCGGTTTTCGGGACATCTTGCGGGTGCATGGGGACCTGATGGTAACCGCGGACGAGGCCGACTTTCGAAAAAAAAGGTATTTCCCACCAAATGGGCCGAGAAATCTTGGATATGCGGGATCAGGTACCGATCAGGAGTAGTGGCGTCATTCAGGCATCGGTAGTTGCCGCATGGCCGCCATCCGCCGCCGGGTTTCAGAACAATGTGGAGAGGCGAAGACCAGGGACTATTCAACCGGCGAATAATCCCCAGCCACTCCATCGTATCGAACTCCGCTTTCGCAGCTGCGAGCTTGCCGGGCTCGAGTCGTCGGGCCGGTGCGTAAACCGGGGGGCCGGTGGTGGTGATGTGATGTTCCACACCATGTTTGGTAGCCGAGGAGGAGAAAGTGGGCCTGGTCAGATCCGGGAACTCTCTGAGGAGCCAAGTGAAGTCGTCTGGAGGTGGGACCGCACAGAAGACAGTGCGCGGCATGGTGTTACCGCGGTGGCATGGGATGGAGTGGAAGGTGGCCGCATTGATCAACCGGCGGTGCCTGACATCGACCAGGAGGCCGGTGGCGCACAAAGAATCCGCCCCAAGGATGGCCTGCGTGACTTTGGCCGTGATGAATTTCCAGTGGAAACGCTGTCTGCTGAAACACACCTGGACCCGCCGCCTTCCGAAGGTCCGAGCGGCCGCGCCATTAACCGCCGCGAGGGCGGGGCCGTGACCCCCAGCTAGTATATCGAGATTTGACGCAGGTAGGATGCTACACTGCGCCCCGGTGTCGCAAAGGAAACGTCGACCAGAAAGGGAGTCGGTGATGAAGAGAAGCTTCCCTGAGTCTCCGATGGCCATCGCGGCCGCGGGGCGCTCGTTAGACCCGGTCCTCTTTCGCCAGGGTGTCTGTAGATGTTTTTTTTGTGCGAAAAACTGCAGGGAGAGCGGCAGCATCTTGCTTTTGCGCCAAAACGGGCGTGGTAAAAGCCCAACCCCGCTGATTGAGGAGCTGGAGCAGCGTCTGTGGGGGAGGGGTGCCTCGTGGCCACACAGTGCTGTTGTGTCACCGCGAAGATCTTGTCCGCTTCGGCAGCAAGCTCCACGCAGTCTGTGACTTCGGACCTGGCTAGGGCAGCCTGAACTTGCTCTGGGAGTAGGCTGAGGAATAGCTCCCTGAAGAGGAAGCATTCTGGCTCGGACCCGAGGAGCGTGAGCATCTGGCTCGTGAGCTCAGACGGCTTGGAGTCACCGAGGCCGGGCATAGCGAGCAGCCGGCAAGCGCGCTCCGACTTCATGAGCCCAAAAACCTGCAGCAACCGCGCCTTTAAGGTGTCATACTTGCGATCAGTAGGCGGACTACCGAGTAGGCAGACGATCCGCGAGGCTGTGGCGCTGTCGAGGGCGGAGACCACGTAATAATAATGGGTCTGATCCGCAACGATGTCCCTGATGGCGAACTGGGCTTCAGCCTGGATGAACCACATGGCTGGTTGTTGCTCCCAGAACTGCGGCAGCTTCAAGGTAACGGCGTTCGTTTCCATGTTGATTATCTTCTGCGAAAACTGTTCGCAAAAGTCGGGGTCACCAATGTAGGAATGTCTAGTTCCTATCCAAAGACTGAGGTCCACTCAGGAGCTTAAACAAAACGAAGTTTAATGAAAACTAACAAGTTTAAACAAGTAACTGCAGGAGAACATCGAGTGTAGGTCTATTCAGTTCGGAGGCTCCACGAGGACTGCTGGCTGGTCCCGTGGTTGACGTGATGATGTCATCATGTTCTTCCCGCCAGTGGGGGATCACGTGATGTACGGCGTGATGTCATCGCGTTTACCCGTGCTGTTAAAGTAATCATGCTCTATACAAGTAAACAGTATACATAAAGATCAGGCTGCAGCTAACATGTTGCTAAAGGGAATTATATACAAACGGTCTGAGTCCTTTAGTGGCTCTGCCACAGTATAATATTTAAACCAGTCTTGTGTGTATATGTGGGTATAATATTTACACCAGTCTTGTGTGTATATATGGGTATAATATTTACACAAGTCTTGTGTACATATGTGGGTATAATATTTACACCAGTCCTGTGTTTTTGTGGGTATAATATTTACACCAGTCTTGTGTGTATATGTGGGTATAATATTTACACCAGTCCTGTGTTTATGTGGGTATAATATTTACACCAGTCTTGTGTGTATATGTGGGTATAATATTTACACCAGTCCTGTGTTTGTGTGGGTATAATATTTACACCAGTCTTGTGTGTGTATATGCGGGTATAATATTTACACCAGTCCAATTGGTATATGTGGGTATTATATTCATACTAGTCCTATTTGTACACATTATTAAACAATTCCAAATTGAACATGTGCATTATGGCAAATTGCGCACATTTCCCTTTAACTGTTTACTCTGACAGAAATCAAGTTTGAGCAAACTATCACTGAGTCAAGTCTGTAAGTGCGCTGCCATCTCGAGGTGTAGTGACACTGACATAGGATAGATTTTCTGATATGCACATTTAACTCCCAAATGGTTAGAGACTGGTGCCACGTTCACTTGAAGTGGTGTGCTGTTGGCATGAAATTTCCCAGGTCAGATGATTACAAAATCATCATAGCTCCAGGTGCTAATTTGGTTGTGTTCAGACTCTAAGATTAGTCCCTCATGGTGCTTATTAAATGGACACAAATATTGCTGGGTGTCCTTCATGCAGGAATGTGTGAAATTAGGTGCGGGACATTCTCAGCCTAATTCAAATATTTTAGTGATGCTTTCCCTGTCCCTGGAAATGCTCGCCATGTGCCAAGTGGGCAGTTATCGGCATTACAGACATCTGCTCGGGTTCACCAGATTACACCCACAAATCAGCTGAATCTGAGTCAGGGACAGGCACAAGCACAGTGAGATCGGCAGAATCAGCAGGCCCCGATTTTCAGGCAGCCGTCGGGCGGCTTTTCATGCGGCCGTGGTCCGAAAATCGCAGAAAAGGCGGGTCGGGACCCCCCCGCCTGATTCCCCGCCCCGTCCGACTTTCGGACTGCCGTTTTCACGCGCCCCGCTTCAGTCCCGCCCGCCGCTGGCGGGACTGGTCGTCGGAGCACTAACAAGCAATTATCTGCTTGTTGAAGTGCATTTTCCCGCGCCGTTGCGACTTTGGGGCTTTCCCCACCTGAAACCCGCCTGCGGGGAACCCCGCCGATGAGAGCTGGCGTGAAAACAGCTGGCTTGCTTGCTTGCAGCAGCAGGTCGCTGAGGGCTGAAGAGATTTAAATAGGCAGCATTTACAGGCTGCAGGACCTTTTGGATCAAGGCTTGGGGGAACTTTTTGAAGCCTTAGGAGCAGCTGCAGAAAGTTGGAGCCTCACACACTTCTTCAGTGTGAGCTCATGGGAAGCCCCTCTCACCACCCTAACTCAGGACCTCCTCAACGGAGGCATCTGCTAGAAGAATGGGAGACCTTTGGCACCTTCCCTTCCTGGCATTAGAGGATCTCCAACAGCAGAGGTGGCAGCAGCAGAACCAGGAACAGCAGGATGAGCACCAGGAGCACCAGGCTGCTGCTCACTCACCTGAAGCTGCACAGGCCAGAAGGGGCCAGCGCTTGGAAGTGGTTTGAGAGCACCTTGCTGCGCTTTAGGGGGCCAGTGGAACCCGTTTCTGCACTGGCTGTCCTACTCAGAAGGACTTCCATGAAGATCTGGTTTCTCTGTTCAACAGATGGCCAACGCTCCTCAAGAGATGTCATTCTCTTATGAGCACTCACCATGTTTTCCGTATGCTGGCGAGTTATCTCCTCCATGGAGGTTGCCAACCTTTCCATGGTGCTGCGTTCATGCCCCAATGACTCCACAAAGGCTCTGCTCATGGTCGCTATGGACTCCTCCATTCGCTCCACACTTGCAGCGACCCTGGAGACAAAACCTGCCAGAGACTCCTGCATCTGTGCATGGAGATCCATCACCTCTTCTCTTGCGGATGGACCCAGAGGCAGAGGGTCGAGGTGCAGCGCAGCTGAGCTGGCAGAGCCCTGCGCCCTCCGACGAGGACTCTCCACTGCTGTCCCTGTCTCCAGAATCTGCTGAGGCTCACTTGTGAGCTGTGAAACACCAGGTGACAACACTACTCTATGTCCCAAAGGTCCCCCCGAGGTGTGAGTGTCTGCGCTGGTGCTGTGCCCTCAGAGGTTGGAGCTTCCTCTGAGGAGTCTGGCTGCACAGCCTCTTCCTCCTCCACAGTGAGGACAGGGGCTCTGGATGGTACTGTGGGGGAGTAAAGGAAGGAGATAGAGATGTAATGCCAAGGTTCTTCTGGTGACTCCCAGCGAGTTGGCATCTGCTGACACCTGCATCCATGCAGCCTTGGTCTCAGTGAGAGGCCTCTTCCTGCCTGACCTAGGGAAGAGGACCTCCCTGTGGGCCCTAACCCCATCCAATAATGCCTGCAGTGAAGCTTCGTCGAATTTGAAGGCAGCTCGGGGTCTGGCACTGGCCACAGCTGCTGCAGGCTCCTCTGCCATCCTGTATGGTTCGTTTGGAAGCCTTCAGAGGATGCAGTGCTTGCTATGGACCTTGAAAGCACCACGAATGATGACATCATTCTGTGGGGATTTCTGACTCGATTTAGACAATTAGCAAGGCTTCCCACATGCTGGGAATTAATTGGCCAATTGAGGGAAAATTGTGTGGGGCTGGCTGACACTTTTTTATGTGTGTCAGAAACCCCACATTCGGGGAAATCCGACCATTTCCCACACAAGCCGAAAATCGGGCCCACAGCCTCAAATAGAAGTGGCTGTAATTCGGAAAGATTTTTGCACAGGGATTGGGTGGTGCAGTGAGTTAGTGAATGCAGTGTCCTTTCACTTCTTTGACCTGGGTTTGAATCAGCCCCAACTGGTCCACGAATGCCTCCATGTAACCTCAAGCCCATTCCTAGAGGAAGGTTCACTCTCCATTTGGCAGTGTGATACCTACGCGAAAGAAAACTTGCATTTATATAGCGCCTTTCACAACCTCAGGACGTCCCAAAGCACTTTACAGCCAATTGTTTGAAATGTAGTCACTGTTGTAATGTAGGGAATGCAGCAGCCAATTTGCACATAGCAAGCTCCCACAAACAGCAATGTGATAATGGCCAGATAATCAGCTTAAGTGATCAGCTGCTTGTGGGATAAATATTGACCAAAACAACCCGACTTTTTTCAAAGAGTGCCGCGGCATCATTTCCATTGATTTGAAAGACAACTCCTCCAACAGTGCAGCACTGAAGTGTTAGCCTATGTTAGGTGCTCAAGTCTCGAGTGAGACTTGAAACCACAACCTTCTGCTGTAGAGGTGAGCGTGCTCTCACTGAGCTACGACTAACATTGCCTGAGAGTGTTGATTCTGGGAGCTAAATAAGAAGTGTGTCATTCTCTATTCTCTCACCTTGATAAGTGCAAATTTTATCCCTAAAAAGCTTCTACAATTTTTTCAATTTGATATGAATAGAACTAGTAGCATTGAGCTTCCTCACTTTTCTACTATTTATCTGTTTAGTAACTCATTAGAGGCCACAGTCCCAGGACGGGGTTACCGCTGGTGCTGCTAACAGGGTGACTCATTAGAGGCCACAGTCCCAGGATGGGGTTACTGCTGGTGCTGCTAACAGGGTGACAGACCAACTCACTTCAGGCAGCATGATACCAGTGAGTGAAGTACACATGGAAATCATTACATGACATTCCAAGAAAACCCACCGAGTGAAACTTAAGAAAACAAAAAACTAGTCAATGAGATGGAAAGAAACTGAAAGCATCAGATTGGAGCAGTACCTCAGTGGGACCTACACTAAAATAAATAACAATCTTACAGCTTAATTATGTCACAAATAATCAGATTTGTTTATGCCCAGATGACTTTCAAAAATGATTTACGAACCATAAAAACATCTTTTATGTAATAGTTTGGGGATTATAGTTAACACTTGAGATGAAGTAATTCATGATGAACTGTATTAAGCGTTAGGACATAAAAAGACTATAATTCTCCCATTTACACACACACAGCCCTGGTACACACTGGCACGAATTATGTCCAGCTAAATGCTGGTGATTTAGGATCTCTCTTCTATCAATATATTAAGGGGGAGAAATTCCCCTCCTTTGCACCTCCCGTGGGGCGCTAATGGGGTGCAAAGGCCTTTTCGCCCAGGCGCGGCGCTGACTGCGCCTCCTGCCAAATTCCACGGGAGGTTAGCAGCAGTGTTACTGGGTTGCTCCCTTGATTAATTCCATCACCTACATTAAAAGGAAGAAGGAAAAAAGAACTTGCATTTATATAGCACCTTTCTCAACCTCAGGGCATCTCAAAGTGCCTTACAGCCAATGAAGTACTTTTGAAGTGTAGTCACTGTTATAACCTGGGAAACACAGCAGCCAATTTGCACACAGCAAGAGCCCACAAACAGCAATGTGATAAGAACCAGATATTCTGTTTAAGTGATGTTGGTTGAGGGATAATATCGGCCAGGACTCGGGGAGAACTCCCCTGCTCTTCTTTGAAAGAGTGCCTTGGGATCTTTTACATCCACTTGAGAGAGCAGACGGGGCCTCAGTTTAACGTCTCATCCCAAAGACGGCACCTTCTACAGTGAAGTGCTCCCTCAGTCCTGTACTGGAGTGTCAGCGTTGATTATGTGCTCAAGTCTCTGGAGTAGAACTTGAACCCACGACCTTTGAACTCAAAGGTGAGAGTACTGCCAACTGAGCCCCGGCTGACAGTTAACAAGAAAGGATTCCATTCTCTCAGTAAGCAGCTGATTTGGAAACTGCAGCACCGCACCGTGCTCACTTTCCAGAGAGTTGCCATGAAGACTTCAAGGCAGTCGATTGTGTCAACACTCTTTACCACAGAGAGGCAAGTGTCTGGATAGATTCTGGGAGATCAGTGTTACCCTTCACAGTGGCTGGTGATACGGGTCCTTTCCAGAATTCCAGCTGGGAAGCCCATTGATCCATCAGTCATCAAAGAGCACACCACAAGATTGTTGAAGATGCAGCTCAGATGCCTGGGTCGATCTGGAGGTGTTCTACACATAGTCCAGCAAAGGTCTCAAGGATCGTGATGGTATGCTGCTCTATTCTGCCCTACCAGGAAGCCTTGTCGGTGAGGCCTGGTGAGTGAAGGCCCCCCTAGGGGGAGCAAGTATATTGTCAAGAGGAGCAGCAGCAGCAACAGCCTGGCGAAGATGCAGAGAACAACATGTTGCTGGCTGCAAGACACATTTGTGCCAATCTGGTCACCACCATCTTCCTGATCACAGCATTTACACACGTCATTTTCCATTGAACAGTTCTACCACCAGTTCCATACGTTCACTTCTGAGTCCCGAGTTCAGATTTAGCCGAGACAGAGAGGATGAGACCATGTTGCCGTTCTATATCTGTCTCCCTCTGGATGGAAAAGGGTCCTAAATTCAGTTAATTATGGGGGTCCCTAAACAGTGATTGTAGTACAAGATGGCTGTCACATGTTCTTCTACTTACATGTCCACCTTTTAATTCGCCAGTCCGTGTTTCAGCCTATCTGCCAGTTTATTAAAATTTCACAAGAAAATTCAGTTTTATTTTGCTGTGATCGGAAGTCATTAACCAATCAGATTGGTTACAAGGTGGGACTGGAGGCTGTTAAAACCGATCAAGTTGCTTCCTCCCACTGCTAACTGTACACAGAGTACAGGCATAAACAACAACAACTAGCATTTATATAGTGCCTTTAATGCAGTAAAACATCCAAAGGCACTTGAAAGTTTTCAGATGAACTGATAGTTTCTGAGAGTCACAGTTATAGGTGTCCTTATTTAGTGTTTGCCCCACAAAGAAGTTATATATAATAAGCTGCTGCTGAAAAGCAGACATTTGATTGCTTTAATTTTTCTCAAAGAACCTTCTGGGGTTTTGCCTGGCTGTGATCTTACTTTAAGATTTATTTTCTTCCCAACTGGCTGCTGCTGCTGTTTTGAGATAAGAAGGACATTCCCTGATGTGAATGCATTAACTGGCTTTTGATGTGAGTCTTCCTGTCACTGATCTGACAAAACTGCCGGAGTTTGGGAATGAAATAGAAAGCGGGTTAGAGTGATAATGATAAAAATAGGCCAAGATTTAAAATTATACCGAGATTCCCATACATAAGATTGTACAGCTCTGTTATTGGTCTGTGTGGGGGTGAGCTGTGCTTGCCTGGCTGTGTTCTCAGCTGTTTTGTTTACTTGCTCATGCTGGAGGTCCCTTTGCTGCTGTGCAGTAACTGGGGAGAAATCCTGTGGTGACCATGAAGGGTCAACAACCACCAGGAAATGTGAGGAGTGACATTCAGAGGATATAATGGATTTTAAAATCCTCGCCGAGAGGCAGTCAGTTCCACCCAAGGACTCAAAATGCAGCCAGTTTCTGCACACTTTTGTGCTCTTGATGTTTTTTGAGCCTGTGCTGAATTTTGAAACTTGTATTTTCTGTTGCTGGAATTAGCATGTGTGGGGTTAAAACCCAAGGTCACGCAGAATATTTCTGAAAGGAAAAGGCCATAAACTCAGAAAACAGACAGAGTAGCTGTGGTGGGCTTCACAAGGTGTGAAGTATTAAAGGAGAAATGCAATAGGGAGTCCAAGTTGCTCATTTAGCTATATTACCACAGATTTCAGTTTGCACAATAAGTATTCTATGCCGTTTTCAAAGATTGGCTATATTGTGGCGGTACCACCGGTTGTCCCTTACATATAGATATATCCATAATTCCCTTTAACTTACCTAACTGTATGTACTTAACTGTATGTATAACTTACCTGTTGGGGCCGTTGCCCCTTTAACTTACCTGTTGGGCTGTTGCCCCTTTAAGAGGCGACCTAACACGCTGACGTCACGCATCATGTGACGCACGCGCGCCGGCCGCCGCCCCGACTCAGTCTTCCAAGACGGCCGCCGGCACAGCCCGGCCTACCGCGACTTCGGCCGCATCGGCCAGCCGACGGGAACGACGCGATCTTCCGCCCCCGCGACAAGCACCGGCGCAGCCCGGCCTCACAACCTCGGCCTCAACGGCCAGCTTCCGTACCGGGAGACGCGCTGACGCAACGACGCGGTCACGTGACGCCCAAAGCGCGGGAGCACACAGCAGAGCGTGATGACGCCATCACGCTCCCCACAGGACTGCGAACTCAGTCCTCGTGGAGTCCCCGCTGGGACAAGACCTATACCACGATGCTCCTACAGTCAGCCATCTTACCTGCCATCTTTCCTGATGTAATTAGTCTGTTCCTGTAAATAAACAACTTGTTAATAGTGCGTCGAAGTCAAACTCTCTTATTTAGTGGCGATCTACACAAACCGCTTACATTGGTGACCCAACGACGTGAGTACGGGAGTTCATCAATTCCTACACTACAATTGGTGACCCCGTATCCGTGAATGATTTTCACGGTAGCAACGCGCAGCCTGACCTTCGTCTTCACAGAGGTACAGCATGCCCAATGGCAACCGTCGACCACCAACGCTACATTGGTGACCCAACGACGTGAGTATGGGAGTTCATCAATTCCTACACTACAATTGGTGACCCCGTATGCGTGAACGATTTTCACGGTAGCAACGCGCAGCCTGACCCTCGTCTTCACAGAGGTACAGCATGCCCAACGGCAACCGTCGACCACCAACGCTACAACCAACGCTACATTGGTCGCGCAACCGACGAACAACCACGGAGCAGCAGCCGCCGAACACCGATTCCACCAAAAGCGACCCCGTCTTTGCGAACGTATTCGCAAGGTAAGCGCAGCCTGGAGCAAATCCCGTTTTGACACGGACAGAACTCAACCGGACCCCGTTCGTTTTTTTTTTGTGAGCAATTTTCACAAAAGAAGCATGCCATGGAAGCACCAGCCGTTTTGCTGTTGCTACCGCAATCCAGGGAGCCACAGTCTCCCTCGTGCTTTATACTGGTAGAAGCCCTGTTCGACGAGAACATCAATGTGGCGCCGACCACGCACGTGCTCACAGTCCCCGTACTCGTCTTTCCTACTGCCACACGGATCGTCCGCCTCTACGTCCACAGAGACAGCAAGTATAAATCTCTCCAAGCGCGGGGTACAGCATGTTCGGGCCCACAAAATCAGAGCGCGCCCTGCAGGGATACCACGAGGACTCACCCCCGCAAAACACGAGGACGCACTCCTCGCACACGAGGACCCATCTCTCGCAAACCACGAGGACCCATTCCTCGCAAACCACGAGGACCCATCCCTCGTGAAAAACGACGACTCTTTCTCCGCCGACGATGCACCAGCCCTTCAGCCTGCTGGTTGTGTTGCCTACTACACTATTCGTCGTGATCAAAAAGCGTGCCGCCCTCCCGGCTGTGTTCTACTAAATCTATGACAGTTACAAGTGTTGCCGCCGTCCAGGCAGAGTTTACCCCTCCCGAAAGCAACAACAACCTGGACCGTTGCCGCCCTTTCTCCAGTTTTCCTCTCAACGAACGCAAATGTCCACTGACGCGGCAAACAACGAGGACGGGTCCAATAGGCATCCTGCGGCCGCGATCAGCCATGTGAAAGTTGCTAGCCTCACCGATCACTGGTTAACGCAGTAACTCTTCACCCTCTGTTGTGTTAACGTCGTAGTACTATGGCACACAACATTCCGCGTGTTCCAGCCTCCTGAAAGTTTCGCTCACCTGTTGGCGAGTTCACTCACCTCGCCTGTCAAGTCCTTCTGGAACGTTCGTTTGGCGTTCCTGCAGAGTTCGGCATAACAAGGACTTGTTCCAACATCAACAGAGTCATCGCCCGCATCCGCCCAACCTGCCCGTCACTCTGACAAGGCCTGCTGTTTCGCACGTTTCCACGGTCCTTCGCCTGACGGATACATTTTATTCGCCACGACGCGCGTACGGACCTCCTCACGAGCAGCATCTTCGGACCTCGCTCGCCAAGCCGAGACAGCATGACCGCCGAGACCACCAGCTCGTCAGACCATCTCATCCTTGGACTTTCGTTAAAGCGAATTCTGGGGGGGCCCATGTGGCGGTACCACCGGTTGTCCCTTACATATATAGATATATACATAATTCCCTTTAACTTACCTAACTGTATGTACTTAACTTACTTATGTATGTATAACTTACCTGTTGGGGCCGTTGCCCCTTTAACTTACCTGTTCGGCCGTTGCCCCTTTAAGAGGCGACCTAACGCGCTGACGTCACGCATCACGTGACGCACGCGCGCCGGCCGCCGGCCCAACTCGGTCTTCCAAGACGGCCGCCGGCACAGCCCGGCCTACCGCGACTTCGGCCGCATCGGCCAGCCGACGGGAGCGACGCGATCTTCCGCCCCCGCGGCAAGCACCGGCACAGCCCGGCCTCGCAACCTCGGCCTCAATGGCCAGCCTCCATACCGGGAGACGCGCTGACACAACGACGCGGTCACGTGACGCCCAAAGCACAGGAACACACAGCAGAGCGTGATGACGTCATCACGCTCCCCACAGGACTGCGAACTCAGTCCTCGTGGAGTCCCCGCTGGGACAAGACTTATACCACGATACTCCTACGGTCAGCCATCTTACCTGCCATCTTACCTGATGTAATTAGTCTGTTCCTGTAAATAAACAACTTGTTAATAGTTTGTCGAAGTCAAACTCTCTTATTTAGTGGCGATCTACACGAATCGCTACAATATATTTAATATTGATATGGGAAGTACAGCATTTTCTTTCAGTTTAACTTCAAGGGGGGCTGGATTTTATTTCTGTGGGTAAACACTCCAGATCATAGGGGACATGAGGTCTACTTATGGAAGTGGCTGGTTGAAGCCTGAGAAAATCTCTAGCATTAAAACCCTAAACCATGACAGTGTGCAATGGATTTTATTTCTTGCCTAAGAACATAAACCTTTTTAACAGGGTCCAAAAAGCAACATAGGGTGGAGATTACTATTGGCAATAATAGTAGACAATGGGGGTAAAACTCAACATCAGCCAGCGGGGGTGGGGGGGGCGGCGGGGGAGGACGTGCAATACGATGATGGCAGATCGGCCGTCCATTATACACCCTGCCTAATTATCTTTTCCATTGTAGTCAAGGGCAGGGATAACCAAGCAAGGTGCAGAACGGGCAGCCGATACACTATGGTCACTTCTCAACCCCCTCGCCCGCCCCCATCGATGTTGAATTTCACATGCAAATACTTCATGACATTCTTCTGCCATTTTAAAGGCGGCCTCAGCCCATTTATTTTAAATATTTTAACACTACTGTTGATATCAACACATTAAGCACTCACCAATTTTATATCGCCGACAGTAATTTCTAACTTCATGGGGGAGAAATTGAGTATAGCCCCGTTTGGGGCGCCAGCCTCGCCAGGGCGCTAAAAGTAGCGCCCCAGAAACATTCATGCCCCCGTACCAGAAATTGAGTTGTTGCACCCCAAAGGGAAGCGCGGCGCTACTGGAGGTGCCCCGCATCCCTCTTGGGGCGCTGCGAGTGAATATCGTGGCGCTGCGGCACGTCGTGCTGCGGTATTGCAGGCCTTCCCTTCTTAAAGTGGAGGGGCCTTGTGCAGCGCGATCTGGGGCCCAGCTGGACCCCCGAGGATCGGGAGTGCAGGCAAAAGAGCCAGGCACCGAGGAGAAGTGCCGGGCGCTTGGAGCGCAGCCGGCACTCCGCGGCGGCGGGGGGGGGCGGAGTTCAGGAGCCGGGGATGGGAGCGCAGGCAGGTGCTGGCAGGCGGCCAACAACAAAAATGGCCACCCCGCACCTCGCCTTTAATTTGTGCCTCCCCGGCCACAGGTAGGCCCCCCTGACCACGTCGGACATAGCATCCGGCGGTAAATCAGGGGATGCTGCCAAATATCGCGGCTGGGGCATCAGCGGGGCGCTGCGCACACCGATGATGTCATCGGCAGTGGCGCAGTGCTAACGGTTAGCGCCACCACTAATGTCCCGCAGAATTTAGCGGGAGGCGTGGGCAGTGCCGCGCCCGGGCGCCAATTGGCTTGCGACCCACTTAGCGCCCTCTTAAGGCGCTAACGGATGGCGCAACCTACTGAATTTCTCCCCCATGTGTCTTATGATTTTTAACAACAGCAACTTCTATTTATTTAGCACCTTTGACATAGTAAAACATCCCAAGCCGCTTCACAGGAGCGTTATCAACAACATTTGACACTGAGCCACAAAAGGAGATATTAGGGCAGATGATTAAAAGCTTGGTGAAAGAGGTAGGTTTTAAGGAGCGTCTCAAAGGAGGAAAGAGAGGTAGAGAGGCGGAGAGGTTTAGGGAGGGAATTCCAGAGCTCGGGGCCTCAGCAGCTGAAGGCACGGCCATGAATGGTTGAGCGATTAAAATCAGGGATGCTCCAGAGGGCAGAATTAGAGGAGCGCAGATATCTCGGAAAGTCATGGTGCTGGAGGAGATTACAGAGACAGGGAGGGGCGAGGCCATGGAAGGATTTGAAAACAAGTCGTTTAAAATCGAGTCGTTGCTTAACCGGGAGCCAATGAAAGTCAGCGACACAGGGGTGATGGGTGAACGGGACTTGGTGTGAGTAAGGACATGGGCAGCAGAGTTTTGGATGACATCAAGTTTACAGAGGGTAAAACGTGGGAGGCAATCCAGGAGTGTGTTGGAATAGTCAAGTCTAGAAGTAACAAAGGCATGGGTGAGGGTTTCAGCAAGAGATGAGCTAAGGAAAGGGTGGGGTCGGGCGATGTTACGGAGATGGAAATAGGCGGTCTTAATGGTGGCACGGATATGTGGTCAGAAGCACATCTCGGGGTCAAATATGATGCCCTAAAATGTAAAGATAGATTATTTTTTGGGTGTGCCCCATTTTATAAACTTTTATGACAATGATATTCACTCACCTTAATCCCTCCTAGGCCTACTTAAAAATAAAAATAAATTTTTATTTAAAATAATGAAATCAGCATGCCCTCAATCCTCTAGGCTGCCCTGGGGTTCTGGGGCATGGACCGGGTGTGATAACACTGTAGTTTGTCTTGGGAAAGTAGAATTCTCAGTCAGTTGGGATTATTCTGGGAGCGTGCTGTTAAATATTCCACTTCACCAAATAACACGTTGGGTAGATTTTGCCATTACAGCATGGACAGGGTGCAAAGAGGAACTTTGTTACAGAGAATTGCACAAACCCCACAGAACCCGTGTGACTGACCTTCCATTCACGTGAATAGGAGGGAAATCGGGAGGTTTCTGTTTTCCTCCCCTTTCTACACTCCACCCAGGTGATGTTTACCATTTGGGAGGCATAGACGAAAGTCTACCCCAATGTGCTCGGGGTGAGATTCCCAATGAAAGGAACTGAACCCTATAATGTGAAGCCCCGACAGCTACTTTATTTTTGTATTTAAGATGCCTGTAATCCTTACAGAAAAGATTATTTTTGGCTTGAAAGGCAAAATTCTGGAACATGCAACAGACAAACTATCAAAAATCCAAGTTTTCTGGGAGAACTTGCCCCAGGTCCCTTGTTACATTTCTGGAGGTTCTGGAGAACCTAAGGACCAGCAGGAATAAACAAAAATGATTATCAAAAATGACTGAAAAATTTAAGAATCTAAACTCACCTGTGTCCTTTACATCAGTTACTGCCGTAGCTAATCCCCTGGGAACACTACGTGTATCCTTTAGAGTTTAAATCCAGATGCCTGAGCTTTAGGATGGGGCACGCAGGGTACATATGTGCCTCCTTTGAGATGGTGCTCCCAGTCGCTGTTCCTCAGAGGCTACAGTGCAGAGCAAAGTGGAGGGAGTTCTGTTGAGTTAAAGAAACACTTGCACTTATTTAGCGCCTTTCACAACCGCAGGACCTCCAAAGTGCTTTACAGCCATTAAAGCACTTTTTGAAGTGTAGGCACTGCTGTAATGTAGGAAACTCAGCAGCCAACGCGCTTTACGGCATGGTCCCACAAACAGCAATGGCCAGATAATCTGTTTCAGTGATGTTGGTTGAGGGATAAATATTGATCAGGACATTGAGGAGAACTCCCCTGCTCTTCTACAAATAGTGCCATGGAATATTTTACATCCACCTGAGAGGGCAGGTGGGGCCTCGGTTTAACATCTCATCGGAAAGGTGGCATCTCCGACAGTGCCGCGCTCCCTCAGTACTGCACTGGTGTGCCAGCCTGGACTTTGTGCTCGAGTCTCTGGAGTGGGTTGTTTTCCACTATCAGATGTCTGATTAGTGCAGCAGAATAGCTAAGCTTCAGTAACATGTTGCGTTTGCAAAGATAATCCAGAGACCGTCAGTGAGTTCAGTTCATGCTGCTTTTAATATGGCTGCCACACACACACACTTCCAGGCACAAGCAATCGAATACCTGTACACAGTACAATGATCACAGCACTATCAAACTCCATGTGCTCAGGCCAAGGCAATCGAGTACCTATCACCAAATGTCAGACATAACATTTCCTCCCCCCTCACAGAATTTCAAACATGAAATGTAGTGACAAAGTCCTGTAGGTGGCCAGGGCGAGAACGTGTACGAACAGGCCGAGGTGTGGACTGGTGAAGAGCAGGCCGAAGTGGGGACTGGTGAGGAGCAGGCTGAAGCACAACATCTGCTTGAGGGTTGGCTGGCTGAGCCACATGTGCATCCCGCCACTCTGGGGGTAAGGCTTGGGGGTTAGGTCCGTATAATCCCGCATCAGGGGGTGCTGGCACCTTCCGAAGGCGGCTGGCATGCCACCAAGAGCCGTCAGTGAGGCAGAAAGTGGCTGGTCCAAGTTGGCGGCTGATTTGGAGAGGGGAGGACCAGAATGATGCCATCTTATTATTGCGGTGAGGCCTGCGGACTCTGACCCAATCGGAGACTGAGATGTTGGGCGCCTTGGCCCTCTTCGACTGGTCGAAGCGGAGTTTCATCTTCTCCTGCTGTCTAGCGACTGTGGCTTGAGCCGGTGGAGCAGGGCTCTGAGCTAGCGAGGAACGGAGCCTGCCAAGGGGCAGCATGAGCTCACGGCCTAGCATGAGGGATGCGGGTGAGACCCCTGTAGTGGAATGCTGGGAGGCTCTGTAGTGCAGCAGTGTGTGGAGGAGGGCCTTGTCAAATGCACACCCCTGGGATAGGTGTGCTCTGAGGCCATTTTTCAGAGTCTGGTTAAAACGCTCCACCCCCCCATTTGACTCGGGGTGGTAGTACGCTGTGCGAATGTGACGGATGCCCTTGCTCTCAAGGTAAGAGGAGAGTTCCGAAGAGACCATTTGGGGGCCATTGTCTGTGGTGATGGCCTTTGGATGCCCCCAGCGGGAGAAGAGGGATGCAAGGATATCAATGATGACCCGAGAGGTGACGGAGCCCACGGCAGTGACCTCTGGCCATTTTGAGTGCAGGTCATAGGACACCACTAGGAACCGTTGATGGTGGGGGACACCATGGATCTCTCCGCAGACGTCCAGCTGCAGGTGCTCCCAGGGCTGAGAGGGCCAGGCAAGGGGTTGCAGGGGTGGGGGAGCTTGGTGGCCAGTCTTGCCACTTACAAGGCAGGCTGCACAGTCCTTGACCAGGGCCTCGATTTCCCTGTCGATACCCGGCCACCACACTAGGTCTCGGCATCGTTGTTTGAGCTTCACTATGCCCAAGTGGCCCTCATGCGCCATGGATAAAACACGCGCACGAAGGGCATTTGGGACCACAGTGCAGAGCCCACGTGCAACACAGAAGTCATTCCAGCAGGAGAGCTCCTCTTTAACTCTGGAGTAGGCAGACAGTTCCTCAGGCACCTTGCGAGGCCAGCCATCTCTGATGAAGGTGCACAGCTGGGAGAGGGCCGGATCCTGTTCAGAGGCCTCTTTGAGCTCCTGGAGAGAGACTGTGGTTTGGAGAGGCATGTGCAGCATCTGGACGATATCCTGTTCCACTTGTTCAGACCCGACGAGTGGGGCTGGGGCAGAGACAGTGCGGGAGAGCAGATCTGCAACAACATTGTCACGTCCTGGTGTGAACTGGAGACTGAAATTGTATTGGCGGAGGCGGTCAGACCAGCGGTGTAGACGCAGTGGTCTGTGGCCCATGCCGGATGTCGACAGCATGGCAGTGAGAGCCTGGTGATCGGTTCGCAGGGTGAAGGCACGGCCATACGTGTACAGGTGCCACCGCTCACATGCCCAGACGCACGCCAGCGCCTCACGCTCGCCTACTGAGTACTTCTGTTCGGTGGGGCTAAGGGCTCGGGAGGCAAAGGCGATTGGTTTCTCCACTCCATTCTGTATCTGCGATAACACCGCCCCCACAGCTGCAGCGGACGTGTCGCAGGTGATGAGGGTGGGGCTGGCGACGTCAAAGTGAGCCAACACTGGAGGCAACATGAGCTGCGATTTGAGGAGGCGAACAGCTTCCGTACAGGCTTGTGACCACACCCAGGGCTCATCCTTTCGCAGGAGCTGGCGCAGTGGGGCTGTGGTGGCTGAGTACTGGGGCAAAAACTTCAGGTAGTACCCAGTCATGCCAAGGAAGGAGGGAAACTGTGCTGCAGAGCTGGGTTCTGGGATGCTGTGAATGGCATCCACGTTTGACTGGAGTGGGGATATACTGTCAGCCGACAACCGAAACCCCACAAATTCGATCTCTGAAACAGCAAAGACACACTTTTCGCCATTCAGTGTGAGCTTGTGTTTTGCTAGAGCTGTGAAAACTCTGTGAAGGCGTTCGTCATGAGTGGAGGTCGAGGGCCCATACACGACGATGTCACCCAGGTAGATGGCCACCCCAGGAGTGCCCGCGAGCACAGAGGCCATCACCTTTTGGAAGCAGCTGGGTGCAGAGCTAAGTCCAAATGGCATCCTGGTGTACCGAAAGACACCAGCATGTGTCACAAAAGCAGTGAGGTCCCTGCTGCTGGGGTGGAGGGGAACCTGTAGATAGCCCTGTCGAAGGTCCAGTTTCGAGAACAGGATGGAACCATAGAACTGCGCTGTGATTCCTCTGACGTGGGCAGTGGATACTTGTCAGGGATTACGGCCTTATTCACTGCTTGAAGATCGACACAGACGCGTAGACCACCTGACTTTTTCGTTGCGACCACCAGGTTGGAGACCCATGGGGAGGCATCAACTGGTTCAATGATGCCAGCTTCCAGTAGCTGCTTTAGTTCAGCTGTGACCCCGTCACGGAGAGCAAGCGGGATGCGGCGCAGTGGCTGTATGACAGGGGTAACGGTGGAGTCAACCATGGGCTGGTGGGTGAAGGCAGTCAGGCAGCCCAGACCCTCGAAGAGTGCTGGCCATGTTTGGCGCCACGGTGAGGCGACGTGCAGAATCACAGACCCGCCGGTGTCCAAGAGAGAAAAACCCAAGTCAGTGAAAAGATCCAGTCCCATCAGGTTAGCTCCTTGGCGTGCCACATGAAAACAAAAATCTGGCAAAACTTTTGTTCCATAGCGTACTGTGAGGTTGACTGAGCCCACTAGTCCAATTTTCGAATTACCATACCCGCAAAGGGTAGTGGAGGGCGCAGAGAGTGGCAGGGAGCTGAAAAAGCATTTGAATGTGTCCAGATTCAGCAGTGAGATGCTGGCACCGGTATCCAACAACAGCGGGATGCACACATCATTCAGGTTAATTGTGCATGACTTGAAAGCCACTACTGGCCCAGAGCTCACGTTGTGGATTATAGGCCAACTGCTTGAGGACTGAGTGTGTTCATCTGTAGCAACGGGCAGAGCGGCAGACCTTGGCAAAGTGATTTTGTTTTCCACAATTGCGACAGGCTTAGCCGCGCGCGGGGCAATTCTGTGCTCTGGTAGCATGTGAACGAGATCCGCAGTTTCCACACTGTTGCCGCGGTAGCACGCGTTGCTGCCATCGCGCGAGCATTACCGTGTCAGGGCTGTCGTGGCCGAGGGCGCTGTCACTGGGTGTGTGTGCTAGTTTCGCTGCACATTCGGCTGCAGACTCCACTTGAAAGGCAATGTTGACTGCCTGTGACAACGGCAGATTGTCGAACTCGAGTAAGTCTTTCACGCACTCTCACGTTGTTTGTGTGCTCTATTAGTTGATCACGCACCATCTCATCTTGTAGCGCACCAAACTTGCACCAAGCTAGCTAACCCCCTCAAATTAGCCACGTATTGATACACTGACTCGCCGGGAAGTTGGTGACGCTGTCTAAAAATGAATCGCCACAGGAGGGCACTTTGTGGGGCAGAGAAGTGTGTGCTTAACAGAGCCACAGCCACATCATATGTTTGGATTGAGTCTGTTGTGCATAATGTCCCAAGAACACGCTGGCCCTCCGCTCCCAAGCAATGGGATAACAGTGCCTTTTTCCGAGCCGTACTCACAGTTTCTAGTCCAAGAGTAATGAGGTAGGTTTCAAAGGACTGTAACCAGTGAACCCATGGGATCGGGGGCTCATCTGGTAGTGCAAGGAAGGGAGGAGGTGGTGGAAGAGAGATTTCAGCCATCCTTGTCGCCAAATGCCCACAGCTTAACTTACGATGGTTTAATTTCTTGCCTTCATGTGTAAAGCTGTGTTATAATCAAGGCTGTTTTTGAGCTGTCAGTGCTTCTGGTTGGTGTCATCTTTTACTTGTTTGCTAGGTTGGTATGTGTAGTTCTAATTTATAGTCTGGTACTAACTGACGATCTCTTTAACCTGCAGGAAGCAAGATTTGAGAAGAAGTTGAGGTGATCACTGCTCTGATATCTCTGGGCTCTCATCTTGTGACCTGCTCTTATGTGCCAGGTAGGGCTTTGTGGTATTTGGAAGAGAGGTGAAGGTGATTTATTTTCTACTCCGTTCTGCTGTTCTCTCTGCAACACTCGGCTCTGGAGGCACTTATTGAGATACAACAAACTCGGAGACAAGCTAGAAACAATCCAAATCCAAGTGATTCAGAGTCATTCTAAGTACAAATGACAACTCCAAACTTAGAGGGAAGGAGCGACAAACACTTCCATTTCATTGCCAAAATCGCAACCATCGAAAAGTGGGGCTGCTTCTCCCCGGATCAGGCAGGGACACTGGATTTTACACTAAACTCTGATCATCAGCGTTTGTTCTGAGGACGTTCACCAGCTGCGAATCATTTTGCATTCTTTCAAGTGCTGTAGATACTCCCCAACTAAGCAAGAAAGCAGCGTAACAGCCAGATGGCTGCACGTGACAGCTGTTCGTAGACTATAAGGTAAAATAGAGAAACATTTAAGTTTAATAGGAAGGAGTAGAAAGTGGACAGGACTCACTGACATGATTTAAGAACATAAGAACATAAGAAATAGGAGCAGGAGTAGGCCAATCGGCCCCTCGAGCCTGCTCCACCATTCAATAAGATCATGGCTGATCTGATCCTAACTGCCAATCTACTATCACAGAACCATCTCCTGAATCTAACAGAATTAGACACACGAAATAGGAGCAGGATCAGGCTACATGGCCCCTGGGCCCGCTCCACTACCCACAGGGCCATGACCGATCCGAACCTAAACTCATGTCCAAATTCCTGCCCGCTCGCCGTAACCCTTAATTCCCTTTACTTCTATGAAACTGTCTATTTCTGTTTTAAATTTGTGTAATGATGTAGCTTCGACAGCTTTTTGGGGCAGCATATTCCATGGACCTACCACCCTCTGAGTGAAGTAGTTCCTCCTCATCTCAGTTTTGAAAGAGCAGCCCCTTATTCTAAGACTATGCCCCCTAGTTCTAGTTTCACCCATCATCGGGAACATCCTCCCCGCATCCACCCGATCCAACCCCTTCACAATCTTATATGTTTCAATATGTGTGGAGTTTGCACTGTGTGGAGTTTGCACATTCTCCCCGTGTTTGCGTGGGTTTTCTCCGGGTGCTCCGGTTTCCTCCCACAGTCCAAAGATGTGCGGGTTAGGTTGATTGGCCATGATAAATTGACCCTTAGTGTTAGGGGGATTAAATATGTGGGGTTACGGGGATAGGGTGGGATATGTGTAGGGGTTACGGGGATCGGGTGGCATATGTGTCGGTGCAGGCTCGATGGGCCGAAATGGCCTCTATCTGCACTGTGGGGTTTCTGTGATTTCTGTGAACTGTGATCTGTGAAGATCACCTCTCATTCTTCTGAACTCCAATGAGTAGAGTCCCAATCTACTCAACCTCTCCTCATATGTCCATCCCCTCATCCCCGGGATTAACTGAGTGAACCTTCTTTGTACTGACTCGAGAGCAAGTATGTCTTTTCTTAAGTATGGACACCAAAACTGTATGCAGTATTCCAGGTGCGGTCTCACCAATACCTTGTACAACTGAAGCAATACCTCCCTATTTTTATATTCTATCCCCCTAGCAATGAAAGCCAACATTCCATTGGCCTTCTTAATCACTTGCTGCACCTGCATACTACTTTTTGAGTTTCGTGCACCAGGACCCCCAGATCCCTTTGTACTTCAGTACTTTCCAGTTTCTTGCCATTAAGATAATAACTTGCTCTACGATTTTTCCTGCCAAAGTGCATAACCTCACACTTTCCAGTATTGTATTCCATCTGCCAAATCTCTGCCCACTTACTTAGCCTGTCTATGTCCCCTTGCAGGTTTTTTATGTCCTCCTCACTCACTACTTTCCCTCCCATCTTAGTATCATCTGCAAACTTTGATATGTTACACTCGGTCCCCTCCTCCAAATCGTTAATATAGATTGTAAAGAGTTGGGGACCCAACACTGACCCCTGTGGAACACCACTAGTTACTGATTGCCAGTCCGAGAATGAACCATTTATCCCAACTCTCTGCTTTCTGTTAGATAGCCAATCCTCTATCCATGCCAGAATATTACCCCCAATCCCGTGATTTTTTATCTTAAGCAATAATCTTTTGTGTGGCACCTTGTCAAATGTCTTTTGGAAGTCTAAATACACTACGTCCACTGGTTCCCCTTTAGCCACCCTATATGTTACTTCCTCAAAGAACTCCAGCAAATTTGTCAAACATGACTTCCCCTTCATAGAACCATGCTGACTTTGTCCTATTAAATTATGATTATCCAAATGTCCTGTTACTGTCTCCTTAATAATGGACTCCAATATTTTACCTACCACAGATGTTAGGCTAACCGATCTATAATTTCCAGCCTTCTGTCGACTGCCCTTTTTAAATAAGGGCGTTACATTAGCAGTTTTCCAGTCTGCCAGGACCTTTGCTGATTCCAGGGAGTTTTGGAAAATTATTACCAATGCATCCACAATCCCTACCGCCCCTTCCCTCAAGACCCTAGGATGTAAGCCATCAGGTCCAGGTGATTTATCCGCCTTGAGTCCCATTATTTTACCGAGTACCACTTCCTTAGTGATTTTGATCGTGTTTAGCTCCTCCCCCACTATAGCCCCCTGTTTGTCCAGTGTTGGGATATTCTTAGTGTCTTCTACTGTAAAGACTGATACAAAATATTCATTCAGTGTTTTTGCCATCTCCATATTTCCCACCATTAATTTCCCGGTCTCATCCTCTAAGGGACCAACATTTCTGTGAGTGTTTCCTGGACAGCATATGTGCAGTTATGTGGAGAGACCAGAGAAGATGGGATTCTTCTCCTTAGAGCAGAGAAGATTAAGGGGAGATTTAATAGAGGTGTTCAAAATCATGAAGGGTTTTGATAGAGTAAATAAGGAGAAACTGTTTCCATTGGCAGGAGGGTCGATATCCAGAGGGCACAGATTTAAGGTAATTGGCAAAAGAATCAGAGGCAACATGAGGAAATATTTTTTTACGCAGCGAGTTGTTGTGATCTGGAATTCTCTGCCTGAAAGGGTAGGGGAGCAGATTCAATAAAAACTTTCAAAAAGGAAGTGGATAAATACTTGAAAAGGAAAAATATGCAGGGCTATGGTGAAAGAGCAGGGGAGTGGGACTAATTGGATTGTTCTTTCAAAGAGACGGCACAGGCTCGAGGGGTCAAATGGCCTCCTTCTACACTGTAAGATTTTATGATTCTATGCAGTTAAGTTTACCTGAAATCCAAAAATAATCCAGGTATGGTCACCACTTGAACCCATCGCGATCTCATCTTCCATCAAACTGCTGTCCAGTGAGCGAGCTCCTGATCAGGATGAAGCTCTCGCTCAATGGGTTCCAGCCTTTGGGGCAGGAAAAGGATTATCACATTCTTCCTTTGATGAAGATGTGCAGTCTCTTCCAAAACAGCAAAGTTCAATATCCCGCTCGCCCACTGATCCCAGCCTGCCCAAGGCGGATGACTTGGTGGAGCCCAGAACCTGCATAGCCCCAGGATGAGCGTGAAATGTTATTGATGCTGCCACAGACTTCTGCACGGAGAGCCCAGCTGCAGTCATCCATACAGGTGGCCACCGCTCCATGATGAGTATCAGTACCATGCGCCAGAACTCCACACAAGATGATAGTGAGCTCTCAGACACTCTCTGATAGTGAGCTCTTCCACACTCTCTGATAGTGAGCTCCTCCACACACTCTGATAGTGAGCTCCGCCACACTCTCTGATAGTGAGCTCCGCCACACTCTCTGATAGTGAGCTCCTCCACACTCTCTGATAGTGAGCTACTCCACACACTCTGATAGTGAGCTCTGCCACACTCTCTGATAGTGAGCTCCGCCACACTCTCTGATAGTGAGCTCCTCCACACTCTCTGATAGTGAGCTCCTCCACACTCTCTGATAGTGAGCTCCTCCTCACTCTCTGATATTGAGCTCCTCCACACTCTCTGATAGTGAGCTCTTACACACTCTCTGATAGTGAGCTCCTCCACACTCTCTGATAGTGAGCTCCTCCACACTCTCTGATAGTGAGCTCCGCCACACTCTCTGATAGTGAGTTCTGCCACACTCTCGGATAGTGAGCTCCGCCACACTCTCTGATAGTGAGCTCCTCCACACTCTCTGAAAGTGAGCTCCTCCGCACTCTCTGATAGTGAGCTCCTCCACACTCTCTGATAGTGAGTTCCTCCACACACTCTGATAGTGAGCTCCTCCACACTCTCTAATAGTGAGCTCCTCCTTACTCTCTGATATTGAGCTCCTCCACACTCTCTGATAGTTAGCTCCTCCACACGTTCTGATAGTGAGCTGCTCCACACCCTCTGATAGTGAGCTCCTCCACACTCTCTGATAGTGAGCTCCTTCACACTCTCTGATAGTGAGCTCCTCCACACTCTCTGATAGTGAGCTCCTCCACACTCTCTGATAGTGAGCTCCTCCACACTCTCTGATAGTGAGCTCCTCCACACGTTCTGATAGTGAGCTCCTCCACACTCTCAGATAGTGAGCTCCTCCACACTCTGACAGTGAGCTCCTCCACACCCTCTGATAGTGAGATCCTCCACACTCTCTGATAGCGAGCTCCTCCACAGTCTCTGATAGTGAGCTCCTCCACACTCTCTGATAGTGAGCTCCTCCACACTCTCTGATAGTGAGCTCCTCCACACTCTGATAGTGAGCTCCGCCACATGATCTGATAGTGAGCTCTGCCACACTCTCTGATAGTGAGCTCCTCCACACTCTCTGATAGTGAGCTCCTCCTCACTCTCTGATAGTGAGCTCCTCCAAACTCTCTGATAGTGAGCTCCTCCACACTCTCTGATAGTGAGCTCCTCCACACTCTCTGATAGTGAGCTCCTCCACACTCTCTGATAGTGAGCTCCTCCACATGCTCTGATAGTGAGCTCCGCCACACTCTCTGACAGTGAGCTCCTCCACACTCTGATAGTGAGCTACTCCTCACTCTCTGATAGTGATCTCCTCCACACTCTCTGATAGAGCTCCTCCACACTCTCTGATAGTGAGCTCTTCCACACACTCTGATAGTGAGCTCCTCCACACTCTCTGATGGTGAGCTCCTCCTCACTCTCTGATAGTGATCTCCTCCACACTCTCTGATAGAGCTCCTCCACACTCTCTGATAGTGAGCTCTTCCACACACTCTGATAGTGAGCTCCTCCACACTCTCTGATGGTGAGCTCCTCCACACTCTCTGATAGTGAGCTCCTCCACACTCTCTGATTGTGAGCTCCTCCACACGCTCTGATAGTGAGCTCCTCCACACTCTCTGATAGTGACTCCTCCACACTCTCTGATAGTGAGCTCCTCCACACGCTCTGATAGTGAGCTCCTCCACACTCTCTGATAGTGAGCTCCTCCACACTCTCTTATAGTGAGCTCCTCCACACTCTCTGATAGTGAGCTCCTCCACACTCTCTGAAAGTGAGCTCCTCCTCACACTGATAGTGAGCTCCTCCACACACTGATAATGAGCTCCTCCACACTCTCTGATAGTGAGCTCCTCCACACTCTCTGATAGTGAGCTTCTCCACACTCTCTGATAGTGAGCTCCTCGACATTCTCTGATAGTGAGATCCTCCACACTCTCTGATAGTGAGCTCCTCCACACTTTCTGATAGTGAGCTCCTCCACACTCTCTGATAGTGAGCTCCTCCGCACTCTCTGATAGTGAGCTCCTCCACACACTCAGATAGTGAGCTCCTCCACATCTCTGATCGTGAGCTCCTCCACACTCTCTGATAGTGAGCTCCTCCACATCTCTGATCGTGAGCTCCTCCACACTTTCTGATAGTGAGCTCCTCCATACTCTCTGATAGTGAGCTCCTCCACACTCTCTGACAGTGAGGTCCTCCACACTCTGATAGTGAGCTACTCCTCACTCTCTGATAGTGAGCTCCTCCACACTCTCTGATAGTGAGCTCCACCACACTCTCTGATAGTGAGCTCCTCCATACTCTCTGCTAGTGAGCTCCTCCACACTCTCTGATAGTGAGCTCCTCCGCACTCTCTGATAGTGAGCTCCTCCACACTTTCTGATAGTGAGCTCCTCCACACTCTCTGATAGTGAGCTCCTCCGCACTCTCTGATAGTGAGCTCCTCCACACACTCAGATAGTGAGCTCCTCCTCACTCTCTGATAGTGAGCGCCTCCACACTCTCTGATAGTGAGCTGCTCCACACTCTCTGGTAGTGAGCGCCTCCACACTCTCTGATAGTGAGCTCCTCCACACTCTCTGATAGTGAGCTCCTCCACACTCTCTGATAGTGAGCGCCTCCACACTCTCTGATAGTGAGCTCCTCCAAACACTCTGATAATGAGCTCCTCCACACTCTCTGATAGTGAGCTCCTCCACACGCTCTTATAGTGAGCTCCTCCACACTCTCTGATAGTGAGCTCCTCCACACTCTCTGATAGTGAGCTCCTCCACACTCTCTGAGAGTGAGCTCCTCCTCACACTGATAGTGAGCTTCTCCACACACTGATACTGAGCTCCTCCACACTCTCTGATAGTGAGCTCCTCCACACGCTCTGATACTGAGCTCCTCCACACTCTCTGATAGTGAGCTCCTCCACACTCTCTGACAGTGAGCTCCTCCACACTCTCTGATAGTGAGCTCCTCCACACTCTCTGATAGTGAGCTCCTCCACACTCTCTGATAGTGAGCTCCTCCACACTCTCTGATGGTGAGCTCCTCTACACTATCTGATAGTGAGCTCCTCCTCACACTGATAGTGAGCTTCTCCACACACTGATAGTGAGCTCCTCCACACTCTCTGATAGTGAGCTCCTCCACACGCTCTGATACTGAGCTCCTCCACACTCTCTGATAGTGAGCTCCTCCACACTCTCTGATAGTGAGCTCCTCCACACTCTCTGATAGTGACCTCCTCAACACTCTCTGATAGTGAGCTCCTCCACACTCTCTGATAGTGAGCTCCTCCACACTCTCTGATAGTGAGCTCCTCTACACTATCTGATAGTGAGCTCCTCCATACACTCTGATATTGAGCTCCTCCACACTCTCTGATTGTGAGCTCCTCCACACGCTCTGATCGTGAGCTCCTCCACACTCTCTGATAGTGACTCCTCCACACTCTCTGATAGTGAGCTCCTCCACACTCTCTGATAGAGAGCTCCTCCACACGCTCTGATAGTGTGCTCCTCCACACTCTCTGATAGTGAGCTCCTCCACACTCTCTTATAGTGAGCTCCTCCACACTCTCTGATAGTGAGCTCCTCCACACTCTCTGAACGTGAGCTCCTCCTCACACTGATAGTGAGCTCCTCCACACACTGATAATGAGCTCCTCCACACTCTCTGATAGTGAGCTCCTCCACACGCTGTGATACTGAGCTCCTCCACACTCTCTGATAGTGAGCTTCTCCACACTCTCTGATAGTGAGCTCCTCAGCACTCTCTGATAGTGAGATCCTCCACACTCTCTGATTGTGAGCTCCTCCACACTCTCTGATAGTGAGCTCCTCCACATCTCTGATCGTGAGCTCCTCCACACTCTCTGATAGTGAGCTCCTCCATACTCTCTGATAGTGAGCTCCTCCACACTCTCTGACAGTGAGGTCCTCCACACTCTGATAGTGAGCTACTCCTCACTCTCTGATAGTGAGCTCCTCCACACTCTCTGAAAGTGAGCTCCACCACACTCTCTGATAGTGAGCTCCTCCATACTCTCTGCTAGTGAGCTCCTCCACACTCTCTGATAGTGAGCTCCTCCGCACTCTCTGATAGTGAGCTCCTCCACACTTTCTGATAGTGAGCTCCTCCACACTCTCTGATAGTGAGCTCCTCCGCACTCTCTGATAGTGAGCTCCTCCACACACTCAGATAGTGAGCTCCTCCTCACTCTCTGATAGTGAGCTCCTCCACACTCTCTGATAGTGAGCTCCTCCACACTCTCTGATAGTGAGCGCCTCCACACTCTCTGATAGTGAGCTCCTCCAAACACTCTGATAATGAGCTCCTCCACACTCTCTGATAGTGAGCTCCTCCACACGCTTTTATAGTGAGCTCCTCCACACTCTCTGATAGTGAGCTCCTCCACACTCTCTGATGGTGAGCTCCTCCACACTCTCTGATAGTGAGCTCCTCCACATGCTCTGATAGTGAGCTCCTCCACACTCTCTGATAGTGAGCTCCTCCACACTCTCTGATAGTGAGCTGCTCCACACTCTCTGATAGTGAGCTCCTCTGCACTCTCTGATAGTGAGCTCCTACACACTGTCTGATAGTGAGCTCTTCCGCACTCTCTGATCGTGAGCTCCTCCACACTCTCTGATTGTGAGCTCCTCCACACTCTGATAGTGAGCTCCTCCACACTCTCTGATAGTGAGCTCCTACACACACACTCTGATAGTGAGCTCCTCCACATCTCTGATAGTGAGCTCCTCCACACTCTCTGATAGTGAGCGCCTCCATACTCTCTGATATTGAGCTCCTCCACACTCTCTGATAGAGAGCTCCTCCACACTCTCTGATAGTGAGCTCCTCCACACTCTCTGAGAGTGAGCTCCTCCTCACACTGATAGTGAGCTCCTCCACACACTGATAGTGAGCTCCGCCACACTCCCTGATAGTGAGCTCCTCCACACGCTCTGATACTGAGCTCCTCCACACTCTCTGATAGTGAGCTCCTCCACACTCTCTGATAGTGAGCTCCTCCACACTCTCTGATAGTGAGCTCCTCTGCACTCTCTGATAGTGAGCTCCTCCACACTGTCTGATAGTGAGCTCTTCCGCACTCTCTGATAGTGAGCTCCACACTCTCTGATCGTGAGCTCCTCCACACTCTCTGATAGTGAACTCCTCCACACGCTCAGATAGTGAGCTCCTCCTCACTCTCTGATAGTGAGCGCCTCCACACTCTCTGATAGTGAGCTCCTCCACACTGTGATAGTGAGCTCCTCCACACTCTGATAGTGAGCTATTCCTCACTCTCTGATACTGAGCTCCTCCACACTCTCTGATAGAGCTCCTCCACACTCTCTGATAGTGAGCTCCTCCATACACTCTGATAGCGAGCTGCTCCACACTCTCTGACAGTGAGCTCCTCCACACTCTGATAGTGAGCTACTCCTCACTCTCTGATAGTGATCTCCTCCACACACTCTGATAGTGAGCTCTTCCACACACTCTGATAGTGAGCTCCTCCACACTCTCTGATGGTGAGCTCCTCCTCACTCTCTGATAGTGAGCTCCTCCGCACTCTCTGATAGTGAGCTCCTCCACACTTTCTGATAGTGAGCTCCTCCACACTCTCTGATGGTGAGCTCATCCACACTTTCTGATGGTGAGCTCCACCTCAATCTCTGATAGTGAGCTCCTTCACACTCTCTGATAGTGAGATCCTCCACACTCGCTGATAGTGAGCTCCTCCACACTCTCTGATAGTGAGCTCCTCCAAACTCTCTGATAGAGCTCCTCCACACTCTCTGATAGTGAGCTCCTCCACACTCTCTGATAGAGCTCCTCCACACTCTCTGATAGTGAGCTCCTCCACACTCTCTGATAGTGAGCTCCTCCACACGCTCTGATAGAGCTCCTCCACACTCTCTGATAGTGAGCTCCTCCGCACTCTCTGTTAGTGAGCTCGTCCACACTCTCTGATAGTGAGCTCCTCCACACTCTCTGATAGTGAGTTCCTCCACACTCTCTGATAGAGCTCCTCCACACTCTCTGATAGTGAGTTCCTCCACACACTCCGATAGAGCTCCTCCACACTCTCTGATAGTGAGCTCCTCCAGACTCTGATAGTGAGCTCCTCCACACTCTCTGATAGTGAGCTCCTCCACACTCTCTGATAGTGAGCTCCTCCACACTCTCTGATAGTGAGCTCCTCCACACTCTCTGATAGTGAGCTCCTCCACACTCTCTAATAGTGAGCTCCTCTACACTATCTGATAGTGAGCTCCTCCACACACTCTGATAATGAGCTCCTCCACACTCTCTGATTGTGAGCTCCTCCACACTCTCTGATAGTGAGCTCCTCCACACTCTCTTATAGTGAGCTCCTCCACACTCTCTGATAGTGAGCTCCTCCACACTCTCTGAAAGTGAGCTCCTCCTCACACTGATAGTGAGCTCCTCCACACACTGATAATGAGCTCCTCCACACTCTCTGATAGTGAGCTACTCCACACGCTGTGATATTGAGCTCCTCCACACTCTCTGATAGTGAGCTTCTCCACACTCTCTGATAGTGAGCTCCTCGACATTCTCTGATAGTGAGCTCCTCTGCACTCTCTGATAGTGAGCTCCTCCACACTGTCTGATAGTGAGCTCCTCCGCACTCTCTGATAGTGAGATCCTCCACACACTCTGATTGTGAGCTCCTCCACACTCTCTGATAGTGAGCTCCTCCACATCTCTGATCGTGAGCTCCTCCACACTCTCTGATAGTGAGCTCCTCCATACTCTCTGATAGTGAGCTCCTCCACACTCTCTGACAGTGAGGTCCTCCACACTCTCTGATGGTGAGCTCCCCTTCACTCTGATAGTGAGCTCCTCCACACTCTCTGATATTGAGCTCCTCCACACTCTCTGATAGTGAGCGCCTCCACACTCTTTGATAGTGAGCTCCTCCACACTCTCTGATAGTGAGCTTCTCCTCGCTCTCTGATAGTGAGCTACTCCACACTCTCTGATAGAGCTCCTCCACACTCTCTGATAGTGAGCTCCTTCACACTCTCTGATAGTGAGCTCCTCCACACTCTCTGATAGTGCGCTCCTCCTCACTCTCTGATAGTGAGCTCCTCCACACTCTCTGATAGTGAGCTCCTCCACATTCTCTGACAGTGAGCTCCTCCACACTCTCTGATAGTGAGCTCCTTCACACTCTCTGATAGTGAGCTCCTCTACACTCTCTGATTGTGAGCTCCTCCACACTCTCTGATAGTGAGCTCCTCCACACTCTCTGATAGTGAGCTCCTCCACACTCTCTGATAGAGCTCCTCCACACTCTCTGATAGTGAGCTCCTCCAAACTCTCTGATAATGAGCTCCTCCACACTCTCTGATAGTGAGCTGCTCCACACTCTCTCATAGTGAGCACCTCCACACTCTCTGATAGTGAGCTCCTCCACACGCTCTGATAGTGAGCTCCTCCCACTCTCTGATAGATGGCTCCTCCACACTCTCTGAAAGCGAGCTCCTCCACACTCTCTGATAGTGAGCTCCTCCACACTCTCTGACAGTGAGTCCCTCCACGCTCTCTGATAGGGATCTCCTCCACACTCTCTGATAGTAAGCTCCTCCACACTCTCTGATAGTGAGCTCCTCCACACGCTCTGATACTGAGCTCCTCCACACTCTCTGATAGTGAGATCCTCCGCACTCTCTGATACTGAGCTCCTCCACACTCTCTTATAGTGAGCTCCTCCACACCCTCTGATAGTGAGCTCCTCCAAACTCTCTGATAGTGAGCTCCTCCATACTCTCTGATAGTGAGCTCCCCAACACTCTGATGGTGAGCTCCTCCACACTCTCTGATAGTGAGCTCCTCCACAGGGTCTGATAGTGAGCCCCTCCTCACTCTCTGATAGTGAGCTCCTCCACACTCTGCTGCTGAGGTCCTCCACACTCTCTGATAGTGAGCTCCTCCCACTCTCTGATAGTGAGCTCCTCCACACTCTCTGATAGTGAGCTCCTCCACACTCTCTGATAGTGAGCTCCCCCACACTCTCTGAGAGTGAGCTCCTCCACATTCTATGATAGTGAGCTCCTCCTGACTCTCTGATAGTGAGCTCCTCCGCACTCTCTGATAGTGAGCTCGTCCACACTCTCTGATAGTGAGCTCCTCCACACGCTCTGATAGTGAGCTCCTCCACACTCTGATAGTGAGCTCCTCCACACTCTCTGATAATGAGCTCCGCCACACTCTCTGATAGTGAGCTCCTCCGCACTCTCTGATAGTGAGTTCCTCCACACTCTCTGATAGTGAGCTGCTCCGCACTCTCTGATAGTGAGCTCCCCAACACTCTGATGGTGAGCTCCTCCACAGTCTCTGATAGTGAGCGCCGCCACACTCTGATCGTGAGCTCCGCCACACTCTCTGATAGTGAGCTCCTCCACACTCTCTGATAGTGAGCTCCTCCACACTCTCTGATAGTGAGCTCCTCCACACGCTCTGATAGTGAGCTCCTCCACACTCTCTGATAGTGAGCTCCTCCACACTCTGTGATAGTGAGCTCCTCCACACGCTCTGATATTGAGATCCTCCACACTCTCTGATAGTAAGCTCCACCACACTCTCTGATAGTGAGCTCCTCCACACTCTGATAGTGAGCTTCCCCACACTCTCTGAGAGTGAGCTCCTCCACACTCTCTGATAGTGAGCTCCTCTTCAATCTCTGATAGTGAGCTCCTCCACACTCTCTGATAGTGAGCTGCTCCACACTCTCTGATAGTAAGCTCCACCACACTCTCTGATAGTGAGCTCCTCCTCAATCTCTGATAGTGAGCTCCTCCACACGCTCTGATATTGAGCTCCTCCACTCTCTCTGATAGTGAGCTCCTCCACACGCTCTGATATTGAGCTCTTCCCACTCTCTGATAGTGAGCTCCTCCACACTCTGAAGGTGCGCTCCTCTGCACTATCTGATAGTGAGCTCCTCCACACTCTGTTGGTGAGCTCCTCCACACTCTCTGATAGTGAGCTCCTCCACACTCTCTGATAGTGAGCTCCTCCACACTCTCTGATAGTGAGCTCCTCCACACTCTCTGATAGTGAGCTTCTCCACACTCTGATGGTGAGCTCCTCCACAATCTCTGATAGTGAGCTCCTCCACACTCTCTGATGGTGAGCTCCTCCACACTCTGTGAGAGTGAGCTCCTCCACACTCTCTGAAAGTGAGCTCCTCCACACTCTCTGATGGTGAGCTCCTCCACACTCTCTGATAGTGAGCTCCTCCACACTCTGATAGTGAGCTCCTCCACACTCTCTGATAGTGAGCTCCTCCTCAATCTCTGATAGTGAGCTCCTCCACACTCTGATAGTGAGCTCCTCCACACTCTCTAATAGTGAGCTCGTCCACACTCTCTGATAGTGAGCTCCTCCACACTCTCTGATAGTGAGCTCCTCCACACAAGATGATAGTGAGTTCCTCCACACTCTGATAGTGAGCTCCTCCACACTCTCTAATAGTGCGCTCCTCCACACTCTCTGATAGTGAGCTCCTCCACACTCTCTGATGGTGAGCTCCTAAACTCTCTCTGATAGTGAGCTCCTCCACACTCTCTGATATTGAGCTCCTCCACACTCTCTGATATTGATCTCCTCCACACTCTCTGATAGTGAGCTCCTCCACACTCTCTGATGGTGGACTCCTCCACACACTGATAGTGAGCTCCTCCACACTCTCTGATAGTGAGCTCCTCCACACTCTCTGATAGTGAGCTCCTCCACATGAACTGATAGTGAGCTCCTCCACACTCTCTGATAGTGAGCTCCTCCACACTCTCTGATAGTGAGCTCCTCCACACTCTCTGATAGAGCTCCTCCACACTCTCTGATAGTGAGCTCCTCCACACTCTCTGATCGTGAGCTCCTCCACACTCTCTGATAGTGAGCTCCTCCACACTCTCTTATAGTGAGCTTCTCCACACTCTCTGATAGTGAGCTCCTCCACACGTTCTGAGAGTGAGCTCCTCCACACTCCCTAATAGTGAGCTCGTCCACACTCTCTGATAGTGAGCTCCTCCACACTCTCTGATAGTGAGTTCCTCCACACTCTCTGATAGTGAGCTCCTCCACACTCTCTGATAGTGAGCTCCTCCACACTCTCTGATAGTGAGCTCCTCCACACTCTCTGATAGTGAGCTCCTCCACACTCTCTGATAGTGAGCTCCTCCTCACTCTCTGATAGTGAGCTCCTCCACACTCTCTGATAGTGAGCTCCACCACACTCTCTGATAGTGAGCTCCTCCACACTCTCTGATAGTGAGCTCCTCCACACTCTCTGAGAGTGAGCTCCTCCACACTCTCTGATAGTGAGCTCCTCCACACGCTCTGATCGTGAGCTCCTCCACACTCTCTGATAGTGAGCTCCTCCGCACATTCTGATAGTGAGCTCCTCCACACTCTCTGATAGTGAGCTCCTCCGCACTCTCTTAAAGTGAGCTCCTCCGCACACTCTGATAGTGAGCTCCTCCGCACTCTCTGATAGTGAGCTCCTCCACACTCTCTGATAGTGAGCTGCTCCACACGTTCTGATAGTGAGCTCCTCCACACGCTCTGATGGTGAGCTCCTCCACACTCTCTGATATTGAGCTCCTCCACACTCTCTGATAGTGAGCTCCTCCTCACTCTCTGATTGTGAGCTCCTCCACACTCTCTGATAGTGAGCTCCTCCACACACTCTGATAGTGAGCTCCGCCGCACTCTCTGATAGTGAGCTCCTCCACACTCTCTGATAGTGAGCTCCTCCACACGCTCTGATAGTGAGCTCCTCCATACTCTCTGATAGTGAGCTCCTCCACACTCTGTGATCATGAGCTCCTCCTCAGTCTCTGATAGTGAGCTCCTCCACACTGTCTGATAGTGAGCTCCTCCACACACTCTGATAGTGAGCTCCGCCGCACTCTCTGATAGTGAGCTCCTCCACACTCTCTGATAGTGAGCTCCTCCACACGCTCTGATAGTGAGCTCCTCCACACTCTCTGATAGTGAGCTCCTCCTCAATCGCTGATACTGAGCTCCTCCACACTCTCTGATAGTGAGCTCCGCCACACTCTCTGATAGTGAGCTCCTCCTCAATCTCTGATAGTGAGCTCCGCCACACTCTCTGATAGTGAGCTCCTCCACACTCTCTGATAGTGAGCTCCTCCACACTCTCTGATAGTGAGCTCCTCCTCACTCTCTGATAGTGAGCTCCTCTGCAATCTCTGATAGTGCGCTCCTCCACACTCTCTGATATTGAGCTCCTCCACACTCTCTGATAGTGAGCTCCTCCACACTCTCTGATAGTGAGCTCCTCCACACGCTCTGATAGTGAGCGCCTCCCACTCTCTGATAGTGAGCTCCTCCACATACTGATAGTGAGCTCCTCCACATGCTCTGATATTGAGCTCCTCCACACTCTCTGATAGTGAGCTCCTCCACACTCTCTGATAGTGAGCTCCTCCACACGCTCTGATAGTGAGCTCCTCCGCACTCTCTGATGGTGAGCTCCTCCACACTCTCTGATAGTGAGCTCCTCCACACTCTCTGATAGAGCTCCTCCACACTCTCTGATAGTGAGCTCCTCCACACTCTCTGATAGTGAGCTCCTCCACACTCTCTGATAGTTAGCTCTTCCACACACTCTAATAGTGAGCTCCTCCACAATCTCTGATAGTGAGCTCCTCCACACTCTCTGATCGTGAGCTCCTCCACACTCTCTGATAGTGAGCTCCTCCACACTCTCTGATAGTGAGCTCCTCCAAACTCTCTGATAGTGAGCTCCTCCAGACGCTCTGATAGTGAGCTCCTCCACACTCGCTGATAGTGAGCTCCTCCGCACTCTCTGATAGTGAGCTCCTCCACACTCTCTGATAGTGAGCTCCTCCACACTCTCTGATAGTGAGCTCCTCCACACTCTCTGATAGTGAGCTCCTCCACACGCTCTGATAGTGAGCTCCGCCACACTCTCTGATAGTGAGCTCCGCCACACTCTCTGATACTGAGCTCCTCCACACTCTCTGATAGTGAGCTCCTCCTCACTCTCTGACAGTGAGCTCCTCCACATGCTCTGATAGTGAGCTCCTCCACACTCTCTGATAGTGAGCTCCTCCTCAATCTCTGATAGTGAGCTCCTCCACACACTGATAGTGAGCTCCTCCACACTCTGAAGATGAGCTCCTCCACACTCTCTAATAGTGAGCGCTTCCACACTCTCTGACAGTGAGCTCCTCCACACTCTCTGATAGTGAGCTCCTCCACACTCTCTGATAGTGAGCTCCACCACACTCTCTGATAGTGAGCTCCTCCACACTCTCTGATAGTGAGCTCCTCCACACTCTCTGATAGTGAGCTCCTCCACACTCTCTGATAGTGAGCTCCTCCTCACTCTCTGATAGTGAGCCCCTCCGCACTCTGAGAGTGAGCTCCTCCACACTCTCTGATAGTGAGCTCCTCCACACGCTCTGATAGTGAGCTCCTCCACACTCTCTGATAGTGAGCTCCTCCACACTTTCTGATAGTGAGCTCCTCCTCAATCTCTGATAGTGAGCTCCTCCACACTCTCTGATAGTGAGCTCCTCCACACTCTCTGATAGTGAGCGCCTCCTCAATCTCTGATAGTGAGCTCCTCCACACTCTCTGATAGTGAGCTCCTCCACACTCTCTGATAGTGAGCTCCTCCTCATGCTATGATAGTGAGCTCCGCCACACTCTCTGATAGTGAGCTCCTCCTCAATCTCTGATAGTGAGCTCCTCCACACTCTCTGATAGTGAGCTCCTCCACACTCTCTGATAGTGAGCTCCTCCACACTCTCTGGTAGAGAGCTCCTCCTCACTCTCTGATAGTGAGCTCCTCCGCAATCTCTGATAGTGAGCTCCTCCACACTCTCTGATTGTGAGCTCCTCCACACTCTGATAGTGAGCTCCTCCACACTCTCTGATAGTAAGCTCCTCCACACGCTCTGATAGTGAGCTCCTCCACACTCTCTGATAGTGAGCTCCTCCACACGCTCTGATAGTGAGCGCCTCCACACTCTCTGATAGTGAGCTCCTCCACACACTGATAGTGAGCTCCTCCACACGCTCTGATAGTGAGCTCCTCCACACTCTCTGATAGTGAGCTCCTCCACACTCTCTGATAGTGAGCTCCTCCTCAATCTCTGATAGTGAGCTCCTCCATACTCTCTGATAATGAGCTCCTCCACACTCTCTGCTAGTGAGCTCCTCCACACTCTCTGATAGTGAGCTCCTCCTCCATCTCTGATAGTGAGCTCCTCCACACTCTCTGATAGTGAGCTCCTCCACACTCTCTGATAGTGAGCTCCTCCACACTCTCTGATAGTAAGCTCCTCCACACGCTCTGATAGTGAGCTCCTCCACACTCTCTGATAGTGAGCTCCTCCACACGCTCTGATAGCGAGCGCCTCCACACTCTCTGATAGTGAGCTCCTCCACACACTGATAGTGAGCTCCTCCACACGCTCTGATAGTGAGCTCCTCCACACTCTCTGCTAGTGAGCTCCTCCACACTCTCTGATAGTGAGCTCCTCCTCCATCTCTGATAGTGAGCTCCTCCACACTCTCTGATAGTGAGCTCCTCCACACTCTCTGATAGTGAGCTCCTCCTCCATCTCTGATAGTGAGCTCCTCCACACTCTCTGGCTTGTTGTGGAATGTTCCTGGCAGGCATTGAACAATTGGTGATGCCCAGAATGAATCCTTGTTTTAAAGACCCGGCCCCTAAAGGCTGAATCTCTGCACTATTCATGAGCTGGCCCTCCGATGAGCTGTTCCTGGACTGTACTTTCCCCCTCCACTTGCTCCTGCTCAATTGTGCAGAGCTCACTAACTATGCCAAGCGGGGTGGCGGTTTCTGTGCTGGTTCTCGGGAGTGTGAAAGTTGGTGATGGTGCATCTTCTGGAGTGTTCCCCTGCTCAGTGTGATGGACTGCAAGGCCCGAGTAGTCCGATGGACCTAGTTAAAGGGCAGAGGGACAAGGAGTAATCACGCCTTTGCAAGGGTAAGCAGCAGCAGATGAGTGAGATGTTGTCATGCTGAGCGTGTGACTGTGTGAATGAGAGAGTTATGCAGAAAGAGTAAATAAGAATGGACCATGTGCAACACCCTGCTGTGCCTTGCCTCCAACCTGGCACCTCAGATGCTGCATGCCCTCTTTCTGTGTCAATTATGTTAATGACCTCCTCCATTGGTGTCAGAGTTTGATGAGTAGCAGGACCTCCTCCTGTTGTGATATCGCTCTCCTGTTCTGTTCCTGCTTCCCCTGCAAGAAAAGTGGAATTCCACAGAATTCACTGCACAGGAACAGGCCATTCTGCCCAACTGGTCCATGCCGGTGTTTCTGCTCCACACGAGTCTCCCCCATCCCACTTCCTCTCACCCTATCAGCATATCCTTCTATTCCTTTCTTCCTCGTGTGTGTTTCTCTAGCGTCCCCTTAAATGCACCTATGCTGTTCATCGCACCCACTCCATGTGGTAGCGGGTTCCACATTAGTGAGTTAATATATGCGCTGTTCACAGGTTTTCTGGATGTCTGAAATGGATTAGCATAATGTGCTTCACAACAGGATGAAGCTGCAAGTGTGACTAAGAGGAAGCAGTGGTTGTGAGGGTCGTAGTGGGGTTTGAGGGTGTGAGAGCAGGCAGGACGGAGGTGCAGTAAAATGTTCCCTGCTGATTTGATGGGAGGCAGGGAAGGGAAGTATTGATGGTGCTCTGGCTCATGTGAGGTCCTGCTGGGCTGTGCAGAAAGTCAGAGAGATGCGAAGGGGAGTCTTGGCTCGTCCTGGTCAGATCACTGCGGCCAGATCCTGGGGATATTGCAGGTAGCATTTGCACACTCCGCCACCTCTCTCCATGCCCGCTGACTAATTTGTCTTGGCATCCGTCACCCATTGAAGGGGAAGAGCACCTCCTTCCTGCTGCTCACTCGGTCTGTGGGTGCCTCTTCCGCTACCTGGGGACACTGGTTGAGATTGTCTTGTCTTTTGCCGCACAATGTACCCGTCCACTACCTACCATTGAGAAAAAAGCACCTCCCCTTTAAGGTGCTGCAGGACGCCTTTAAGCAACGGCCGTTCCACCAGATGTGCTGCCTTCACAATCGGTGAGCTGTTTGTAGGGAGCAAGGTTTCGCAGCTCGACAATTTCATTCAAATCAGGCCCGGCAGTGAGAATGGCACGGGCTCCATGCCAATAACCTCGGGTGGGCACAGTGCACACCTCACCCACCTCCACCTGATCTACGCCGCAGGTGGAAATCGCCCCCTTAGTGTTGACTTAGAGTTAAGGTGAAGTTGGTTGGGTGGGTTAACAGCGAAGAGCTGGGACTGGGATTGAAAGTTGATATTTGAATCTGAAGCTGATTCTTATGAATCATTTTTTTTGTTTTGTTTTCCAGCAGGTTCCAGAAGCTCATGCACAGTAACAAAACGAGGCTGCCAATGACTGTGAAGATGGGTCGCTTTGAATGTATCAAGTACCTGATGGTTGCCTTTAATATTCTGATTTCTGTAAGTGTGTTTGTGAGAATGTAGCCGCCAATGTAACATCTAGGAAAGAAGCAGCGTGCCATATTTCAGAGAGATGTTCGAGGTGGGCAGTGTGGAGGCAAAGTTAAAAGGCAACACTCCAGAGCTATCCAGCTCTTGATCTGGATTCTATTGAAGGAATAGCTTTATTGAACTAAAAGTTGATAGTGTGTGAGGTGAGCCAAAAGCATAATGAAACTATCTGCTTCACTTGACCAATTCAGAGCATTTCGGCAGCCGTCCGTATAGAGTGTCTGTGCGCCGAGAGATCAGATTCACCAGAGAGTGTGGGTTGTGGTCTGCACCAGCTACAAAGCATCAAGTATCTTCGGTAGAACCATCAATAGGATTGCAAAGCCTAAAACAGCTCTGGTTAGAGGCTGGCGCCACATGTGATGCCACAGACCTGTTGGTAACGGATATTCTACCTGTACTGCCATCACACTGTCATGTGACTCTTGCCAGCATTCATTGTGCCGGGTGGACCAGCTACTTCCCTTCTGCAGCCCCTCAGAAGAACCCTGGGATGATATTGTGATGATGCATGATATCAGATGATATTGCATATCATCATCTGTGCGATAATGTTAAATGGGTGATAGCGAGTCGGCTGCCCATTTACATCCCTTCCATTTGAAGCCATTGCAATAAAAATCGGGAGCGATGTAAACAGACGGCTGACTCATGATCACCCGTTTTACACCATCGCACTGAATCAAGATCTAACCCGGTGTAAATAGGAAGAGGCTTGGAGGGAGCAGATCCTGCTTGATTCACTGAGATATACTATTGGTGGAAATCAGGTTCCCCCCACAATACAAGTCAACCTAATCGAGTTATTTCCTTTCAACTCCACTCTGTGCCCTGACTCTAGATCGGTTTATTGTTTTCAATATCCCAAGACTATCAACTTATCTTATTTGTTAACTACCCCAGTCAACCCTGCCAAATCCTCCCAACTAACATCTGGGGGAGGGTGGGGGGGCTTGTGCCAAAATTGGGAGAGTTGTCCCACAGACTAGTCAAGCAACAGAATCATACCTTTCAGCCAATGACCCAGACTCCTCCCCACCCATCACCATCCCTGGGACCCACCAGAAGTGGGGGCACAGTGGTATACAGTCAGGAGGGAGTGGCGCTGGCAGTCCTCAACATTGACTCCAGACCCCACCATGTGTCTTCAGGTCAAACATGGGCAAGGAAACCTACCACCCACCCCCCAACTCAGCCGATGAATCAGCACTCCTCCACGTTGAACACCATTTCGAGGAAGCACTGAGAACACAGAATGTACTCTGGGTGGGAAACTTCAAAGTTCATCAACAAGAGTGGCTCGGTAGTCCCATCACTGACTGAGCTAGCCAAGTCCTGAAGCACATAGCTGCCAGACTGGACTTGAGGCAGGCGGTGAGAGAACCAACACGAGGAAAAAACTATTTGACCTTGCGCCCACCAATCTACCTGTTGCAGGTGTGTCTGTCCATGACAGTCCTTGTGGAGACGGAGCCCCAACTTCACACGAAGGATATTCTCCATCATGCCATGTGGCACTACCACCATGAGGCACTGTGGGCCATCAGCAGCAGCAGAATTGTATTCCACCACAATCTGTAAACTCATGGCCTGGCATATCCTTCAGTCTACCATTACCAACAAGCCAGGTGACCAACACAGGTTCAATGAGGAGTGTCGAAGATCATCCTAGGAGCAGCACCAGGAGTGACTGAAATTGAGGTGCCAACCTGGTGTAGCTGCAACACAGGACTACATGCATGCTAAACAGTGGAACATAGACAGAGCTAAGTAATCCCACAACCAACGTCAGGTAAAAACTCAGCAGTCCTGCCACATCCACAACCAGGCAACCCCCCAATGGTGCACAGTTGCCAACTGTTTTGGCTGCCTAAGAGGCGGGTGCAAGATATTTCCCTGTGGTGTTACAGCAGTGCACTGGCACTCGAACAAAGGGGTTCAAACCCAAACACGTCCCACCCATGGCTTACCCTGCTAATCCTGCCAAAGTCAGCACTGCAGAACACTGGGAGATGATGCCAGCCTAATCTATGGGATGAGCACGGGGATGTTTGGGCCTGATGGGGATGATTATTATTGAAATGAGTTACAGGATGGGGATGATGGCTCTTGTGTTACAGGATGGGGATGATGTTTGTGGTGTTACAGGATGGGGATGATGTTTGTGGTGTTACAGGATGGGGATGATGTTTATTGTGTTACAGGATGGGGATGATGTTTATTGTGTTACAGGATGGGGATGATGTTTATTGTGTTACAGGATGGGGACGATGTTTATTGTGTTACAGGTTGGGGATGATGTGTATTGTGTTACAGGATGGGGATGAGGTTTATTGTGTTACAGGATGGGGACGATGTTTGTGGTGTTACAGGATGGGGATGATGTTGATTGTGTTACAGGATGGGGATGATGTTTGTGGTGTTACAGGATGGGGATGATGTTTGTGGTGTTACAGCATGGGGATGATGTTTGTGGTGTTACAGGATGGGGATGATCTTTATTGTGTTACAGGATGGGGATGATGTTTATTGTGTTACAGGATGGGGATGATGTTTATTGTGTTACAGGATGGGGATGATGTTTATTGTGTTACAGGATGGGGATGATGTTTATTGTGTTACAGGATGGGGATGATGTTTATTGTGTTACAGGATGGGGACGATGTTTATTGTGTTGCAGGATGGGGATGATGTTTATTGTGTTACAGGATGGGGATGAGGTTTATTGTGTTACAGGATGGGGATGATGTTTGTGGTGTTACAGGATGTGGATGAGGTTTATTGTGTTACAGGATGGGGATGATGTTTATTGTGTTACAGGATGGGGATGATGTTTATTGTGTTACAGGATGTGGATGAGGTTTATTGTGTTACAGGATGGGGATGATGTTTGTGGTGTTACAGGATGGGGATGATGTTTGTGGTGTTACATGATGGGGATGATGTTTATTTTGTTACAGGATGGGGATGATGTTTGTGGTGTTACAGGATGGGGATGATGTTTATTGTGTTACAGGATGGGGATGATGTTTATTGTGTTACAGGATGGGGATGATGTTTATTGTGTTACAGGATAGGGATGATGTTTATTGTGTTACAGGATCGTGATGATGTTTGTGGTGTTACAGGATGGGGACGATGTTTATTGTGTTACAGGATGGGGCTGATGTTTGTGGTGTTACAGGATGGGGATGATGTTTATTGTGTTACAGGATGGGGCTGATGTTTGTGGTGTTACAGGATGGGGATGATGTTTATTGTGTTACAGGATGGGGATGATGTTTATTGTGTTACAGGATGGGGATGATGTTTATTGTGTTACAGCATGGGGCTGATGTTTATTGTATTACAGGATGGGGATGATGTTTATTGTGTTACAGGATGGGGATGATGTTTATTGTGTTACAGGATGGGGATGATGTTTATTGTGTTACAGGATGGGGACGATGTTTATTGTGTTACAGGATGGGGATGATGTTTATTGTGTTACAGGATGGGGATGATGTTTATTGTGTTACAGGATGGGGATGATGTTTATTGTGTTACAGGATGGGGATGATGTTTATTGTGTTACAGGATGGGGATGATGTTTAATGTGTTACAGGATGGGGATGATGTTTATTGTGTTACAGGATGGGGATGATGTTTATTGTGTTACAGGATGGGGATGATGTTTATTGTGTTACAGGATGGGGATGATGTTTGTGGTGTTACAGGATGGGGATGATGTTTATTGTGTTACAGGATGGGGATGATGTTTATTGTGTTACAGGATGGGGATGATGTTTATTGTGTTACAGGATGGGGACGATGTTTATTGTGTTACAGCATGGGGCTGATGTTTATTGTATTACAGGATGGGGATGATGTTTATTGTGTTACAGGATGGGGATGATGTTTATTGTGTTACAGCATGGGGCTGATGTTTATTGTATTACAGGATGGGGATGATGTTTATTGTGTTACAGGATGGGGATGATGTTTGTTGTGTATGTAATATGTGTGCTACTTTGAACCTATGGACAGGACTGCACTACTTGTAGGGCGTAGTGATACGCAGTACCACTCCTGGCCATAGGGGTATAAATAGTACTGTGGGTGCTGATCGCCCCTCAGTTCCCGCCTGTGGGCATGAAGTAAAGACCTACGTATAGTCCCTACCTCCAACCAGTAAAGACCTGTTTGAGTTATACGTTTAAGTCTTTGTGTTAATTGTTCAATACAATACACATACTTAACACTGGCGACGAGTCAGGTTCTTACCCTGCGGCAGTTGAAGAGAGGTTTCAAACATCACCACCCCACTAGAAGCGACAGGCTTTAGGACTCTGAAGCCTCCATCAGCGACTGAGCACTGGAGTGCAGCAGCCATCCTGACAGCTTCCAGCGACTGACAGAAGTCTTTCTGCAGTTTCCTTGTTCAACCTAGGTGGTGGGGTAAGCCGTGCAGCGTTGGCTGCAAAGACAGGGCTGGGGAAGTTGGAGAAGATAAGGGCGATCGCAATCCCTGATAAGAGCCGCGGTGAAACGCGCGAGCGGGTAAGCCAGAGCCCGGGAGGGAGCGAGCAAGAGCCGCTTCGGTCGGGAGCCACTTCACGATCCAGCGATCGCATCCGCTGATAAGGGCCGCACTCGGGCGATCGCGGCGAAGATAAGGGCCGCACTCGGGGGCTGAAGGAAGATGGCGTCGGGGGACGGGTGAAGACCGCCAAGCGCGGGAAAACCGCCATTTTGTGGGCGGAGGACGACGGCAAGAGCGGGAAGCCGCCATCCTTGATAACAAGTAAACAAAATAAAATCTGAGAAATTGCAAATCTACAATGCCTAAACACGGGAATATTAGTACCTTTGATAGTGACCTCGAAGATTGGGCCATATATGTTGAAAGAGTAAAAAATTATTGTAAGGCCAATAAAATTCGTGACCAAGATAAAGCTCTAACATTATTAAATTTAATGGGTGCGAAGACATACGGGCAATTGAAACACCTGTTATCACCAGATGAACCGGCAGATAAGACGTTCGATGAGATTGTTACTGTCCTGAAAGATCATCTAAACCCCACGCCGCTGATGCTAGCGGAACGATTTAAATTTTACAACAGAAGGCAGCTACAGCATGAAAGCAATGCTGAATATTTGCTGGAATTGCGTAAATTAGCAAAATATTGCCAGTTTGGAACGGGACTGACAGATGCACTACGAGACAAATTTGTGTGTGGTTTATTTAAACAGGACACACAAAAGCGACTGCTCGAGGAGAATGAGCTGACGCTTGAGAAGGCGGTCACTATGGCAGCAGCACACGAAGCCGCAGCGAGAGGCACGGCAGTAATGCAGTTACGGTCACCGGAGCTCAGTGCACACAAATTGGGTGTGAGTTCTGGCAAATGTTATCGTTGTGGAAAGACAACGCATGATCAGGACCAGTGTTGGTTTAAAAACCAAGAATGTAGAACTTGTGGTAGGCTTGGACATATAGCTAGATTATGCAGGTCAGGGAAGAAGACCAGCAACAAGAAGTCACCGCAAGGAAAATACGCAAAGGTACACAAGGTGACCGAACAGGAGTCCGATTCAGACGCTAGCAGTAATGAACTGGTTAGCTTAAGCTGTAATGAACTGGCTAGCTTAAGAGTACTCAACGCTGGTAAGGGTGCAGACCTCCAGACAATTTGGGTCACTCTTCAGATAGAAGGAGTCCAAGTAAAACTGGAATTGGACACTGGATCGGCATTGACGGTCATAAATAAGAAAGATTACGGAAAGTTATTCCAACATATTCCCCTACAGGATACGGGGATTATATTGAAAACATACACGGGGCAAAGAGTGTACCCCATCGGGAAAATAGAGGTTGCAGTGGTCCACAAGGGCGAAGACAGTCAAATAATGGACTTATATGTGATATCTGAAGGAGGTTCTCCACTACTAGGACGGGAGTGGATTAGGAAAATGAATATGGACTGGCATTTCCTACAAACAATAACGAGTGAGAACTCGGTGAAGATAGTCGGCCCAGACTCTGGAACGGATGATGGTAAGCCCAACTCAGGTGCAAAAGACAAAGTTTCAGCACAGAATTCCACTGAGCAACAACAACATAGTTTAACTGTGGATTCTGAGTCTGGCAAGTCTACTGATGTGCCCATTTCTGAGGGACACCGGGCTCGAACTCAACTCCATTTCAAACTACAACAGCAATTAGAACAAATGCTTCGCCGTTTTGAGCAAGAGTTGAATGCAACGAAAGAGTTCTTTGATATAGAGTTGGAGAATCTGGAAAGACAACAGAAGCAGCTGATGGAGAAAATGGAGCAGGAGCACACAAAACGTCTGATGTCAGAGGAGTTAACGGTCAGCCAACTCCTGCATATGCTGAAGGACAGGACTCTGAAATGGAAAAAACTTGAACACGAACTTCAATATTCAAACGAAAGGGGTTCGGAGCTCTCAAAGGTTATTGGAAGAGCTGAGGTGGCAACACAGACTGAGATGACTGCAACAGAGCAGCCCTTGGATGCCAAAAGTACGCTGACTCACGTCAACGTAGAACAACAGACCGCTGAAACAGCTGCTCCGGTAGAGGGATTGAATAGTCCGATCAATCAATCTCCAAAAGAAGTTGAAGTAGTAAAATCTCAAATGAGGTCATTAGTAAACGACTTGCTGAAAGCCCAGAAAAAGCTGGATGAAGAGGTACGCATGAAGAAGTCTCTTCAGGAAAGATGTCTGGACTTGGAACAAAAGCTGGCTAACGCCCAGCTGGGTATGGAGGAAATAGAAGACCCTCTCGCTGGCCTAGATCAGGACGACACCGAATATTACTATGTCCTGTCCTGCCCAACTTGTAACTTCGACTCCCACCATACAGAAATCATGGAGGAGCACCGAAAGTCTACGGAACATCGGGAGAAGGTGGCTCTACTACGGAAAAAGGAGGAAGAGAAGGAGGAACTGCGCATGCAGCTGGCAGCTGACAGTGGAGCCCAGAGAGTCTCCAAGAAGCAGAAAAGGAAAAGTCGAAACAGAAGATGACCCATCTGAACCATTATTACCTCTACCAGATCACACACGTGGTCCCTCCGAACGGAGCCAATTCAGTTCGGAAGTTCAAACTGTTAAATCCATGGAAGGACTATTGAATGAGTCACTCCAGCAACGTGAACCGACTACACCACAGAGATTGAATCTGTGAACTGTTTTCCGCAGAGACTGAATCTGTGATCTGTTTTGACATGAAGTTATCTATGTATCTATGTTATTCTGTTATGTAAACCTGAAGTTATATGTGTATATATGTTATTACGTTATGTTAAATGGGGAGATGACTGTAAAGCTAGGAAGGGAGGAATGTTGTGTATGTAATATGTGTGCTACTTTGAACCTATGGACAGGACTGCACTACTTGTAGGGCGTAGTGATACGCAGTACCACTCCTGGCCATAGGGGTATAAATAGTACTGTGGGTACTGATCTCCCCTCAGTTCCCGCCTGTGGGCATGAAGTAAAGACCTACGTATAGTCACTACCTCCAACCAGCAAAGACCTGTTTGAGTTATACGTTTAAGTCTTTGTGTTAATTGTTCAATACAATACACATACTTAACAATGTTTATTGTGTTACAGGATGGGGATGATGTTTATTGTGTTACAGGATGGGGATGATGTTTATTGTGTTACAGGATGGGGATGATGTTTATTGTGTTACAGGATGGGGATGATGTTTATTGTGTTACAGGATGGGGATGATGTTTATTGTGTTACAGGATGGGGATGATGTTTATTGTGTTACAGGATGGGGATGATGTTTATTGTGTTACAGGATGGGGACGATGTTTATTGTGTTACAGGATGGGGACGATGCTTATTGTGTTACAGGATGGGGACGATGTTTATTGTGTTACAGGATGGGGATGAGGTTTATTGTGTTACAGGATGGGGATGATGTTTATTGTGTTACAGGATGGGGATGATGTTTATTGTGTTACACGATGGGGATGATGTTTATTGTGTTTCAGGATGGGGATGATGTTTATTGTGTTACAGGATGGGGATGATGTTTATTGTGTTACAGGATGGGGATGATGTTTGTGGTGTTACAGGATGGGGATGATGTTTATTGTGTTACAGGATGGGGATGATGTTTGTGGTGTTACAGGATGGGGATGATGTTTATTGTGTTACAGGATGGGGATGAGGTTTATTGTGTTACAGGATGGGGACGATGTTTATTGTGTTACAGCATGGGGCTGATGTTTATTGTGTTACAGGATGGGAATGATGTTTATTGTGTTACAGGATGGGGATGATGTTTATTGTGTTACAGGATGGGAATGATGTTTATTGTGTTACAGGATGGGGCTGATGTTTATTGTGTTACAGGATGGGGATGAGGTTTGTGGTGTTACAGGATGGGGATGATGTTTATTGTGTTACAGGATGGGGATGATGTTTGTGGTGTTACAGGATGGGGATGATGTTTATTGTGTTACAGGATGGGGATGATGTTTGTGGTGTTACAGGATGGGGACGATGTTTATTGTGTTACAGGATGGGGATGATGTTTGTGGTGTTACAGGATGGGGACGATGTTTATTGTGTTACAGGATGGGGATGATGTTTGTGGTGTTACAGGATGGGGATGATGTTTATTGTGTTACAGGATGGGGTTGATGTTTATTGTGTTACAGGATGGGATGATGTTTATTGTGTTACAGGATGGGGCTGATGTTTATTGTGTTACAGGATGGGGATGATGTTTATTGTGTTACAGGATGGGGATGATGTTTATTGTGTTACAGGATGGGGACAATGTTTATTGTGTTACAGGATGGGGATGATGTGTATTGTGTTACAGGATGGGGATGATGTTTATTGTGTTACAGGATGGGGATGATGTTTATTGTGTTACAGGATGGGGATGATGTTTATTGTGTTACAGGATGGGGATGATGTTTGTGGTGTTACAGGATGGGGATGATGTTTATTGTGTTACAGGATGGCGATGATGTTTATTGTGTTACAGGATGGGGATGATGTTTATTGTGTTACAGGATGGGGATGATGTTTATTGTGTTACAGGATGGGGATGATGTTTATTGTGTTACAGGATGGGGACGATGTTTATTGTGTTACAGGATGGGAATGATGTTTATTGTGTTACAGGATGGGGATGATGGTTATTGTGTTACAGGATGGGGATGATGTTTGTGGTGTTACAGGATGGGGACGATGTTTATTGTGTTACAGGATGGGGATGATGTTTGTGGTGTTACAGGATGGGGATGATGTTTGTGGTGTTACAGGATGGGGATGATGTTTATTGTGTTACAGGATGGGGATGATGTTTGTGGTGTTACAGGATGGGGACGATATTTATTGTGTTACAGGATGGGGATGATGTTTGTGGTGTTACAGGATGGGGATGATGTTTCTTGTGTTACAGGATTGGGATGATGTTTATTGTGTTACAGGATGGGGATGATGTTTATTGTGTTACAGGATGGGGATGATGTTTATTGTGTTACAGGATGGGGACGATGTTTTTTGTGTTACAGGATGGGGATGATGTTTATTGTGTTACAGGATGGGGATGATGTTTATTGTGTTACAGGATGGGGATGATGTTTATTGTGTTACAGGATGGGGATGATGTTTATTGTGTTACAGGATGGGGATGATGTTTATTGTGTTACAGGATGGGATGATATTTATTGTGTTACAGGATGGGGATGATATTTGTGGTGTTACAGAATGGGGATGATGTTTATTGTGTTACAGGATGGGGACGATGTTTATTGTGTTACAGGATGGGATGATGTTTATTGTGTTACAGGATGGGGATGATGTTTGTGGTGTTACAGAATGGGGATGATGTTTATTGTGTTACAGGATGGGGACGATGTTTATTGTGTTACAGGATGGGGACGATGTTTATTGTGTTACAGGATGGGGATGATGTTTGTGGTGTTACAGGATGTGGATGAGGTTTATTGTGTTACAGGATGGGGATGATGTTTATTGTGTTACAGGATGGGGATGATGTTTTTGGTGTTACAGGATGGGGATGATGTTTATTGTGTTACAGGATGGGGATGATGTTTATTGGGTTACAGGATGGGGATGATGTTTGTGGTGTTACAGGATGGGGACGATGTTTATTGTGTTACAGCATGGGGCTGATGTTTATTATATTACAGGATGGGGATGATGTTTATTGTGTTACAGGATGGGGCTGATGTTTATTGTGTTACAGGATGGGGATGATGTTTATTGTGTTACAGGATGGGGCTGATGTTTATTGTGTTACAGGATGGGGATGATGTTTATTGTGTTACAGCATGGGGCTGATGTTTATTGTATTACAGGATGGGGATGATGTTTATTGTGTTACAGGATGGGGCTGATGTTTGTGGTGTTACAGGATGGGGACGATGTTTATTGTGTTACAGGATGGGGATGATGTTTATTGTGTTACAGGATGGGGATGATGTTTATTGTGTTACAGGATGGAGATGATATTTATTGTGTTACAGGATGGGGATGATGTTTATTGTGTTACAGGATGGAGATGATATTTATTGTGTTACAGGATGGGGCTGATGTTTGTGGTGTTACAGGATGGGGACGATGTTTATTGTGTTACAGGATGGGGATGATGTTTATTGTGTTACAGGATGGGGATGATGTTTATTGTGTTACAGGATGGGGATGATGTTTATTGTGTTACAGGATGGGGATGATCTTTTTGGTGTTACAGGATGGGGATGATGTTTATTGTGTTACAGGATGGGGATGATGTTTATTGTGTTACAGGATGGGGATGATGTTTGTGGTGTTACAGGATGGGGATGATGTTTGTGGTGTTACAGGATGGGGATGATGTTTGTGGTGTTACAGGATGGGGATGATGTTTGTGGTGTTACAGGATGGAGATGATGTTTGTGGTGTTACAGGATGGGGATGATGTTTATTGTGTTACAGGATGGGGATGATGTTTATTGTGTTACAGGATGGGGATGATGTTTGTGGTGTTACAGGATGGAGATGATGATGTTTGTTTTGTTGTTTTGCAGGTGAGTGGTTGCCTCCTGCTTGCAACAGCACTCTTTGTATTGCTTTACCCTACTGGATCCAGAGATGCTGTGTCACTCAGTACAGTGATCTTTATTGGAATGGTTTATGCAATGGCTTTGTCTGGTGTGCTTCTTATTCTTGGAATACTGGGAAGTGTTGCATCCTTCCGGGAGAGCAGAACTCTTCTGATGGTTGTAAGTGTTTCTTATTTTCTTCAATTCCTATTTTGTTGCACTTTTACCTCACATGCCTTCAAAGCTTGCTTGAATTAAGCGTGACAAATTGCAGTGAAACGCCAATGCATTGGAACATGGGTTTGCCCCAATGACTGCTGGTGCTGCTGAATTCTGATCTCAGTGCCAGTGTCACGGTAGGACCAGTGGAGGCTTGGCAGGCAGTTGGCGCCCTGCTAATACGGACCAGTTGGTGTTCTGAGGTCCAGCTGTGGAAGAAGAGGCTCAAAATAAAACTCCAGACAAAGAAATGTTACTCCAGTAACACATAGCAATCCTTCACATCTATCATCTCAGGGCCAGGCACAGCATTGTCGATTGGTCTGGCTGAACACAAAACAGAAGGCCCTGGGGCAATGCATCTGTTTGGGATATTGTATCCATACTGTTGAGCTTTATGTCATATACAGCACTGGTGTAGCAGTTTGAAGGAGAAGGAAAGGTTGGGTGTGAGAGTGAGATGACAGAAGGGATTACTTTTTGTCCCAGGTGCTCCTGTCACTATTATATTTAGGATGGAACTTCCTCAGACCCTATCTAGGGGTGGAAGTACAGCGAAGGAGGCTTCCACCTCCAGTTTAGCCAGCTGGTGACTCCTGTCCTATATCCTGGGGCGGGGCTAGTTTAAGTATAGAATGCTAGCAGGTGTCCATCCCAATGAGGGGCCAGAACTCGGATTGACACCTTGCTGCTCTGAGAAGGGCCACCAAGGCCCTTAATTGAAACTGAAGGTTGAAAAGTATAAATGGCAACTGTTGGGCAGCAAAAGCAGTAAGCTAATTAGTCTCAACCAGTGTGGCCTGTACTGGGCCCATCAGGAGACAGCTGGCCCAGCAGTCCCGGAGGAATGGCCCCCACAGAGACTTTCAAAGATCCTCATCAATGTGTTGAGGTAGGCTGAAACGCAATCAACCCGCACCCTCCCTCCACCCACTGCATGCAACTTGAAGAGAGTCTTCCAAGTGGCAAAACCCAGCAAACCCGTTGTGCCCCCTCCTCCCCAGGCTTGCCCTGCAGTCCCATCCCCCACCCCCTGAATTTCCAGTCTCTTTTAAAGGACAATCTTTGATTTAGTGAGTCTGTTTACATCCTGCAGAGATCTGCTCTGGTGAGTCTCGCACGGTGTGGTTTATGGAGTAGCTGGTGTGTACATCAGAATAGTTCCATTCACCTGCAGCCAAGTGGAGGGTCCAGACCAGCCTGGAGGCCACCATGGTGCAGTTTATGGGTCGGTTCCAATGCTCAAGAGAAGTGAGGGTGAAAACTTGTTGTGGAGATGCTGATTTAGAATGTCTTGTTCCTGCTGTTTGCCCTGTTGATTGTGCCTGAAATGTGGGCTGTCTTTTCTTGTTTCAGTTCTTTGTGCTAATTCTGCTGGTCTTCATGGTCGAGCTCGCCGCTGGAATTGTCGCTTTTCTCTTCAAAAATCAAGTAAGTGCCCATCAGAACCAACACCAGGATCTCACCGTGCCAACAGTGTTTAGCTCAGCGGTAATTCCGGCGCCCAGGCGAGCTTGGCGCCCCAAACTGAATTTTTAGCCCTTTGAGCCTACGCACGGGCAGCGGACAAGGCTTATTCCAATTTTATGCTAATGATGGATCCTCCCATAATGCACTGGGAGTTGTCAGCAGTCCCTCGCAGGCTGAGCCCCCGTGTGACATGAATGCTGCTGGATTGGCCTGTTCCTTTCAGTCGGGTCCTTGTTCATGAAGGTACGACACTGCTCTTGGTAAATCTCTTAGCAACTGATTGTTGCTGCCATGTTTTGGTCTTGTTGCTTGAAGGACGTTGTTGAAACTTGGTGGAGCCTCCCTGATAGCTGTTGAAAAGCCATCGTGCATTTATTGCCAGTGACAGTTTGTACAGTGATTGTTGGGAAGCTCATTAATATAGGTAGTTCTATGGAGATAGTGCTCTATTTGCAGGTTCTGGAGCAGGAAGAGGATCTGAGGAGGCATATCAAACAGACAAGATTGCCTCTTCGAGGATCCATTCAGACATGCCTTTACACTGACTTATGTATCCAGGGCTTGTCTGCACCTGTCTGAAGAAATCCGCCAGTGGCCACTTAGATTCCCAAGGAAGCCATCATCAAACTCTGCGTTGTCCAGAGCCAGATTTGGACAGCAGTTCCAGTGCAAGTATGGCTCTCAGTGGCTTTCATGGTTACAGCTGCGTTGAACAATGGAGGGCACAGGAAAAGGAAGAGAGGGATAATCCGTGCCCACCTTTCCCGCAATTCGATGTTCAAATCCAACCAATCCGGTTTCCACCTCTGCCACAGTACTGAAACAGCCCTTATCAAAGTCACAAATGACATCCTATGTGACTGTGACTGTGGTAACCTATCCCTCCTCGTCCTTCTCGATCTGTCTGCAGCCTTTTTTACAGGGTTAACTACACCACGCGCCTCCAATGTCTCTCCTCCATCGTTCAGCTGGGTGGGACTGCACTTGTCTGGCTTCTCTTCCCGCTCCCACATCGTTACCTCTGTAGTCCCCCGAGGATCTGTCCTTAGCCCCATCCTATTTCTCATCTACATGTTGCCCCTCAGCGACATCATCCGAAAACACAGCGTCAGTTTCCACATGTAGCTGTCAACACCCAGCTCTATCTCAACACCACCTCTCGTAACCCTTCCGCTGTCTCTGATTTGTCAGATCGCTTGTCTAACATTCAGTACTGGATGAGCAGAAATTCCCTCCAATGTAATATTGGGAAGACCGAAGCCATTGTCTTCAGTCCCCGCCACAAACTCTGTTTCCTAGCCACCGACTCCATTTCTCTCCCAGGCAATTGTCTGAGACTGAACCAGACTGTTCACAACCTTGGTGTCATATTTGGCTCTGAGATGAGCTTCCGACCACATATCTTCTCCATCACCAAGACCGACTACTTCCTCCTCCATAACATCGCCCAACTCCACCCCTGCCCCACTTCATCTGCTGCTGAAACCCTCATCCATACCTTTGTTACCCCTAGACTCGACTATTCCAATGCTTTCCTGGACGATCTCCCATCTCCCACCCTACATAAACTTGAGTTCATCCAAAACTCTGCTGCCCGAATTCTAACTCGCACCAAGTCCTGTTCACCCATCAGCCCTGTGCTCGCTGACCGTCATTGGCTCCCGGTCTGGCAACGCCTCAATTTTAAAATTCTCATTCTTGTTTGCAAACCCCTCCATGGCCTTGCCTCTCCCTATCTTGCAGCCTCCTCCGGCCTCACAAGCCATCGAGATCTCTGCGCTCCTCCAATTCTGGCCTCTTGCGCCTCCCCAATTTTAACGCTCCACCCTTGGTGGCCGTGCCTTCAGTTGCCGAGGCCCTAAGCTCTGTAATTCCTTCCATAAACCTTGCCCCCTCTCTACCTTTCCCTCCTCCTTTAAGATGCTCCTTAAAACCTACCTCTTTACCAAGCTTTTGGTTACCAATCCTAATATCTCCTTGTGTGGCTCGGTGTCCAATTTTGTTTGATAACGCTCCTGTGAAGCATCTTGGGACATTTTACTACATTAAAGGTGCTATATAAATGCAAGTACAGGAAACTTTGTGCTATCCGGCACCGACGGGACCGAGCTGTTGCCGTTCCCTCAAAACTGCCGGACACTCCAGCGTTAATGTTGAAGCATACGGAGCTTTTTATCTCCGTATCTGACAACAAACACTGTTGCTTAGCAACAGCTTCTAAACAGTCGCAGCGTCTCTGTAGCGTCTCTGTAGCTTAGCAACAGCTTCAGCAGACCTTGCAGAGCTTGACTGTTGAGGAAAAAAGCAACGAGAAGAAAAAAAAACTAACGAAAACGGCTCCTGATTTTTGCCGGTGGCTCGAGCATTCCGGACAGTTAGCCTCCGGATAACACAAAGTTTCCTGTAGTTGTTGATAATGAGGAGCAGGAGGAGGAAGAACAGAGACTATAACTACCTCCTGGATGAGCAGGACGATGACGATGAAGAAGCTGAAGTCAGCCTCAAGCCCAGGTGTAAGTTCCTGCACAGACTTACCTGCTCCTCTTCCTCAACTGCCTATAACTCTCTCTCGAATCACTCCCATCTTCATTCCAAGGCAGCAGCTCAGACACTTTCACCCAGGGGCAATCAGATAGTGTTCGTTATGATGTGGCACTGAGTGATTCACAGAGCACAAGGGAGATGGAGGGTTGGGGTGTGGGTGAGGATGTGGCACCCGCCCAGTGGCGGCTGAGGAGAAGCCTGCCTATGGCTTTGGAGTCATGGGACCCAGAACTCACTGGTACTTACCTGACAAGAAGGATGACATCAAGGAACATGGTACTTACATGCAGCCTCTGAGGTCAGCGTTCGAGGATGTGTGACAACTAACAGGTGTGACTCGTGAGTCCAGGGATCTCATTGGAAATGACATCAGGGAAGCTTTTTCTTCATTTTAAACACCAATGGTGCATCTAGCAGCATCACTGAAATCTGCAGCAGACCCTCACGTAAGAAGTGGCCAGGGATCAATCAGCCATTCCATCTCCATAGAAGCACTGAGGGCAGAGAATAGGGGGGAGAATAGAGTGCAGTCTGCATAGGGGCTTCCCGATCAATAGAAGCCATGATGCATTCTGTTGTCTCTCAGGACTTTAAGGATCTGATAGCTGCCGTTAAACCAGCCATCCCGCCGATCACTGTCCAAGTGGAATGGTGACAGCAGGAGTCCACCTGCCTGATACGACCATCTCAGGACAGCAGCACATGCCAGTCCTTTGCTCTTCCCCCTCAGAGCACCTCATCAACGGAACATGAGAGACGACACCAGGTGTCCCAGGAACAAGTTCCAGAGATGCAGATAGAAGTGGCCCTCTGGTAGGAGCAAGCTGCCATGAGAGGAGAGCCAACTACCTCCTGGGATACTGGCTCTCAGGTTGCATCTGGGAGAAGCACTGGAATAGATGATAGGCATGTTTAGGTACCCAGTGTTAAGAAAGAGCAGATTAGATGCGCTCACTTTGGACATCAATGTAATAAAATAAAAACAAGCCTTGTAGAGGCATGTGCATCATTGTAGCGCTGCTGCTGTTCAGGCCTCCCTTACTGAGGTCATTATCCAGGGGAGCAGCAGGTGGCCTTTGTCACCCACAAGCCAGCTATTTTATTCTGTGAAGGGATCAGAGGATTAAATTTTGCAGTGTGAAGACATCGGGACAACTTCCAGCGTGTCGGGGGTTGACATGTCGGATCCTCTGCCAGTTGTCTCACGCGGTCTGCATCTTTGGAGAGTGGAAGCCCTGTGGAGTTCTGTAGGATCTCGCTAACCAATCTGGGTGCCATCGATCTCAACCTGGACCATGGGGAAGCCAGCAACCCCATGAGAGAACCAACACGAGGGAAAAACCTATTTGGCCTCGTCCTCACCAATCTACCTGTCGCAGATGCATCTCTCCACGACAGCATTGGTAGCAGTGACCACCGCACAGTCATTGTGGAGATGAAGTCCTGTCTTCACACTGAGGACACCCTCCATTATCTTGTGTGGCACTACCACCGTGCTAAATGGGATAGATTCAGAACAGATCTAGCAGCTGAAAACTGGGCATCCATGAGGCGCTGTGGGCCATCAGCAGCAGCAGAATTGTATTCCACCACAATCTGTAACTTCATGGCCCGGCATATCCCTCACTCTACCATTACCATCAAGCCAGGGGACCAACCCTGGTTCAATAAGGAGTGTAGAAGAGCATGCCAGGAGCAGCACCAGGCGTACCTAAAAATGAGGTGCTAACCTGGGGAAGCTGCAACATAGGACTACATGCATGCTAAAAAGCAGAAGCAGCATGCTATAGACAGGGTTGAGCGATCCCACAATCAATGGGTCAGATCAAAGCTCTGCAGTCCTGTCACATCCAGTCGTGAATGGTGATGGACCATTAAACAACTAATGGGAGGAAGAGGCTCCATGAATATCCCCATCCTCAATGATGGTGGAGCCCAGCACGTGAGTGCAAAAGACAAAGCTGAAGCATTTGCAACTATCTTTAGCCAGAAGTGCCGAGTGGATGATCCATATCGGCCCACTCCTGAGGCCCCCACCATCACAGAAGCCAGTCCTCGGTCAATTCGATTCACTCTACGTGATATCAAGAAACGGCTGAGCACACTGGATACAGCAAAGGCTCTGGGCCCCAGCAACATCCCCGCTATCGTGCTGAAGACTTGTGCTCCAGAACTAGCTGTGCCTCTAGTCAAGCTGTTCCAATACAGCTACAACACTGGTGTTCCGACAATGTGGAAAACTGCCCAGGTATGTCCTGTCCACAAAAAGCAGGACAAATCCAATCCGGCCAATTACCACCCCATCAGTCTACTCTCAATCATCAGCAAAGTGATGGAAGGTGTCATCGACAGTGCTATCAAGCAGCACTTACTCACCAATAATCTGCTCACTGATTCCCAGTTTGGGTTCCACCAAGACCGCCCGGCTCCTGACTTCATTACAGCCTTGGTCCAAACATGGACAAAGGAGCTGAATCCCAGAGGTGAGGTGAGAGTGCCTGCCCTTGACATCAAGGCAGCATTTGACCGAGTGTGGCATCAAGGAGCCCGAGTAAAACTGAAGTCAATGGGAATCGCGGGGGAAACTCTCCACTGGCTGGAGTCATACCTAGCACAAAGGAAGATGGTTGTGGTGGTTGTAGGTCAATCATCACAGCCCCAGGACATCGCTGCAGGAGTTCCTCAGGGCAGTGTCCTAGGCCCAACCATCTTCAGCTGCTTCATCAATGACCTTCCCTCCAACATACGGTGAGAAATGGGGATGTTCGCTGATGACTGCACAGTGTTCAGTGCCATTCACAACTCCTCAGATAATGAAGCAGTCCATGCCAACATGCAACAAGACCTGGACGACGTTCAGGCTTGGGTTGATAAGTGGCAGGTAAAATTCGCGCCACAGAAATGCCAAGCAATGTCTATCTCCAACAAGCGAGAGTCTAACCACCGCCCCTTGACACTCAACAACAATACCATTGCTGAATTCCCCACCATTGACATCCTGGGGGGTCACCATTGACCAGAAACTTAACTGGACCAGCCACATAAATACTGTGGCAACAAGAGCAGATCAGAGGCTAGGTATTCTGCGGCGAGTGTCTCACCTCCTGACTCCCAAAGTCTTTCCACCAACTACAAGGCACAAGTAAGGAGTGTGATGGAACACTCTCCACTTGCCTGGATGACACTCAAGAAGCTCGACGTTATCCAGGGCAAAGCAGCCCGCTTGATTAACACCCCATCCACCACCTTAAACATTTACTCCCTCCACCACCGGCATACTGTGGCTGCAGTGTGTACCATCTACAAGATGCACTACAGCAACTCACCAAGGCTTCTTTGGCAGCAGCTCCCAAACCCACGACTTCTTCCACCTAGAAGGACAAGGGCAGCAGGCGCATGGCAACACCATCACCTCCAAGTTCCTTTCCAAGTCACACATAATCCTGACTTAGAAGTATATCGCCGATCCTTCATCGTCGCTGGGTCAAAGTCCTGGAACTCCCTCCCTAACAGCATTTTGGGAGTACCTTCACCACACGGACTGCAGCAGCTCAAGCAGGCAGCTCACCACCACCTTCTCAAGGGCAATTAGGGATGGGCAATAAATGCTGGCCTTGCCAGTAACGCCCACATCCCATAAATGATTTTTTTTTAAATGGGATGGCCCTAACTCGCTGTTGCCTTGCTGAGATTCTGAAGGTGTTGAATTTGCCTACTAGACTGTAAAGATCCTGTATCTCCTTGGCTCCATCATGTGCGTCTTCTCATCCTCTATGATAATGACATACCGGGAGATGCCATACCTGCTCCTGAGAAACCTTAACTGTGGGTAGAGGGTGGTCGGCTTCCTGGCCCTGTCATAAGCAAGTTTATCAAGGCAGAATGGCAAGGAAATTTCTGCAAAAAATGTTGCCGAAATCGTTAGCCAAACTCTCCTGACTCTTCAGGTTCAGAGACTCCTCACTTCCTTCTGTCACAGCTGAGGCTTTCAATAGTTATAAATCTCAGTCTAAGTTACCCTGAGTGCATTGCGAGGGCAGAAGCTGGGAACTCGAGCGCCATTGACTCTCATTTGCATACATGTAAGTGAGGGGACTCGGCAAGCAGATCGTGGGAATGACGAAAAAGAACAAGGGAACGGGGGTGGGGTGGGTGGGTGGGAAGCGATTTGATGTCGGAAAACATGTAGAGATGGCTTCTGCCCAATTTCCTTACGTCAAAGGGTTTCTTGCCCCATTTACGCACTGCTCGTATGCTGAAACAGTGAACAGATTCAGCCTCTCCCCACTCCCCGCCCTCTTACATATTGTGACTGGACTTAAACGAACACGCACAAATCCAAAACTGGACAAAAGAGACTTAATTTCTGTCACAGCGCCTGTGATAGCGAGTGTCATGTAAATTAGCACACATTGCAATATAAATGAGTCACAAATGTTAGTCCTCTAACCAGGAGTCATACGAACATACAAATTGACGGGCAGAAAAAGACCAGCTAGACCTTCAAGTCTGCCGCACTCTCATGATGGCCGGGACATCATGACTAAACACTTCCTCCCTTTCCCCCCCCCCACAACGCCTCTCCACCCCCACCCTTTCTCCCCTCTCCTCCTCCCTGCAACCATACAATCTCTTGGGATGAAAACTCAGGGCCAATAAGGGAAAAAATTCACTGGAAAATTCCTCTCCGACCCCCCCCCCCAGGTGTTCGAAACCAGTCCAGGAGATCACATGGGCCAAGTATTATCTATAAAGACACTTACCTTCTATAGGATACGATCTCTGACCCAGTCAAGAACCAGTCCAGCTCCCTCTTGAAGGCAGGCAGCAAGGCAGCACACACCACACAAGCCGACAACACATTCCAGAGGCTCACTACTCTCTGGGAAAATAAAAACTCCTAACATCCAGTCTATTCCTACTCTTACAGAGTTTAGACAAATATCCCCTGGTCCTCTCCAATCTGCTAAACAGGAATAATGGCCCAGTAATTCCGGGCACAACGCGTAAGTAAGGACGGGGTACTCACGCGTGTGCCCGGAGGAATTGCCGGTTTTCAGCATGCACAGCGCATGCGCTGAAAACCGGCATTTCCTGTCCTCTGACCCAAGGGGTTAAGAGGCAGAACGCGCACGACTGCACAGGCAGCGCGTGCGCAGTAAAATTCCTTTTTTTTTCAGAGTTGCGCACGTGTAAAGGCCTCCGGTTTTTACGCGTGGAGAAACAAGACGTAAGTATTTAGTTTTTCAGGTAAGTGGGCTTTTAGTACAATGTAGAATTTTTTTTTCCACAGGTTTGTTATTTTTAAAGAATTTACAGGATGGTAAGTTTAGTTTTAGACCCTATTTTTTAAAAATTTATTTTTTCAAAAAATTGATTAATTGTTTAAAACATTTTTTAAAACTTATTTATAGTTAATATAATCAGTGGGATGTTTTTTAAAATTTTATTTAAAGTTAAAGGCCTAGAAATTCAGTGCCCTTAGCACCGATTTTGCGGCGCTAGAGGGCCTAGCGCTGCAATTGGCGCCGGTTCCTAAATTGCCTGGGGCCCTTCCGCGGCGGTAGACCGGTAGCGCTGCGCCGGCACCGATGACGTCATCGGTGTGCGCAGCGTCCCGGTTGCCGTGGTAACCCGGCCCCAAGCCGAAATTCAGTTGCGGCCGCCTCGCCAGTGGCAGCCGCAACTAAGACTCCGGCAAACGAGTGCTGCCGGAGTCTGCGCCGGCGCTTTAAGGAGGCGCGGCGGCCGGCCGCTTTCCCGCCGGCCGCCTGCCCGCAGCTCCCTCCCCGGACTTCTCCCCCCCCCCCCGGAACAGATGCAAGCCCGGCACTTGTCCGAGGTGCCGGGCTCATTTTTGAGGAGATTTGCGCGGGCCGCGGCCGGGTGCAGGCAGCTCTTCCTTAACGGAAGGAGGAGGCCTGCACTTCCCGAGCCTGCCGCACCGCAGCGGGCGCCGCAGCGCCGGAATAGCGCCGCAATGCGGCGCGTTGCGCCAGTTTTCAGGCGCTAAAACCCTTCAGTAGCGCCGACAGCCGTTTGGGCGCGGCGCTACTGAATTTTTGGCGCGCGCAAAGGGACTTAGCGCCGGCGCTAACTTCCGGCGCTAAAGCCCTGGCGCAGCGCAAACTCAATTTCTAGGCCAAAGTGTTTTGGCAGCCCATACTTTTCATGAGTCTGACAGCTCTTACTCTCAAACTCATGAATGAGTTTCCCCTCCCCTGATTGGCTGCACAGTGCTCACCTGATCCCAGCCGGCACATCGCACTAACTACGCCGCTGGATCAGGTAAGCACATTGCGCCGACACCTGAACCGGGCCTGTGACAGTAAATGCAAGCAGGCCCGGGCTTCAGATGTCGGCGCGCAGGGTGAGTGCACATCGGGGGCTTGCACGCGCAGCAAGCCCCCGATCCTAATTTCAGGGCCAATCTATCAATAGGAATGCTATCCAGCCCTTTCATGACTTTATAGACCTCTATCAAGTTGCCTCTAAATCTACGCTGCTCTAAAGTGAATACACCAAGGTCCTTGAGCCTACCTGAGTAGGTAAGGTTATTTAAGCCAGGAATCATTCTTATAGCTCTGCTCTGGACCTTTACCAAGGCCACTATATCACCCACCATGTGGGGGAACCAAAGCTGGGCACGGTACTCGAGATGTGGCCTGACCATCGACCTGTACAGTGTCAGAATAGTGTGCTTTGATTTGTACTGAATGGTTCCAGTAATACAGCCCAATACCCTGTTAGCTTCAGCTACAGTTTCTCTACATTGGTCATGTACCTTCTGTGATCTGTGCACAATAACACATAGATCTTTTCCCTCTCTCAACCTATTTCAGCATTATTCCTTGCAAGTGATACATGTATTCTGTGATGGTCCTACCAACATGCACAACACTACATTTATCTGAATTAATTAAATGCCATTTGCCATTGTATGGCCCACTCCCCTAGCACATTTAAATCTTTTTGATTTGATTACGTTGATAAGAAAGTGTGACTGCTGTTATTACCACTGTTTTTATAATCCGTTTTGTTTTCCCCAGTTGACAAAGGAATATTTTGAGAATGATCTGATAAGTTACTATACTGGAGACAATGTGACGAATTCTTACTCATCCAGGTGCAATTCCATCATGATCTCAGTAAGTTCAGCTCGCATGAATCTCTCCTCACGAGTGCTCAGGCATGCCTCATAGACACTTTTTTTTAAAGAAATATACTTACAGGAGGGAATTGGATGTCAGAGTAAAGGTTCCTGGATAGACCTGTAAAGTGGATTTTATCCACTTGGTTTAATTTATCTGTTTTATACTCTTCTCCACAGTTTTCCACAAATCAGCCAGATGTTCCTCTCCCATCTCTTCCCCAAACCAACCACCTGTTTCTATCATTTCAATGATCCTAGTGTATGACCTGCACTGCGTGCTGGAACCCTCTGCCACCTGACCCGGAGGGAGGTGTGCTACAACGGAGTCAAGCTGTCACTCAGCAAACAGAGCAATGTTTTAAACTCACTTTATGTCGGACGTTTACAGACTTATATCCCATTAGGCTTGAAATCAGTACCTTTAAGTAAAAGGAAAGTGTGCCAACCCAGTAGGGTTCTCAACCCTCCCGGATTGGCCTGGAGTCTCCTGGAATTAAAGATGGACACTCCTGGACACTGCTGTGAGCAGCCCGGGGAAACATCATCGGGGCAATAGAAAGTGGTTTTGTTCATTTAATTTCCTTTAAACACTTTTATTTATTAGTTATATAAATATTGGAGATGGGGAATAAAGGCTGTTTGAGCGAGCGGGGCAGTTGGAGGTGAAACCTTCAGGAACCTGTCCAACCAGCGTGGGCAGCCCTATAACCCACTGAACTACCATTTCAAATGTTTGCTTAAAGTGTTGTTTCTTAAAAAAAATGACCAACAATCCAATTTTATTTTTTTAATTTAGTTTGAGTGCTGCGGAGTGAGTGGCCCAAAGGATTTCTTACATACCTTACATTTTATTATATTAAACCCTACTTACGAGGTGCCAGAGGCTTGTTGCAAGAGGCGCAAAGCCACACCGGATGGAGAAATACTTGACTTTAACAAATGCATCGCTGGACACGTTGATTTCATCCACAATCAGGTACAGAAAAACACATTCAGGTCCATACCAATTAATATTAGGGACTGTTACAGGTTTTGGAATATTCTCTGGTAAGCAGTGATATTCAGCAGTGTGCCCATACTGCCCAATATCTAATGATATGAGAGCGTAATCTGGGGGAGCAACAGTTAGGACCCCCTTGTGATCTGAGCTGGATCGCATGTCTTTCACACATGCCATTCCCCGATCTTTCCGAAGCTGGACCGCAATACTCAGTGAGACAAGACGTTCAACTGCTTTATTTTACATACAGCAAGTGAATGCACTGAGTAAAACATACAATCAAATCTCACCTTGAGCTGTGCGTGTGCAGACTGCGCTTCACCAAGTCATGTGGAAGCCGTGGAAACGGTTGAGATGATGGGTCAGTGGGAGGAGTTTTGTACCTGCACCTGCAACACAGGAAGTATCCCATGACCTGCAGAACACTCTGTTGACAGTGACATTCCAGGAGGTTTTTGTGGCATAAAGACTCCAGCCAGCACTTCTAAGAAGTAGCTGTAGAAATTGAGACTGGAGTTTTGTGACATTTCCTGGTTAACATTATTGTTTAATTTATGATCACATAGAGTTGTACGATCATTTCTGTGAACGCTTTCAACCTTTGGGAGTTGGATAACAGCAAGGGAAATGGAAACTTCTAACTTATGAAGCAACTTGGCTGAAGTTTTGGACAGTGAGGGACTTTGTGAGGGTGTGGAGGGAGAACGGGCAGGTGTGAAGTGACTTTATTTTGGGGAGTCAACCTTATTTTTGAAAGCACTGAGCTATCAGTTGTGCTATCCTTGCACTGGCAGCTGACTCTCCTGCTCCACTTCCTCTTCTTCCTCCTCATGCTGTAGGGCTACAGGTGCATCCTCCACCTCTTCATCATCATCATTGCTTCCATGTGCCGGAAGCAGCAAGGCTTCCTTTGGGGCAATGCTATGGAATACGCGACATGCTACAATGATCCTGGAGACTTCCCTTGCGCTGTACTGGAGGGTTCCACCATATTTATCCAGGCACCGAAAACAAGACTTCAGAAGGCCGATAGCCTGCTCTATGACACTTGTGGTTTCATAAGTGCCACATGAGAGCTGCCAATTGCTCCCTGTAGTTGTGGGAAGGCAGCCAGCCTACAGAACTGGGTAGCTCTTTCTCTTTGCTCCTCTTGTTCCATTGGAAACACAACAAATTGTGACACCATCGTGAAGAGAGCATCCGTGAGCTTCTTGATGCAGCAGTGAGCTGCTGACTGGCTAATGTAGCACAAGTCATCTGATGTTGCCTGGAAGGATCTGGATGCAAGAAAGGTAAAGGCAGGGGAGACCTGGCCTGGTACAGAAAAGGCTGTTCTCCTGGTGAAAAGAGCTGCAGGTCTTCAGCCAGAAGTTGAGATATTTCCCCAATAGCCATCGAGAAGAAGTGCAGCCATCTGAGGCACAGAAGTTCAGAGCGATCTAAATAAGCCCATCTTGGTCTGTGGATTGTCCACGTGTAGGGAAGAGATGCCTTCTATGATGCCTGACTGTTAATAGTCCCTAAACTGGCCTCTTGTGTATCATCATTCTCCCCCTCTTCATAACAGAAAATAGTATTCCAATAGGGAAATTCATGCCTGGAGTGCTAGGCAGTACTTTGAACAAATCAAAGTAAAGGTAGCAGCAAATATCCTAACTCAAAAACCAAAGTAATTTGAGGAATGTGCAAAGCAAAGAAACACCAATCTTCAGTGTGAGCACACAAAATGACCTCCTCCAAGGTGTACTCACCACAGAGATACCTAGCGTCACATTCACAGTGGCTTTAGTATTTAGGGTGGGTTTGGAGGGCAATGGGTCAGGGATGCTGGCCACACCCCCATTTATACGGGGTGGGATTCACTACAGGTGGGTCTCAAAGGGGACTGGCAGTTTTTTGGTGCAGTCTTCTTGTGGCAGATTTGAGGCGGAAGTCTTAAAGAACTACTTCTGGTCTTTTTGTCACCTCAAACCCACTCCAAAATCACAGTAACTCAGAGGAGAACACTCCCCCTCCCTGCCCCATGTGTCTAGCTAGTGCCAATCAATGGAATTTAGCCAGAGTTGAAATGTGTCCTCATTTGAAGTCATTACACTATTAAAACATCTGCTGTCTCTCCCTCAGGGCTGCTTCGAACTAATTGCCTCCCAAGTGGAGCTTTATCTTTACCTGACTGGAGCGCTGTCTATTTGGATCTTAATAATTGAGGTAATCCGTTCATTGCGATTAAATCCAACATTATTCTGTAAAATATATAGGAATACTGAGGCTGTGTAAACCCATCAGAAATAACCAACCTCCTCAATCCCTCATGTTCCCCTCCATCACGCTGCTTGTCAGCGACACGTGAACCAGAATGGTGACAGTGACTCCCCGTGTCCTGTGTAATGTGCTGAGTCCTGTATTAAGCTGTGACTCCCCTTGTCCTGTGTAATGTGCGGAGTCCTGTATTAAGCTGTGACTCCCCTTGTCCTGTGTAATGTGCTGAGTCCTGTATTAAGCTGTGACTCCCCTTGTCCTGTGTAATGTGCCGAGTCCTGTATTAAGCTGTGACTCCGCTTGTCCTGTGTAATGTGCTGAGTCCTGTATTAAGGTCTGACTCCCCTTGTCCTGTGTAATGTGCTGAGTCCTGTATTAAGCTGTGACTCTCCTTGTCCTGTGTAATGTGCCGAGTCCCGTATTAAGCTGTGACTCCCCTTGTCCTGTGTAATGTGCCGAGTCCTGTATTAAGCTGTGACTCCCCTTGTCCTGTGTAATGTGCGGAGTCCTGTATTAAGCTGTGACTCCCCTTGTCCTGTGTAAAGTGCCGAGTCCTGTATTAAGCTGTGACTCCCCATGTCCTGTGTAATGTGCCGAGTCCTGTATTAAGTTCTGACTCCCGTTGTCTTGTGTAATGTGCCGAGTCCTGTATTAAGTTCTGACTCCCGTTGTCTTGTGTAATGTGCTGAGTCCTGTATTAAGCTGTGACTCCCCTTGTCCTGTGTAATGTGCCTTATCCTGTATTAAGCGGTGACTCCCCTTGTCCTGTGTAATGTGCCGAGTCCTGTATTAAGCTCTGACTCCCCTTGTCCTGTGTAATGTGCTGAGTCCTGTATTAAGGTCTGACTCCCGTTGTCCTGTGTAATGTGCCGAGTCCTGTATTAAGCTGTGACTCCCCTTGTCCTGTGTAATGTGCCGAGTCCTGTATTAAGCTGTGACTCCCCTTGTCCTGTGTAATGTGCTGAGTCCTGTATTAAGCTGTGACTCCCCTTGTCCTGTGTAATGTGCTGAGTCCTGTATTAAGCTGTGACTCCCCTTGTCCTGTGTAATGTGCTGAGTCCTGTATTAAGCTGTGACTCCCCTTGTCCTGTGTAATGTGCTGAGTCCTGTATTAAGCTGTGACTCTCCTTGTCCTGTGTAATGTGCCAAGTCCTGTATTAAGCTCTGACTCCCCTTGTCTTGTGTAATGTGCCGAGTCCTGTATTAAGCTGTGACTCTCCTTGTCCTGTGTAAAGTGCCAAGTCCTGTATTAAGCTCTGACTCCCCTTGTCCTGTGTAATGTGCCGAGTCCTGTATTAAGCGGTGACTCTCCTTGTCCTGTGTAATGTGCCAAGTCCTGTATTAAGCTCTGACTCCCCTTGTCTTGTGTAATGTGCCGAGTCCTGTATTAAGCGGTGACTCTCCTTGTCCTGTGTAATGTGCCAAGTCCTGTATTAAGCTCTGACTCCCCTTGTCTTGTGTAATGTGCTGAGTCCTGTATTAAGCTGTGACTCTCCTTGTCCTGTGTAAAGTGCCGAGTCCTGTATTAAGCTCTGACTCCCCTTGTCCTGTGTAATGTGCTGAGTCCTGTATTAAGCTGTGACTCTCCTTGTCCTGTGTAAAGTGCCGAGTCCTGTATTAAGCTCTGACTCCCCTTGTCTTGTGTAATGTGCCTTATCCTGTATTAAGCTGTGACTCTCCTTGTCCTGTGTAATGTGCCGAGTCCTGTACTAAGCTGTGACTCCCCTTGTCCTGTGTAATGTGCTGAGTCCTGTATTAAGCTGTGACTCCCCTTGTCCTGTGTAATGTGCCGAGTCCTGTACTAAGCTGTGACTCCCCTTGTCCTGTGTAATGTGCCGAGTCCTGTACTAAGCTGTGACTCCCCTTGTCCTGTGTAATGTGCTGAGTCCTGTATTAAGCTGTGACTCCCCTTGTCCTGTGTAATGTGCCGAGTCCTGTATTAAGCTGTGACTCCCCTTGTCCTGTGTAATGTGCCGAGTCCTGTATTAAGCTGTGACTCTCCTTGTCCTGTGTAATGTGCCGAGTCCTGTATTAAGCTGTGACTCTCCTTGTCCTGTGTAATGTGCTGAGTCCTGTATTAAGCTCTGACTCCCCTTGTCCTGTGTAATGTGCCGAGTCCTGTATTAAGCTGTGACTCCCCTTGTCCTGTGTAATGTGCCGAGTCCTGTATTAAGCTCTGACTCCCCTTGTCCTGTGTAATGTGCCGAGTCCTGTATTAAGCTGTGACTCCCCTTGTCCTGTGTAATGTGCTGAGTCCTGTATTAAGCTGTGACTCTCCTTGTCCTGTGTAATGTGCTGAGTCCTGTATTAAGCTGTGACTCCCCTTGTCCTGTGTAATGTGCTGAGTCCTGTATTAAGCTGTGACTCCCCTTGTCCTGTGTAATGTGCGGAGTCCTGTATTAAGCTCTGACTCCCCTTGTCCTGTGTAATGTGCTGAGTCCTGTATTAAGCTGTGACTCCCCTTGTCCTGTGTAATGTGCCGAGTCCTGTATTAAGCTGTGACTCCCCTTGTCCTGTGTAATGTGCTGAGTCCTGTATTAAGCTGTGACTCCCCTTGTCCTGTGTAATGTGCCAAGTCCTGTATTAAGCTCTGACTCCCCTTGTCCTGTGTAATGTGCTGAGTCCTGTATTAAGCTCTGACTCCCCTTGTCCTGTGTAATGTGCCGAGTCCTGTATTAAGCTCTGACTCCCCTTGTCCTGTGTAATGTGCCGAGTCCTGTATTAAGCTGTGACTCTCCTTGTCCTGTGTAATGTGCTGAGTCCTGTATTAAGCTGTGACTCCCCTTGTCCTGTGTAATGTGCTGAGTCCTGTATTAAGCTGTGACTCCCCTTGTCCTGTGTAATGTGCTGAGTCCTGTATTAAGCTGTGACTCCCCTTGTCCTGTGTAATGTGCGGAGTCCTATATTAAGCTGTGACTCCCCTTGTCCTGTGTAATGTGCCAAGTCCTGTATTAAGCTGTGACTCCCCTTGTCCTGTGTATTGTGCCTTGTCCTGTATTAAGCTCTGACTCCCCTTGTCCTGTGTAATGTGCTGAGTCCTGTATTAAGCTCTGACTCCCCTTGTCCTGTGTAATGTGCCGAGTCCTGTATTAAGCTGTGACTCCCCTTGTCCTGTGTAATGTGCCGAGTCCTGCATTAAGCTCTGACTCCCCTTGTCCTGTGTAATGTGCTGAGTCCTGTATTAAGCTGTGACTCCCCTTGTCCTGTGTAATGTGCCAAGTCCTGTATTAAGCTGTGACTCCCCTTGTCCTGTGTAATGTGCTGAGTCCTGTATTAAGCTGTGACTCCCCTTGTCCTGTGTAATGTGCCGAGTCCTGTATTGAGCTCTGACTCCCCTTGTCCTGTGTAATGTGCTGAGTCCTGTATTAAGCTGTGACTCCCCGTGTCCTGTGTAATGTGCTGAGTCCTGTATTAAGCTGTGACTCCCCTTGTCCTGTGTAATGTGCCGAGTCCTGTATTAAGCTGTGACTCTCCTTGTCCTGTGTAATGTGCCAAGTCCTGTATTAAGCTGTGACTCCCCTTGTCCTGTGTAATGGGCTGAGTCCTGTATTAAGCTGTGACTCCCCTTGTCCTGTGTAATGTGCCGAGTCCTGTATTAAGCTGTGACTCCCCGTGTCCTGTGTAATGTGCTGAGTCCTGTATTAAGCTGTGACTCCCCTTGTCCTGTGTAATGTGCCAAGTCCTGTATTAAGCTGTGACTCTCCTTGTCCTGTGTAATGTGACAAGTCCTGTATTAAGCTGTGACTCCCCTTGTCCTGTGTAATGTGCTGAGTCCTGTATTAAGCTGTGACTCTCCTTGTCCTGTGTAATGTGCCGAGTCCTGTATTAAGCTGTGACTCTCCTTGTCCTGTGTAATGTGCTGAGTCCTGTATTAAGCTGTGACTCTCCTTGTCCTGTGTAATGTGCTGAGTCCTGTATTAAGCTGTGACTCTCCTTGTCCTGTGTAATGTGCCAAGTCCTGTATTAAGCTGTGACTCCCCTTGTCCTGTGTAATGTGCCGAGTCCTGTATTAAGCTGTGACTCCCCGTGTCCTGTGTAATGTGCCGAGTCCTGTATTAAGCTGTGACTCCCCTTGTCTTGTGTAATGTGCTGAGTCCTGTATTAAGCTGTGACTCTCCTTGTCCTGTGTAATGTGCCAAGTCCTGTATTAAGCTGTGACTCCCCGTGTCCTGTGTAATGTGCCGAGTCCTGTATTAAGCTCTGACTCCCCTTGTCCTGTGTAATGTGCCAAGTCCTGTATTAAGCTGCGAATCCCCTTGTCCTGTGTAATGTGCCAAGTCCTGTATTAAGCTGTGACTCCCCTTGTCCTGTGTAATGTGCCGAGTCCTGTATTAAGCTGTGACTCTCCTTGTCCTGTGTAATGTGCCGAGTCCAGTATTAAGCTGTGACTCCCCTTGTCCTGTGTAATGTGCCGAGTCCTGTATTAAGGTCTGACTCCCCGTGTCCTGTGCAATGTGCCGAGTCCTGTATTAAGCTGTGACTCCCCTTGTCCTGTGTAATGTGCCGAGTCCAGTATTAAGCGGTGACTCCCCTTGTCCTGTGTAATGTGCTGAGTCCTGTATTAAGCGGTGACTCCCCTTGTCCTGTGTAATGTGCCGAGTCCTGTATTAAGCTGTGACTCCCCTTGTCCTGTGTAATGTGCCGAGTCCTGTATTAAGGTCTGACTCCCCTTGTCCTGTGTAATGTGCTGAGTCCTGTATTAAGCTGTGACTCTCCTTGTCCTGTGTAATGTGCCAAGTCCTGTATTAAGCTGTGACTCCCCTTGTCCTGTGTAATGTGCCGAGTCCTGTATTAAGCTGTGACTCCCCGTGTCCTGTGTAATGTGCCGAGTCCTGTATTAAGCTGTGACTCCCCTTGTCTTGTGTAATGTGCTGAGTCCTGTATTAAGCTGTGACTCTCCTTGTCCTGTGTAATGTGCCAAGTCCTGTATTAAGCTGTGACTCCCCGTGTCCTGTGTAATGTGCCGAGTCCTGTATTAAGCTCTGACTCCCCTTGTCCTGTGTAATGTGCCAAGTCCTGTATTAAGCTGCGAATCCCCTTGTCCTGTGTAATGTGCCAAGTCCTGTATTAAGCTGTGACTCCCCTTGTCCTGTGTAATGTGCCGAGTCCTGTATTAAGCTGTGACTCTCCTTGTCCTGTGTAATGTGCCGAGTCCAGTATTAAGCTGTGACTCCCCTTGTCCTGTGTAATGTGCCGAGTCCTGTATTAAGGTCTGACTCCCCGTGTCCTGTGCAATGTGCCGAGTCCTGTATTAAGCTGTGACTCCCCTTGTCCTGTGTAATGTGCCGAGTCCTGTATTAAGCTGTGACTCCCCTTGTCCTGTGTAATGTGCCGAGTCCTGTATTAAGCTGTGACTCCCCTTGTCCTGTGTAATGTGCCGAGTCCTGTATTAAGCTGTGACTCCCCTTGTCCTGTGTAATGTGCCGAGTCCTATATTAAGCTGTGACTCCCCTTGTCCTGTGTAATGTGCTGAGTCCTGTATTAAGCTGTGACTCCCCTTGTTCTGTGTAATGTGCCGAGTCCTGTATTAAGCTCTGACTCCCCTTGTCCTGTGTAATGTGCTGAGTCCTGTATTAAGCTGTGACTCCCCTTGTTCTGTGTAATGTGCCAAGTCCTGTATTAAGCTGTGACTCCCCTTGTCCTGTGTAATGTGCCGAGTCCTATATTAAGCTGTGACTCCCCTTGTCCTGTGTAATGTGCTGAGTCCTGTATTAAGCTGTGACTCCCCTTGTTCTGTGTAATGTGCCGAGTCCTGTATTAAGCTGTGACTCCCCTTGTCCTGTGTAATGTGCCGAGTCCTATATTAAGCTGTGACTCCCCTTGTCCTGTGTAATGTGCTGAGTCCTGTATTAAGCTGTGACTCTCCTTGTCCTGTGTAATGTGCCGAGTCCTGTATTAAGCTGTGACTCTCCTTGTCCTGTGTAATGTGCTGAGTCCTGTATTAAGCTCTGACTCCCCTTGTCCTGTGTAATGTGCCGAGTCCTATATTAAGCTGTGACTCCCCTTGTCCTGTGTAATGTGCCGAGTCCTGTATTAAGCTCTGACTCCCCTTGTCCTGTGTAATGTGCCGAGTCCTGTATTAAGCTCTGACTCCCCTTGTCCTGTGTAATGTGCCGAGTCCTGTATTAAGCTCTGACTCCCCTTGTCCTGTGTAATGTGCCGAGTCCTGTATTAAGCTGTGACTCCCCTTGTCCTGTGTAATGTGCCGAGTCCTGTATTAAGCTGTGACTCCCCTTGTCCTGTGTAATGTGCCGAGTCCTGTATTAAGCTCTGATTCCCTTGTCCTGTGTAATGTGCCGAGTCCTCTATTAAGCTGTGACTCCCCTTGTCCTGTGTAATGTGCCGAGTCCTGTATTAAGCTGTGACTCCCCTTGTCCTGTGTAATGTGCCAAGTCCTGTATTAAGCTGTGACTCCCCTTGTCCTGTGTAATGTGCCGAGTCCTGTATTAAGCTGTGACTCCCCTTGTCCTGTGTAATGTGCCAAGTCCTGTATTAAGCTCTGACTCCCCTTGTCCTGTGTAATGTGCTGAGTCCTGTATTAAGCTCTGACTCCCCTTGTCCTGTGTAATGTGCCAAGTCCTGTATTAAGCTGTGACTCCCCTTGTCCTGTGTAATGTGCCGAGTCCTGTATTAAGCTGTGACTCTCCTTGTCCTGTGTAATGTGCTGAGTCCTGTATTAAGCGGTGACTCCCCTTGTCCTGTGTAATGTGCCGAGTCCTGTATTAAGCTCTGACTCCCCTTGTCCTGTGTAATGTGCTGAGTCCTGTATTAAGCTGTGACTCCCCTTGTCCTGTGTAATGTGCCGAGTCCTGTATTAAGCTCTGACTCCCCTTGTCCTGTGTAATGTGCTGAGTCCTGTATTAAGCGGTGACTCCCCGTGTCCTGTGTAATGTGCCGAGTCCTGTATTAAGCTGTGACTCCCCGTGTCCTGTGTAATGTGCCGAGTCCTGTATTAAGCTGTGACTCCCCGTGTCCTGTGTAATGTGCCGAGTCCTGTATTAAGCTCTGACTCCCCTTGTCTTGTGTAATGTGCCAAGTCCTGTATTAAGCTGTGACTCCCCTTGTCCTGTGTAATGTGCTGAGTCCTGTATTAAGCTCTGACTCCCCGTGTCCTGTGTAATGTGCTGAGTCCTGTATTAAGCTGTGACTCCCCTTGTCCTGTGTAATGTGCTGAGTCCTGTATTAAGCTGTGACTCCCCTTGTCCTGTGTAATGTGCTGAGTCCTGTATTAAGCTCTGACTCTCCTTGTCCTGTGTAATGTGCTGAGTCCTGTATTAAGCTCTGACTCCCCTTGTCCTGTGTAATGTGCCGAGTCCTGTATTAAGCTGTGACTCTCCTTGTCCTGTGTAATGTGCTGAGTCCTGTATTAAGCGGTGACTCCCCTTGTCCTGTGTAATGTGCCGAGTCCTGTATTAAGCTCTGACTCCCCTTGTCCTGTGTAATGTGCTGAGTCCTGTATTAAGCTGTGACTCCCCTTGTCCTGTGTAATGTGCCGAGTCCTGTATTAAGCTCTGACTCCCCTTGTCCTGTGTAATGTGCCGAGTCCTGTATTAAGCTCTGACTCCCCTTGTCCTGTGTAATGTGCCGAGTCCTGTATTAAGCTCTGACTCCCCTTGTCCTGTGTAATGTGCCGAGTCCTGTATTAAGCTGTGACTCCCCGTGTCCTGTGTAATGTGCTGAGTCCTGTATTAAGCTGTGACTCCCCTTGTCCTGTGTAATGTGCCAAGTCCTGTATTAAGCTGTGACTCTCCTTGTCCTGTGTAATGTGCCAAGTCCTGTATTAAGCTGTGACTCCCCTTGTCCTGTGTAATGTGCTGAGTCCTGTATTAAGCTGTGACTCTCCTTGTCCTGTGTAATGTGCCGAGTCCTGTATTAAGCTGTGACTCTCCTTGTCCTGTGTAATGTGCTGAGTCCTGTATTAAGCTGTGCCTCTCCTTGTCCTGTGTAATGTGCCAAGTCCTGTATTAAGCTGTGACTCCCCGTGTCCTGTGTAATGTGCTGAGTCCTGTATTAAGCTGTGACTCTCCTTGTCCTGTGTAATGTGCTGAGTCCTGTATTAAGCTGTGACTCCCCTTGTCCTGTGTAATGTGCCGAGTCCTGTATTAAGCTGTGACTCCCCGTGTCCTGTGTAATGTGCCGAGTCCTGTATTAAGCTGTGACTCCCCTTGTCTTGTGTAATGTGCTGAGTCCTGTATTAAGCTGTGACTCTCCTTGTCCTGTGTAATGTGCCAAGTCCTGTATTAAGCTGTGACTCCCCGTGTCCTGTGTAATGTGCCGAGTCCTGTATTAAGCTCTGACTCCCCTTGTCCTGTGTAATGTGCCAAGTCCTGTATTAAGATGCGAATCCCCTTGTCCTGTGTAATGTGCCAAGTCCTGTATTAAGCTGTGACTCCCCTTGTCCTGTGTAATGTGCCGAGTCCTGTATTAAGCTGTGACTCTCCTTGTCCTGTGTAATGTGCCGAGTCCAGTATTAAGCTGTGACTCCCCTTGTCCTGTGTAATGTGCCGAGTCCTGTATTAAGGTCTGACTCCCCGTGTCCTGTGCAATGTGCCGAGTCCTGTATTAAGCTGTGACTCCCCTTGTCCTGTGTAATGTGCCGAGTCCTGTATTAAGCTGTGACTCCCCTTGTCCTGTGTAATGTGCCGAGTCCTGTATTAAGGTCTGACTCCCCTTGTCCTGTGTAATGTGCTGAGTCCTGTATTAAGCTGTGACTCTCCTTGTCCTGTGTAATGTGCCAAGTCCTGTATTAAGCTGTGACTCCCCTTGTCCTGTGTAATGTGCCGAGTCCTGTATTAAGCTGTGACTCCCCGTGTCCTGTGTAATGTGCCGAGTCCTGTATTAAGCTGTGACTCCCCTTGTCTTGTGTAATGTGCTGAGTCCTGTATTAAGCTGTGACTCTCCTTGTCCTGTGTAATGTGCCAAGTCCTGTATTAAGCTGTGACTCCCCGTGTCCTGTGTAATGTGCCGAGTCCTGTATTAAGCTCTGACTCCCCTTGTCCTGTGTAATGTGCCAAGTCCTGTATTAAGCTGCGAATCCCCTTGTCCTGTGTAATGTGCCAAGTCCTGTATTAAGCTGTGACTCCCCTTGTCCTGTGTAATGTGCCGAGTCCTGTATTAAGCTGTGACTCTCCTTGTCCTGTGTAATGTGCCGAGTCCAGTATTAAGCTGTGACTCCCCTTGTCCTGTGTAATGTGCCGAGTCCTGTATTAAGCTGTGACTCCCCTTGTCCTGTGTAATGTGCCGAGTCCTGTATTAAGCTGTGACTCCCCTTGTCCTGTGTAATGTGCCGAGTCCTGTATTAAGCTGTGACTCCCCTTGTCCTGTGCAATGTGCTGAGTCCTGTATTAAGCTGTGACTCTCCTTGTCCTGTGTAATGTGCCGAGTCCTGTATTAAGCTGTGACTCCCCTTGTCCTGTGTAATGTGCCGAGTCCTATATTAAGCTGTGACTCCCCTTGTCCTGTGTAATGTGCTGAGTCCTGTATTAAGCTGTGACTCCCCTTGTTCTGTGTAATGTGCCGAGTCCTGTATTAAGCTCTGACTCCCCTTGTCCTGTGTAATGTGCTGAGTCCTGTATTAAGCTGTGACTCCCCTTGTTCTGTGTAATGTGCCAAGTCCTGTATTAAGCTGTGACTCCCCTTGTCCTGTGTAATGTGCCGAGTCCTGCATTAAGCTGTGACTCCCCTTGTCCTGTGTAATGTGCTGAGTCCTGTATTAAGCTGTGACTCCCCTTGTTCTGTGTAATGTGCCGAGTCCTGTATTAAGCTGTGACTCCCCTTGTCCTGTGTAATGTGCCGAGTCCTATATTAAGCTGTGACTCCCCTTGTCCTGTGTAATGTGCTGAGTCCTGTATTAAGCTGTGACTCTCCTTGTCCTGTGTAATGTGCCGAGTCCTGTATTAAGCTGTGACTCTCCTTGTCCTGTGTAATGTGCTGAGTCCTGTATTAAGCTCTGACTCCCCTTGTCCTGTGTAATGTGCCGAGTCCTATATTAAGCTGTGACTCCCCTTGTCCTGTGTAATGTGCCGAGTCCTGTATTAAGCTCTGACTCCCCTTGTCCTGTGTAATGTGCCGAGTCCTGTATTAAGCTCTGACTCCCCTTGTCCTGTGTAATGTGCCGAGTCCTGTATTAAGCTCTGACTCCCCTTGTCCTGTGTAATGTGCCGAGTCCTGTATTAAGCTGTGACTCCCCTTGTCCTGTGTAATGTGCCGAGTCCTGTATTAAGCTGTGACTCCCCTTGTCCTGTGTAATGTGCCGAGTCCTCTATTAAGCTGTGACTCCCCTTGTCCTGTGTAATGTGCCGAGTCCTGTATTAAGCTGTGACTCCCCTTGTCCTGTGTAATGTGCCAAGTCCTGTATTAAGCTGTGACTCCCCTTGTCCTGTGTAATGTGCCAAGTCCTGTATTAAGCTGTGACTCCCCTTGTCCTGTGTAATGTGCCGAGTCCTGTATTAAGCTGTGACTCTCCTTGTCCTGTGTAATGTGCTGAGTCCTGTATTAAGCGGTGACTCCCCTTGTCCTGTGTAATGTGCCGAGTCCTGTATTAAGCTCTGACTCCCCTTGTCCTGTGTAATGTGCTGAGTCCTGTATTAAGCTGTGACTCCCCTTGTCCTGTGTAATGTGCCGAGTCCTGTATTAAGCTCTGACTCCCCTTGTCCTGTGTAATGTGCTGAGTCCTGTATTAAGCGGTGACTCCCCGTGTCCTGTGTAATGTGCCGAGTCCTGTATTAAGCTGTGACTCCCCGTGTCCTGTGTAATGTGCCGAGTCCTGTATTAAGCTCTGACTCCCCTTGTCTTGTGTAATGTGCCAAGTCCTGTATTAAGCTGTGACTCCCCTTGTCCTGTGTAATGTGCTGAGTCCTGTATTAAGCTGTGACTCCCCTTGTCCTGTGTAATGTGCTGAGTCCTGTATTAAGCTGTGACTCCCCTTGTCCTGTGTAATGTGCTGAGTCCTGTATTAAGCTCTGACTCTCCTTGTCCTGTGTAATGTGCTGAGTCCTGTATTAAGCTCTGACTCCCCTTGTCCTGTGTAATGTGCCGAGTCCTGTATTAAGCTGTGACTCTCCTTGTCCTGTGTAATGTGCTGAGTCCTGTATTAAGCGGTGACTCCCCTTGTCCTGTGTAATGTGCCGAGTCCTGTATTAAGCTCTGACTCCCCTTGTCCTGTGTAATGTGCTGAGTCCTGTATTAAGCTGTGACTCCCCGTGTCCTGTGTAATGTGCTGAGTCCTGTATTAAGCTCTGACTCCCCTTGTCCTGTGTAATGTGCCGAGTCCTGTATTAAGCTGTGACTCTCCTTGTCCTGTGTAATGTGCTGAGTCCTGTATTAAGCTGTGACTCCCCTTGTCCTGTGTAATGTGCCGAGTCCTGTATTAAGCTGTGACTCCCCTTGTCCTGTGTAATGTGCTGAGTCCTGTATTAAGCTGTGACTCCCCGTGTCCTGTGTAATGTGCTGAGTCCTGTATTAAGCTGTGACTCCCCTTGTCCTGTGTAATGTGCTGAGTCCTGTATTAAGCTGTGACTCCCCGTGTCCTGTGTAATGTGCTGAGTCCTGTATTAAGCTGTGACTCCCCTTGTCCTGTGTAATGTGCCGAGTCCTGTATTAAGCTGTGACTCCCCTTGTCCTGTGTAATGTGCTGAGTCCTGTATTAAGCTGTGACTCCCCTTGTCCTGTGTAATGTGCCGAGTCCTGTATTAAGCTGTGACTCCCCTTGTCCTGTGTAATGTGCCGAGTCCTGTATTAAGCTCTGACTCCCCTTGTCCTGTGTAATGTGCCGAGTCCTGTATTAAGCTCTGACTCCCCTTGTCCTGTGTAATGTGCCGAGTCCTGTATTAAGCGGTGACTCCCCTTGTCCTGTGTAATGTGCCAAGTCCTGTATTAAGCTGATATAAGTAATCACCTTACTACAACAACAACAACTTGTACTTACATAGCACCTTTAACGTAGTAAAACGTCCCAAGGCGCTGCACAGGATTATTTTAAGACAAAAAAATTGACACCGAGCCACATAACGATAAATTAGGGAAGGTGACCAAAAGCTTGGTCAAAGAGGGAGGTTTTAAGGAGTGTCTTAAAGGAGGAAAGAGAGGTGGAGAGGCAGAGAGGTTTAGGCAGGGAATTCCAGAGCTTAGGGCCTAGGCAGGAGAAGGCACGGCCACCAAAGGTTAAACTATTATAATCAGGGATGTTCAAAAGGGCAGAATTAGAAGAGCACAGATATCTCGGGGGGGTTGGGGGTGGTTGTGGAGCTGAAGCAGGTTACAGAGATAGGGAGGGGCGAGGCCATGGAGGGATTTGAAAACAAGGATGAGAATTTTGAAATCTAGGCACTGCTTAACCGGGAGTCAATGTGGGTCAGCGAGCACAGGGGTGATGGGTGAACAGGACTTGATGCGAGTTAGGACACAGGCAGCCGAGTTTTGGATGACCTCAAGTTTACGAAGGGTTGAATGTGAAAGGCCAGCCAGGAGTGCCTTATATTGAAGGAGTTTTTTTTTAAGTCTCTAATTAGAATGGAGGGACCCGTAGTCTGCAATTCCTGCACCATGTGGGAAAGTCAGGATGTTTCCTGTGTCCCGGAGGCCCATGTTTGTAGGAAGTGCCTCCAGCTGCTCGAACTCACGCTAAGGGTGTCTGAGCTTGAGGGGCAGCTGGATTCATTGCAGGGCCTACAGTTGACTGAATGTTTCCTGGATCGCAGGTTCCAGGAGGTGGTCACCCCACAGCCAGATAGAGTTCAGAATAGCAAGTGGGTGGCCACACAGAAGGGTATGAAGAGGTAGGTAATGCAGTAATCTTCTGGGCGTGTGGCACCCTTAAACTGATCTTCAACATTCACCCCGTTAGGGTGACGACATCTCGAAGGAGTGCAGTCCCAAGCCTTGCACCGTGAGACAAAGGACTGCACAGGGGGGTACAGCAAAGTGTAGGAATGTAGTAGTAATTGGAGATTTGATAGTCTGGGACAGACAGGCCATTCTGCTACTGTCGATGTGAGACCCTTATGGTGCGTTACCTCCCTGGTGCCAAGGTAAGGGACATCACGGAGTGGGTACAGAACTTTCTGAGGGGGAAGGGGAAGAGCCAGAAGTCATTGTCCATGTCAGAACCAACATCATAGGGAGGAAGACGGTTGAAGTCCTGCAGTCAGAGTTTAAGGAGCTAGGGAGAAAGTTAAAAACCAAGTCCTTAACGGTAGTAATCTCTGGATTGCTCCCAGTACCACACGCTAGTGAGAATAGAAATAGGAGGATATGGCAAGGTAATGTGTAGCTAGAGACATGGTGCAGGAGTGAAGGTTTAAGATTTCTGGGACATTGGGACCAATTCTATGGCAGGAGAGACCTGTTCAAGATGGACAGGTTGCCCCTGAACGGTGCTGGGACCAATATTCTCATAGGCAGGTTAACTAGTGCTGTGTGGGAGTGTATTAAACTAATGTGGCAGGGGTTTGGGCACCAAGACGTAGTATTAAAACGTAGAAACAAATTGCACAGATGATTGGGAGAGACAGAGTTACAAATAATACAGAATAATGTGGGATCATAGGAAATACAGAGGTGCATGTTTGTGAAGTGTGGTTAATAAGGTTGGTGAGCTGCAGGTGCAAATAGACACATGGGAATATGATGTAGTGTTGATAACTAAGACCTGGCTCAGAAAAGGGGAAGATTGGATGCTTAATATTCCTGGGTACAAGGTATTTAGGAAAGATAGGGAAGGAAAAAGAGGAGGAGGGTAGCTGTTTTGATTAAAGAAAGTATTACAGTGTTAGAAAGAAAGAATGTCCTTGAGGCGTCAAAGATAGAATCTATTTGGTTGGAGTTAAATACTAGATGAGCTATTGCACTACTTGGTGTATTTTATAGGCCACCAAATAATGGGAAGGAGATAGAGGAGCAAATTTGCAGGGAAATTTGCATGAACTATAGAGTACAGGTAGACTATCCTTTATCCGAAAACCTCGGGACCAGCCGAGTTTCGGATAAAGGAGAATTTCGGATTTCGGAAGGTGGGTCGGCGGGGGGTCGTGCGCACGATTTACGCTGACGCTCAGCGTAAGGTCGTCGGGGCCGGCGGGGTACGCGGGGGGGGGGTCGGCAGTTGTCGGGGCTGGCGGGGGGGTTGGCGGTTGTCGGGGCTGGCGGGGTCGGCGGTTGTCGGGGTCCGCGGGGGGGTCGGCGGTTGTCGGGGCCGGCGGGGTCCGCGGGGGGGTCGGCGGCTGGGGGGGTCGGCGGTTGTCGGGGCTGGCGGGGTCTGCGGGGGGGTCGGCGGTTGTCGGGGCTGGCGGGGTCGGCGGTTGTCGGGGCCGGCGGTTGTCGGGGCCGGCGGGTCCGCGGGGGGGTCGGCGGCTGGCGGGGTCGGCGGTTGTCGGGGCTGGCGGGGTCGGCGGTTGTCGGGGCCGGGGGGGGTCGGCGGTTGTCGGGGCTGGCGGGGTCCGCGGGGGGGTCGGCGGCTGGCAGGGTCGGCGGTTGTCGGGGCTGGCGGGGGGGTCGGCGGGGGGTCGTGCGCACGACTTACCCTTTATCCGAACTTCCGCAACCGGAACCCTCTAAAAACCGAAGGTTTTTTCGTTCAGCGTAAGTCGTACGCACGACTTACGCTGAACGAAAAAACCTTCGGTTTTTAGAGGGTTTCGGTTTTCGGAAGTCCGGATAAAGGGTAGTCTACCTGTAGTAATAATAGGAGACTTTAACTACCCCAATATTGAATGGGGCAGTGACTGTGTTCAGGGCAGAGGTGGGGAGGAATTTCTGAAGTGTGTTCAGGAGACCTTTCTTGATCAGTACGTTTCCTGCCTGATGAGGAAGGAGGCATTGCAGGATCTAGTCCCTGGAAATGAAGTGGGTCAAGTGGAGCACGTCACAGTGGGGGAGCATCTCAGGAATAGTGATCATAGTATCATAAGGGCTAGATTAGTAATGGAGAAGGGCAAGGAGCAATCTCGAATAAAAGTACTTAACTGGAGGAGGGCTAATTTCAGTGAATTAAGGAGAAATCTGATCGCGGTAACTTGGAGTCAAAGGCTGGCAGGCAGAAATGTAATGGAGCAATAGGCAGCTTTTAAAGAGGAGATGGTTCAGCTCCAGGGGTCCTGTGCGGCCGGGGAGCCGGCTTTTAAATTGAAGAAAATGGATAACAGGAATCCAAAGGTCTTCTATAGGCATATTAACAGTCAAAGGGTTGTCAAAGGAGAGGTGGGACCAAAATGGAGATTTATTGGTGGAGGCAGAAGGCATGGCTGGGGTACTAAATGAATACTTTGCATCGGTGTTTACCAAGGAAGAGGATTTTGCCAAAGCTCCGGTAAACAAGGAGGTTACATAGAAGATAGGAGCAGGAGTAGGCCATTCGGCCCTTCGAGCCTGCTCCGCCATTCAACGAGATCATGGCTGATCATCCAAACCCTAGCACCCGGTCCCTACACCGACAGCCATCCCCACCCAAGCCCTATCCCCGTAACCCCACGTATTTAATCCCCCCTAACACTAAGGGCCAATTTTTATCATGGCCAATCAACCTAACCCGCACATCTTTGGACTGTGGGAGGAAACCGGAGCACCCGGAGGAAACCCACGCAAACACGGGGAGAATGTGCAAACTCCACACAGACAGTCACCCGAGGCCAGATTTGAACCCGGGTCCCTGGCGCTGTGAGGCAACAGTGCTAACCACTATGCCACCGTGCTTTTGTTGGGATACTGGATGAGATAAAAATAGATAAAGAGCAAGTACTAGAAAGGCTGGTGGTAATTAAAGTGGATAAGTCACCCTTTGGATGCATCCTAGGTTGCTGAGGGAATTAAGGGTAGTAATTGCGGAGGTGCAGGCCACAATTTCCCATCCTCCTTAGATACAGGGTGGTGTCAGAGGATTGGAGGATTGCAAATGTTATACCATGGTTCAAAAAAGGGGAGAGGGATAAACCTGGCAATTACAGGCCAGTCAGTTTAATGTCCGTGGTGGGGAAGCATTTAGAAACAATAATCTGGGAGAAACTTAACAGCCACTTGGACAAGCATAAACTAATAAAGGAGAGCCAGCACAGATTTGTTAAGGGCAAATCGTGTTCAATTAACTTGATTGAGTTTTTTGGTGTGATAACATAGGGGTGGATGAGGGCAGTGCAGTTGATGTTGTGTGTATGGACTTTCAAAAGCCATTTGTAATTCCATATATTAAAGCCCATGGGATAAAGGGGCAATAGCAGCAAGGAGACAAAATTGGCTAAGGGATAGAAAACAGAGTTGTGGTGAATGGCTGATTTTCGGACTGGAGGGAGGTATACCGTGGTGTTCCCCAGGGTTCAGTACTAGGACCACTGCTGTTTTTGATAAACATTAATGACTTGGACTTGGGTGTACAGGGCACAATTTCAAAATTTCCAGATGAGACAAAACTTGAGAGTGTAGTAAACAGTAAAGAAGATAGTAATAGACTTCAAGAGGACATAGGCTGGTGGAATGGATGGACACATGGCAGATTAAATTCAACACGGAAAAGTGTGAAGGGATACATTTTGTTAGGAAGAATGAGGAAAGACAATACAAGCTAACTAGTACAATTTTAAAGGGAGTGTAAGAAGAGAGAGACCTGGGGGTGCTTGAGCACAAATCTTTGAAGGTGGCCGGACGGGTTAACAAAGCAGTTAATAAAGCAAATGGGATCCTGGGCTTTGTAAATTAAGGCAGAGAGTACAGAAGCCAGGAAGTTATGCTAAACCTATATAAAACACTAGTCCGGCCCCAGCTGGAGTATTGTGTCCAATTCTGGGCCCCACACTTTAGGAAGGACAGGAAGGCTTTGGAGAAAGTACTGAAGAGATTTACCAGAATGGTTCCGGGGGTGAGGGATTACAGTTACGTGGATAGGCTGGAGATGCTGGGGTTGTTCTCCTTAGAGCACAGAAGGCTAAGAGGAGATATGATAGAGGTGTTTAAAATCATGAAGGGTTTAGATAGATTAAATAAAGGGAAACTGTTTCCAATGGCTGAAGGGTCAATAACCAGAGGGCACAGATTTAAGGTGATTAGCAAAAGAACCAGAGGCGACATGAGGTCAAACCTTTTTATGCAATGAGTGGTTAGGATTTGGATTGCATTGCCTGATAGGGTGGTGGATACAGATTCAATAGTAGCCTTCAAAAGGGAATTGGAGAAATACTTGAAGGAGAAAACATTTCAGGGATATGGGGAAAGAGCGGGGGAGTGGGGCTAACTGGATTGCTCTTCGAAAGAGCTGGCGCAGACTCGATGGGCCAAATGGCCTCCTTCTCTGCTGTACTATTCTACGATTCTATGATTCTATAAGCTGTGACTCCCCTTGCCCTGTGTAATGTGTTGAATCCTGCATTAAGCTATGACTTGACTTGTCCTGTGTAATGTGTTGAATCCTGCATTAAGCTGCGACTCCCCTTGCCCTGTGTAATGTGTTGAATCCTGCATTAAGCTGTGACTTGACTTGTCCTGTGTAATGTGTTGAATCCTGCATTAAGCTGTGACTCCCCTTGCCCTGTGTAATGTGTTGAATCCTGCATTAAGCTGTGACTCCCCTTGCCCTGTGTAATGTGTTGAATCCTGCATTAAGCTGTGACTCCCCTTGTCCTGTGTAGTGTGTTGAATCCTGCATTAAGCTGTGACTTGACTTGTCCTGTGTAGTGTGTTGAATCCTGCATGAAGCTGTGACTTGACTTGTCCTGTGTAGTGTGCTTATTTACAGGATCACAAGATGGTTACACATCAGTATGGTAGTTCGCCCCACCTAAATTCCAGATAGATCTTAAATCCCCCATGGCTGCACCCAATTGCTCTGAGATGACTGCAGGGTTTTTGCCTCCAGTACTGTATCTGGATGTCTATTCCTTACATTGATCATTCTGCGTGAAGAACAATTCCCTGATACCAGTCTTAAATTTACCTTTTACTAGTTTGAACCCGTGCCCCTTGTCCAATTCTTGCAATTTAATTTAAAATAATGTTTACCTCTTCTGATCCCTTAATAATCTTACCATATATTCCACTACCTGCCCTGTTTTGACTGACCTCTGTGGGCTCAGTTTCTATTCCTGCTGGGACTCATTCTACCACAGTCCTGGCCCTCAAACTTTAACTCTGAACTATTTCATGTTGTCTGCTCCTTGCCCTCTGTTTACAACCATTATATATCTTGTTTAATCCCTATCACCCTGCCATAGGACCTTTCATCTCTCTTCTCAGGTACTTTATCCCCTCGACCCATGTCACAATGCACCGCTAATGCTCTGCCTTCCAACCCTTCTGCCACTCTCCCAGGCTTCAATCTCCCTTGAACAAGCCCTTGTCCTCTCTCTATGCCTCTGTGGTATTCTCCAACAAGGCCATCAAAGAACCCATTGCTGCTCCCTTCATAACCCCATCTGCCCAATCTTGCACTCTCAGTGACCTTCCTACCCAGTGTGCCCGCTGGGGACTAACCTCACCACCTGTCCGCCCACTCCACCCATCACTGTCCCTCTAGACTCTGCCAGTGGATTAATGATCACTGCCCAGCTCCACATTTCCTACTCGCGAAGAAGGCCCTTGTCATCCATGACCTTATTGTGGATGATAGTATTGACATTCCAGCTTTTAGAAAAAAACAAAGGACGTGATCTGGTTCATCATAACACAGCGGAGAGGGGCAGTGTTCATGGGTCCACTGGCAGAGTCTGGAGGGCAGTGGTGGGCAGAGTGGGCAGATAGGTGGTGAGGGTAGTTTCCAGCGGGAACGTTGGGAGGGAAGGTCAGTGGGAGTGGAAGCTCGAAGAGTTGGGAGTCTTTACCCATTTGCAAAATTTAAATTGACGCGGGATAAAGAAATCCATTTGATACAGCTGAAGGGGTGGGGTGTGCCATGACGGACTCAAACTGCAGCCAATAGGAAAGAAGCCAGACAGCCCCACCCACCTCCAGACCAGCAACATTCACAGTCAGTTTGCGTATTTTCGAAGAGCAGGCACCATAGTGTAAATTCAAATTAAAAGCTGCAAATTCACAATGCGGACTTCCCTTCCGCTGGGATGTCCATCCCTCTGTGTCGTCACGGTTGCACTGAGCCTTTAACTGGAGCTGGTTGTGTATTCCTGCTGTCTGGAGAATGTTTGTGCATAGGGCAGGTCCTGCAAGCCCGTTCTACTGTGCTGACGGAGACAATACACACCAAACTCTGTTGTCCTTCAGTGAGAAGGTGGGATTGAGCCATGGAGACAGCTTAGGGCCTATTGGACTGGTGGTATTCCTAAAACAGTAGTTATGTTCTTCTATACCCCTAAAGATCAGCGGCTCCTCACAGACCAGCCCACAACCACTCACAGGCTGCAATGTAACAGAATTAGCAGCACACACTTAACCTCTAGGGTGTGGTAGACCGTCGAAAAATATGCTACATATAGAAAAGAAAGACTTCAATTTTATAGAGTGCCTTTCACGATATCCCAAAGTGCTTTACGGCAAACATCAGTGTGATAATGACCAGACAATTTGTTTTAGTAATGTCGGTTGAGGGATAAGTATTAGCCAGGACACTGGGGAGAACTCCCCTGCTCTTCTTCAAATAGTCAGAGTCATGACGGCACAGAAGGAGGCCATTCGGCCCATTGAGTCTGTGCTGGCTCTCTGTGGAGCGATCCAGTGAGTCCCATTCCCCGCTCTATCCCCGTAGCCCTGCAAGTTTATTTCCATCAAGTGCCTATCCACTCTCCCCTTGAAAACATTGAGTGTCTCCGCTTCCACCACTTCCGTCAGCAGCGAATTCCAGGTCATCACCACTCGCTGTGTAAAAAGTTTTTCCTCACATCCCCCAAAACCTTAAATCTGAGTCCCCTAGTCCTTGTACCATCAACTAGTGGGAACAGCCTTTCCCCATCTAGCCTACCCAAACCCATCATAATATTGTACACCTCTATCAAATCACCCCTCAACCTCCTTGCCCTAGTGCCATGGGATCTTTTACATCCAGTTGCGAGAGCAGACGGCCCCTCGGTTTAATGTCTCATTCGAAAGACAGCACCTCCGACAGTGCAGCACTCCCTCAGCACTGGAGTGTCAGCCTAGATTTGTGTGCTCAAGTCTCTGGAGTGAGACTTGAACCCATGACCTTCTGATACAGGTGAGAGTGGAACCACAAAGAAAAAAATAATCATTTTCCTCTCTCTTTCCAGATATGTGTGATGATCTTTGCAATCTGGCTGTTCCAGCGAGCTTAGAAGAGTTCCTCCTGGCCCAGCCACGCCGACAAAGACCCTGGACTGTGTGACAGTGTTTAATATATACAGAGACAGACAGTCGGCTGGCTCCTACCGCAGGGACTGGATCTCTGGGGTGCAGCACTTCAACGGAATGGACACTTCAACCATCTAATTGTGAGATTGTTAGCTGAGAGCACGACCGGAGACAGAATGCTGGACTGGGAATTTCACTGGAGGCTACAAGCAGCGCTCCCGGGTGGGACTGACAGTGGTGGGGGAGGGGAGGGAATAGTGCACAGATGTAACTGAACTAAAACACTCACAATAAGGAGTCTGCACCAATGTACAAGAAAAATATCAGCTCTTACCTCCAGAACCCATTCCTGACAGTTCTCCGACTTTCTGCAATTTATACATTACTTTTATTGCTATTTGTAACAGATTGAATAACTTATAATTTGAAATATTCATGTAAAGTAATTCTCTGGGGACTGCAGTTGTTACGAGGGGCGAAGGGAAATTGAAAAATGAATCACCGCCTGGAATGGTTCCTGCTGAAATCACCAGTGAGCAACATATTGCAGATGGGAAATCAGTTCGATTCCGCTCGGTCTGGGGGAGGGGGAGGAGCAGACAGTCTATCCTCGGTCTGGGGGAGGAGGGAGGGAGCAGACAGTCTATCCTCGGTCTGGGGGAGGGGGGAGGGAGCAGACAGTCTATCCTCGGTCTGGGGGAGGGGGGAGGGAGCAGACAGTCTATCCTCGGTCTGGGGGAGGGAGCAGACAGTCTATCCTCGGTCTGGGAGAGGGGGAGGGAGCAGACAGTCTATCCTCGGTCTGGGGGAGGGGGAGGGAGCAGACAGTCTATCCTCGGTCTGGGGGAGGGGCAGACAGCCTATCCTCTGTCTGGGGGAGGGGGAGGGAGCAGACAGTCTATCCTCGGTCTGGGGGAGGGGGGAGGGAGCAGACAGTCTATCCTCGGTCTGGGGGAGGAGGAGGGAGAAGACAGTCTATCCTCGGTCTGGGGGAGGGGGGAGGGAGCAGACAGTCTATCCTCGGTCTGGGTGAGGAGGAGGGAGCAGACAGTCTATCCTCGGTCTGGGGGAGGGAGCAGACAGTCTATCCTCGGTCTGGGGGAGGAGCAGACAGCCTATCCTCTGTCTGGGGGAGGGGGAGGGAGCAGAAAATCAATGCTCAGTCTGGGGGAGGAGCAGACAGTCTATCCTCAGTCTGGGGGAGGAGCAGAGACTACCCTCTGGGGGAGTGGGAGGGAGCAGACTGTCTATCCTCGGTCTGGGGGAGGGGGAGGGAGCAGACAGTTTTTCCTCGGTTTGGGGGAGGGAGCAGACAGTCTATCCTTGGTCTGGGGGAGGGGGAGGGAGCAGACAGTCTATCCTCGGTCTGGGGGAGGGGGGAGGGAGCAGACAGTCTATCCTCGGTCTGGGGAGGCACCAGACAGTCTATCCTCGGTCTGGGGGAGGAGGGAGGGAGCAGACAGTCTATCCTCGGTCTGGGGGAGGGAGGGAGCAGACAGTCTATCCTCGGTCTGGGGAAGGAGGCAGACAGTCTATCCCTGGTCTGGGGGCGGGGGAGGAGCAGTCAATCCTCGGTCTGGGGGGGGAGCAGTCTATCCTCTGTTTGGGGGAGGAGCAGACAGACTATCCCCGGTCTGTGGGAGGGGGAGGGGGAGGAGCAGTCTGTCTATCCACATTCTGTGGGAGGGGGAGGAGCAGACAGTCTATCCTTGGTCTGGGGGAGGGGGGAGGGAGCAGGCAGCCTATCCTCGGTCTGGGGGAGGGGGGAGGGAGCAGACAGTCTATCCTCGGTCTGGGGGAGGGGGGAGGGAGCAGACAGTCTATCCTCGGTCTGGGGGAGGAGGAGGGAGCAGACAGCCTATCCTCAGTCTGGGGGAGGGAGCAGACAGTCTATCCTCGGTCTGGGGAAGGAGGCAGACAGTCTATCCCTGGTCTGGGGGCGGGGGAGGAGCAGTCAATCCTCGGTCTGGGGGGGGAGCAGTCTATCCTCTGTTTGGGGGAGGAGCAGACAGACTATCCCCAGTCTGTGGGAGGGGGAGGAGCAGTCTGTCTATCCTCATTCTGTGGGAGGGGGAGGAGCAGACAGTCTACCCTTGGTCTGGGGGAGGGGGGAGGGAGCAGGCAGTCTATCCTCGGTCTGGGGGAGGAGGAGGGAGCAGACAGTCTATCCTCCTTCTGGGGGAGGGGGGAGGGAGCAGACAGTCTATCCTCGGTCTGGGGAGGAGCAGACAGTCGATCCTCGGTCTGGGGGAGGGAGCAGACAGTCTATCCTCGGTCTGGGGGAGGAGCAGACAGCCTATCCTCTGTCTGGGGGCAGGGGAGGGAGCAGAAAATCTATGCTCAGTCTGTGGGAGGAGCAGACAGTCTATCCTCAGTCTGGGGGAGGAGCAGACAGTCTATCGTCGGTGTGGAGGAGGTGGGAGAGAGCAGACAGTCTATCCTCGGTCTGGGGGAGGGGGTGGAGCAGACAGTCTTCCCTCGGTCTTGGGGAGGGAGCAGACAGTATATCCTCGGTCTGGGGTAGGAGCAGACAGTCTATCCTCGGACTAGGTGAGGGAGCAGACAGTCCAAATTTGGTCTGGGGGATGGGGAGGCAGCAGACAGACTATCCTCGGTCTAGGGGAGGGGAGGAGCAGACAGTCTATCCTTGGCGTGGGGGAGGGGGTGGAGCAGACTCTCTATCCCCGGCCTGGGGGAGGAACAGACAGTCTATCCTCGGTCTGAGGGAGGAGCAGACAGATTATCCTCGGTGTGGGGAAGGGAGGGTCAGACAGTCTATCCTCGGTCTGGGGGAGGGGGAGGAGCAGACATTCTATCCTCCATCTGTGGGAGGGAGCAGACAGTCTATCCTCGGTCTGGGGGAGGGGGAGGGAGCAGACAGTCTATCCTCGGTCTGGGGAGGAGCAGACAGCCGATCCTCGGTCTGGAGGAGGGAGCAGACAGTCTATTCATGGTCTGGGGGAGGGGTGGAGCAGACAGTCTATCCTCGGTCTGGGGGAGGTCGGAGGGAGCAGACAGTCTATCCTCGGTCTGGGGGAGGCGGAGGAGCAGACAGTATCCTCGGTCTGGGGGAGGGGTCGGGAGCAGACAGTCTATCCTCAGTCTTGGGGAGGGGGAGGAGCAGACAGTTTATCCTCGGTCTGGGGGAGAAGCAGACAGTCTATCCTGGGTCTGGGGGAGGGGGGAGGGAGCAGACAGTCTATCCGCGGTCTGGGTGAGGAGGAGGGAGCAGACAGTCTATCCTCGGTCTGGGGGAGGGAGCAGACAGTCTATCCTCGGTCTGGGGGAGGAGCAGACAGCCTATCCTCTGTCTGGGGGAGGGGGAGGGAGCAGAAAATCTATGCTCAGTCTGGGGGAGGAGCAGAGACTACCCTCTGTCTGGGGGAGTGGGAGGGAGCAGACTGTCTATCCTCGGTCTGGGGGAGGGGGAGGGAGCAGACAGTCTATCCTCGGTCTGGGGGAGGCAGCAGACAGTCTATCCTCGGTCTGGGGGAGGGGGGAGGGAGCAAACAGTCTATCCTCGGTCTGGGGGAGGGGGAGGAGGCAGACAGTCTATCCTTGGTCTGGGGGAGGCAGCAGACAGTCTATCCTCGGTCTGGGGGAGGGGGGAGGGAGCAGACAGTCTATCCTCGGTCTGGGGGAGGGGGGAGGGAACAGACAGTCTATCCTTGGTCTGGGGGAGGGGGAGGGAGCAGACGGTCAATCCTCGGTCTGGGGGAGGGGGGAGGGAGCAGACAGTCTATCCTCGGTCTGGGGGAGGGGGAGGAAGCAGACAGTCTATCCTCGGTCTGGGGGAGGCAGCAGACAGTCTATCCTCGGTCTGGGGGAGGGGGGAGGGAGCAGACAGTCTATCCTCGGTCTGGGGGAGGGGGAGGAGGCAGACAGTCTATCCTCAGTCTGGGGTAGGGTGACGGAGCAGAAAGTCTATCCCCGGTCTGGGGGAGGAGCAGACAGTCTATCCTCGGTCTGGGGGAGGTGGGAGGGAGCAGACGGTCTATCCTCAGTCTGGGGGAGGGAGCAGACAGTCTATCCTCGGTCTGGGGGAGGGGGAGGGAGCAGACAGTCTATCCTCAGTCTGAGGGAAGTGCAGACATTTTATCCTCGATCTGGGGGAGGAGCAGACAGTCTATCCTCGGACTGGGTGAGGGAGCAGACAGTCTATCCTTGGTCTGGGGGATGGCGAGGGAGCAGACAGTCTATCCTCGGACTGGGTGAGGGAGCAGACAGTCTACCATCGGTCTGGGGGAGGGGGGTGGGAGCAGACAGTCTAGCCTCCGTCAGGATGAATGGGGAGGGTGCAGACAGTCTATCCTCGGTCTGGGGGAGGAAAGGAGCAGACTTTCTAGCCTTGGTTAGGGGTAGGGAGGAGGGAGCAGACAGTCTAGCCTCGGTTTGTGGTGGGGGGAGGGAGCAGACAGTCCAAATTCGGTCTGGGGAATGGGGAGGGAGCAGACAGACTATCCTCGGTCTGGGGGAGTGGGGAGGGAGCAGACAGACTATCCTCGGTCTGGGGGAGTGGGGAGGGAGCAGACAGTCTATCCTCAGTCTGGGGGAGGCGTGAGGGAGCAGACAGTCTATCCTCGGTCTGGGGGAGTGGGGAGGGAGCAGACAGTCTATCCTCAGTCTTGGGGAGGGAGGGAGCAGACAGTCTATCCTCGGTCTGGGGAGGGAGAAGACAGTCTGTCCCCGGTCTGGGGGAGGGGGGAGGAGCAGACATTATATCCTTGGTCTGAGGGAGGGAGGAGGGAGCAGACAGTCTCCCCTCGGTCTGGGGGAGGGAGGGAGCAGACAGTCCAGCCTCTGCCTGGGGGAGGGGGTAGGGATCAGACAGTCTATCGTCGGTCTGGGGGAGGGGGGAAGAAGCAGACAGTCTATCCTCGGTCTGGGGGAGGGAGGAGGGAGCTGACAGTGTAGCCTCTGCCTGGGGGAGGCGGGAGGGAGCAGACAGTTTATACTTGGTCTGGGGAGGGGGAGGAGCATACAGTCTATCCTTGGTCTGCGGGAGGGAGCAGACAGTCTATCCTCGGTCTGCGGGAGGGAGCAGACACACTATCCTCGGTCTGGGGAAGCTGAGGAGCAGACAGTCTATCCTCGGTCTGGGGAAGGTGAGGAGCAGAGAGTCTATCCTCGGTCTGGGGAAGGTGAGGAGCAGAGAGTCTATCCTCGGTCTGGGGGAGGGGGAGGAGGCAGACAGTCTATCCTCGGTCTGGGGGAGGGGGAGGAGGCAGACAGTCTATCCTCAGTCTGGGGGAGGAGCAGACAGTCTATCCTCGGTCTGGGGGAGGAGGCAGATAGTCTATCCTCGGTCTGGAGGAGGAGCAAACAGTCTTCCCTCAGTCTGCTGAGGGGGAGGAGCCAACAGTCTATCCTCGGTCTGGGGGAGGGAGCAGGAAGTGTAATCGCAGTCTGGGGGAGGGGTGGTGAGCAGACACTTTACCCTCATTCTGTGGGAGGGCAGGGAGCAGACTGTCTATCCTTGGACTGGGGGAGGGAGCAGACAGTCTATCCTCGGTCTGGGGGAGGAGCAGACAGTCTATGCTCGGTCTGGGGGAGGAGCAGACAGTCTATCCTCGGTCTGGGGGAGGAGCAGACAGTCTATCCTCGGTCTGGGGGAGGAGCAGACAATCTATCCTCGGTCTGGGGGAGGAGCAGACAGTCTATCCCGGGTCTGGGGGAGGAGCAGACACTCTTTCCTCAGTCTGCGGGAGGGGGAGGAGCAGACAGTCTGTCCTCAGTCTGGGGAAGCGGAGGAGCAGACAGTCTATCCTCAGTCTAGGGTAGGGGGAGGAGCAGACAGTCTATCCTCGGTCTGGGGGAGGGGGAGGAGGCAGACAGTCTATCCTCGGTCTGGGGGAGGGAGCAGGAAGTCTATCCTCAGTCTGGGGGAGGGGGAGGAGCAGACAGTCTATCCTCGGTCTGGGGGAGGAGGAGGGAGCAGACAGTCTATCCTCGGTCTGGGGGAAGGAGCAGGAAGTCTATCCTCAGTAAGGGGTCGGGGTCGGGAGCAGACAGTCTATCCTCGATCTGGAGGAGGGGGGAGGAGCAGACAGTCTATCCTCGGTCTGGGGGAGGAGGAGGGAGCAGACAGTCTATCCTCGGTCTGGGGGAAGGAGCAGGAAGTCTATCCTCAGTAAGGGGGAGGGGTCGGGAGCAGACAGTCTATCCTCGGTCTGGAGGAGGGGGGAGGAGCAGACAGTCTATCCTCGGTCTGGGGAAGGGGGGAGGAGCAGACAGTCTATTCTCGGTCTGGGGGAGGGGGAGGGAGCAGACAATCTATCCTCGATCTGGGGGAGGGAGCAGACCATCTATCCTTTGTCTGGGGGAGGGAGCAGACCGTCTCTCCTCGGTCTGGGGGAGCAAGCAGACAATCTATCCTTTGTCTGGGGGAGGGAGCAGACCGTCTCTCCTCGGTCTGGTGTTTGGAGCAGATGCTGTTTCCTCAGTATTTCCTGCATTGCTACTCACTTCTCCTCAGGAAGGATCCCCATGTAACAGCTATGGTGAGGCGTTCTGGGAAACCCTCTTAACAGCATCTTTAAACTGAAACCTGTGTCTTAAGTTTCTTTCTCTCCTCTGTGACCTCGCAACATGGCTGAACTCAGCAAACTCCAGATGTTGCCCAGATTTCCCCCTCATTTCCCCAATACCTTCCACTTGTTGAAGCAGACCTTTTGTATGGTTGGTATTAATAGGAGAGCAAGACTGAGCTCAGCAGGTGAGTTCTGGTGGTGTATGGATAAGGTTACTGGGTTGCGGCCTCAGAGAATGTCAGTTCAAATCTCACCATGGCATTTTGAGAATTTAAGTTCCGTTTTTTAAAAATCTGGAAATAATAAAAGCTGGTGTGTCTATAAGTGACCACAAAGCTGTTGGATTGTCGTAAAACTCTAACTATCTCACTAGTATCAGATAGGGAAGGAACTAGGCCGCCCTTACCCAGTATGGCCCTGAATGGCCTTCTGAAGCAGTCCAGCAAGCCATTCAGTTGTCTCAAACCAGGACATTTAGGGTTGGGCAATAAATGTTGGCCTTGCCAGTGACACCCACATCCTGAGTAAACAAACCAAGACACGTCTTGACGAGCCTCCCATTGCAGGTAACAGTTAGATTTCTTTATCCAATCGCAAAATTGCACAGATTGTCTAAGGTATTGCTCAAAAAATTTTGAGCTAATTATAAGCTCTACTATAAAGAAAACAAACCATTCTCTGAATCTCCAGCCAGGTATGGATTGTTTAAACTGAGCCCACTTGACAAGACCAAGTTAATTCTTCAGAACCAGCCATGATGATGCCAGTGCTGGTCTATTTACAGTTTCAGATACAACGTAGATTATTAGATCATAAGAACATAAGAAATAGGAGCAGGAGTAGGCCAATCGGCCCCTCGAGCCTGCTCCGCCATTCAATAAGATCATGGCTGATCTGAACCTAACCGCCAATCCACTATCACAGAACCATCTCCTGAATCTAACAGAATTAGACACACGAAATAGGAGCAGGATCTGGCTACACGGCCGCTGGGCCCGCTCCGCTACCCACAGGGCCATGACCGATCCGAACCTAGACTCATGTCCAAATTCCTGCCCGCTCCCCGTAACCCTTAATTCCCTTTACTTCTAGGAAACTGTCTATTTCTGTTTTAAATTTATGTAATGATGTAGCTTCTACAGCTTTTTGGGGCAGCATATTCCATGGACCTACCACCCTCTGAGTGAAGTAGTTCCTCCTCATCTCAGTTTTGAAAGAGCAGCCCCATAATATGCGGTGGGGCAGGGTGCGTAGTCAATGGTTAAAGCAAGCGCAGTACATACAGTGCTGCCTCGTGATGTGATTGATGTTCGTGTCTGAACGCGTCACATAGGAGCTTAGCCCATTCCTGACACACCTGGCCTGGAATTCTCAGCTTCAGAGCCTGAGGCACACTCCAGGAGCACGTGTTGAGGAATTCCATATGCCCTGCCCTTGAAATTCCAAACCCTCGGGTGGGAAAACCACAGCCTGCGGGTATTGGCACCATCCCAGCATGCATCTCCAGTGCTAAAGTGAAAATCCCAACTCTGATCTGCTGGAATGGAAAGCCAGAGGGGAAAATCACCACTGCTCATTGCCATGGAGTGAGACAGCAGCTCTCGCATGCTTTCCAATCGCTTCTGCCCTCGGTTCTCTTATTTCCAATAATGTGTGACATCCAAGCTTTACTGCTGATGTCCTAAAATCTCCAACTTGCCATCACATCACCTATCATTCTAATTGATGCATATCATGCAGCTGAGCGATGGGTGCTGTAGGGTGGGGTGAGGGATGGGTGCTGTAGGGTGGGGTGAGGGATGGGTGCTGTAGGGTGAGGTGAGGGATGGGTGCTGTAGGGTGGGATGAGGGATGGGTGCTGTAGAGTGGGGTGAGGGATGGGCGCTGTAGAGTGGGGTGAGGGATGGGTGCTGTAGGGTGAGGTGAGGGATGGGTGCTGTAGGGTGGGGTGAGGGATGGGTGCTGTAGAGTGGGGTGAGGGATGGGTGCTGTAGGGTGGGGTGAGGGATGGGTGCTGTAGAGTGGGGTGAGGGATGGGTGCTGTAGGGTGTGGTGAGGGATGGGTGCTGTAGGGTGAGGTGAGGGATGGGTGCTGTAGAGTAGGGTGAGGGATGGGTGCTGTAGGGTGAGGTGAGGGATGGGTGCTGTAGGGTGGGGTGAGGGATGGGTGCTGTAGAGTGGGGTGAGGGATGGGTGCTGTAGGGTGGGGTGAGGGATGGGTGCTGTAGAGTGGGGTGAGGGATGGGTGCTGTAGGGTGTGGTGAGGGATGGGTGCTGTAGGGTGAGGTGAGGGATGGGTGCTGTAGGGTGGGGTGAGGGATGGGTGCTGTAGGGTGGGGTGAGGGATGGGTGCTGTAGGGTGGGGTGAGGGATGGGTGCTGTAGGGTGGGGTGAGGGATGGGTGCTGTAAGGTGGGGTGAGGGATGGGTGCTGTAGGGTGGGTGAGGGATGGGTGCTGTAGGGTGGGGTGAGGATGGGTGCTGTAGGGTGGGGTGAGGGATGGGTGCTGGAGGGTGGGGTGAGGGATGGGTGCTGTAGGGTAGGGTGGGGGATGGGTGCTGTAGGGTGGAGAGAGGGATGGGTGCTGATGGGTAGGGTGAACAATGGGTGCTGTAGGCTAGGGTGAAGGATGGGTGCTGTAGAGTAGGGTGAGGGATGGGTGCTGTAGGGTGGTGTGAGGGATGGGTGCTGTAGGGTGGGGTGAGCGATGGGTGCTGTAGGGTGGAGAGAGGGATAGAAACATAGAAACATAGAAGATGGGAGCAGGAGTAGGCCATTCGGCCCCTCGAGCCCGCTCCGCCATTTATTGAGATCATGGCTGATTATCCAAATTCAGTACCCTGTCCTTGCTTTCTCCCCATATCCCTTGATCCCTTTAGCCTCAAGAAATATATCCAACTCCTTCTTGAATATATTTAATGAATTGGCCTCAACTGCCCTGTGTGGTAGAAAATTCTACAGGTTCCCCACTCTGGGTGAAAAAATTCCTCCTCATCTCAGTCCTAAATGGCTTACCCCTTATCCTTAGACTGTGACCCCTGGTTCTGGACTCCCCCGCCATTGGGAACATCCTTCCTGCATCTAGTCTGTCTAGTCCTGTTAGAATTTTATAAGTTTCAATGAGATCCCCTCTCATTCTTATAAACTCCAGCGAATATAAGCCTAATCGACCCAATCTCTCCTCATACATCATGCCTGCCATCCCAGGTATCAGTCTGGTCATTCTTCGCTGCACTCCCTCCATGGCAAGAACATCCTTCCTCAGATAAGGCGACCAAAACTGCACACAATACTCAAGATGTGGTCTCACCAAGGCCTTGTACAACTGCAACAAGACATCCTTGCTCCTGTACTCAAATCCTCTCGCTATGAAGGCCAACATACCATTTGCCTTCTTAACCATCTGCTGCTCCTGCATGCTTACCTTCAGCGACTGGTGCACAAGGACACCCAGGTCTCGTTGCACTTTCCCTTTTCCCAATCGTTCAGATAATAACCTGTCTTGCTGTTTTTGCCACTGAAGGGGATAACCGCGCATTTATCCACATTATACTGCATTTGCCATGCATCTGCCCAATCACCCAACCAGTTCAAATCGTACTGGAGTTTCTCTGCATCCTCCTCACAGCACACACACCCACCCAGCTTTGTGTCGTCTGCAAACTTGGAGATATTACATCTAGTTCCCTCGGCTAGATCATTTATATATATTGTGAATAGCTGGGGTCCTAGCACCGATCCCTGCGGTACCCCACTAGTCACTGCCTGCCACTCGGAAAAAGACCCGTTTATTCCAACTCTTTGCTTCCTGTCTGCCAACCAGTTCTCTATCCAAGGCAGTACCTTACCCCCAATCCCATGTGCTTTAACTTTACATGCTAATCTCTTAAGCGGGACCTTATCGAAAGCCTCCTGAAAGTCCAAATACACCACAGCCACTGGTTCTCCCTTATCTATTCTACCAGTTTCATCCTCAAAAAATTCCAGTAGATTAGTCAAGCATGATTTACTATTTGTAAATCCATGTTGACTTTGTCCGATCCTGTCACTGTTTTCCAAGTGCTCTGCTATTACTTCTTTTATAATGGACGACAGCATTTTCCCCACTACCGATGTCAGGCTTACCGGTCTATAATTCCTCATTTTCTCTCTACCACCCTTTTTAAATAGTGGGTTTACATTAGCTATCCTCCAATCCATGGGTACTGTTCCAGTGTCTATCGAGTTCTGGAAGATGACCAGCAATGCATCTACTATTTCTAGGGTCACTTCCTTAAGTACCCTAGGATGTAGATTATCAGGCCCTGGGGATTTATCAGCCTTCAGTCCCATCAATTTCCCTAACACCATTTCCCTACAAATACTGATTTCATTCAAATCCTCCCTCTCATTAGACCCTATGTTCCCCGATATCGCTGGGAGGTTATTTGTGTCCTCCTTTGTGAAGACAGAACCAAAGTATGTATTTAATTGGTCAGCCATTTCTTTGTTCCCCAATATAAATTCCCCTGATTCTGACTGCAAGGGACCTATGCTTGACTTCACCAATCTTTTTCTCTTCACATATCTATAGTAGCTATTACAATCAGTTTTTATGTTCTCTGCAAGCTTACTCTCATAATCTATTTTCCCCCTCTTAATTAATCCATTTGTCCTCCTTTGCTGAATCCTAAACTGCTCCCAATCCTCAGGTTTGCTGCTTTTTCTGGCCAAATTAGATGTCCTCTCCTTGGATCTTATGCTATCCCTAATATCCCTTGTTAGCCACGGTTGAGTCATCTTTTTTGTTTTATTTTTATGCCAAACAGGGATGAACAAATTCTGTAGTTCATCCATGCGATCTTTAAATGTTTGTCATTGCCTATCCATCATCAACCCTTTAAGTAACATTCCCCAATCCATCCTAGCCAATTCGTGCCTCATACCATCGTAGTTTCCTTTATTTAAATTCAGGACCCTAGTCTCTGAGTCAACTACTTCACTCTCCATTTTAATGAAGAATTCTATCATATTATGATCGCTCCTCCCCAAGGGGCCTCGCACAACAAGAGTGCTAATTAATCCTTTCTCATTACATAACACCCAGTCTAAGATGGCCTGATTTCTAGTTGGTTCCTCGACATATTGGTCCAGGAAACCATCCCGTATACACTCTAGGAATTCCTCCTCCACAGTATTGTTACTAATTTGGTTAGCCCAATCGATATGTAGATTAAAGTCACCAATGATAACTGCTGTACCCTTATTGCACGCGTCTCTAATTTCCCATTTAATGCCATCCCCAACCTCAGCATTACTATTTGGGGGTCTGTATACAACTCCCACAAACGTTTTCTGCCCCTTGGTATTTCTCAGTTCTGCCCATTCAGATTCCACATCATCCGAGCTAATATCCTTCCTTACTATTGTGTTAATCTCCTCTTTAACCAGCAATGCTACCCCACCTCCTTTTCCTTTTTTCCCGTCCTTCCTGAATATTGAATACCCCTGGATGTTGAATTCCCAGCCTTGGTCACCCTGGAGCCATGTCTCCCTAATCCCAATTATATCATATCCGTTTACATCTATTTGTGCAGCTAATTCATCCACCTTATTACGAAGACACTATAAGACACAAAGCCTTCAGGCTTGATTTTTTAACACTCTTAGTCATTTTAGAATTCTTATTTACTGTGGCCCTGTTTGAGTTACACCCTTGATTTCTCTGCCTTCCACTTTTGCTTTTCTCCTTCCTGTCTTTTGTTTCTATCCTTGCTTCCCTTTCCTCTGTCTCCTTGCACAGGTTCCCAACCCCCTGCCATTTTAGTTTAAACCTTCCCCAACAGCACTAGCAAACACCCCCCCAGGACATCGGTTCCAGTCCTGCCCAGGTGCAAACCGTCCAGTTTTTACCGGTCCCACCTCCCCAGAACCGGTTCCAATGTCCCAGGAATTTGAATCCTTCTCCCTTGCACCATTCCTCTAGCCACGTATTCATTTAAAATATCCTTCTATTTCTACCCTGACTAGCACGTGGCACTACTAGCAATCCTGAGATTACTAACTTTGAGGTCCTATTTTTTAATTTACCTCCAACTCCCCATATTCAGCTTTTAGGACCTCATCCCATTTTTGCCTATCTTGTTGGTACCTATATGCACCACGACAACTGACTGTTCACCCTCCCCCTCCAGAATGCCCTGCAGCTGCCCCGAGACATCCTTAACCCATGCACCAGGGAGGCAACATACTATCCTGGAGTCTCATTTGTAGCCGCAGAAACGCCTATCTATTCCCCTTACAATAGAATCCCCTATCACTATAGCTCTCCTGCTCTTTTTCCTCCCGTCCTGTGCAGCAGGACCACCCATGGTGCCAGGAAGTTGGCTGCTGCTGCCTTCCCCCAATAAACCATCTCCCTCAATAATATCCAAAGTGGTATATCTGTTTGAAAGGGGGATGGCCACAGGGGACTCCTGCACTACCTGCCTACGTCTACTACTCTGCCTGGTGGTCACCCATTCCCTTCCTGCCTGTGCAGCCTTTACCTGCGGTGTGACCAACTCCCTAAATGTGCGATCCACGATGTCCTCAACATCGCGAATGCTCCAGTATGTATCCATTCGCAGCTCCAGCGCCGCAAGGCGGTCTGTCAGTAGCTGCAGCTGGATACACTTCCCGCACACATGGTCGTCACGGACACTTGAAGTGTCCCTGATTTCCCACATAGTGCAGGAAGAGCATTCCACGGGACCGAGCTGTGCTGCCATGACTTACCCTTTAATTAATTCAAATTAAATTAAATCAAATCAATACCACTAATTACACTACAATTAAATGATATACTCAAGGGCCCTTGTTTACTACCACTCCCCGCTACACAACAGCGACCCTAGAAACTTTAAACCCCAAAAATTAAGTTTGGAAAAAAGCGAGAAAATGCAAAATACTCACCAACCAATCACTTACCTGCTTTCTGGTGACATCACACTTTGATTACTTTTTACTTCTCGCTGCTGCCGTGGGTGTGTCTCAGCCGTTCTTGCTCCCCGCTCTTTAACTCCTCGGTCTCCGCGCTCAGTCTCCAACCAGGGCCGCTCTCCTTGCTGCCGCCGGTGCTGTAGGGTAGGGTGAGGGGTGGGTGATGTAGGGTAGGGTGGGGGATGGGTGCTCTAGGGTGGTGTGAGGGATGGGTGCTGTAGGCTAGGGTGAGGGATGGGTGCTGTAGGATGGGGTGAGCGATGGGTGCTTTGGCTAGGGTGAGGGATGGATGCTGCAGGGTGGGGTGAGGGATGGGTGCTGTAGGATGGGGTGAGCGATGGGTGCTGTTGGATGGGGTGAGGAATGGGTGCTGTAGGGTGGGGTGAGGGATGGGTGCTGTAGGGTGGGGTGAGTGATGGGTGCTGTTGGGTGGGGTGAGGGATGGGTGCTGTAGGGTGGTGTGAGCAATGGGTGCTGTAGGCTAGGGTGAGGGATGGGTGCTCTAGAGTGAGGTGAGGGATGGCTGCCGTAGGGTGGGGTGAGGGATGGATGCTGTAGGGTGAGGACAGGAACGGGTGCTGTAGGGTGGGGTGAGCGATGGGTGCTTTAGGGTGGGGTGAGCGATGGGTGTTGTAGGGTGGGATGAGGGATGGGTGTTGTAGGGTGGGGTGAGGGGTGGGTGCTGTAGGGTGGGGTGAGGGGTGGGTACTGTAGGGTGGGGTGAGGGATGGGTGCCGTAGGGTGGAGTGAGGGATGAGTGCTGTAGGGTGGGGTGAGGGATGGGTGCTGTAGGGTGGGGTGAGGGATGGGTGCTGTAGGGTGGGGTGAGGGATGGGTGCTGTAGGGTGGGGTGCGGGATGGGTGCTGTAGACTGGGAGGTGGCGGGTGGTGTTGATAATGCTGTTGATATACTTCTCACAGTCAGGTGGGTGTGAGTTTTGTGTAAGGTGGATCCATGGACTACACACTTACTGTTCTGTGAGCCCTCAATTTTCCTGCACTCCCCAATTCCCCAGCAGAGGGAGTGACTGATCATTGGCCGCTGCCATCAGTTTAATCACTGGAGGGTGGAGACTCCAATCAGACTCCAGTGCTCTGAATTAAATGTCACAACTTTAATGCAATGAGAAACTGGAGTGGAGTTTAAGGGGCAGAAAGAGTGTGAGTGAAGTTTGCAGTTCGTGCGGGGTGGGGAGGCGGTGGGGGAATGGAGCTGAGATGGGTCTTTATACTGACACAAAGAATTTGATTCTGGATGATTGAGCTACTGGCTGGGGCTCTGTGTAAAATACCGTCCAATCTGTGAGAAATGTCCAGTTGTTTTCTTCAGTAATGTGCAAACCTAAATTAGCTCCTATTCTTGAGCTGTTTTCTTTTTAATATATGAATTGCGTCTCAATCTACATCACTGAACTTGGCAACATTACGAATGCTGAGGTCCAAGTTGAACCTATATATTTCAAAGTGGCAAGGTGGAGCTGTTGTTAATATTGTCGTTGTCTGATTGACTTGTGAAATATTTACAATAAAATGATGTTCAGAAGCAGTGAGAGTTGTTGGCTGGAGTCAGTCAGTTGTAGTGTTGGACAGACAGGCTATGTCCACAGGGGCAAGCGTAAGCTCCCTACTCACCACATTACCACAAGCCAATTAATGCCCAGTCACCACTTGCACCCAGTGCACCATCTGCCCCATTCTGTGTCCCCACTCCCTGTTTAAACTGCTGTCAAATACCGAGGTCATTACTCATTGTGAAACAGAGTTGGGAAAATATGTCAGACTCATCTGAACACAGACAGACAAGAGGACTACCTGACCAGCTGAACAATAAAGTTTATAAAATATACCAAAGCTTTGCTCAGCCTTTCCTCTCTCTAAGTATTGATCAACCCGCTCAGTATACCCGCAGTATTGATCAACCCGCTCAATATACCCGCAGTATTGAACCCCCCCTCAGTATACCCGCAGTATTGATCTCCCTCCTCAATATACCCGCAGTATTGATCTCCCTCCTCAGTATACCCGCAGTATTGAACCCCCCTCAGTATACCCGCAGTATTGATCTCCCCCCTCAGTATACCCGCAGTATTGATCTCCCCCCTCAGTATACCCGCAGTATTGATCTCCCCCCTCAGTATACCCGCAGTATTGATCTCCCCCCTCAGTATACCCGCAGTATTGATCTCCCCCCTCAGTGTACCCGCAGTATTGATCTCCCCCCTCAGTATACCCGCAGTATTGAGCTCCCCCCTCAGTATACCCGCAGTATTGATCTCCCTCCTCAGTATACCCGCAGTATTGATCTCCCCCCTCAGTATACCCGCAGTATTGATCTCCCTCCTCAGTATACCCGCAGTATTGATCTCCCCCCTCAGTATACCCGCAGTATTGAACTCCCCCCCTCAGTATTCCCGCAGTATTGATCTCCCCCCTCAGTATACCTGCAGTATTGATCTCCCCCCTCAGTATACCTGCAGTATTGATGTCCCCCCTCAGTATACCCGCAGTATTGATCTCCCCCTCAGTACATCTGCAGTATTGATCTCCCCCCTCAGTATACCTGCAGTATTGATCTCCCCCCTCAGTATACCCGCAGTATTGATCTCCCCCTCAGTACACCCGCAGTATTGATCTCCCCCCTCAGTACACCCGCTGTATTGATCCCCCCCTCAGTATACCCGCAGTATTGATCTCCCCCTCCGTATACCCGCAGTATTGATCTCCCCCTCAGGATACCCGCCGTATTGATCTCCCCCCTCAGTACACCCGCAGTATTGATCTCCCCCCCTCAGTATACCCGCAGTATTGATCTCCCCCCTCAGTATATCCACAGTATTCATCTATCCCCTCAGTATACCTGCAGTATTGATCTCCCCCTCAGTATACCCGCAGTATTGATCTCCCCCTCAGTATACCCGCAGTATTGATCTCCCCCTCAGTACACCCGCAGTATTGATCTCCCCCCTCAGTACACCCGCAGTATTGATCTCCCCCTCAGTATACCCGCAGTATTGATCTCCCCCTCAGTACACCCGCAGTATTGATCTCCCCCCTCAGTATACCCGCAGTATTGATCTCCCCCCTCAGTATACCCGCAGTATTGATCTCCCCCCTCAGTATACCCGCAGTATTGATCTCCCCCCTCATTATCCCCGCAGTATTGATCTCCCCCCTCAGTATACCCGCAGTGTTGATCTCCCCCCTCAGTATACCCGCAGTATTCATCTCCCCCCCTCAGTATACCGGCAGTATTGATCACCCCCTCAGTATACCCGCAGTATTGATCTCCCCCTCAGTATACCCACAGTTTTGACCTCCCCCCTCAGTATACCCGCAGTATTGATCTCCCCCCTCAGTTTACCCGCAGTATTGATCTCCCCCCTCAGTATACCCGCGGTATTGATCTCCCCCCTCAGTATACCCGCAGTATTGATCTCCCCCCCAGTATGCACGCAGTATTGATCTCCCCCCTCAGTATACCCGCAGTATTGATCTCCCCCCTCAATATACCCGCAGCATTGATCTCCCCCCTCAGTATACCCGCAGTATTGAAACCCCCTCAGTATACCCGCAGTATTGATCTCCACCCTGATTATACCCGCAGTATTGATCTCCCCCCTCAGTATACCCGCAGTATTGATCTCCCCCCTCAGTATACCCGCAGTATTGATCACCCCCCTCAGTATACCTGCAGTATTGATCACCCCCCTCAGTATACCCGCAGTATTGATCTCCCCCCTCAGTATACCCGCAGTATTGATCTCCCCCCTCAGTATACCCACAGTTTTGACCTCCCCCCTCAGTATACCCGCAGTATTGATCTCCCCCCTCAGTTTACCCGCAGTATTGATCTCCCCCCCTCAGTTTACCCGCAGTATTGATCTCCCCCCTCAGTTTACCCGCGGTATTGATCTCCCCCCTCAGTATACCCGCAGTATTGATCTCCCCCCCCAGTATGCACGCAGTATTGATCTCCCCCCTCAGTATACCCGCAGTATTGATCTCCCCCCTCAATATACCCGCAGTATTGATCTCCCCCCTCAGTATACCCGCAGTATTGAAACCCCCTCAGTATACCCGCAGTATTGATCTCCACCCTGATTATACCCGCAGTATTGATCTCCCCCCTCAGTATACCCGCAGTATTGATCACCCCCCTCAGTATACCTGCAGTATTGATCTCCCCCCTCAGTATACCCGCAGTATTGATCTCCCCCCTCAGTATACCCGCAGTATTGATCTCCCCCCTCAGTATACCCGCAGTATTGATCTCCCCCCTCAGTATACCTGCAGTATTGATCTCCCCCCTCAGTATACCCGCAGTATTGATCTCCCCCCTCAGTATACCCGCAGTATTGATCTCCCTCCTCAGTATACCCGCAGTATTGATCTCCCCCCTCAGTATACCCGCAGTATTGATCTCCCTCCTCAGTATACCCGCAGTATTGATCTCCCCCCTCAGTATACCCGCAGTATTAAACTCCCCCCCTCAGTATACCCGCAGTATTGATCTCCCTCCTCAGTATACCCGCAGTATTGATCTCCCCCCTCAGTATACCCGCAGTATTGATCTCCCTCCTCAGTATTCCCGCAGTATTGATCTCCCCCCTCAGTACACCTGCAGTATTGATCTCCCCCCTCAGTATACCTGCAGTATTGATCTCCCCCCTCAGTATACCCGCAGTATTGATCTCCCCCTCAGTACATCTGCAGTATTGATCTCCCCCCTCAGTATACCTGCAGTATTGATCTCCCCCCTCAGTATACCCGCAGTATTGATCTCCCCCTCCGTATACCCGCAGTATTGATCTCCCCCTCAGGAGACCCGCCGTATTGATCTCCCCCCTCAGTATACCCGCAGTATTGATCTCCCCCCTCAGTATACCCGCAGTATTGATCTCCCCCCTCAGTATATCAACAGTATTGATCTATCCCCTCAGTATACCTGCAGTATTGATCTCCCCCTCAGTATACCCGCAGTATTGATCTCCCCCTCAGTATACCCACAGTATTGACCTCCCCCTCAGTATACCCGCAGTATTGATCTCCCCCTCAGTACACCCGCAGTATTGATCTCCCCCCTCAGTATACCCGCAGTATTGATCTCCCCCCTCAGTATACCCGCAGTATTGATCTCCCCCCTCAGTATACCCGCAGTATTGATCTCCCCCCTCATTATCCCCGCAGTATTGATCTCCCCCCTCAGTATACCCGCAGTGTTGATCTCCCCCCTCAGCATACCCGCAGTATTCATCTACCCCCCTCAGTATACCGGCAGTATTGATCACCCCCTCAGTATACCCGCAGTATTGATCTCCCCCTCAGTATACCCACAGTTTTGACCTCCCCCCTCAGTATACCCGCAGTATTGATCTCCCCCCTCAGTTTACCCGCAGTATTGATCTCCCCCCTCAGTATACCCGCGGTATTGATCTCCCCCCTCAGTATACCCGCAGTATTGATCTCCCCCCCCAGTATGCACGCAGTATTGATCTCCCCCCTCAGTATACCCGCAGCATTGATCTCCCCCCTCAGTATACCCGCAGTATTGAAACCGCCTCAGTATACCCGCAGTATTGATCTCCACCCTGATTATACCCGCAGTATTGATCTCCCCCCTCAGTATAACCGCAGTATTGATCTCCCCCCTCAGTAAACCCGCAGTATTGATCTCCCCCCTCAGTATACCTGCAGTATTGATCTCCCCCCTCAGTATACCCGCAGTATTGATCTCCCCCCTCAGTATACCCGCAGTATTGATCACCCCCCTCAGTATACCTGCAGTATTGATCTCCCCCCTCAGTATACCTGCAGTATTGATCTCCCCCCTCAGTATAACCGCAGTATTGATCTCCCCCTCAGTATGCCTGCAGTATTGATCTCCTCCCTCAGTATACCCGCAGTATTGATCTCCCCCTCAGTACACCCGCAGTATTGATCTCCCCCCTCAGTACACCCGCTGTATTGATCCCCCCCTCAGTATACCCGCAGTATTGATCTCCCCCCTCAGTATACCCGCAGTATTGATCTCCCCCTCAGTATACCCGCCGTATTGATCTCCCCCCTCAGTATACCCGCAGCATTGATCTCCCCCCTCAGTATACCCGCAGTATTGATCTCCCCCCTCAGTATATCCACAGTATTGATCTATCCCCTCAGTATACCTGCAGTATTGATCTCCCCGTCAGTATACCCACAGTATTGATCTCCCCCTCAGTATACCCGCAGTATTGATCTCCCCCTCAGTATACCCGCAGTATTGATCTCCCCCCTCAGTATACCCGCAGTATTGATCTCCCCCCTCAGTATACCCGCAATATTGATCTCCCCCCTCAGTATACCCGCAGTATTGATCTCCCCCCTCAGTATACCCGCAGTATTGATCTCCCCCCTCATTATCCCCGCAGTATTGATCTCCCCCCTCAGTATATCCGCAGTATTGATCTCCCCCCTCAGTATACCCGCAGTATTGATCTCCCCCCTCATTATCCCCGCAGTATTGATCTCCCCCCTCAGTATACCCGCAGTATTGATCTCCCCCCTCAGTATACCCGCAGTATTTATCTCCCCCCTCATTATCCCCGCAGTATTGATCTCCCCCCTCAGTATACCCGCAGTATTGAATCCCCCCTCAGTATACCCGCAGTGTTGATCTCCCCCCTCAGTATACCCGCAGTATTGATCTCCCCCCTCAGTATACCCGCAGTATTGAATCCCCCCTCAGTATACCCGCAGTATTGATCTCCCCCTCAGTATACCCGCAGTATTGATCTCCCCCCTCAGCATACCCGCAGTATTCATCTCCCCCCCTCAGTATACCCGCAGTATTGATCTCCCCCCTCAGTATACCCACAGTTTTGATCTCCCCCCTCAGTATACCCGCAGTATTGATCTCCCCCCTCAGTATACCCGCAGTATTGATCTCCCCCCCCAGTATGCACGCAGTATTGATCTCCCCCCTCAGTATACCGGCAGTATTGATCTCCCCCCTCAGTATACCGGCAGTATTGATCTGCCCCCTCATTATCCCCGCAGTATTCATCTCCCCCCCTCAGTATACCGGCAGTATTGATCACCCCCTCAGTATACCCGCAGTATTGATCTCCCCCTCAGTATACCCACAGTTTTGATCTCCCCCCTCAGTATCCCCGCAGTATTGATCTCCCCCCTCAGTATACCTGCAGTATTGATCTCCCCACTCAGTATACCCGCAGCATTGATCTCCCCCCCCAGTATACCCGCAGTATTGATCTCCCCCCCCAGTATGCACGCAGTATTGATCTCCCCACTCAGTATACCCGCAGCATTGATCTCCCCCCCCAGTATACCTGCAGTATTGATCTCCCCCCCCAGTATGCACGCAGTATTGATCTCCCCCCTCAGTATACCCGCAGTATTGATCTCCCCCTCACTATACCCGCAGTATTGAAACCCCCTCAGTATACCCGCAGTATTGATCTCCCCCCTCAGTATACCCGCAGTATTGATCTCCCCCCTCAGTATACCCGCTGTATTGAACTCCCCCCCTCAGTATTCCCGCAGTATTGGTCTCCCCCCTCATTACACCCGCAGTATTGAACCCCCTCAGTATAACCGCAGTATTGATCTCCCCCCTCAGTAAACCCGCAGTATTGATCTCCCCCCTCAGTACACCTGCAGTATTGATCTCCCCCCTCAGTATACCCGCAGTATTGATCACCCCCCTCGGTATACCTGCAGTATTGATCTCCCCCCTCAGTATACCTGCAGTTTTGATCTCCCCCCTCAGTATACCCGCAGTATTGATCTCCCCCTCAGTACACCTGCAGTATTGATCTCCCCCCTCAGTATACCTGCAGTATTGATTACCCCCCTCAGTATACCCGCAGTATTGATCTCCCCCCTCAGTATACCCGCAGTATTGATCTCCCCCCTCATTATCCCCGCAGTATTGATCTCCCCCCTCAGTATACCCGCAGTATTGAACCCCCCCCTCAGTATACCCGCAGTGTTGATCTCCCCCCTCAGCATACCCGCAGTATTCATCTCCCCCCCCTCAGTATACCCGCAGTATTGATCTCCCCCTCAGTATACCCACAGTTTTGATCTCCCCCCTCAGTATACCCGCAGTATTGATCTCCCCCCTCAGTTTACCCGCAGTATTGATCTCCCCCTCAGTATACCCGCAGTATTGATCTCCCCCCTCAGTATACCCGCAGTATTGATCTCCGCCCCCAGTATGCACGCAGTATTGATCTCCCCCCTCAGTATACCCGCAGTATTGATCTCCCCCCTCAATATACCCGCAGCATTGATCTCCCCCCTCAGTATACCCGCAGTATTGAACCCCCCTCAGTATACCCGCAGTATTGATCTCCCCCCTCAGTATACCCGCAGTATTGATCTCCCCCCTCAGTATACCCGCAGTATTGATCTCCCCCCCCAGTATGCTTGCAGTATTGATCTCCCCCCTCAGTATACCCGCAGTATTGATCTCCCCCCTCAGTATACCCGCAGTATTGATCTCCCCCCTCAGTATACCCGCAGTATTGATCTCCCCCCTCAGTATACCCGCAGTATTGATCTCCCCCCTCAGTATACCTGCAGTATTGATCTCCCCCCTCAGTATACCCGCAGTATTGATCTCCCCCCTCAGTATACCCGCAGTATTGATCTCCCTCCTCAGTATACCCGCAGTATTGATCTCCCCCCTCAGTATACCCGCAGTATTGATCTCCCTCCTCAGTATACCCGCAGTATTGATCTCCCCCCTCAGTATACCCGCAATATTGAACTCCCCCCCTCAGTATTCCCGCAGTATTGATCTCCCCCCTCAGTATACCTGCAGTATTGATCTCCCCCCTCAGTATACCTGCAGTATTGATCTCCCCCCTCAGTATACCCGCAGTATTGATCTCCCCCTCAGTACACCCGCAGTATTGATCTCCCCCCTCAGTACACCCGCTGTATTGATCCCCCCCTCAGTATACCCGCAGTATTGATCTCCCCCTCCGTATACCCGCAGTATTGATCTCCCCCTCAGGATACCCGCCGTATTGATCTCCCCCCTCAGTATACCCACGGTATTGATCTCCCCCCTCAGTATACCCGCAGTATTGATCTCCCCCCTCAGTATATCCACAGTATTGATCTATCCCCTCAGTATACCTGCAGTATTGATCTCCCCCTCAGTATACCCGCAGTATTGATCTCCCCCTCAGTATACCCGCAGTATTGATCTCCCCCCTCAGTATACCCGCAGTATTGATCTCCCCCCTCAGTATACCCGCAGTATTGATCTCCCCCCTCAGTATACCCGCAGTATTGATCTCCCCCCTCATTATCCCCGCAGTATTGATCTCCCCCCTCAGTATACCCGCAGTATTGATCTCCCCCCTCAGTATACCCGCAGTATTGATCTCCCCCCTCATTATCCCCGCAGTATTGATCTCCCCCCTCAGTATACCCGCAGTATTGATCTCCCCCCTCAGTATACCCGCAGTATTGATCTCCCCCCTCATTATCCCCGCAGTATTGATCTCCCCCCTCAGTATACCCGCAGTATTGAATCCCCCCTCAGTATACCCACAGTGTTGATCTCCCCCCTCAGTATACCCACAGTATTGATCTCCCCCCTCAGTATACCCGCAGTATTGAATCCCCCCTCAGTATACCCGCAGTATTGATCTCCCCCCTCAGTATACCCGCAGTATTGATCTCCCCCCTCAGCATACCCGCAGTATTCATCTCCCCCCCTCAGTATACCCGCAGTATTGATCTCCCCCCTCAGAATACCCACAGTTTTGATCTCCCCCCTCAGTATACCCGCAGTATTGATCTCCCCCCTCAGTATACCCGCAGTATTGATCTCCCCCCCCAGTATGCACGCAGTATTGATCTCCCCCCTCAGTATACCCACAGTATTGATCTCCCCCCTCAGTATACCGGCAGTATTGATCTCCCCCCTCATTATCCCCGCAGTATTCATCTCCCCCCCTCAGTATACCGGCAGTATTGATCACCCCCTCAGTATACCCGCAGTATTGATCTCCCCCTCAGTATACCCACAGTTTTGATCTCCCCCCTCAGTATACCCGCAGTATTGATCTCCCCCCTCAGTATATCTGCAGTATTGATCTCCCCACTCAGTATACCCGCAGCATTGATCTCCCCCCCCAGTATACCCGCAGTATTGATCTCCCCCCTCAGTATATCTGCAGTATTGATCTCCCCACTCAGTATACCCGCAGCATTGATCTCCCCCCCCAGTATGCACGCAGTATTGATCTCCCCCCTCAGTATACCCGCAGTATTGATCTCCCCCCTCAATATACCCGCAGCATTGATCTCCCCCTCAGTATACCCGCAGTATTGAAACCCCCTCAGTATACCCGCAGTATTGATCTCCACCCTCAGTATACCCGCAGTATTGATCTCCCCCCTCTGTATACCCGCTGTATTGAACTCCCCCCTCAGTATTCCCGCAGTATTGATCTCCCCCCTCATTACACCCGCAGTATTGATCTCCCCCCTCAGTATAACCGCAGTATTGATCTCCCCCCTCAGTAAACCCGCAGTATTGATCTCCCCCCTCAGTATACCTGCAGTATTGATCTCCCCCCTCAGTATACCCGCAGTATTGATCACCCCCCTCGGTATACCTGCAGTATTGATCTCCCCCCTCAGTATACCTGCAGTATTGATCTCCCCCCTCAGTATACCCGCAGTATTGATCTCCCCCTCAGTACACCTGCAGTATTGATCTCCCCCCTCAGTATACCTGCAGTATTGATTACCCCCCTCAGTATACCCGCAGTATTGATCTCCCCCCTCAGTATACCCGCAGTATTGATCTCCCCCCTCATTATCCCCGCAGTATTGATCTCCCCCCTCAGTATACCCGCAGTATTGAACCCCCCCCTCAGTATACCCGCAGTGTTGATCTCCCCCCTCAGCATACCCGCAGTATTCATCTCCCCCCCTCAGTATACCGGCAGTATTGATCACCCCCTCAGTATACCCGCAGTATTGATCTCCCCCTCAGTATACCCACAGTTTTGATCTCCCCCCTCAGTATACCCGCAGTATTGATCTCCCCCCTCAGTTTACCCGCAGTATTGATCTCCCCCCTCAGTATACCCGCAGTATTGATCTCCCCCCTCAGTATACCCGCAGTATTGATCTCCGCCCCCAGTATGCACGCAGTATTGATCTCCCCCCTCAGTATACCCGCAATATTGATCTCCCCCCTCAATATACCCGCAGCATTGATCTCCCCCCTCAGTATACCCGCAGTATTGAACCCCCCTCAGTATACCCGCAGTATTGATCTCCCCCCTCAGTATACCCGCAGTATTGATCTCCCCCCTCAGTATACCCGCAGTATTGATCTCCCCCCCAGTATGCTTGCAGTATTGATCTCCCCCCTCAGTATACCCGCAGTATTGATCTCCCCCCTCAGTATACCCGCAGTATTGATCTCCCCCCTCAGTATACCCGCAGTATTGATCTCCCCCCTCAGTATACCCGCAGTACTGATCTCCCCCCTCAGTTTACCCGCAGTATTGATCTCCCCCCTCAGTGTACCCGCAGTATTGAACCCCCCCCTCAGTTTACCCGCAGTGTTGATTTCCCCCTCAGCATACTCGCAGTATTGATCTCCCCCTCTCAGTATACCGGCAGTATTGATCACCCCCTCAGTATACCCGCAGTATTGATCTCCCCCTCAGTATACCCACAGTTTTGATCTCCCCCCTCAGTATATCCACAGTTTTGATCTCCCCCCTCAGTATATCCGCAGTATTGATCTCCCCCCTCAGTATACCCGCAGTATTGATCTCCCGCCTCAGTTTACCCGCAGTATTGATCTCCCCCCCCAGTATGCACGCAGTATTGATCTCCCCCCTCAGTATACCCGCAGCATTGATCTCCCCCCCTCAATATACCCGCAGTATTGATCTCCCCCCTCAGTATACCCGCAGTATTGAGCTCCCCCTCAGTATACCCGCAGTATTGATCTCCCCCCCTCAATATAGCCGCAGTATTGATCTCCCCACTCAGTATACCCGCAATATTGAGCTCCCCCTCAGTATACCCGCAGTATTGAACTCCCCCCTCAGTATACCCGCAGTATTGATCTCCCCCCTCAGTATACCCGCAGTATTGATTTCCCCCCTCAGTATACCCGCAGTATTGATCTCCCCCCTCAGTGTACCCGCAGTATTGATTTCCCCCCTCAGTATAGCCGCAGTATTGATCTCCCCCCTCAGTATACCCGCAGTATTGATCTCGCCCCTCAGTATACCCGCAGTATTGATCTCCCCCCTCAGTATACCCGCAGTATTGATCTCCCCCCTCAGTGTACCCGCAGTATTGATCTCCCCCCTCAGTATACCCGCAGTATTGATCTCCCCCCCTCAGTATACCCGCAGTATTGATCTCCCCCTCAGTATACCCGCAGTATTGAACTCCCCCCTCAGTGTACCCGCAGTATTGATCTCCCCCCTCAGTATACCCGCGGTATTGATCTCCCCCCTCAGTATACCCGCAGTATTGATATCCCCCCTCAGTATACCCGCAGTATTGATCTCCCCCCTCAGTATACCCGCAGTATTGATCTCCCCCCTCAGTATACCCGCAGTATTGATCTCCCCCCTCAGTATACCTGCAATATTGATCTCCCCCCTCAGTATACCTGCAGTATTGAACTCCCCCCTCAGTATACCCGCAGTATTGATCTCCCCCCTCAGTATACCCGCAGTATTGATTTCCCCCCTCAGTATACCCGCAGTATTGATCTCCCCCCTCAGTATACCCGCAGTATTGAACTCCCCCCTCAGTATACCCGCAGTATTGTAGGGGTCGCAATATCCCATCAGCCCCCGAAGATCGAGAAATATTAATTTACTTCGTGGATGAAGACTTGTGTGATTTAAATTGTCTCTGGGTTGGGCAATGTTTTAAAACATACCCAGTACCGCAAAAGGCTGCATTAAAAAGCTCGTAAGCTCGGCAGCAGTTGGACACTGGAATCAAAGAACTTTGTGAAAATTGCACACTTTAAGATTGTACATTTTATTAAGATGTACACTTGAGTTTTGGACTGTTTAAATTGCCCAGGGCATCAAAATGGCTGAACAGACCTCATGGAAACAGAATTTTAAAAGGACAGACAGGCTATTAGCATATGAAAAGCTCAGCGCTGCCCTGTAGTAAGTTTGAATGGAGCCCGAGCTGTCAGTCACCCTCTGGTATTGGGTGGGTCCGGTAACCTACAAGCTGCTTGTTTGCACTGGGGAGTAGCCCGTTTGAATTGGCCAATCATTGGACAGTAAGCACAATGGGTTGTTTACACACATCCATTCGCTGAAATTGACTCTACTACATGATGTCTCCATGTGTGAATGGAGGAAGTTATAAGCCCTACTCTTGTGCATTCGGACTTTTCGGCGCGAAATTGCGCACGGACCTTCTCGGTGCGATAACAACAGGGACTCCCAGGGTATAAAGATTAAGCCGTGGAAGTCCTCTGCCGCTTTTAGTCTCTTTTACTCTTTGGACTGCAGGTGAGCAAGGCTTCTGACCCACTAGCAAGACAATCTAGTGAGAAGTAAAGGGGTGGTAATTTAAGGGAAATGTTGCTAAGATTGTAAGATTAACATTGTAGCCATTTATCCCTCGTTTTTGCCGTCTGCCTTCCCCTATTAAGCAATTTTACCGTGATTACTTTGATCGTGTGGTGTAGTTTCTTTAGTTTTAATAAAATTTGACTTTCTTGCATCCAGACCATTTGTCTGTTTTTAATATATCATTAATTATAAGTTCCTCCAGTCAGAAGTGGAGAGGGGGGTTTAGCGATTCGAAACCGCTGATTGGAATTGGTCACAGTGCAGTGGCAAAGGCTGCCTGACCAGGTAAATTACCGTAAACCAGGTAAAGGATGCCCCCCTACAAATTGGCAACCGCGGCAGGACTGGAGGCAGTTTTTGATATGATAAGTGGTCTGGAACTGGAGAAAGCATCAGCTCTTGCTTTTCTTGCTTTCAGTCTGTGGGTAGCCCTGCAGAAGTTAGCGGCAGCATGTAAGCTGACCTATTATAGTATAGGTGGCTGGGTTAAGAAGGGTGAGATGAGGGTGCGGGAGGAGGTTACAGAGGCCAAGAATCGGGAGTCAGGGTTTGAAAAATGCCAGGCGGAGGTAGAACGCCTCATAAGAGAGGTGAATGAGGCCAGAGATAGTGGGATGAGGGTGTGGGAAGAAAATGCACGCCTCACACTAGAGGTCACAAAATGCCAGGCAGAGATAGAGCACCTTGTGCAGGAAGTCACAGAGGCTAGGGACAGTGAGATGAGGCAACAGGAGGAAAACATACACCTCACCCAAGAAGCTAGCGAGGGCAAAAGCCACGCGAGGCACAAGATAGAGTTCCTAAAGTGCCAAATTACAGAAGCAAAGAGTAACAAGATGAGACTGCGGGAAGAGAATGCCCGCCTCACCTCAGAAGTAACAGAGCAGGAGGAAAAGGTTAGGGAGGTAAAGGCAGCTTATAAGCTGGCCTGCGACCAAAGGTTTAGTTGTACAGATCATACCCCATGTAACAGAAAGATAGAGAGTTTGGGTATGGAGTTACTAAGGACTAAAGGGATGGTATGTCTCATAAGTGGGAAGCGAAGTCCGTCGGACAGCACCAGCAGCCCAAATCAAACCGCCCCACAGGCAGCACCCAGAACAGAGCTGGCTAGGGAATTAGAGATCCCAAGACCGCAGCCCACAGCTCCAAGTTTTGAGGAGCTCTGGCAGCAAGAAGGGGTGGTCAATGGAGTGGTAGGAGAACGCCAGCAGGTCCCGCTAGGCAGGCGGAGACCAGGACAAGTGTACCCCCCTCCGACAACGGAGGTACGGACCGCCCGTGAACGATAATGACCCAGGGGCTGTTCAGCATACCTATCTGGTACCCTATGATACCCAACAGCTCAGAGGCCTGGTGAAACATATTCCCCTGTTCTCCGAAAAGGGAGACCCCTCAATGCACTTCCAAGAGATAGAACAGGCAGCCTGTGTTAACGGCTGTGATGACAAAGAGAAAGCCAAAATATTGCTTTTCTCTGTAGATAGTAAGCTCTATCAGACCCTTTCAGATGAGGCTAAGAGAGGGCAGAAGGGTTTTGAGGACCTAAAGGAGGAAATACTGGAAGCCATGGGTGCGAACGACGGCAGTCCGTTCGATCGCATAGGGAAAACACTGCAGAAGGAAGGGGAGACCCCACAGGCATTTGCAGATAGGCTGTGGCCAGTCTACAACAGCGTGTGTACAGGGGGACAAGATAGGGCACACCTGAACCAGCAGCAGTGGACCCAATGGCTTCGTTGCCTGGTGTCCAATTGCCTGCCCCAGATAAAAGCAAAGGCTGATACTTGGTTTGACCACCGAGACCCCCTAGCAACCAAAGAGACTGTAATCCGGCAGCTCACGGTAGCATATAGGAATGGTAGGAATAGTGGGACCCCCCAGCAAAAGGGTAAGGTCCACGAGATTAAACCTGGGGCTCAATACAAGGAAGAGTGGCTCCAGGAGGGGAGCCGTCCCTCCCAGAACAAGGTCACTTGTTACAGGTGCGGGGAGGATGGCTACTGGCGCAGGGATTGTGAAAAGCCTGGGAGAGACGATAAAGCCAGGACCCCCGCAGCCCCAACTCAGAAGGCAGAGAGAGAAACTCCTCCCGATACAGTCGAGTCCGTCATGGAGTCGATAAAATCTTTCCTCAGGGCCAATCAGGGAAAGGTAGCAGCCATCAGTGGTGCTGCAGCCCCCTCGCCCACCTCTGCCACCCCACAATGACTGGAGCCCGCGCAGCCTGTCCATCTGTGTAATCTCCGGTACGATGAATGGAAGAGACCGCTCATACAGATGGAGGTAGAGAAGGTTACAGGGACTTATCTATTGGATACAGGGGCATCATGCACCGTGATCCATACGGATAATCCCACCACCTCACCTCTGTCTATTGGGATTCACCGGTCAGGAGCAGGCGGGGGTATACTCCAGACCCCTCTCAGTCCGTCTGGGCACGTTCCAAACTAAGTGGACGTGCATCCTGGCAAAGTGGAATAAGGAGGAAGGAAAGGGGATCCTAGGGGCCGACTTCATGGTGAGCCATGAGATCCTCGTGGATCTCCGCAACCATTGCCTTTGGAGCCTAGCACAGACAGGGAAGAAGATGTAGTGGTCATCCCGGGCAAGGAGGCTAAGGGGACCTTGTGTATTGTGAAGCCCAAAGAGGGTTACGACCTCGGGCTCATGGTAAATGGTGTCCCGGAGGCACTGCAGGCAGTCGTGCAGGCAAACCTCACAGCGTTTGCCACCCATAAACACGACTGCGGGAGGATCACAGGGTTTGAGGTTAAAATAGACGGGGACCCCATGGCCTGACCACAGAAGCAGTACAATTTCCCCAAGGAGGCAGAACCCGACATGGAGGCAGCCACCACCTCCTTAGTTAAACAGGGAGTGTTGAGGCCCATAGCCACTCATGTTAATTCTCCACTTTGGCCGGTTAGGAAACCGGACAATTCATGGAGAGCCACGGTGGACTATCAGGTGCTTAACAGCAATATCCCCGCGTGTGCACCCACAGTAGAAGCAGTGGCTAATCTTATTAGCAGTATTCCGGCATCCGCGAACACATTCACGGTGCTGGACATTTCGAATGGGTCTTGGTCCATCCCTTTAAAACGGGAGGACCAATATAAGTTTGCCTTCACCTTTAAGGGACAGCAGTATACCTGGACCTGTCTGCCACAGGGTTTCCACAACAGCCCCAGCATCTTCCACCAATGCATGAAGGATAGTTTAAAAGAGTTCAGTCAGCCCACTCAGTTACTGCAGTATGTGGATGACCTGCTCTTATTTATCGACTCGGTCGGGGAGCATGGCCCACTGCTGGCTGAGCTGCTGGAGCTGCTGCAGAGAAAGGGGGTTAAAGTCAACCCCAAGAAGGCGCAGATCGGTCAGCAAGAGGTTAAATTCCTGGGTCTGACTGTCCGCACAGGAGAGAGGGCCATAGATAAGGCAAGGAGGGAAGCGGTCCAGGAGTTACCGATTCCCAATTCAGTAAGAGGGGTGAGGTCGTTCCTGGGATTGACGGGGTACTGCAGGGATTTTATAGAGGACTATGCAGCCACAGCGGCCCCTCTGCTCCGTCTCCTACACAAGGGGATGGCGTGGTCCTGGGATGAGGGATGCCAGGCGGCATTTGTTAAGTTAAAGGGAGACCTGCAGACCGCACCAGCCCTAGGAGCGATAGATGGGAAAAGGGAGTTTTTTCTGGAGTTAGCAGCCAGTGGGGATAGCCTGAGTGCTGTGCTGCTCCAAGAGCGGCACGGTAGGCTGAGACCCGTGGTCTACTCCTCCAGAATACTCACCGATGTAGAGAGGAGCTACTCAATATGTGAAAGGCACCTTTTAGCCACATATTGGGCTGTGAAGAAATCCCGGATCTTCGCAGGCACCTCTCCCATCACCCTCCTCACACACCACGCACCCACTCAGATGCTTTTGGATGGGAGGATTAAAGATGGGACAGTCAGCAGCATCCGCATTGCGCGCTGGACCCTTCTCCTCTCACAGATGGATCTGAAGGTAAAGGGCCTTTGCGAGCCAAAGCTTGCGGCCAATATGGTATACCCTGGGACAGCCCATCGATGTTCCATAGATGGGGTATGGGAAGTGAACATAGGTTTACGGGCCAGGATACATCCCACGGGCCGCGAGATCTATGCAGACGGTTCCAGCATGGTATCCGCTGGGGTACGACTCACGGGTTGCGGGATCTTTGACCCAACGGCAGGCATTGCCCAATCAAGCTCCCTAACACCATGAGTGCCCAGCAGGCTGAACTGTCCGCGGTGATGTACGTGGTTACACACCCCGACATCTTCCCTACCCCGTATACGATTTGCTCTGACAGTATGTTCACTTGCAACTCATGTACGGAGTACCTGGCCATCTGGTTCCATCGTGGGTATACCTCCGCCGATGGGAAGCTCTTGACAGTAAAGCCCCTGCTGGAGAAAATCCTGGCAGCTGTGGGGGAGGAAGGTGCAGTTTTCATCCATAAGGTGAAAGCCCATTCCTCCACAGAACCACGCAGCCAGGGCAGCCAGCAAGCCGATATGCTGGCCAAGGAGGTTGCACGTGCAGGCACTTTCTGAGACCCATATGAGTCCGGGTCAGTGGCAGCGATTACAGGCAGGGATGGGACACATGGAAAATCAGGAATAGTATTGGCCCCGGACTTTAAAACGGTCCAGGCACAGGACCCCGTCCTAAAGGCAATAATTAGCGCAGTGATGGAGGGCAAAAGGCTAGAGGGCCCCTACAGCACAGCCCCTCTCACTGTAAGGGAGGTCATGCTGTTCAAGGCAGAACAGTGGGTAGTACCCCAGCAACACTGGAGGGAGTTCCTTCAGCTGGTGCATGAGGGGCCGGGAGTGGGACACCCCGTGCCTGAGACCACCTGGCAACGGGTGGAACAGGCGGGATGGTGGCCAGGACTCCGGGATGATGTCCGCGAGTTCTGTGCTAGCTGTCTTGTGTGTGCAGCAAATAATCCCGATCCCCACAAAAGGAAGGTGCCCATGGGACACATTAGGATGGTCCAGGGACCATGGCAGTCGATCCAGATCGACTATATAGGGCCCTTGCCCACCACCCAGGGAGGCTACAAATACTGCCTCGTCCTGGTGGATGTGTTTTCCAAGTGGGTGGAAGCCTTCCACTGCAGGACGGCCACAGCAATGGGGACTGCAAAGATCTTGGTGAAGGAGGTGTTTTCACGGTGGGGACTGCCCCAGTTCGTGGAGTCCGACCAGAGAAGCCACTTCACTGGCCAAGTCATGCAGAACACCCTCAGGCTGCTCGGTATCAAAGGGAAGTGGCACGTAGCCTACAACCCGCGGTCCTCAGGGATTGTGGAGCGTATGAACCGTCGCATATGGGCAGAGACCCTACCTCTGATCCTCATGGGGATCCGGGCCAGCCAGTCCAAGAGTACAGGGCATTCACCACATGAGCTCATGACCGGCAGAGTTATGAGGACCCCCACTCATGTCCTTGCCCCAGTCCTCACTGAAGGACAACTGCAGGAAATAAACCAGGATAAATTCGCCAGAACCCTCCTAGAACACCTCAAACGAATTTATGGGCAGGCAGCAGACAGCATGGGGAAGCAGCATCGGAATAACCGGCTGCTGCTCGAGCCTAGCAAGAGCCACCAGTGGGAGATAGGAGACCTAGTGATGGTAAGAAACTATGCCCGGGTGGGAAGTTTAGAGCCACTCTACATGGGACCCTATAGTATAGTTGATAGGGCCAGCCCCATGGTCTATGCAGTAAAACTACCCTGGTGCACAAAGTGGTTCCACGCCAACCAATGTAAATTGTATAAATCTGACCATACAAGTTCAAGTTCACAGGCTGTAAAGGCAGGCGCTGTGGCTTGTTTCAAGGGAAAAGTTGTCCGGCCCACCAATTGGGACACTTCCCCGCCCCAGTGGGACCTATGTTTTGGCCAAAGTTTAAATTTGAACCAGTTATTTAGTTCAGAAACAGAGAAACCGCAGCCTGAGAGTAGAAATCTGCAGGCTGCTGCGAGTTCATTCACAGAAAATCGCTTGGGGGACTCCAGGGAGGAGCCGCCCTTTGAATAGACTGCCTGCGCATGCGTAGTCGCTGGTCTGGAGACAGGAATTCCCCAGTCTTTTGAACAGACTGTTCGCGCAGGTGCAGTTCCGCAGCCCGTGACCACAGCGGCTCCTCTTCAGTTTTCCCACGCAGGCACAGTCACCTGTTTGAATACAGAGGTTTCACAGCCTCTGCCGTGGGACTCCGGGGAGGAGGTTCGCACAGGCGCAGTCACCTGTTTAAAGGGACGAGCTTCCCAGCCCGCATCTAGAGTGGTTCCCCCTATGGTGTGGGACTCTGGGGAGGAACGGATAGCAATTCCTCTTGCAGGGAACATATGGAAGGAGCTGGTACCAGGTTTTGGACCTGGAGAGGAAGATTTTCAGCCACCAGCAGCGGGTGGTGAGGGGATACCTGCCCCCAGTACAGGAGTGGGTAGGGAAAAGGAGACAAACCCAGATTACTGGCAGGCTGCCAGTTATATTAAACAGTGCGGGCTGTTTGCATCAGGGGGAGAAGGTTCCCAGCCAGCTAGGGCTGTGACCCAGGCTCAGGGTTCGTCAGCCAAAGTTTCCCCCACAGAGACGCCCCTCAGAAGGTCTCAGCGGGTCCGCAAGCCCAAGATAAGATGGTCACCAGAGTACTCGCCACAAAGAGCAATCTCCCGAGCCCGGGAGGAAACAGATCACAGAGGTCCCCAACTAGCAGCCATAAGCTGCCAGGGACGAGAAGCAGGAGGCAGTCCAGCTTTGCTGCAGCCAGCAGCAATCTGCGACAGTGACACCAGAGATTAGCCTGGCCGTCCGGAGATGGGCAGCATTTGTATTATAGCTTTGTGTTAAGTTACCAATGTTTATAGCTTGCTTTTAAGGTGTTTAGAGTTTAAGTTTAAAGTTTAAGTTTATAAGTGTGCCAAATGCTTGTATTTTGGTCCGAGGTCGAGGGACCCGACTATGTCTCCACCTAAGGCAGCAGGTCAGTGAGAGACCTGGCTGCATGTCCTTTTAAGTTATTTTGCAGGAGAGTGGACAAAGGAGCAGCCCTGTTCGCCCAGCCCGAGCTGGGCATCAAATGAAGATAAAGTAATACAGAATGTTGAGGATCACCTCGCCACTGGACAAATCCAGGAGGAAACCCCACAGCGACCTTCGGGAGAAACCGGACAGGGTCCGGAGGAACCAGCCTACTCATCCTACGCGGAAGAGATGGCCCCAGCTGGGTGGGGCACGGCCCCAACCCAGCACTATCCTGACCAAATTTCACTTGCGGGAGACCTCGCTATTGAGGAGTCATGGTGGGGAAGCGCGGGCGCCTTGTCAGATAGAGACGCGTTCCCCAGGAGTGGGTGGTGATGTCCCGGGAAAGATTGTAAAGGGGAGGGGGAGACGCAAGAGTCACATGGGTGCGTTTGGGGAAGGGAGGAACTCACCCGGGGCCCACGGGCAAAGTTAGAGTGTAAGTGTGGCTGGGAAGGATGAGTGGGTGGCCGGATCTGGGATCCAAGTTTGAGTGTGGGGCCAGTGAGAGCCGCCACACAGGCACCCATCATTTTCTGCAGCCAGTCGAGGGAAGACGGGAGGGGGAGGGCCTGGGAGTCGTGATCCCATACTCCCCAGTCTCGGTCTGTGAAACATGAGGCGTACCCCGCCTCCACAAACGGACAAGGGAACAGCTAGGGGCTGGCTGATCAGAGTGTTCTGTAAAATCCATTCTGTATGTTTTAAAAGTTTAAGACCATTGAGGGGAGGTGGAAGGAACATTTACTGCCCAGGTGGGTGAGCAATACCCACTCGAATTTTGCAACCCATCATTGGCACGTGATGGTCGGGGTTTATTTCAGCATTTTGTTTCAAATGTTTAATGAAGATTTTTGTATTTTGTTTTACAGTTCCAAGCAGTGCAGAGGCGTAGGACACTCTCCGTGCTTGGGATCATTTTGATTACATTGTATAACCAAGATTGCAACATTTTGTAATATGTTATAATGTAACAAGTGGTGCAGGGGTCTGTGCCCCTATTGTAACATTTTGTAATTGATGTATCTGTAGATGCCTACTGTACCACGTTTTTTCTCGGATTTGAGGGGAATAGACGGGTCGGGGAATCAGTGATAGGTAGCTATAGGTAAATACAGGGGATGATTGTTTGTGGCCGGTCAGAAAATTTTGCTCACTTCTTCAAGAGGATACTACAAGCAAGTTGGAAGTATCCAAGGGAGGAATGTAGGAGTCGCAATATCCCCTCAGCCCCCGAAGATCGGAAAATATTAATCCACATTGTGGACGAAGACTTCTGTGATTTAAATTGTCTCTGGGTTGGACAATGTTTTAAAACATACCCAGAACCGCAAAAGGCTGCATTAAAAAGCTCGTAAGCTAGGCAGCACTTGGACACTGGAATCAAAGAACTTTGTGAAAATTGCACACTTTAAGATTGTACATTTTATTAAAAGATGTACTCTTGAGTTTTGGACTGTTTAAGTTGCCCAGGGCATAAAAATGGCTGAACAGACCTCATGGAAACAGAATTAAAAAAGGCAGCAGAACAGGACAGACAGGCTGTTAGCATATGAAAAGGTCAGCACTGCCATGTAGTAAGTTTGAATGGAGCCCGAGCTGTCAGTCACCCTATGGTATTGGGTGGGTCCGGTAACCTACAAGCTGCTTGTTTACACTGGGGAGCAGCCCGTTTGAATCAGCCAATCATTGGACAGTAAGCACAATGGGTTGTTTACACACATCCATTCACTGAAATTGACTCTACTACGTGATGTCTCCATGTATGAATGGAGGAAGTTAAAAGCCCTTCTCTTGTGTATTCGGACTTTTCGGCGCAAAATTGCATACGGACCTTTTCGGTGCGAAAACAGCAGGGACTCCCAGGGTATAAAGATTAAGCCCAGGAAGTCCTCTGCCACTTTTTGTCACTTTTACTCTTTGGACTGCAGGTGAGCAAGGCTTCTGACCCACTAGCAAGACAATCTAGTGAGAAGTAAAGGGGTGGTCATTTAAGGGAAATGTTGCTAAGATTGTGAGATTAACATTGTAGCCATTTATCCCTCATTTTTACCGTCTGCCTTCCCCTATTAAGCAATTTTACCGTGATTACTTTGTCGTGTGGTGTAGTTTCTTTAGCTTTAATAAAATTTGACTTTCTTGCATCCAGACCATTTGTCCATTTCTAATATATCATTAATTATAAGTTCCTCCAGTCAGAACTGGAGGGGGGGGGGTTTAGCGATTCGAAACCGCTAATTGGAATTGGTCACAGTGCAGTGGCAAAGGCTGCCTGACAAGGTAAATTACCGTAAACCAGGTAAAGGATGCTCTCCTACAGTATGGATCTCCCCCCTCAGTATTCCCACAGTATTGAACTCCCCCCTCAGTATTCCCGCAGTATTGATCTCCCCCCCTCAGTATTCCCGCTGTATTGAACTCCCCCCTCAGTATACCCGCAGTATTGATCTCCCCCCTCAGTATACCCGCAGTATTGATCTCCCCCCTCAGTATACCCGCAGGATTGATCTCCCCCCTCAGTATACCCGCAGTATTGATCTCCCCCCTCAGTATACCCGCAGTATTGATCTCCCCCCTCAGTATACCCGCAGGATTGATCTCCCCCTCAGTATACCCGCAGTATTTGTGGTGTATGTAACCGTTCCACCTTTAAGAGAACTATTTTAAGAGTTGCACTACTTTATCTTGGCTGCTGTATACTGTAATACCGGTGGTGACCACACCGGTATATAAGTGCTGTGTAATGATTTATTGGGCAGTTCTGCCCTGACCCTCGACTAGTAAAGACCTGTTAAAATTTACTCTTGTGGTCTGTGTAGTAATTCTCACTATAACACACAGACTTAACAGTGGCGACAAATACGATCTTACCCTGCGGCAGAGATACATCCAAGGCAGTTGATGGGTGTTGAGAGGAGGCATCCGCCCTCATCATCCTGCTGAGAAAAGACGCAGGTCTGAAGAGCAAAGGAAGAATCCTGACACGAAGTCTTCCATCAGCAACAGGTAGTGATCATCCCTTCTATCACGGTGGTGGGTAAGCCGATCAGCGACGAGCAGCAAGTCGGCCACGTTGGCTGTGAAGTAGGGGAGGGAAAAACGGAGGATATAAGGGCGGAGAACTCGACCACGGCCGGGGAAAAGAGCCGAACAGAAGTCGGGGCCAGAGGCGCTGAGACTGGGGCAGCGTAAGGCTCGGGAGCCGCGGTGAATGCAAACGCAGCCGATGTAAAAGACCGGGCTGCAAGCGGGCTGGGAGACGCAACAGCATCGAGAGAGAGCTCGACCGCGACCGGTGAAAAAGGCCGGGCAGCTACCGAGGCTGCGAGGCGCAGCGACCGGGTCAGCGTAAGGCGCGGGAGAAAATAAAAAATAAAAAACCGCGGAGAACTCAGCCGCAGCCGGGGGAAAGGACCGGACTGCAAGAGGGGCTGGGAGGCACAATTTGAAAACCGCTGGGGAGGGCGAACGCAGCAATACGGCAATCGCCATTACAGCCAGCGGGGGAGAAAGGCAAACGCGGGAAGCCGCCATTTTCATAGGCGGGGGAAGAAGACAAGCACGGGAAACCGCCATTTTGAAAAAAAAATAAAAGAAAAATTTCTTTTTTTGTTTCTCAAGAAGATTGCGAGGATGCCTAAGCGTGGTAACATCAACGATTTCGATCCCGATGTTGAAGATTGGGCCACGTATGTAGAACGCATAGAGATATATTGTAAGGCAAATAAAATATCAGATGAAGATAAAGCACTAACCTTACTAAACTCAATGGGTGCGAAGACATACGGGCTATTGAAGCATCTTCTATCACCAGCTAAACCGGCGGATCAGACTTTCGCTAAAATTGTTGCTGTCCTGAAAAATAATTTGAACCCCACACCGCTGATGTTAGCGGAACGATTTAAATTTTATGCGAGAACGCAACTGAAAGAGGAAAGCAACGCGGAGTATTTAATTGAACTGCGTAAGCTAGCGAAATACTGTCAGTTTGGGGAAAGTCTGACAGAGGCACTGAGAGACAAATTCGTGTGTGGATTGTCGAAAGAAGGAACACAAAAGCGGCTGCTTGAAGAGAATGATCTTACACTTGATAAGGCTGTCACTATTGCAGCATCGCACGAAGCCGCAGCGAGAGGCACTGCGGAAATGCAGCTGAAGGCAGCGGTACTCAGCGTAGATCAAATGGCTTTGGGTACAACGAAATGTTATCGTTGTGGAAAGACAACACACGATCAGAACCAATGCTGGTTTAAAAACCAGGAATGTAGAAAATGTGGCAAGCTTGGTCACATAGCTAAAGTATGCCGGTCAGGAAAGAAGACCAGCAACAAAAAGTCACCGCAGGAAAAGTGCAGAAAGGTACATAAGGTGGCTGAGAAGAGTTCGGATGAACAGAATTCGGATTCAGACTCCAACAGCAAGGAACTGGGTAGTCTGAGAATTCACAATGTGAGTAAGGAAGCTGACCTACAAACTATCTGGGTCACACTGCAGATAGCAGGAGTCCAAGTGAAGATGGAATTGGACACCGGATCGGCGTTGACGGTCATGAATAAGCAAGGTTACAAAAGGTTATTCACACATATTCCCCTACGGGATACGGAGATAGTATTGCAGACATACACGGGGCAAAGAGTATACCCCATCGGAAAGATAAAAGTCAAGGTGATACACAAGGGCAAAGAACACCAAGGAATGGACTTATATGTACTACCTGAGGGAGGTCCACGACTTCTGGGATGGGAGTGGATCAGGAAAATAAATATGGACTGGCACTCCCTAAAAGCAATGACGGTAGATTCCGGAAAAAAAGATGTCAAACCTGAACGATTGTCCAGAATATTGGATGAGGCTAAAGAGGTGTTCCAACAGGGACTGGGAACACTGAGAGGAATTACGGCAAAAATCAAGATTGCAGAACATGCAAACCCAAAATTTTTCAAAGCCGATACGACCTGCTGTGGAAGCTGAGCTGGAAGGGCTAGAACGTTCAGGAGTACTGTCTAAGGTGGACTGGAGTGAGTGGGCCACGCCCATTGTTCCCATCATGAAGCGTTCATCGAGTAACAAGCCAGGGGAACCGGGGAAGGTCCGCATCTGTGGAGACTTCAAGATCACAGTTAATCCGGTGCTTCACACGGTGCAATATCCGCTTCCGCGGATTGAGGATATCTTTGCTTCATTGTCTGGCGGGAAACACTTCACCAAGATAGACCTGGCGCAAGCGTACTTACAGATGGAAGTTGAGGAAGAGTCGCGCCAGTATCTCACAATCAACACGCACAGAGGCTTGTATCGATATAATAGACTGGTTTTTGGAGTGGCTTCGGCTCCAGCAATTTGGCAGAGGGCCATGGAGCAGGTATTACAGGGAATTCCAAACACGCAATGTTACTTGGACGATATCCTGATTACAGGAGATGACGATGAGGAACAACTTGCAAATTTGAAACTGGTGCTCACCAGATTGAAGGAATATGGACTTCGAGTTAATCGCCAGAAATGTGAGTTCTTTCAGAAACGGATCTCGTACTGTGGTCATGTCATTGACCAGGAGGGGCTGCACAAGTCACCTGACAAGATCGAAGCTGTTGTGAAGGCTCCCGCTCCGGAAAATGTATCCCAGTTGAGGTCGTTCCTAGGGTTGATTAACTATTACCATAAGTTTCTGCCAAATCTATCCATGGTGCTGCACCCGCTGAATGCTCTTTTGCAGAAAGAAGTACCATGGAAGTGGAGCGAGGACTGTAAGAAGGCCTTTCGCAAAAGCAAGGCATTGATCACCTCAGAGGAAGTGTTGGCTCATTTCAACCCAACGCTACCTATTCGTTTAGCTTGTGATGCTTCTCCTTATGGTATTGGAGCAGTACTCTCACACAAGTTGCCAAATGGCTTGGAAAGGCCAGTCGCATTTGCATCCAGATCATTGACCTCCGCTGAGCGCAACTATGCTCAGATAGATAGGGAGGCTCTCAGCCTGGTGTGGGGAGTAAAGAAGTTTAATCATTACCTGCAGGGCCAGAAGTTTACACTGCTGACAGACCACCAGCCGTTGGTATCCATATTCAACCCTAAAAAGGGCGTTTCCATTATGACAGCGCAAAGGCTACAGAGGTGGTCCCTTTTCCTAGGGGCACACCAATATGACATAGAATACAAAGGATCAAAACAGCATGGGAATGCTGACGGTTTATCGCGCCTACCGTTGCCAACGGTAGAAGAGGCACCTACAGTGGACCCAGTGGAGATGTTCCACTCAACCATAGTGGAATGTCTACCAGTAACAAATTCTACCATCGAAAAGGAAACGAGAAATGACCCGACTCTCTCACGAGTCTACGATTTAATGGTGAAGGGATGGCCAGCACATGGCGAACCACTGTTGCCAGCATTCTCGCAAAGAAGAGAGCAGCTGTCAGTGTGCCGAGGAACTTTGATGTGTGGATCCAGAGTGGTGATTCCACCCAAACTCCAGCATAAAGTGCTAAAGGAGCTTCACGAGGGGCATCTGGGTGGAGTGAAAATGAAGAACCTAGCCAGAGCGTTTGTGTGGTGGCCAGGTATCGATGGAGACATCGAAGAAATGACCAAGAGCTGTTTAGGATGCCAGAAGGTCCAAAACGCCCCACCACAAGCCCCTCTACATCCATGGGAGTGGCCCTCATCTCCATGGCAAAGGGTACATATCGACTTCGCTGGTCCATTTATGGACTCAATGTTCTTAATCGCGGTGGATGCACACTCCAAGTGGCCGGAGGTAATAAAGATGTCCTCCACCACCACGGAAAAAACCATCACAGTATTAAGGACCATATTTGCCAGGAATGGGCTGCCGGAACAGATCTGTTCTGATAATGGACCGCAATTTGTGTCCGAAGAATTCAGGAAGTTCTTAAAAAACAATGGGGTTAAGCACTACACGTCCGCCCCATACCATCCCGCCACCAATGGATTAGCTGAAAGGTTTGTCCAGACCTTCAAGAAGGCCATAAAGGCCATGGGTAATGAAGACATAAATCTACAACATAAGGTAGATAACTTCTTGTTGGCATACAGGAATGCAACACATGTGGTTACAAACCAAACTCCCGCCATGATATTTTTCAATAGAAGACTAAGATGCCGGCTGGATTTGATCAAGCCAAACATCAGAAGGGACGTAGAGAACCGGCAATTTCAAGGCATGAATGAAAGGCCAACTAGAACCTTCCAGATAGGTCAACAAGTTTTGGCCCGGGATTACCGTACCGAGAAATGGCAGTCTGGAACTATTTGCACACGACTAGGACCGCTGATGTATACCGTGGACATTGGCGAAAGCATAATAAGGCGCCATGTTGACCAGATCATAGAGTCATCCGAAAAGGGACAACCTACTCCACAACTCTATACGCCTAATGATGAAGCAGAGATACCCATAGTATCTACCTCCGATCCGGTGATACTGGAATCAGATGAACCCGACGCTGGCATTCAAGCCGAATTGACCTTGCCAAAAGAACCTACTACACCACTGAAAACTACTACACCACCGAGGCGTTATCCGGACCGAGTCAGGAAGCCTCCAGAGAGACTGAATCTGTGAACTGTTTTTACATGAAGTTGTGTATATATGTTATTATGTTATGTTAATGGGGAATATATAGTGTTAAGCTAAAAAGGGAGGATTGTGGTGTATGTAACCGTTCCACCTTTAAGAGAACTATTTTAAGAGTTGCACTACTTTATCTTGGCTGCTGTATACTGTAATACCGGTGGTGACCACACCGGTATATAAGGGCTGTGTAATGATTTATTGGGCAGTTCCGCCCTGACCCTCGACAAGTAAAGACCTGTTAAAATTTACTCTTGTGGTCTGTGTAGTAATTCTCACTATAACACACAGACTTAACAGTATTGATCTCCCCCCTCGGTATACCCGCAGTAATTGATCTCCCCCCTCAGTATACCCGCAGTATTGATCTCCCCCCTCAGTACACCCGCAGTATCGATCTCCCCCCTCAGTATACCCGCAGTATTGATCTCCCCCCTCAGTATACCCGCAGTATTGATCTCCCCCCTCAGCATACCCGCAGTATTGATCTCCCCCCTCAGTATACCCGCAGTATTGATCTCCCCCCTCAGTATACCCGCAGTATCGATCTCCCCCTTCAGTATACCCGCAGTATTGATCTCCCCCGTCAGTATACCCGCAGTATTGACCTCCCCCTCAGTATACCCGCAGTATTGATATCCCTCCCTCAGTATACCCGCAGTATTGATCTCCCCCCTCAGTATACCCGCAGTATTGATCTCCCCCCTCAGTATACCCGCAGTATTGATCTCCCCCCTCACTATACCCGGAGTATTGATCTCCCCCCCTCAGTATACCCGCAGTATTGATCTCCCCCCTCACTATACCCGCAGTATTGATCTCCCCCCTCACTATACCCGCAGTATTGATCTCCCCCCTCACTATACCCGCAGTATTGATCTCCCCGCTCAGTATAACCGCAGTATTGTTCCCCCGCTGAATATACCCGCAGTATTGATCTCCCCCCTCAGTATACCCACAGTATTGATCTCCCCCTCAGTATAACCGTAGTATTGATCTCCCCCTAAGTATACCCGCAGTATTGATCTCCCCCTCAATATACCCGCAAAATAGATCTCCCCCTCAGTATACCCGCAGTGTTGATCTCCCCCCTCAGTATACCCGCAGTATTGATCTCCCCCCTCAGTATACCTGCAGTATTGATCTCCCCCCTCAGTATACCCGCAGTATTGATCTCCCCCTCAGTAAACCCGCAGTATTGATCTCCCCCCTCAGTATACCCGCAGTATTGATCTCCCCCCTCAGTATACCCGCAGTGTTGATCTCCCCCCTCAGTATACCCGCAGTATTGATCTCCCCCTCAGTATACCCGCAGTATTGATCTCCCCCCTCAGTATACCCGCAGTGTTGATCTCCCCCCTCAGTATACCCGCAGTATTGATCTCCCCCCTCAGTATACCCGCAGTATTGATCTCCCCCCTCAGTATACCCGCAGTATTGATCTACCCCCTCAGTATACCTGCAGTATTGATCTCCCCCCTCAGTATACCCGCAGTATTGATCTCCCCCCTCAGTATACCTGCAGTATTGATCTCCCCCCCTCAGTATACCCGCAGTATTGATCTCCCCCCCTCAGTTTACCCGCAGTATTGATCTCCCCCCTCAGTATACCCGCAGTATTGATCTCCCCCCTCCTTATACCCGCAGTATTGATCTCCCCCCTCAGTATACCTGCAGTATTGATCTCCCCCCTCAGTATACCCGCAGTATTGATCTCCCCCTCAGTATACCCGCAGTATTGATCTCCCCCCTCAGTATACCCGCAGTATTGATCTCCCCCCTCAGTATACCCGCAGTGTTGATCTCCCCCCTCAGTATACCCGCAGTATTGATCTCCCCCTCAGTATACCCGCAGTATTGATCTCCCCCCTCAGTATACCCGCAGTGTTGATCTCCCCCCTCAGTATACCCGCAGTATTGATCTCCCCCCTCAGTATACCCGCAGTATTGATCTCCCCCCTCAGTATACCCGCAGTATTGATCTACCCCCTCAGTATACCTGCAGTATTGATCTCCCCCCTCAGTATACCCGCAGTATTGATCTCCCCCCTCAGTATACCTGCAGTATTGATCTCCCCCCCTCAGTATACCCGCAGTATTGATCTCCCCCCTCAGTTTACCCGCAGTATTGATCTCCCCCCTCAGTATACCCGCAGTATTGATCTCCCCCCTCCTTATACCCGCAGTATTGATCTCCCCCCTCAGTATACCCGCAGTATTGATCTCCCCCTTCAGTATACCTGCAGTATTGATCTCCCCCCCTCAGTATACCGGCAGTATTGATCTCCCCCCTCAATATACCCGCAGCATTGATCTCCCCCCTCAGTATACCCGCAGTATTGATCTCCCCCCTCCTTATACCCGCAGTATTGATCTCCCCCCTCAGTATACCCGCAGTATTGATCTCCCCCCTCAGTATACCCGCAGTATTGATCTCCCCCCTCCTTATACCCGCAGTATTGATCTCCCCCCTCAGTATACCCGCAGTATTGATCTCCCCCCTCAGTATACCCGCAGTATTGATCTCCCCCCTCAGTATACCCACAGTATTGATCTCCCCCCTCAGTATACCCGCAGTATTGATCTCCCCCCTCAGTATACCCGCAGTATTGATCTCCCCCCTCAATATACCCGCAGTATTGAACTCCTCCCTCAGTATTTACTCCCCCTGCCACCCGTGTACCCGCAGTTGTGCTGGTGGGTCTTTGCGCTCCGCACTGGGAGTGGGCAGAGTTGTACCCATCTCCCAATGGGTCCTGGAGCAGTTTCTGGGAGTTATTGCTTCACAAACTGATTGTTAACCGATGGGAGTCGTGCAGGTGCACAGATGGGTTTTGTAACCTGTCTTTGAGCATGCTGATCTGAAACGGAATATACTCTAACTGGAGAATCATAATCCTGAAGATTGATACTTGTAAATGAAATTTCACCAATTGGTTCTCGGTCTTGACCTGCACGAGGTAGATTGTTGGGCTCGCATAACTTCCAGACCTCAGGCAGGCTTGGGTTTGGACAAGACTTGGGGCAAACGGCTCCTGACTCTAGCGGGAAAAATAATATTATTTAGTGATTTTGAATGGATAAAACTGGATGCAAGGTAGCAATTATTTTTATTAGTGTCTGTCTCCTTCTGTGTGATATAAACAATAAGAGCAACCACCTCCTTTTTCAGAACTTGTTGTCTTCCCTGAACTTCCCCTTGTCCTATTTTCTGGATCTGCACCAGCTCTGTTCACTCAGCCCCCGCTCTGGGTAGGCGAGGACCCTGACTGCTGCTCCCATCATATCCCCTCCCTGCCTGTGGGAACTGTCGCCACCTTCCTCAGCACCTGCCCACCCCAGAGTCAGGGTCTGACCTGCTTTGCCAGGATTCCGTGCCTTTATTATGTCCTGAGACTGAAGGGGTGAGAGTGCGATGAAAGCGGTGTGTGGAGCGGTCACTTAGCTCCCCTCACACACCCTTCCAGGCTGGCTTTAGGGCGCTCACACTGGGGGGCGTACTTGGGACAGGGGTGAAAGGAAAACTTGTCCCAACGGCCTGCGATAGTTCAGCTCCCAGATTTGACTGGTCACTCGAATCGAATCGAATGGAGCGACCTGGCACAGCCGGACACAGAGCGAAGCCAGCAGATAGATCTCACGCTCCGGGGCCGCTCTGTGCACTCAATGCTCGGGGTTGTGTCTTCGGGTTCAGGGGAGCGGGAAACTCACGCTGAAGGAGTCCTTGGTGAAGCAGCCAGTTGACAGCAGTGTATCTCCCAGCAGCCCGAGCTCAGCTCCTTCAGGTCACCACCTGGAGATTTCATCACACAACCTCCCACCTCCAACTGCCTTGCCCAATTCAACAGCCTTTTTTTCCCATCTCCAATACTTTTATTAACTAATAAACGAAGCCCATCAAAGAAAATATAAAAAACACAATTTTTTTAATGCCTCTATGATTTTTTTCCCCGGGTTGCTGCAGCTCAGTCCCGTGGAGTGCACATCCTGCCATGTGGGAGGTCCTGGACACTTTGCGTAGCCTGGACAACCACATGTGCGGGAAGTGTCGCCAGCTACAGCAACTCGAGCTCCGGGTTTCCGAGCTTGAGCGGCGGCTGGAGTCACTGCAGTGCATCCGTGAGGCTGAGAGTTACGTGGATAGCACGTTTCTAGAGGTGGTCACCCCGCAGCTTAAGAGTGTGCAGGCAGAGAGGGAATGGGTGACCACCAGACAGAAGAGGAGGATCAGGCAGGTAGTGCCTCCGGAGTGCATCTCGCTCTCCAACCTGTATTCTGTTCTAAGTACTGGTGGGGGCGATGGTTCCTCTGGGGAGTGCAGCCAGAGTCAAGTCCACGGCACCATGGCTGGCTCAGCTGCACGGTGGGAGGGGGGGGAGTGGAAGAGCAATAGTGATAGGGGGTTCGATAGTTAGAGGAGCAGACAGGCATTTCTGCGGCCGTAGACGTGACACAGAAACATAGAAGATAGGAGCAGGAGTAGGCCATTCGGCCCCTCGAGCCTGCTCCGCCATTCAATGAGATCATGGCTGATCATCCAAATTCAGTACCCTGTCCCTGCTTTCTCTCCATATCCCTTGATCCCTTTAGCCTTAAGAAATATATCTAACTCCTTCTTGAATATATTTAATGATTTTGCCTCAACTGCCTTCTGTGGTAGAGAATTCCACAGGTTCACCACTCTCTGGGTGAAGAAATTCCTCCTCATCTCTGTCCTAAATGGCTTACCCCTTATACTTAGACTGTGACCCCTGGTTCTGGACTCCCCAACCATCGGGAATATCCTTCCAGCATCTAGTCTGTCTAGTCCTGTTAGAATTTTATAAGTTTCGATGAGCTCCCCTCATTCTTCTAAACTCCAGCGAGTACAAGCCCAATCGACCCAATCTCTCCTCATACGTTATTCCTGCCATCCCAGGTATCAGCCTGGTGAATCTTCGCTGCACTCCTTCCATGGCAAGAACATCCTTCCTCAGATAAGGCGACCAAAACTGCACACAATACTCAAGATGTGGTCTCACCAAGGCCCTGTACAACTGCAGCAACACATCCTTGTTCCTGTACTCAAACCCTCTTGCTACGAAGGCCAACATACCATTTGCCTTCTTAACCGCCTGCTGCACCTGCATGCTTACCTTCAGCAACTGGTGCACAAGGACGCCCAAGTCTCATTGCACTTCCCCTTCTCCCAATCTATTGCCATTCAGATAATAATCTGCCTTCCTGTTTTTGACACCAAAGTGGATAACTTCACATTTATCCACATTATATTGCATCTACCATGCTTCTGCCCAATCACCCAACCTGTCCCAATCATACTGGAGTTTCTCGGCATCCTCCTCACAGCACACACGCCCACCCAGCTTTGTGTCGTCTGCAAACTTGGAGATATTACATCTAGTTCCCTCGTCCAGATCATTAATATATATTGTGAATAGTTGGGGTCCTAGGACCGATCCCTGCGGTACCCCACTAGTCACTGCCTGCCACTCGGAAAAGGACCCGTTTATTCCAACTCTTTGCTTTCTGTCTGCCAACCAGTTCTCTATCCAAGTCAATACTTTGCCCCCAATCCCATGTGCCTTAATTTTACACGCTAATCTCTTACGCGGGACCTTATCGAAAGCCTTTTGAAAGTCCAAATACACCACATCTACTGGTTCTCTCTTATCTATTTTACCAGTTACATCCTCAAAAAATTCCAGTAGATTAGTCAAGCACGATTTACCTTTTGTAAGTGACTCCAGGTTGGTATGTTGCCTCCCTGGTGCCAGGGTCAAGGATATTACTGACCGGCTGCAGGACACTATGAGGGGGGAGGGTGAACAGCCAGAGGTCATTGTCCACATCGGTACCAACGGCATAGGCAGAAAGAGGAATGAGGTCCTGCAGGCAGAGTTTAGGGAGCTAGGAGAGAGATTAAAAAGTAGGACCTCAATGGTAGTAATCTCCGGATTACTCCCAGTACCACGTGCTAGTGAGTACAGGAATAGGAGGATAGAACAGATGAATGCATGGCTGGAGAGATGGTGCAGGAGGGAGGGCTTTAGATTCCTGGGACATTGGGACCATTTCGGGGAAAGGTGGGACCTGTACAAGCTGGACGGGTTACACCTCAACAGAGCCGAGCCCAATATTCTCATGGGGAGGTTTGCTAGTGCTGTTGGGAAGGGTTCAAACTAGCTTGGCAGGGGGATGGGCATCAGCATATAGGAGTAGAAAAGAGGAATAAGGTGCATAAGAGTGATTGTGTTGGATAATACTAAGGCGGTAGTAGTACCATATTAGATAGGATACGAAAAATTCAAAAATGGGTTTAGAATGCATGTACGTAAACGCACAAAGTGTGGTGAATAAGGTTGGTGAGCTACAAGCACAATTAGCTGTGTGACAATATGATCTTGCGGCAATAACGGAAACATGGCTTAAAAACGGTGAGGACTGGGCACTTAATATTTTAGGGTACAAGGTGTTCAGAAAAGATAGGGAGGGAAAAAAGGGAGGTGGGGTGGCAGTGGTGATTAAGGGAGACATTGTCGTGTTGGAAAGGGAGGATGTTCTTGAGGGGACAAGGACAGAATCCATTAGGTTAGAGTTGAGGAGCAAAAGGATGGTAGACAGTGGTGTTCCCCAAGGGTCAGGGCTGGGGCCACTGCTTTTTTTGATATATATCTAAATGACCTGCTAATTGGAATACAGAGTAGAATTTCTAAATTTGCTGATGACACCAAACTTGGGGGTGTGGCAAACAGTGAGGATGATACCAATCAGCTGCAACAGGACATCGAAAGGCTAGCAGAATGGGCAGACAAGTGGCAGATGGAATTTAATACAGAGAAGTGTGAGGTGATGCATTTTGGCAGAAGGAACAGGGAGACAATATACACTTAATGGCACAATTTTAAAGAGTGTGCAGGGATAGAGGGACCTGGGAGTTAATGTGCATAGGTCCCTGAAGGTGGAAGGACATATTGAGAGAGTGGTTGGCAAAGCATAAGGAATCTTGGGTTTCATAAATAGAGGTTATGGCCCAGAAATTCGGGTCCCCACGCGTGAGTACGCGCTGGGTACTCACACGTAGGCCCAACGAAAGTGCTGGTTTCGTGCATGCACTGCGCATGCGCGGGAAACCGGAACTTCCATTCCCTTGAAGGAAGGGGTTGACAGGTGGAACGCGTGCGCCGGAGAGGCAGTGCGTGCGCATCGAACTTACGTTTTTTTTCCAGGTTTCTCCGGGAGGGTAAGTCTCCAGCAGTTACACTTTTAAAAAGCAGGCGCAAGGCCTGCTTTTAACAAGGTAAGTGGTGAATTAATTAAAATTAAAACATTTTTTCCACAAGTTTATTATTTTTAAATACTTTAAAGGGTAAGTTTATTTTTAGCCCTGTTAGAAAATGTAATTAACTTTTTCAAAAATTTAAATTATGGTTTAAAATAGTTATTTCATGTAATTTATAGTTATTTTTAAAACGTGATTTAAAAAAAATGTATTTGAAGTTTTAGTGATGTTTTGGGGCTTATAGTATTTATAGGTTTGACAGCTCTTCCTGTCAAATTTATGAATGAAGCATTCCCTGCTACCATTGGCTCTCCATGGCCCACATGATCCCAGGGGACGCATCGAACTAACTGCGCCCCTGGGGATACGCAGGCACTGCGCGCCGGCAGTTGGAGCAGGCCCAGGATCGGAATCCCATGCGGGCCCACAGCTCAACGGCCGGCGCGCAAGGTAAGTGCAGGTCGGAGGCTTGCACCCGCCGGAAGCCCCCGACCCGAATTTCTGGGCAATAGAGTACAAAAGTAGAGAGGTTATGCTGAATCTTTATAAAGTGCTGGTTAGGCCACAACTGGAGTAGTGCGTCCAGTTCTGGGCACCACACCTTAGGAAGGATGTGAAGGCCCTTGAGCGGGTGCAGAGGAGATTTACCAGAATGGTTCCGGGGATGGGGGATCTTAGCTACAAGGACAGGTTGGAGAAGCTGGATTTGTTTTATTAGGGCAAAGGAGGTTGAGGGGTGATTTGATAGAGGTGGACAAGATTATGACGGGTTTGGATAGGCTAGATGGGGAAAGACTGTTCCCACTAGTTGATGGTACAAGGACTAGGGGACACAGATTTAAGGTTTTGGGCAAGAGATACAGAGGATGTGAGGAAAAACCTTTTTACGCAGCGAGTGGTGAGGACCCAGAACTCGCTGCCGATGGAAGTGGTGGAAGTGGAGACACTCAATGTTTTCAAGGGGAGACTGGATAGGCACTTGAGGGAAATAAACTTGCAGGGCTACGGGGATAGAGCGGGGCAATGGGACTGATTGGATTGCTGTACAGAGAGCCAGCACGGACTCGATGGGCCGAATGGCCTCCTTCTGAGCCATTATGACTCTAGTTTCCAGGAGATTAACCTTTAATTTCTGGAGACTCCTGGACAATCCTGGACAATGTTGGCGGTCCTCAGTCTCCCTGAGGTGCTGGGGACTGAGCATGTTGGACCCTCCCGGACACCGCCGCGCGAATTGCTTTGCTCACTGCAGCTTCCACGGTGAAACATTCCGCACCACAGGTTGTGTCACCAATTTATTGATTATACTAGAGGTAATGAATCCAATATTGTCAAACTGCTGCTGCACATGCACAGGACAGGGACGCACAATATCCTCTTAATACAATAGATCTGGAAAGGCATGAGTCCAAGCGAGAGAACTAGAACAAGATATGCAGATTACAAAAACAAATTCCAGAAGACAGTCAATCAGTTTCAGGCTGCACGACCCAGAGCCCTCCACCGTGCAGCTCCTGCTCGCCAGGCTCCTCACACCTTCTTGGGCTTACGGCCAACTTGGTAATAGTAATAGACACTGATGAGGATGAAGAGCCCTCGGCTGGACAGCAGTAGTGTTGCTCCCTGTGATAGTGCTCCCATTTCAAACAGAGGGATGGTCGTAACTGCAACAGAATGAAAGATCTTATTGTAACCCTGAGAAAGAAGGAATCGCTGGGGTTTTAGTGAGCTCTCCACTCATTAACTGTTGCTGTTAAGGGTGAAAGGGAAACCAGAAAAACATGAATCCCTCACAATGGTTTAAAGTCAAACACAAGCGACGGAAGGACATGTCGACATGTGATATACATCGGGCAATTCGAAACAAAAAACGTGGGAATTTCCTATCTAACATAGTCACACAGTCATTACACCAAGGTGGCTGTCCTCAGGCACTGCTATAGCTCTGATGTCCCAGTGACTGGGCTCAGGGCGGGACACTGTCCCGGTGACTGGGCTCAGGGCGGGACACTGTCCCGGTGACTGGGCTCAGGGCGGGACACTGTCCCGGTGACTGGGCTCAGGGCGGGACACTGTCCCGGTGACTGGGCTCAGGGCGGGACACTCTCCCGGTGACTGGGCTCAGGGCGGGACACTGTCCCGGTGACTGGGCTCAGGGCGGAACACTGTCCCGGTGAATGGGCTCAGGGCGGGACACTGTCCCGGTGACTGGGCTCAGGGCGGGACACTGTCCCGGTGACTGGGCTCAGGGCGGGACACTGTCCCGGTGACTGGGCTCAGGGCGGGACACTGTCCCGGTGACTGGGCTCAGGGCGGGACACTGTCCCGGTGACTGGGCTCAGGGCGGAACACTGTCCCGGTGACTGGGCTCAGGGCGGGACACTGTCCCGGTGACTGGGCTCAGGGCGGGACACTGTCCCGGTGACTGGGCTCAGGGCGGAACACTGTCCCGGTGACTGGGCTCAGGGCGGGACACTGTCCCGGTGACTGGGCTCAGGGCGGGACACTGTCCCGGTGACTGGGCTCAGGGCGGGACACTGTCCCGGTGACTGGGCTCAGGGCGGGACACTGTCCCGGTGACTGGGCTCAGGGCGGGACACTGTCCCGGTGACTGGGCTCAGGGCGGGACACTGTCCCGGTGACTGGGCTCAGGGCGGGACACTGTCCCGGTGACTGGGCTCAGGGCGGGACACTGTCCCGGTGACTGGGCTCAGGGCGGGACACTGTCCCGGTGACTGGGCTCAGGGCGGGTCACTGTCCCGGTGACTGGGCTCAGGGCGGGACACTGTCCCGGTGACTGGGCTCAGGGCGGGACACTGTCCCAGTGACTGGGCTCAGGGAGGGACATTGTCTCTGTGACTGGGCTCAGGGCGGGACACTGTCCCAGTGACTGGACTCAGGGCGGGACACTGTCCCGGTGACTGGACTCAGGGCGGGACACTGTCCCTGTGACTGGGCTCAGGGCGGGACACTGTCCCGGTGACTGGGCTCAGGGCGGGACACTGTCCCAGTGACTGGGCTCAGGGCGGGACACTGTCTCTGTGACTGGGCTCAGGGCGGGACACTGTCCCAGTGACTGGACTCAGGGCGGGACACTGTCCCGGTGACTGGGCTCAGGGCGGGACACTGTCCCGGTGACTGGACTCAGGGCGGGACACTGTCCCGGTGACTGGGCTCAGGGCGGGACACTGTCCCGGTGACTGGGCTCAGGGCGGGACACTGTCCCAGTGACTGGGCTCAGGGCGGGACACTGTCTCTGTGACTGGGCTCAGGGCGGGACACTGTCCCAGTGACTGGACTCAGGGCGGGACACTGTCCCAGTTACTGGGCTCAGGGCGGGACACTGCCCCAGTGACTGGGCTCAGGGCGGGACACTGTCCCGGTGACTGGGCTCAGGGCGGGACACTGTCCCGGTGACTGGGCTCAGGGCGGGACACTGTCCCGGTGACTGGGCTCAGGGCGGGACACTGTCCCGGTGACTGGGCTCAGGGCGGGACACTGTCCCGGTGACTGGGCTCAGGGCGGGACACTGTCCCAGTGACTGGGCTCAGGGCGGGACACTGCCCCAGTGACTGGGCCCAGGGCGGGACACTGTCCCAGTGACTGGACTCAGGGCGGGACACTGTACCAGGTTATGGAGCGGGTTGGGACTGCTTAGGTGTAAGAATAATAGAAGTGTGGGGTTGGCAGTGGAGCTGGGGCCTGTTGAAGATGATTTAATAGACTATATGTTCCTCAAGAGTGTTCAAGCTCCTATTGGGCATTTGAGGTCATGCTCCAGGCATATTATACTAAGTAAGTCACAGTATGATAAATTCCATTTACACTTATCAAAGCATCTGATCCAACTGAAACACCGAAAGCGGGACACACAATGAATTTCCTTTGCAGTGCTGCTGCTGATTTTTATGTTATCACATGTGGACATCAGTCAAGACAGGATGGGCTTGCTGTGATACCCCTGCAGCCAAATAGCCTTACGATTTTCACTGTCCCGGCTCACACATCAAACACCAACATGCAGTGACTGACCAGGCGACAGGAAATGCTGGACACCACTGCCATCCTGTGGCCGTTCTTCACTACTACAACATGGGAATCCATTCCTCAAAGTACAGATGAGGGAGGCCATTCAGCCCACCTCGCTCATCCTTCCACTGAGACCTATGGTTCCCCATCACAGCATCTGCCTTTTGAAAGACTTCAGAGTTTTTGTCTCCAGTATATAACTAAGAAGCCCATTCCAGGGGTTAATCGCTTTGTCTGACGTCCTGAACTTGCATTTCCCGATGTGGACCCACGTCCACTTTCTCCCTGGTCACAGTTCAACTTCAAATCGAACTCAGGATTAGCCGATTCTATTGCATTTGGTATCTCATATCTCTCGAATGGATTCCCTCTTACTCGCCTCCCTTCACGGCTGATATTTCTCGACCCTGGGATCAACCCCTTGATCCTTCTCTACACCACATCCAGGGCCTCAATGTTTCCCTTATGATGCAGAGATGAGAAGTGAGCTTAGTGCTGAAGGTGCGGTCTGACTGAAGCACCGTCCAGCGTCCGCACAGATGGCCTGACTTCTGTGTCAGTGAGTTGGTGCTGTAGCTCAGCGCTCGGCTTGCATTGCTGTCTGTTGCTCTGCAATTCGCTGAGCAAAGGGTACCATCACTCTCAGATTGTGTCCAGCCTCGCCCCCTCATTGAGGTACATGCCTTATATTTTCCCAATGGGTAATACCTGCACTGACTTTCATCACCTGTAGGGCCAATTTAGTGATAGTGCATCAAGTTGACTGGGAGCAGCCTACGAAACCGTCACTTCGCAGCATGAGCAGGTGGAGTGAACAGGAGACACAGCAGGACCCTGGGCAGAGGAGGAACTGGAGACAGAGCAGGACCCTGGGCAGAGGAGGAACACGAGACACAGCAGGACCCTGGACAGAGGAGGAACACGAGACAGAGCAAGACCCTGGGCAGAGGAGGAACAGGAGACAGAGCAGGACCCTGGGCAGAGGAGGAACAGGAGACACAGCAGGACCCTGGGCAGAGGAGGAACTGGAGACACAGCAGGACCCTGGGCAGAGGAGGAACTGGAGACACAGCAAGACCCTGGGCAGAGGAGGAACAGGAGACACAGCAAGACCCTGGGCAGAGGATGAACACGAGACACAGCAGGACCCTGGACAGAGGAGGAACACGAGACAGAGCAAGACCCTGGGCAGAGGAGGAACAGGAGACAGAGCAAGACCCTGGGCAGAGGAGGAACAGGAGACACAGCAGGACCCTGGGCAGAGGAGGAACTGGAGACACAGCAAGACCCTGGGCAGAGGAGGAACTGGAGACACAGCAAGACCCTGGGCAGAGGAGGAACAGGAGACACAGCAGGACCCTGGACACAGGAGGAACAGGAGACACAGCAAGACCCTGGGCAGAGGAGGAACAGGAGACAGAGCAGGACTCTGGGCAGAGGAGGAACAGGAGACAAAGCAGGATCATGGGCAGAGGAGGAACTGGAGACAGAGCAGGACCCTGGGCAGAGGAGGAACTGAAGACACAGCAAGACCCTGGGCAGAGGAGGAACAGGAGACACAGCAAGACCCTGGACACAGGAGGAACAGGAGACACAGCAAGACCCTGGACACAGGAGGAACAGGAGACACAGCAAGACCCTGGGCAGAGGAGGAACTGGAGACACAGCAAGACCCTGGGCAGAGGAGGAACAGGAGACACAGCAAGACCCTGGACACAGGAGGAACAGGAGACACAGCAAGACCCTGGGCAGAGGAGGAACAGGAGACAGAGCAGGACCCTGGGCAGAGGAGGAACAGGAGACAAAGCAGGACCCTGGGCAGAGGAGGAACTGGAGACAGAGCAGGACCCTGGGCAGAGGAGGAACTGAAGACACAGCAAGACCCTGGGCAGAGGAGGAACAGGAGACACAGCAGGACCCTGGGCAGAGGAGGAACAGGAGACACAGCAAGACCCTGGGCAGAGGAGGAACAGGAGTCACAGCAAGACCCTGGGCAGAGGAGGAACAGGAGACACAGCAAGACCCTGGGCAGAGGAGGAACAGGAGTCACAGCAAGACCGTGGGCAGAGGAGGAACAGGAGACACAGCAAGACCCTGGGCAGAGGAGGAACAGGAGTCACAGCAAGACCCTGGGCAGAGGAGGAACAGGAGACACAGCAGGACCCTGGGCAGAGGAGGAACAGGAGACACAGCAAGACCCTGGGCAGAGGAGGAACAGGAGTCACAGCAAGACCCTGGGCAGAGGAGGAACTGAAGACACAGCAAGACCCTGGGCAGAGGAGGAACAGCAGACACAGCAAGACCCTGGGCAGAGGAGGAACAGGAGTCACAGCAAGACCCTGGGCAGAGGAGGAACTGGAGACACAGCAAGACCCTGGGCAGAGGAGGAACTGGAGACACAGCAAGGCCCTGGGCAGAGGAGGAACAGGAGTCACAGCAAGACCCTGGGCAGAGGAGGAACAGGAGACACAGCAAGACCCTGGGCAGAGGAGGAACAGGAGACAGAGCAGGACCCTGGGCAGAGGAAGAACTGGAGACAGAGCAAGACCCTTGTAATGTCCGTGTGTAATTGAGACACGGACTGCAGAAGTTGGTTATAACAGGTGTTTACTGAATGGAGACAAAACTGGAACTACTATACAAAGTTACTACACAGGCTTATATACAGGGGTGGTCACTACTGGTACTGCAGTATACAGGGGCTGCAGAATATAGTTCCTTCTTCAAGGTACATACACTACAATTCCTCCCCTTTTAGCTAAACAGTACATAACATTCGATTAATAATTAAATAACATATTTACAATTACAGTTGCTATATACATTAGCTGAAGTTAATCAATTATAAATTCAGTCTTTGAGGAGGCTTCCTGATTCCACAACATAGAAACATAGAAGATAGGAGCAGGAGTAGGCCATTCGGCCCATCGAGCCTGCTCCGCCATTCAACGAGATCATGGCTGATCATCCAAACCCTAGCACCCGGTCCCTACACCGACAGCCATCCCACCCAAGCCCTATCCCCGTAACCCCACGTATTTAATCCCCCCTAACACTAAGGGTCAATTTTTATCATAGCCAATCAACCTAACCCGCACATCTTTGGACTGTGGGAGGAAACCGGAGCACCCGGAGAAAACCCACGCAAACACGGGGAGAATGTGCAAACTCCACACAGACAGTCACCCGAGGCCGGATTTGAACCCGGGTCCCTGGCGCTGTGAGGCAACAGTGCTAACCACTATGCCACCGATTCTGTCCGGATAACGCCTCTTTGGGGTATCAGGTTCTTCTGGCAAAGTTGATTCGGGATCAACGTCGTTGTTTGGTTCGTCTGCTTCCAATATCACCGATTCTGAGGTAGATGCAATTGGTACTTCGGTTTCATCACCAGGTGTATAGGATCGTGGTGTAGATTTGACGTTTTCCAGTGACTCTAGAATCTGGTCAGCATGGCGTCTTACAATGCTCTCTCCAACGTCCACGGTATACATTAGAGGTCCTTGCCGTGTACAGATCGTTCCTGGCTGCCATTTCTCTGTGTGGTAGTCCCGGGCCAAAACTGGTTGACCTATCTTAAAACTCCTGGTCGGCCTTTCATTCATATTCTGAAGCTGCCTGTTCTCCACATCTCTTCTGATGTTTGGATTAACCAAATCCAAGCGGCATCTTAGTCTTCGATTGAAGAACATCATGGCTGACGTTTCGTTGGTAACCGCATGTGTCACATTCCGGTCGGCAAACAAGAAGTTATCCACCTTGTGTTGTAGGGGTATGTCTTCATTACACATTGCCTTGATAGCCTTCTTGAATGTTTGAACGAACCTCTCAGCCAATCCATTGGTGGCTGGATGATATGGGGCGGATGTGTAATGCTTAACACCATTGTTCTTTAAGAACCTCCGGAACTCTTCAGACACAAACTGTGGTCCATTGTCGGAGCAAATCTGTTCAGGCAGCCCATTTCTGGCGAATATGGTTCGTAAGACTGTGATAGTTTTTTCTGTGGTGGTTGAGGACATTTTTATTACCTCTGGCCACTTTGAATGTGCATCCACCGCAATTAAAAACATCGAGTCCATAAATGGACCAGCAAAATCAATGTGTGCCCTTTGCCATGGAGATGAGGGCCACTCCCATGGATGTAGAGGGGCTTGTGGTGGGGCGTTTTGGACCTTCTGGCATCCTGTACAGCTCTTGGTCATCTCTTAAATTTCTCTATCGATTCCCGGCCACCACACAAACGCTCTGGCTAAGTTCTTCATTTTTACCCCTCCCAGATGACCCTCATGAAGCTCATTGAGCACTCTATCCTTCAATTTGGGTGGAATTACTACTCTGGATCCACACATCAAGGTTCCTCTGCACACTGACAGCTGTTCTCTTCTCGGCAAGAATGCTGGCAACAGTGGTTCGCCATGTGCTGGCCATCCCTTCGCCGTTAAATCATAGACCCTGGAGAGTGTCGGGTCATTTCGAGTTTCCTTTTCTATGCTTGCATTCATCACAGGTAGACATTCGACGATGGTTGAGTGGAATATCTCCACAGGATCCACTGCAGGTGCTTCTTCCACCGTCAGCATCGGTAGGCGCGACAATCCATCAGCATTCCCATGCTGTTTAGTTCCTTTGTACTCGATGTCATATTGGTGTGCCCCTAGGAAAAGGGACCACCTCTGTAGCTGTTGTGCTGTCATTATCGGGACGCCCTTCTTACATAAGAACATAAGAACATAAGAAATAGGAGCAGGAGTAGGCCAATCGGCCCCTCGAGCCTGCTCCGCCATTCAATAAGATCATGGCTGATCTGATCCTAACTGCCAATCCACTATCACAGAACCATTTCCTGCATCTAACAGAATTAGACACACGAAATAGGAGCAGGAGCAGGCTAAACGGCCCCTGGGCCCGCTCCGCTACCCACAGGGCCATGACCGATCCGAACCCAGACTCATGTCCAAATTCCTGCCCGCTCCCCGTAACCCTTAATTCCCTTTACTTCTAGGAAACTGTCTATTTCTGTTTTAAATTTATGTAATGATGTAGCTTCTACAGTTTTTTGGGGCAGCATATTCCATGGACCTACCACCCTCTGAGTGAAGTAGTTCCTCCTCATCTCAGTTTTGAAAGAGCAGCCCGTTATTCTAAGACTATGCCCCCTAGTTCTAGTTTCACCCATCATCGGGAACATCTTCCCTGCATCCACCCGATCCAACCCCTTCACAATCTTATATGTTTCAATAAGATCGCCTCTCATTCTTCTGAACTCCAATGAGTAGAGTCCCAATCTACTCAACCTCTCCTCATATGTCCATCCCCTCATCCCCGGGATTAACCGAGTGAACCTTCTTTGTACTGACTCGAGAGCAAGTATGTCCTTTCTTAAGTATGTACACCAAAACTGTACGCAGTATTCCAGGTGCGGTCTCACCAATACCTTGTACAACTGAAGCAATACCTCCCTATTTTTATATTCTATCCCCCTAGCAATGAAAGCCAACATTCCATTGGCCTTCTTAGGGTTGAAAATGGAGACAAGAGGCTGATGATCAGTTAGTAGAGTAAATTTCTGTCCGTGCAGGTAGTGATTGAACTTCTTCACCCCCCCACACCAGGCTGAGGGCCTCTCTGTCAATCTGGGTGTAGTTACGCTTGGCTGCAGTTAACGAGCGTGACGCAAAAGCTATCGGCCTCTCTGAACCATCAAGGGAGTTATGTAACAGTACCGCTCCAACACCGTAGGGAGATGCATCACACGCCAGTCTTATCGGTAGTGATGGGTTGTAGTGAGCCAATACCTCTCTTGAAGTGATCAGGCCTTTACACTTCTGAAAGGCCTGCTTACATTCATCGCTCCATTTCCATGCTACTCCAGTTTGTAGCAGGGCATTCAGTGGGTGCAGAATTGTGGAGAAATTCGGCAAAAACTTATGGTAGTAATTCACCAATCCGAGGAATGACCTCAGTTGCGACACATTTTCAGGCGCTGGAGCCTTAACTACCGCTTCAATTTTGTCAGGGGACTTATGTAACCCCTCTTCATCAATCACGTGGCCACAATACGATATTTGTTTCTTAAAAAACTCGCACTTGGGGCGATTGGCTCGTAGCCCATGTTCTCTTAGTCTAGTGAGCACCTGCTCTAGGTTGGCAAGGTGTTCACTGTCATTTTCACCTGTCACTAGGATGTCGTCCAAGTAACACTGAGTCCCCGGAATCCCTTGCAGGACGTGTTCCATCGCTCTTTGCCATATAGCCGGAGCTGATGCTACTCCGAATACCAGTCGATTATACTGGTAAAGACCTTTGTGAGTGTTTATCGTGTGATATTTCCTAGAGGATTCTTCAACCTCCATCTGCAAATATGCTTGCGCTAGGTCAATTTTTGTAAAACGCTTCCCTCCAGATAGTGAGGCGAAAATATCTTCTATCCTCGGAAGAGGATACTGTACTGTGTGAAGGACTGGGTTCACAGTCACCTTGAAATCCCCACAGATGCGAACCTTCCTTGGCTCCTCAGACTTATTGTTTAACGTTTTCTTCATGACAGGAACGATGGGTGTCGCCCACTCGCTCCAGTCTACCTTAGATAACACGCCTGCATTCTCCAGATTCTCCAGCTCTGCCTCGATGGCTGGGCGAATTGCATACGGTACCGGTTTTGCTTTGAAAAACTTGGGAATTGCATTCTCTTCTATTTTTATCGAGGCGGTTACGCCTTTAAGAGTTCCCAGTCCTTGTTGAAATACCTCTTTAGCGTTAGCTAAGATTTTTGACAATCGTCCAGGGGTGATGTCGTCATCCTTTTTACCAGCCACAGTCAGTGCCTGAATGGAGTGCCAGTCTAAACTTATCTTTCTGATCCATTCACATCCCAATAACGGTGGTCCACCATCTTGCAGTATGTACAGATACAATTTCTGTATTTCCTTGCCGTTGTATTCGACAGGCACCCTTATTTTCCCTCTGGGGTATACTTTCTGCCCCGTATATGTCTTCAAGACAATGGATGTGTCTTTCAAGGGTATGTGTGAGAATAGCCGCTTGTAGTCTCGTCGATTCATGACGGTCAGGGCTGATCCTGTATCCAATTCCATTTTGACTTGGGACCCTGCTATCGTGAGGGTGACCCAAATGGTTCGGTGATCCTCTTTTGCGATTACGTTGTGTAGTTTGAGACAGCTTAGTCTCTTGTTCCCAGATTCACTATCGCTCTTCTGGTCTTCGGAACTACTGTCCGTCATCTTTTGTACTTTCCTGTACTGTTCCTTAGTAGTCTTTTTGTTGTCGTTAGTCTTCTTCTCGGACCTGCAAACTTGTGCAATGTGTCCCATATTTCCGCATTGCCTGCATGTTTTGTCCTTGGATCAGCAGTCCTTCTGGTCATGGGTTGTTCTGCCGCAGCGATAACATTTTTCAAATCCCCGTGTCATTTCATGGGTGCCGTATTCCTGTGGCTTTTGCTGTATTTCCGCAGCTCCCCTTGCTGCTGCTTCGTACGATACTGCCACGCTGAAAGCCTTATCTAGCGTCAGCTCTTTCTCTGAGAGTAACCTCTTCTGGGTTCCTTCACTCAGGAGTCCACAGACAAATTTGTCCCGTAGGGTATCTGCCAGTCCTGCTCCGAACTGGCAGTGCTTTGATAGCTTGCGTAGTTCCGTAAGGTAATCAGCATTGCTCTCATCTTTATGCTGATTTCTCTTGTGGAATTTAAATCTTTCTGCTATCAGCAGCGGTGTAGGATTTAGGTGTTCCTGTAGGATATCAACAATTTTGTTAAAACTCTTCACCATCGGTTTGACTGGAGTGATCAGGTTCCGCAATAGGCTGTACGTTCTTGCGCCCATTAAGTTTAGTAGCACCCATGCCTTTTTCTCATCGGCTACTTCATTTGCCTTGCAATATACATCGACTCTTTCCACATACGTGGTCCAGTCTTCTATTGCATTATCGAAGGCAGTGATATTGCCAGTCTTCGGCATCTTGGAGATCTAAGATGGCGCCTCCCGCGCTTTGCCTTCGTCCCTGCGCTTCTAATTTCTTTTTCTTTTTATTTTAATTACTGTTCCCGTTGTCAGAGCAGACCCTATGGGACACTTTCCTCCCTTTTCTCGGGTCTGTACGCTGCCCGGCTTCATAGCACCAGCCGCGCCCTGTGTGCTCCACCCTCTCTCTCTCTCTCCTCTTCCCGACAACGCTGCTCGGCCCCGTTGAAAAGCCACCCGATCGAGCTCTAGCCCGCCGCAGCCCAGGAAGGATCAGTGTACTACCTGCCACCAGCCCGATTAGCTGGAACACCATAGACGGGATAACCAAGCCCAGCTCTCGACAGCCTCTCCTGCAAATCTTCGAATTCGATGAATCAGAGGGCGGTTGCCCACAGTCGACGTCCGTTTCTTCTGTTTGTTTTTTTTTCTTTTTGGATTTCTTCCTTCTGGCTTCGACCTCTAATAACTTCGCTTCAGGGATGGATCCCCGTGAGGTGGTGCAGAACTGTAGGTAAGTTCGGATCTGTTCGTCGCCAATGTAATGTCCGTGTGTAATTGAGACACGGACTGCAGAAGTTGGTTATAACAGGTGTTTACTGAATGGAGACAAAACTGGAACTACTATACAAAGTTACTACACAGGCTTATATACAGGGGTGGTCACTACTGGTACTGCAGTATACAGGGGCTGCAGAATGTAGTTCCTTCTTCAAGGTACATACACTACAACCCTGGGCAGAGGAGGAACTGGAGACATAGCAGGACCCTGGGCAGAGGAGGAACAGGAGACAGAGCAGGACCCTGGGCCGAGGAGGAACAGGAGACACAGCAAGACCCTGGGCAGAGGAGGAACAGGAGACACGTGCAGGACCCTGGGCAGAGGAGGAACAGGAGACACAGCAAGACCCTGGGCAGAGGAGGAACAGGAGACACGTGCAGGACCCTGGGCAGAGGAGGAACAGGAGACACAGCAAGACCCTGGGCAGAGGAGGAACAGGAGACACAGCAGGACCCTGGGCAGAGGAGGAAGAGGAGACACAGCAGGACCCTGGGCAGAGGAGGAACAGGAGTCACAGCAAGACCCTGGGCAGAGGAGGAACTGGAGACACAGCAGGACCCAGGGCAGAGGAGGAACAGGAGACACAGCAAGACCCTGGGCAGAGGAGGAACAGGAGACAGAGCAGGACCCTGGGCAGAGGAGGAACAGGAGACACAGCAGGACACTGGGCAGAGGAGGAACAGGAGTCACAGCAAGACCCTGGGCAGAGGAGGAACAGGAGACACAGCAGGACCCTGGGCAGAGGAGGAACAGGAGACACAGCAAGACCCTGGGCAGAGGAGGAACAGGAGTCACAGCAAGACCCTGGGCAGAGGAGGAACAGGAGATACAGCAAGACCCTGGGCAGAGGAGGAACAGGAGACAGAGCAGGACCCTGGGCAGAGGAGGAACAGGAGACACAGCAAGACCCTGGGCAGAGGAGGAACAGGAGACACAGCAAGACCCTGGGCAGAGGAGGAACAGGAGACAGAGCAGGACCCTGGGCAGAGGAGGAACTGGAGACACAGCAGGACCCTGGGCAGAGGAGGAACAGGAGACACAGCAGGACCCTGGGCAGAGGAGGAACAGGAGACAGAGCAGGACCCTGGGCAGAGGAGGAACTGGAGACACAGCAAGACCCTGGGAAGAGGAGGAACTGGAGACACAGCAAGACCCTGGGCACAGGAGGAACAGGAGACACAGCAAGACCCTGGGCAGAGGAGGAACTGGAGACACAGCAAGACCCTGGGCACAGGAGGAACAGGAGACACAGCAGGACCCTGGGCAGAGGAGGAACAGGAGACACAGCAGCACCCTGGGCAGAGGAGGAACAGGAGACACAGCAGGACCCTGGGCACAGGAGGAACAGGAGGCACAGCAGGACCCTGGGCAGAGGAGGAACTGGAGACACAGCAAGACCCTGGGCAGAGGAGGAACAGGAGACACAGCAGGACCCTGGGCAGAGGAGGAACTGGAGACACAGCAGGACCCTGGGCAGAGGAGGAACTGGAGACAGAGCAAGACCCTGGGCAGAGGAGGAACAGGAGACATAGCAGGACCCTGGGCAGAGGAGGAACTGGAGACACAGCAGGACCCTGGGCAGGGGAGGAACAGGAGACACAGCAAGACCCTGGGCAGAGGAGGAACTGGAGACACAGCAGGACCCTGGGCAGGGGAGGAACAGGAGACACAGCAAGACCCTGGGCAGAGGAGGAACTGAAGACACAGCAGGACCCTGGGCAGAGGAGGAACAGGAGACAGAGCAAGACCCTGGGCAGAGGAGGAACAGGAGACACAGCAGGACCCTGGGCAGAGGAGGAACAGGAGACACAGCAAGACCCTGGGCAGAGGAGGAACAGGAGACACAGCAGGACCCTGGGCAGAGGAGGAACAGGAGACAGAGCAAGACCCTGGGCAGAGGAGGAACAGGAGACACAGCAGGACCCTGGGCAGAGGAGGAACTGAAGACACAGCAGGACCCTGGGCAGAGGAGGAACTGGAGGCACAGCAAGTCCCTGGGCAGAGGAGGAACAGGAGACAGAGCAAGACCCTGGGCAGAGGAGGAACTGGAGACACAGCAGGACCCTGGGCAGAGGAGGAACAGGAGACACAGCAGGACCCTGGGCACAGGAGGAACAGGAGGCACAGCAGGACCCTGGGCAGAGGAGGAACTGGAGACACAGCAAGACCCTGGGCAGAGTAGGAACAGGAGACACAGCAGGACCCTGGGCAGAGGAGGAACTGGAGACACAGCAGGACCCTGGGCAGAGGAGGAACTGGAGACAGAGCAAGACCCTGGGCAGAGGAGGAACAGGAGACACAGCAGGACCCTGGGCAGAGGAGGAACTGGAGACACAGCAGGACCCTGGGCAGAGGAGGAACAGGAGACAGAGCAAGACCCTGGGCAGAGGAGGAACAGGAGACAGAGCAGGACCCTGGGCAGAGGAGGAACTGGAGACAGAGCAAGACCCTGGGCAGAGGAGGAACTGGAGACACAGCAGGACCCTAGGCAGGGGAGGAACAGGAGACACAGCAAGACCCTGGGCAGCTCCCAGATTTGACTGGTCACTCGAATCGAATCGAATGGAGCGACCTGGCACAGCCGGACACAGAGCGAAGCCAGCAGATAGATCTCACGCTCCGGGGCCGCTCTGTGCACTCAATGTTCGGGGTTGTGTCTTCGGGTTCAGGGGAGCGGGAAACTCACGCTGAAGGAGTCCTTGGTGAAGCAGCCAGTTGACAGCAGTGTATCTCCCAGCAACCCGAGCTCAGCTCCTTCAGGTCACCACCTGGAGATTTCATCACACAACCTCCCACCTCCAACCGCCTTGCCCAATTCAACAGCCTTTTTTTCCCATCTCCAATACTTTTCTTAACTAATAAACGAAGCCCATCAAAGAAAATTTAAAAAACACAATTTTTTTTAATGCCTCTATGATTTTTTTCCCCGGGTTGCTGCAGCTCAGTCCCGTGGAGTGCACATCCTGCCATGTGGGAGATCCTGGACACTTTGCGTAGCCTGGACAACCACATGTGCGGGAAGTGTCGCCAGCTACAGCAACTCGAGCTCCGGGTTTCCGAGCTTGAGTGGAGGCTGGAGTCACTGCAGTGCATCTGTGGGGCTGAGAGTTACGTGGATAGCACGTTTCTAGAGGTGGTCACCCCGCAGCTTAAGAGTGTGCAGGCAGAGAGGGAATGGGTGACCACCAGACAGAAGAGGAGGATCAGGCAGGTAGTGCCTCCGGAGTGCATCTCGCTCTCCAACCTGTATTCTGTTCTAAGTACTGGTGGGGGCGATGGTTCCTCTGGGGAGTGCAGCCAGAGTCAAGTCCACGGCACCATGGCTGGCTCAGCTGCACGGTGGGAGGGGGGGGGAGTGGAAGAGCAATAGTGATAGGGGGTTCGATAGTTAGAGGAGCAGACAGGCATTTCTGCGGCCGTAGACGTGACACAGAAACATAGAAGATAGGAGCAGGAGTAGGCCATTCGGCCCCTCGAGCCTGCTCCGCCATTCAATGAGATCATGGCTGATCATCCAAATTCAGTACCCTGTCCCTGCTTTCTCTCCATATCCCTTGATCCCTTTAGCCTTAAGAAATATATCCAACTCCTTCTTGAATATATTTAATGAATTGGCCTCAACTGCCTTCTGTGGTAGAGAATTCCACAGGTTCACCACTCTCTGGGTGAAGAAATTCCTCCTCATCTCTGTCCTAACTGGCTTACCCCTTATACTTAGACTGTGACCCCTGGTTCTGGACTCCCCAACCATCGGGAATATCCTTCCAGCATCTAGTCTGTCTAGTCCTGTTAGAATTTTATAAGTTTCGATGAGCTCCCCTCATTCTTCTAAACTCCAGCGAGTACAAGCCCAATCGACCCAATCTCTCCTCATACGTCATTCCTGCCATCCCAGGTATCAGCCTGGTGAATCTTCGCTGCACTCCTTCCATGGCAAGAACATCCTTCCTCAGATAAGGCGACCAAAACTGCACACAACACTCAAGATGTGGTCTCACCAAGGCCCTGTACAACTGCAGCAACACATCCTTGTTCCTGTACTCAAACCCTCTTGCTATGAAGGCCAACATACCATTTGCCTTCTTAACCGCCTGCTGCACCTGCATGCTTACCTTCAGCAACTGGTGCACAAGGACGCCCAAGTCTCATTGCACTTCCCCTTCTCCCAATCTATTGCCATTCAGATAATAATCTGCCTTCCTGTTTTTGACACCAAAGTGGATAACCTCACATTTATCCACATTATATTGCATCTACCATGCTTCTGCCCAATCACCCAACCTGTCCAAATCATGCTGGAGTTTCTCGGCATCCTCCTCACAGCACACACGCCCACCCAGCTTTGTGTCGTCTGCAAACTTGGAGATATTACATCTAGTTCCCTCGTCCAGATCATTAATATATATTGTGAATAGTTGGGGTCCTAGGACCGATCCCTGCGGTACCCCACTAGTCACTGCCTGCCACTCGGAAAAGGACCAGTTTATTCCAACTCTTTGCTTTCTGTCTGCCAACCAGTTCTCTATCCAAGTCAATACTTTGCCCCCACTCCCATGTGCCTTAATTTTACACGCTAATCTCTTACGCGGGACCTTATCGAAAGCCTTTTGAAAGTCCAAATACACCACATCTACTGGTTCTCCCTTATCTATTTTACCAGTTACATCCTCAAAAAATTCCAGTAGATTAGTCAAGCACGATTTACCTTTTGTAAGTGACTCCAGGTTGGTATGTTGCCTCCCTGGTGCCAGGGTCAAGGATATTACTGACCGGCTGCAGGACACTCTGAGGGGGGAGGGTGAACAGCCAGAGGTCATTGTCCACATCGATACCAACGGCATAGGCAGAAAGAGGAATGAGGTCCTGCAGGCAGAGTTTAGGGAGCTAGGAGAGAGATTAAAAAGTAGGACCTCAATGGTAGTAATCTCCGGATTACTCCCAGTACCACGTGCTAGTGAGTACAGGAATAGGAGGATAGAACAGATGAATGCATGGCTGGAGAGATGGTGCAGGAGGGAGGGCTTTAGATTCCTGGGACATTGGGACCATTTCTGGGAAAGGTGGGACCTGTACAAGCTGGACGGGTTACACCTCAACAGAGCCGAGCCCAATATTCTCATGGGGAGGTTTGCTAGTGCTGTTGGGAAGGGTTCAAACTAGCTTGGCAGGGGGATGGGCATCAGCATATAGGAGTAGAAAAGAGGAATAAGGTGCATAAGAGTGATTGTGTTGGATAATACTAAGGCGGTAGTAGTACCATATTAGATAGGATACGAAAAATTCAAAAATGGGTTTAGAATGCATGTACGTAAACGCACAAAGTGTGGTGTATAAGGTTGGTGAGCTACAAGCACAATTAACTGTGTGACAATATGATCTTACGGCAATAACGGAAACATGGCTTAAAAACGGTGAGGACTGGGCACTTAATATTTTAGGGTACAAGGTGTTCAGAAAAGATAGGGAGGGAAAAAAGGGAGGTGGGGTGGCAGTGGTGATTAAGGGAGACATTGTCGTGTTGGAAAGGGAGGATGTTCTTGAGGGGACAAGGACAGAATCCATTAGGTTAGAGCTGAGGAGCAAAAGGATGGTAGACAGTGGTGTTCCCCAAGGGTCAGTGCTGGGGCCACTGCTTTTTTTGATATATATCTAAATGACCTGCTAATTGGAATACAGAGTAGAATTTCTAAATTTGCTGATGACACCAAACTTGGGGGTGTGGCAAACAGTGAGGATGATACCAATCAGCTGCAACAGGACATCGAAAAGCTAGCAGAATGGGCAGACAAGTGGCAGATGGAATTTAATACAGTGAAGTGTGAGGTGATGCATTTTGGCAGAAGGAACAGGGAGAGGCAATATACACTTAATGGCACAATTTTAAAGAGTGTGCAGGGACAGAGGGACCTCGGAGTTAATGTGCACAGGTCCCTGAAGGAGGCAGGACATATTGAGAGAGTGGTTGGCAAAGCATAAGGAATCTTGGGTTTCATAAATAGAGGTTATGGCCCAGAAATTCGGGTCCCCACGGGTGAGTACGCGCTGGGTACTCACACGTAGGCCCAACGAAAGTGCTGGTTTCGTGCATGCACTGCGCATGCGCGGGAAACCGGAACTTCCATTCCCTTGAAGGAAGGGGTTGACAGGTGGAACGCGTGCGCCGGAGAGGCAGCGCGTGCGCATCGAACTTATGTTTTTTTTCCAGGTTTCTCCGGGAGGGTAAGTCTCCAGCAGTTACACTTTTAAAAAGCAGGCATAAGGCCTGCTTTTAACAAGGTAAGTGGTGAATTAATTAAAATTAAAACATTTTTTCCACAAGTTTATTATTTTTAAATACTTTAAAGGGTAAGTTTATTTTTAGCCCTGTTAGAAAATGTAATTAACTTTTTCAAAAATTTAAATTATTGTTTAAAATAGTTATTTCATGTAATTTATAGTTATTTTTAAAACGTGATTTAAAAAAAATGTATTTGAAGTTTTAGTGATGTTTTGGGGCTTATAGTATTTATAGGTTTGACAGCTCTTCCTGTCAAATTTATGAATGAAGCATTCCCTGCTACCATTGGCTCTCCATGGCCCACATGATCCCAGGGGATGCATCGAACTAACTGCGCCCCTGGGATACGCAAGCACTGCGCGCCGGCAGTTGGAGCAGGCCCAGGATCGGAATCCCATGCGGGCCCACAGCTCAACGGCCGGCGCGCAAGGTAAGTGCAGGTCGGAGGCTTACACCCATGGGAAGCCCCCGACCCGAATTTCTGGGCAATAGAGTACAAAAGTAGAGAGGTTATGCTGAATCTTTATAAAGTGCTGGTTAGGCCACAACTGGAGTAGTGCGTCCAGTTCTGGGCACCACACCTTAGGAAGGATGTGAAGGCCCTTGAGCGGGTGCAGAGGAGATTTACCAGAATGGTTCCGTGGATGGGGGATCTTAGCTACAAGGACAGGTTGGAGAAGCTGGATTTGTTTTGATTAGGGCAAAGGCGGTTGAGGGGTGATTTGATAGAGGTGGACAAGATTATGATGGGTTTGGATAGGCTAGACGGGGAAAGGCTGTTCCCACTAGTTGATGGTACAAGGACTAGGGGACACAGATTTAAGGTTTTGGGCAAGAGATACAGGGGGGATGTGAGGAAAAACTTTTTTACGCAGCGAGTGGTGAGGACCCAGAACTCGCTGCCGACGGAAGTGGTGGAAGCGGAGACACTCAATGTTTTCAAGGGGAGACTGGATAGGCACTCGAGGGAAATAAACTTGCAGGGCTACGGGGATAGAGCGGGGCAATGGGACTGATTGGATTGCTCTACAGAGAGCCGGCACGGACTCGATGGGCCGAATGGCCTCCTTCTGTGCCATTATGACTCTAGTTTCCAGGAGATTAACCTTTAATTTCTGGAGACTCCTGGACAATCCTGGACAATGTTGGCGGTCCTCAGTCTCCCTGAGGTGCTGGGGACTGAGCATGTTGGACCCTCCCGGACACCGCCGCGCGAATTGCTTTGCTCACTGCAGCTTCCACGGTGAAACATTCCACACCACAGGTTGTGTCACCAATTTATTGATTATACTAGAGGTAATGAATCCAATATTGTCAAACTGCTGCTGCACATGCACAGGACAGGGACGCACAATATCCTCTTAATACAATAGATCTGGAAAGGCATGAGTCCAAGCGAGAGAACTAGAACAAGATATGCAGATTACAAAAACAAATTCCAGAAGACAGTCAATCAGTTTCAGGCTGCACGACCCAGAGCCCTCCACCGTGCAGCTCCTGCTCGCCAGGCTCCTCACACCTTCTTGGGCTTACGGCCAACTTGGTAATAGTAATAGACACTGATGAGGATGAAGAGCCCTCGGCTGGACAGCAGTAGTGTTGCTCCCTGTGATAGTGCTCCCATTTCAAACAGAGGGATGGTCGTAACTGTAACAGAATGAAAGATCTTATTGTAACCCTGAGAAAGAAGGAATCGCTGGGGTTGTAGTGAGCTCTCCACTCATTAACTGTTGCTGTTAAGGGTAAAAGGGAAACCAGAAAAACATGAATCTCTCACAATGGTTTAAAGTCAAACACAAGCGACGGAAGGACATGTCGACATGTGATATACATCGGGCAATTCTAAACAAAAAACGTGGGAATTTCCTATCTAACATAGTCACACAGTCATTACACCAAGGTGGCTGTCCTCAGGCACTGCTATAGCCCTGATGTCCCAGTGACTGGGCTCAGGGCGGGACACCGTCCCGGTGACTGGGCTCAGGGCGGGACACCGTCCCGGTGACTGGGCTCAGGGCGGGACACCGTCCCGGTGACTGGGCTCAGGGCGGGACACCGTCCCGGTGACTGGGCTCAGGGCGGGACACTGTCCCGGTGACTGGGCTCAGGGCGGGACACCGTCCCGGTGACTTGGCTCAGGGCGGGACACTGTCCCGGTGACTGGGCTCAGGGCGGGACACTGTCCCGGTGACTGGGCTCAGGGCGGGACACTGTCCCGGTGACTGGGCTCAGGGCGGGACACTGTCCCGGTGACTGGGCTCAGGGCGGGACACTGTCCCGGTGACTGGGCTCAGGGCGGGACACTGTCCCGGTGACTGGGCTCAGGGCGGGACTCTGTCCCGGTGACTGGGCTCAGGGCGGGACACTGTCCCGGTGACTGGGCTCAGGGCGGGACACTGTCCCGGTGACTGGGCTCAGGGCGGGACACTGTCCCGGTGACTGGGCTCAGGGCGGGACACTGTCCCGGTGACTGGGCTCAGGGCGGGACACTGTCCCGGTGCCTGGGCTCAGGGCGGGACACTGTCCCGGTGACTGGGCTCAGGGCGGGACACTGTCCCGGTGACTGGGCTCAGGGCGGGACACTGTCTCGGTGACTGGGCTCAGGGCGGGACACTGTCCCGGTGACTGGGCTCAGGGCGGGACACTGTCCCGGTGACTGGGCTCAGGGCGGGACACTGTCCCGGTGACTGGGCTCAGGGCGGGACACTGTCCCGGTGACTGGGCTCAGGGCGGGACACTGTCCCGGTGACTGGGCTCAGGGCGGGACACTGTCCCGGTGACTGGGCTCAGGGCGGGACACTGTCCCGGTGACTGGACTCAGGGCGGGACACTGTACCAGGTTATGGAGCGGGTTGGGACTGCTTAGGTGTAAGAATAATAGAAGTGTGGGGTTGGCAGTGGAGCTGGGGCCTGTTGAAGATGATTTAATAGACTATATGTTCCTCAAGAGTGTTCAAGCTCCTATTGGGCATTTGAGGTCATGCTCCAGGCATATTATACTAAGTAAGTCACAGTATGATACATTCCATTTACACTTATAAAAGCATCTGATCCAACTGAAACACCGAAAGCGGGACACACAATGAATTTCATTTGCAGTGCTGCTGCTGATTTTTATGTTATCACATGTGGACATCAGTCAAGACAGGATGGGCTTGCTGTGATACCCCTGCAGCCAAATAGCCTTACGATTTTCACTGTCCCGGCTCACACATCAAACACCAACATGCAGTGACTGACCAGGCGACAGGAAATGCTGGACACCACTGCCATCCTGTGGCCGTTCTTCACTACTACAACATGGGAATCCATTCCTCAAAGCACAGATGAGGGAGGCCATTCAGCCCACCTCGCTCATCCTTCCACTGAGACCTATGGTTCCCCATCACAGCATCTGCCTTTTGAAAGACTTCAGAGTTTTTGTCTCCAGTATATAACTAAGAAGCCCATTCCAGGGGTTAATCGCTTTGTCTGACGTCCTGAACTTGCATTTCCCGATGTGGACCCACGTCCACTTTCTCCCTGGTCACAGTTCAACTTCAAATCGAACTCAGGATTAGCCGATTCTATTGCATTTGGTATCTCATATCTCTCTAATGGATTCCCTCTTACTCGCCTCCCTTCACGGCTGATATTTCTCGACTCTGGGATCAACCCCTTGATCCTTCTCTACACCACATCCAGGGCCTCAATGTTTCCCTTATGATGCAGAGATGAGAAGTGAGCTTAGTGCTGAAGGTGCGGTCTGACTGGAGCACCGTCCAGCGTCCGCACAGATGGCCTGACTTCTGTGTCAGTGAGTTGGTGCTGTAGCTCAGCGCTCGGCTTGCATTGCTGTCTGTTGCTCTGCAATTCGCTGAGCAAAGGCTACCATCACTCTCAGATTGTGTCCAGCCTCGCCCCCTCATTGAGGTACATGCCTTGTGGTTTCCCAATGGGTAATACCTGCACTGACTTTCATCACCTGTAGGGCCAATTTAGTGATAGTGCATCAAGTTGCCTGGGAGCAGCCTACGATACCGTCACTTCGCAGCATGAGCAGGTGGAGTGAACAGGAGACACAGCAGGACCTTGGGCAGAGGAGGAACTGGAGACAGAGCAGGACCCCGGGCAGAGGAGGAACTGGAGACAGAGCAGGACCCTGGGCAGCGGAGGAACTGGAGACAGAGCAGGACCCTGGGCAGAGGAGGAACTGAAGACACAGCAGGACCCTGGGCAGAGGAGGAACTGGAGACAGAGCAGGACCCTGGGCAGAGGAGGAACAGGAGACACAGCAAGACCCTGGGCAGAGGAGGAACAGGAGACACAGCAAGACCCTGGGCAGAGGAGGAACTGGAGACAGAGCAAGACCCTGTGCAGAGGAGGAACTGGAGACAGAGCAAGACCCTGTGCAGAGGAGGAACAGGAGACACAGCAGGACCCTGGGCAGAGGAGGAACTGGAGACAGAGCAGGACCCTGGGCAGAGGAGGAACTGGAGACAGAGCAGGACCCTGGGCAGAGGAGGAACAGGAGACACAGCAAGACCCTGGGCAGAGGAGGAACAGGAGACACATCAGGACCCTGGGCAGAGGAGGAACTGGAGACAGAGCAAGACCCTGGGCAGAGGAGGAACACGAGACACAGCAGGACCCTGGGCAGAGGAGGAACAGGAGACAGAGCAAGACCCTGGGCAGAGGAGGAACTGGAGACAGAGCAGGACCCTGGGCAGAGGAGGAACAGGAGACACAGCAAGACCCTGGGCAGAGGAGGAACAGGAGACACAGCAAGACCCTGGGCAGAGGAGGAACAGGAGACAGAGCAAGACCCTGGGCAGAGGAGGAACAGGAGACACAGCAAGACCCTGGGCAGAGGAGGTACTGGAGACAGAGCAAGACCCTGGGCAGAGGAGGAACTGGAGACACAGCAAGACGCTGGGCAGAGGAGGAACAGGAGACAGAGCAGGACCCTGGACAGAGGAGGAACAGGAGACACAGCAAGACCCTGGGCAGAGGAGGAACACGAGACACAGCAAGACCCTGGGCAGAGGAGGAACAGGAGACACAGCAAGACCCTGGGCAGAGGAGGAACAGGAGACACAGCAGGAGCCTGGACAGAGGAGGAACAGGAGACACAGCAGGACCCTGGGCAGAGGAGGAACAGGAGACACAGCAAAACCCTGGGCAGAGGAGGAACTGGAGACACAGCAGGACCCTGGGCAGAGGATGAACAGGAGACACAGCAAGACCCTGGGCAGAGGAGGAACACGAGACACAGCAAGACCCTGGGCAGAGGAGGAACAGGAGACACAGCAAGACCCTGGGCAGAGGAGGAACAGGAGACACAGCAGGAGCCTGGACAGAGGAGGAACAGGAGACACAGCAGGACCCTGGGCAGAGGAGGAACAGGAGAGACAGCAAAACCCTGGGCAGAGGAGGAACAGGAGACACAGCAGGACCCTGGGCAGAGGAGGAACAGGAGACAGAGCAGGACCCTGGGCAGAGGAGGAACAGGAGACACAGCAGGACCCTGGGCAGAGGAGGAACAGGAGACACATCAGGACCCTGGGCAGAGGATGAACAGGAGACACAGCAAAACCCTGGGCAGAGGAGGAACAGGAGACACAGCAAGACCCTGGGCAGAGGAGGAACAGGAGACACAGCAAGACCCTGGGCAGAGGAGGAACAGGAGAAACAGCAAGACCCTGGGCAGAGGAGGAACTGGAGACACAGCAGGACCCTGGGCACAGGAGGAACAGGAGACACAGCAGGACCCCGGGCAGAGGAGGAACAGGAGACACAGCAGGACCCTGGGCAGAGGAGGAACAGGAGACACAGCAGGACCCTGGGCAGAGGAGGAACAGGAGACACAGCAAGACCCTGGGCAGAGGAGGAACAGGAGACACAGCAAGACCCTGGGCAGAGGAGGAACAGGAGACACATCAGGACCCTGGGCAGAGGATGAACAGGAGACACAGCAAGACCCTGGGCAGAGGAGGAACAGGAGACACAGCAAGACCCTGGGCAGAGGAGGAACAGGAGAAACAGCAAGACCCTGGGCACAGGAGGAACAGGAGACACAGCAGGACCCTGGGCAGAGGAGGAACAGGAGACACAGCAAGACCCTGGGCAGAGGAGGAACAGGAGACACAGCAAGACCCTGGGCAGAGGAGGAACAGGAGACACATCAGGACCCTGGGCAGAGGATGAACAGGAGACACAGCAAGACCCTGGGCAGAGGAGGAACAGGAGACACAGCAAGACCCTGGGCAGAGGAGGAACAGGAGACACAGCAGGACCCTGGGCAGAGGAGGAACAGGAGACAGAGCAGGACCCTGGGCAGAGGAGGAACAGGAGACACAGCAGGACCCTGGGCAGAGGAGGAACAGGAGACAGAGCAGGACCCTGGGCAGAGGAGGAACAGGAGACACAGCAGGACCCTGGGCAGAGGAGGAACAGGAGACACAGCAAGACCCTGGGCAAAGGAGGAACAGGAGACACAGCAAGACCTTGGGCAGAGGAGGAACAGGAGACACAGCAAGACCCTGGGCAGAGGAGGAACAGGAGACACAGCAAGACCCTGGGCACAGGAGGAACAGGAGACACAGCAGGACCCTGGGCAGAGGAGGAACAGGAGACACAGGAAGACCCTGGGCAGAGGAGGAACAGGAGACAGAGCAAGACCCTGGGCAGAGGAGGAACTGGAGACACAGCAGGACCCTGGGCAGAGGATGAACTGGAGACACAGCAAGGCCCTGGGCAGAGGAGGAACTGGAGACACAGCAAGACCCTGGGCAGAGGAGGAACTGGAGACACAGCAAGACCCTGGGCAGAGGAGGAACAGGAGACACAGCAGGACCCTGGGCAGAGGAGGAACAGGAGACACAGCAAGACCCTGGGCAGAGGAGGAACAGGAGACACAGCAGGACCCTGGGCAGAGGAGGAACAGGAGACACAGCAAGACCCTGGGCAGTAGAGGAACAGGAGACACAGCAGGACCCTGGGCAGAGGAGGAACTGGAGACAGAGCAGGACCCTGGGCAGAGGAGGAACACGAGACACAGCAGGACCCTGGGCAGAGGAGGAACAGGAGACAGAGCAAGACCCTGGGCAGAGGAGGAACTGGAGACAGAGCAAGACCCTGGGCAGAGGAGGAACACGAGACACAGCAGGACCCTGGGCAGAGGAGGAACAGGAGACAGAGCAAGACCCTGGGCAGAGGAGGAACTGGAGACACAGCAAGACCCTGGGCAGAGGAGGAACAGGAGACACATCAGGACCCTGGGCAGAGGATGAACAGGAGACACAGCAAGACCCTGGGCAGAGGAGGAACAGGAGACACAGCAAGACCCTGGGCAGAGGAGGAACAGGAGACAGAGCAGGACCCTGGGCAGAGGAGGAACAGGAGACACAGCAGGACCCTGGGCAGAGGAGGAACAGGAGACAGAGCAGGACCCTGGGCAGAGGAGGAACAGGAGACACAGCAGGACCCTGGGCAGAGGAGGAACAGGAGACAGAGCAAGACCCTGGGCAGAGGAGGAACTGGAGACAGAGCAGGACCCTGGGCAGAGGAGGAACAGGAGACACAGCAAGACCCTGGGCAGAGGAGGAACAGGAGACACAGCAGGACCCTGGGCAGAGGAGGAACAGGAGACACAGCAAGACCCTGGGCAGAGGAGGAACTGGAGACACAGCAAGACCCTGGGCAGAGGAGGAACAGGAGACACAGCAAGACCCTGGGCAGAGGAGGAACTGGAGACAGAGCAAGTCCCTGGGCAGAGGAGGAACTGGAGACACAGCAAGACCCTGGGCAGAGGAGGAACAGGAGACAGAGCAGGACCCTGGGCAGAGGAGGAACAGGAGACACAGCAAGACCCTGGGCAGAGGAGGAACACGAGACACAGCAAGACCCTGGGCAGAGGAGGAACAGGAGACACAGCAAGACCCTGGGCAGAGGAGGAACAGGAGACACAGCAGGAGCCTGGACAGAGGAGGAACAGGAGACACAGCAAGACCCTGGGCAGAGGAGGAACAGGAGACACAGCAGGACCCTGGGCACATGAGGAACAGGAGACAGAGCAGGACCCTGGGCAGAGGAGGAACAGGAGACACAGCAAGACCCTGGGCAGAGGAGGAACAGGAGACACAGCAGGACCCTGGGCACATGAGGAACAGGAGACACAGCAGGACCCTGGGCACAGGAGGAACAGGAGACACAGCAGGACCCTGGGCAGAGGAGGAACAGGAGACACAGCAAGACCCTGGGCAGAGGAGGAACAGGAGACACAGCAAGACCCTGGGCAGAGGAGGAACAGGAGACACATCAGGACCCTGGGCAGAGGATGAACAGGAGACACAGCAAGACCCTGGGCAGAGGAGGAACAGGAGACACAGCAAGACCCTGGGCAGAGGAGGAACAGGAGACAGAGCAGGACCCTGGGCAGAGGAGGAACAGGAGACACAGCAGGACCCTGGGCAGAGGAGGAACAGGAGACAGAGCAGGACCCTGGGCAGAGGAGGAACAGGAGACACAGCAGGACCCTGGGCAGAGGAGGAACAGGAGACACAGCAAGACCCTGGGCAGAGGAGGAACAGGAGACACAGCAAGACCCTGGGCAGAGGAGGAACAGGAGACACAGCAAGACCTTGGGCAGAGGAGGAACAGGAGACACAGCAAGACCCTGGGCACAAGAGGAACAGGAGACACAGCAGGACCCTGGGCAGAGGAGGAACAGGAGACACAGGAAGACCCTGGGCAGAGGAGGAACAGGAGACAGAGCAAGACCCTGGGCAGAGGAGGAACTGGAGACACAGCAGGACCCTGGGCAGAGGATGAACTGGAGACACAGCAGGACCCTGGGCAGAGGAGGAACTGGAGACACAGCAAGACCCTGGGCAGAGGAGGAACAGGAGACACAGCAAGACCCTGGGCAGAGGAGGAACAGGAGACACAGCAGGACCCTGGGCAGAGGAGGAACTGGAGACAGAGCAGGACCCTGGGCAGAGGAGGAACAGGAGACACAGCAAGACCCTGGGCAGAGGAGGAACAGGAGACACAGCAAGACCCTGGGCAGAGGAGGAACTGGAGACAGAGCAAGACCCTGGGCAGAGGAGGAACACGAGACACAGCAGGACCCTGGGCAGAGGAGGAACAGGAGACAGAGGAAGACCCTGGGCAGAGGAGGAACTGGAGACAGAGCAGGACCCTGGGCAGAGGAGGAACAGGAGACACAGCAAGACCCTGGGCAGAGGAGGAACAGGAGACACAGCAGGACCCTGGGCAGAGGAGGAACAGGAGACACAGCAAGACCCTGGGCAGAGGAGGAACAGGAGACACAGCAAAACCCAGGGCAGAGGAGGAACTGGAGACAGAGCAAGACCCTGGGCAGAGGAGGAACTGGAGACACAGCAAGACCCTGGGCAGAGGAGGAACAGGAGACAGAGCAGGACCCTGGGCAGAGGAGGAACAGGAGACACAGCAAGACCCTGGGCAGAGGAGGAACACGAGACACAGCAAGACCCTGGGCAGAGGAGGAACAGGAGACACAGCAAGACCCTGGGCAGAGGAGGAACAGGAGACACAGCAGGAGCCTGGACAGAGGAGGAACAGGAGACACAGCAAGACCCTGAGCACAGGAGGAACTGGAGACAGAGCAGGACCCTGGGCAGAGGAGGAACAGGAGACACAGCAAGACCCTGGGCAGAGGAGGAACAGGAGACACAGCAGGACCCTGGGCAGAGGAGGAACAGGAGACACAGCAGGACCCTGGGCACAGGAGGAACAGGAGACACAGCAGGACCCTGGGCAGAGGAGGAACAGGAGACACAGCAAGACCCTGGGCAGAGGAGGAACAGGAGACACAGCAAGACCCTGGGCAGAGGAGGAACAGGAGACACATCAGGACCCTGGGCAGAGGATGAACAGGAGACACAGCAAGACCCTGGGCAGAGGAGGAACAGGAGACACAGCAAGACCCTGGGCAGAGGAGGAACAGGAGACAGAGCAGGACCCTGGGCAGAGGAGGAACAGGAGACACAGCAGGACCCTGGGCAGAGGAGGAACAGGAGACAGAGCAGGACCCTGGGCAGAGGAGGAACAGGAGACACAGCAGGACCCTGGGCAGAGGAGGAACAGGAGACACAGCAAGACCCTGGGCAGAGGAGGAACAGGAGACACAGCAAGACCCTGGGCAAAGGAGGAACAGGAGACACAGCAAGACCTTGGGCAGAGGAGGAACAGGAGACACAGCAAGACCCTGGGCAGAGGAGGAACAGGAGACACAGCAAGACCCTGGGCACAGGAGGAACAGGAGACACAGCAGGACCCTGGGCAGAGGAGGAACAGGAGACACAGGAAGACCCTGGGCAGAGGAGGAACAGGAGACAGAGCAAGACCCTGGGCAGAGGAGGAACTGGAGACACAGCAGGACCCTGGGCAGAGGATGAACTGGAGACACAGCAGGACCCTGGGCAGAGGAGGAACTGGAGACACAGCAAGACCCTGGGCAGAGGAGGAACAGGAGACACAGCAGGACCCTGGGCAGAGGAGGAACAGGAGACACAGCAAGACCCTGGGCAGAGGAGGAACTGGAGTGTGGTAAACCACTGTTGTTAGTACTGTTGTTCACTGTTAGTACTGTTGTTCACTCTTGCATATTGTTGTACTTGTCTGTGCATGCCTCAGCTGACTCCACCCCTGGCTCCACCCTCATGGCTGGGTATAAAGGTCGCTGCTCGGCAGCCTCTGGCCCTTTTGGATACCAGGCAACCACAAGAGGCATGCTCTGTTCTTTGGTAATAAAAGCCTGTTTATTACTTTCTCAATCTCCAGTCTTTTGTAGCAATTGATCGTGCATCAATTTTATTACCAAAATTAAATGTTGGCTGCGGATGCTGATCAACCGATGGCGCAAAACGCTGAGCAGCAGGCGCTGCTGCGAGCCCTCAGACCAACATGCCTGGACCTAGACCCCCAAGAAGCGGGTTCGTCGACTAAATTCGCACAATGGCTGCGTTGCTTTGAGGCGTATCTGGAAGCCTCGACCGTGACTCTTGATGAAAATAAACTGAAAATCCTGGCCTCGAAGGTGAGCCACCAAGTCTATACTTTAATCCAAGATGCGACGACCTACGCGGCGGCTATCGACCTACTGAAAGGGCAGTATGCACGCCCAGTTAACACGGTCTATGCCAGGCACCTTTTAAGATCTCGCAGACAGCAGCCCGGGGAATCGGTGGAGGCCTTCCTACGGGCACTGCGGGTACTCGGACGCGGCTGCGACTGCAAGGAAGTATCGCCCGTGGCACATGCGGAGGGACTGATACGAGACGCTTTCGTTGCGGGTCTAAGGTCCGACTACTCCCGGCAGAGGCTGCTGGAGAAGGGTGAAATAGACCTGACAAAGGCAGTGTCCCTCGCGCTCTCGCTCGACGCGGCCCACAGAAATATGGACGCTTTCTCCCCTAATTGCCCCGCGCCGTGGACGCCGCAATCTTGGGCCATGGGACCGCCACCTCCGACTGCTGCAGCGATGTCCAAGGCACAAAAATGCTATTTTTGTGGCCAAGCTAAACACCCTAGAGCACGCTGCCCCGCGAAGAATGCTACCTGCTCCGGCTGCGGGAAGAAAGGTCACTACGTTAGCGCCTGCAAAGGGAAGACCGCTAACGCCAGCAGCGCCGCGTGCGAACCGTGGGCGCAGCCATCTTGCCCGCCATCTTGGGCTCCCCCAGCCGCGTGGGGATCGGGACCGTGGGCGCCGCCATTTTGTCCGCCATCTTGGACGCCTCCGACTTCGGTTACGGGGGACCCGGACTCCACCACCGCCTCATCGGACGACCGCATCGACGCGCTTGAACGTACGCTGGCTTCCGTGACGCTGGATCAATTTCTCCCGCATCAACTGTCCAGGTCCATGATGGACATTACGGTAAACGGCCGCGCCACTACCTGCCTTTTTGACAGCGGGAGCACGGAGAGTTTTATACACCCCGACACGGTGCGCAGTTACTCTCTCCCGGTCCTGCCGACGCGTCATCGCATCTCTATGGCTTCCAAAGCCCAGTCAGCGGAAGTCGGTGGCTACTGTATGGTGACTCTTTCAGTGCGGGGTACTGAATACAAAAATTTTAAACTTCTTGTCCTGCCCGATCTCTGCGCTGCCGTCCTACTGGGGTTGGATTTTCAGTGCCACCTTAAGAGTGTCACTTTAGCGTACGGTGGACCCCTCCCCCCTCTCACGGTCTGCAGCCAGCAGTTTTTAAATCGCCCGCCGCGCGCCATTTGCAGCCTTTTCCCCCTTAAAGTCTCCCCCCCTCCTTGTTCGCTAACCTCACCCGCGACTGTAAGCCCATCGCTACCAAAAGTAGGCGTTACAGTGCCGGGGATAGGGGTTTCATTAAATCCGAGGTAGCGAGACTCCTGAAGGGATTATCGAGAGCAGCAATAGCCCATGGCGAGCACAAGTGGTGGTGGTGAAGACTGGCGGAAAACAGCGCCTAGTTATTGACTACAGCCAGACGATCAATCGCTACACCCAGTTGGATGCATACCCACTCCCCCGCATATCTGACATGGTCAATCAGATAGCACAATACCGGGTGTTCTCGACGATTGATCTGAAGTCGGAATACCACCAGCTCCCCATCAGGGCTGAGGACCGCCAGTACACAGCTTTTGAAGCTGACGGTCGGCTCTATCACTTTCTCAGAGTTCCCTTCGGCGTCACCAACGGAGTTTCTGTCTTCCAACGGGAGATGGACCGGATGGTTGACCAGAACGTGCTCCAGGCCACTTTCCCATATCTAGACAACGTCACCATCTGCGGCCACGACCAGCAGGACCACGACGTTAATCTAGGGAAATTCCTCCGGACGGCCCAGCGGCTGAATCTCACATACAACAAAGACAAATGTATGTTTCGTACTAAGCGCCTTGCCATTCTTGGCTGTGTAGTGGAGAACGGAGTCATCGGCCCAGACCCCGATAGAATGCGCCCTCTTATGGAGCTCCCCCTCCCCCACTGCCAGAAAGCACTGAAGAGATGCCTGGGGTTTTTCTCTTACTATGCTCAGTGGGTGCCCAACTATGCGGACAAAGCCAGACCCCTCATCAAGTCCACCTCCTTCCCCCTGACAGCAGAGGCCTGTGCAGCCTTCACTCTCATAAAAAGCGATATTGCGAAGGCCACAATGCACGCTGTGGATGAGTCCCTCCCTTTTCAAGTGGAGAGCGACGCATCCGACTTTGCCCTAGCTGCAACCCTTAACCAGGCGGGGAGACCCGTGGCCTTTTTCTCAAGGACCCTCCAGGGCCCCGAGATTCGACACTCCTCTGTCGAAAAGGAGGCCCAGGCCATTGTGGAAGCCGTGCGACATTGGCGGCATTACCTGGCCGGAAAACGATTTATCCTGCTCACTGACCAGCGTTCAGTAGCTTTTATGTTTCATAATAAGCAGCGGGGCAAAATCAAGAATGACAAGATATTAAGGTGGAGAATCGAACTCTCCACCTACAATTACGATATCTTGTACCGGCCCAGGAAACTCAATGAGCCCCCAGATGCCTATCACGTGGTACGTGCGCCAACGCGCAGGTTGATAGATTACAGACCCTCCACAATGACCTCTGCCACCCGGGGGTCACCAGGTTCTTCCATTTTATCAAATCCCGTAACCTGCCCTACTCCATCGAGGAGGTCAGGACCATGACCAGGAACTGCCAGATCTGTGCCGAGTGCAAGCCGCATTTTTATAGGCCAGACAGAGCGAGCCTGATCAAAGCCACGCGCCCCTTCGAGCGGCTGAGCATTGATTTTAAAGGGCCCCTCCCCTCCTCTGACCGCAATGTGTACTTCCTCAATATAATCGATGAGTACTCCCGTTTCCCGTTTGCCATCCCTTGCTCGGACATGACCAGTACCACGGTCATTAAATGTCTGAATGACCTCTTCGCATTGTTCGGTTTCCCTAGCTATATCCATAGCGACAGGGGCTCATCTTTTATGAGCGACGACCTTCGGCAGTACCTGCTCGTGAGAGGCATTGCTACAAGCAGGACCACCAGCTACAACCCCCAGGGTAACGGCCAGGTGGAAAGGGAGAATGCGACAGTCTGGAAGGCAGTCCTTTTAAACTTAAAATCTAAGGGCCTTCCGACCTCCCGCTGGCAGGAGGTCCTCCCTGCGGCGCTCCATTCCATTCGGTCGCTGCTCTGTACACCCACCAATGCCACTCCTCACGAGAGAATGTTCTCCTTCCCCAGGAAGTCCACGTCGGGGATTTCGCTACCAACATGGCTGACTTCTCCAGGTCCCGTCCTACTGCGGAAGCACGTGAGGACCCATAAGGCGGACCCCCTGGTCGAGAGGGTGAGCCTCCTCCACGCCAACCCGCAGTATGCTTACGTGATGTACCCGGACGGGCGGGAGGACACAGTCTCCATTCGAGACCGCGCACCTGCGGGTGCTCTTGAAACACCCTCTTCGCCACCCACCGCTACTCCTGCCTACCCCCAGGACACAGTCCCCGCACGAGACCTCGCACCTTCGGGTGCCTCTGAGAGACCACCATCGCTACCTCCCATTACCCATGCTCTGACCCCTGTAGACGGCATGCAGCAGCCCCAGGGTCCGCCACCTGCTACACCTCCTCTGAACGAGACACCGGGTTCAACGTTGGATGCTGCACCATCACCGCCGCTGCTGCGACGCTCAGGACGGCTTACAAGGCCTCCTGAAAGACTTCAGTACACAAATTTTTAGTGCACTTCACCCCGCCGGACTCAATTCTAAACAAGGGGTGAATGTGGTAAACCACTGTTGTTAGTATTGTTGTTCACCACTGTTGTTAGTACTGTTGTTCACTGTTAGTACTGTTGTTCACTCTTGCATATTGTTGTACTTGTCTGTGCATGCCTCAGCTGACTCCGCCCCTGGCTCCACCCTCATGGCTGGGTATAAAGGTCACTGCTCGGCAGCCTCCGGCCCTTTTGGATACATGGCAACCACAAGAGGCATGCTCTGTTCTTTGGTAATAAAAGCCTGTTTATTACTTTCTCAATCTCCAGTCTTTTGTAGCAATTGATAGTGCATCAAGGAGACACAGCAAGACCCTGGGCACAGGAGGAACAGGAGACACAGCAAGACCCTGGGCAGAGGAGGAACAGGAGACACAGCAGGACCCTGGGCAGAGGAGGCACAGGAGACACAGCAGGACCCTGGGCAGGGGAGGAACAGGAGACACAGCAAGACCCTGGGCAGAGGAGGAACAGGAGACAGAGCAGGACCCTGGGCAGAGGATGAACAGGAGACACAGCAGGACCCTGGGCAGAGGAGGAACAGGAGACACAGCAAGACCCTGGGCAGAGGAGGAACTGGAGACAGAGCAAGAAACTGGGCAGAGGAGGAACAGGAGACACAGCAAGACCCTGGGCAGAGGATGAACAGGAGACAGAGCAAGACCCTGGGCACAGGAGGAACAGGAGACACAGCAAGACCCTGGGCAGAGAAGGAACAGGAGACACAGCAGGACCCTGGGCAGAGGAGGAACAGGAGACACAGCAGGACCCTGGGCAGAGGAGGAACAGGAGACACAGCAAGACCCTGGGCAGAGAAGGAACTGGAGACAGAGCAGGATCCTGGGCAGAGGAGGAACAGGAGACACAGCAAGGCCCTGGGCAGAGGAGGAACAGGAGACACAGCAAGACCCTGGGCAGAGAAGGAACAGGAGACAGAGCAGGACCCTGGGCAGAGGAGGAACAGGAGACACAGCAGGACCCTGGGCAGGGGATGAACAGGAGACACAGCAGGACCCTGGGCAGAGGAGGAACAGGAGACACAGCAGGACCCTGGGCAGAGGAGGAACAGGAGACACAGCAGGACCCCGGGCAGAGGAGGAACAGGAGTCACAGCAAGACCCTGGGCAGAGGATGAACAGGAGACACAGCAGGACCCTGGGCAGAGGAGGAACAGGAGACACAGCAGGACCCTGGGCAGAGGAGGAACTGGAGACACAGCAAGACCCTGGGCAGAGGAGGAACTGGAGACACAGCAAGACCCTGGGCAGAGGAGGAACAGGAGACACAGCAGGACCCTGGGCAGAGGAGGAACAGGAGACACAGCAAGACCCTGGGCAGAGGAGGAACTGGAGACAGAGCAAGACCCTGGGCAGAGGAGGAACAGGAGACACAGCAAGACCCTGGGCAGAGGAGGAACAGGAGACACAGCAAGACCCTGGGCAGAGGATGAACAGGAGACACAGCAAGACCCTGGGCACAGGAGGAACAGGAGACACAGCAAGACCCTGGGCAGAGGAGGAACAGGAGACAGAGCAGGACCCTGGGCAGAGAAGGAACAGGAGACACAGCAGGACCCTGGGCAGAGGAGGAACAGGAGACACAGCAAGACCCTGGGCAGAGGAGGAACTGGAGACAGAGCAGGACCCTGGGCACAGGAGGAACAGGAGACACAGCAAGACCCTGGGCAGAGGAGGAACAGGAGACACAGCAAGACCCTGGGCAGAGGAGGAACAGGAGACACAGCAAGACCCTGGGCAGAGGAGCAACAGGAGACACAGCAGGACCCTGGGCAGAGGAGGAACAGGAGACACAGCAGGACCCTGGGCAGAGGAGGAACAGGAGACACAGCAAGACCCTGGGCAGAGGAGGAACAGGAGACACAGCAGGACCCTGGGCAGAGGAGCAACAGGAGACACAGCAGGACCCTGGGCAGAGGAGGAACAGGAGACACAGCAAGACCCTGGGCAGAGGAGGAACAGGAGACACAGCAAGACCCTGGGCACAGGAGGAACAGGAGACAGAGCAGGACCCTGGGCAGAGGAGGAACAGGAGACACAGCAAGACCCTGGGCAGAGGAGGAACTGGAGACACAGCAGGACCCTGGGCAGAGGAGGAACTGGAGACACAGCAAGACCCTGGGCAGAGGAGGAACAGGAGACACAGCAGGACCCTGGGCAGAGGAGGAACAGGAGACAGAGCAAGACCCTGGGCAGAGGAGGAACAGGAGACACAGCAGGACCCTGGGCAGAGGAGGAACTGGAGACACAGCAAGACCCTGGGCAGAGGAGGAACAGGAGTCACAGCAGGACCCTGGGCAGAGGAGGAACAGGAGACACAGCAAGACCCTGCGCAGAGGAGGAACAGGAGACAGAGCAAGACCCTGGGCAGAGGAGGAACTGGAGACACAGCAAGACCCTGGGCAGAGGAGGAACAGGAGACACAGCAAGACCCTGGGCAGAGGAGGAACAGGAGACAGAGCAAGACCCTGGGCAGAGGAGGAACAGGAGACACAGCAAGACCCTGGGCAGAGGAGGAACAGGAGACAGAGCAAGACCCTGGGCAGAGGAGGAACAGGAGACACAGCAGGACCCTGGGCAGAGGAGGAACAGGAGACACAGCAGGACCCTGGGCACAGGAGGAACTGGAGACAGAGCAGGACCCTGGGCAGAGGAGGAACAGGAGACACAGCAGGACCCTGGGCAGAGGAGGAACAGGAGACAGAGCAGGACCCTGGGCAGAGGAGGAACAGGAGACAGAGCAGGACCCTGGGCAGAGGAGGAACAGGAGACACAGCAAGACCCTGGGCAGAGGAGGAACAGGAGACACAGCAAGACCCTGGGCAGAGGAGGAACAGGAGACAGAGCAAGACCCTGGGCACAGGAGGAACAGGAGACACAGCAGGACCCTGGGCAGAGGAGGAACTGGAGACAGAGCAGGACCCTGGGCAGAGGAGGAACTGGAGACAGAGCAGGACACTGGGCAGAGGAGGAACAGGAGACACAGCAGGACTCTGGGCCGTTATCTGCAAAGTAGCTCACAGGCTGAAGTGATTCCTTCTTCATTCATAGCCCACCTAAAAACTGCACTGCAAAGTAGCAGGCTTCTGTGAGCAGCGTCCATCGGATTATGATCTTCTCCGCTGTGTATAAAGCATTCCACATTATCAGGGAAATACCTGCAGGAGAAAGGGCGACAGAGCAAAACATCAGGGCACTGCTCCGAGAGACAGCCATTGCCACAGCGCACCCACTCACCTCACATCACAGGCTGTTAGGTCCCTCTGCTCCACTGACCAGCCACTCCCCATGACGGGAGCCCTGGCCAGGGCTCTACCGAAGTGCTGGCCAGTGCCTGGGGGTTGCGGCACTGGTTCAAAAACATCTGACATTTATATCATGTAGCAAAACGTAATCAGGCAAAAATTGTCCCCGAGCCAAAGAATGGAGACATTAGGACAGGTTTTAAGGAGCATCTTATAAGAGGAGAGAGAAGTGTCGAAGTTTAAGGGAATTCCAGAGCTCAGGGTCTGGGTAGCTGAAGGCACAGCCGCCAATGGTGGGTGCAGGGAGTGGGGATGCGCAATAGGGTTTCAGCAGCAGCTGGGCTGAGGCGGGGGTGGAGATGGCGATGATCCAGAGGATAAGGCGGCCATAGTGATGGAGAGACTATGGGGTCAGAAACTCATCTTGGGGTCAGATTGCCTGTCTGGTACAGCTTGAGGCAGTGGATAGAGAGGGGGATGGGCCAAAGACAATGGAGGACATTGCCGCTCATCCAGGACTAAACATTGGACAAGCAGGTTGGAGGGATCGAGAGAGGTGGTGGAGAAGCAGAGCTGGGTGCTGCCAGTGTACTCTTCACACATCTGTAATAAAAGTAATGGGTTTATTTAAGGTGGAGCGCTCCCTGTACAGTAGTGTGTGTATAGGGTTTATTTAAGGTGGAGCGCTCCCCGTACAGTACAGTGTGTAATGGGTTTATTTAAGGTGGAATGCTCCCTGTACAGTAGTGTGTGTAATGGGTTTATTTAAGGTGGAATGCTCCCTGTACAGTAGTGTGTGTAATGGGTTTATTTAAGGTGGAGCGCTCCCTGTACAGTACAGTGTGTGTAATGGGTTTATTTAAGGTGGAGCGCTCCCTGTACAGTACTGTGTCTAATGGGTTTATTTAAGGTGGAGTACTCCCTGTACAGTAGTGTGTGTAATGGGTTTATTTAAGGTGGAGCGCTCCCTGTACAGTAGTGTGTGTATAGGGTTTATTTAAGGTGGAGCGCTCCCTGTACAGTACTGTGTGTAATGGGTTTATTTAAGGTGGAGTGCTCCCTGTACAGTACTGCGTGTAATGGGTTTATTTAAGGTGGAGTGCTCCCCGTACAGTACAGTGTGTGTAATGGGTTTATTTAAGGTGGAGTGCTCCCTGTACAGTACAGTGTGTAATGGGTTTATTTAAGGTGGAGCGCTCCCTGTACAGTACTGTGTGTGTAATGGGTTTATTTAAGGTGGAGCGCTCCCTGTACAGTAGTGTGTGTAATGGGTTTATTTAAGGTGGAGCGCTCCCTGTACAGTACTGTGTGTAATGGGTTTATTTAAGGTGGAGCGCTCCCTGTACAGTACTGTGTGTAATGGGTTTATTTAAGGTGGAGCACTCCCTGTACAGTAGTGTGTGTAATGGGTTTATTTAAGGTGGAGCGCTCCCTGTACAGTAGTGTGTGTATAGGGTTTATTTAAGGTGGAGCGCTCCCTGTACAGTACTGTGTGTAATGGGTTTATTTAAGGTGGAGCGCTCCCTGTACAGTACTGTGTGTAATGGGTTTATTTAAGGTGGAGCGCTCCCTGTACAGTAGTGTGTGTAATGGGTTTATTTAAGGTGGAGCGCTCCCTGTACAGTACAGTGTGTGTAATGGGTTTATTTAAGGTGGAGCGCTCCCTGTACAGTAGTGTGTGTAATGGGTTTATTTAAGGTGGAGCGCTCCCTGTACAGTAGTGTGTGTAATGGGTTTATTTAAGGTGGAGTGCTCCCTGTACAGTACAGTGTGTGTAATGGGTTTATTTAAGGTGGAGCGCTCCCTGTACAGTAGTGTGTGTAATGGGTTTATTTAAGGTGGAGCGCTCCCTGTACAGTACAGTGTGTGTAATGGGTTTATTTAAGGTGGAGCGCTCCCCGTACAGTAGTGTGTGTATAGGGTTTATTTAAGGTGGAGCGCTCCCTGTACAGTAGTGTGTGTAATGTGTTTATTTACGGTGGAGGGCTCCCTGTACAATAAAGTGTAATGGGTTTATTTAAGGTGGAGTGCTCCCTGTACAGTAGTGTGTGTAATGGGTTTATTTAAGGTGGAGTGCTCCCTGTACAGTAGTGTGTGTAATGGGTTTATTTAAGGTGGAGTGCTCCCTGTACAGTACTGTGTGTGTAATGGGTTTATTTAAGGTGGAGTGCTCCCTGTACAGTACTGTGTGTAATGGGTTTATTTAAGGTGGAGTGCTCCCTGTACAGTACTGTGTGTAATGGGTTTATTTAAGGTGGAGTGCTCCCTGTACAGTACTGTGTGTAATGGGTTTATTTACGGTGGAGGGCTCCCTGTACAGTACTGTGTGTAATGTGTTTATTTACGGTGGAGGGCTCCCTGTACAATAAAGTGTGTGTAATGTGTTTATTTAAGGTGGAGTGCTCCCTGTAGAGTACTGTGTGTAATGGGTTTGTTTAAGGTGGAGCGCTCCCTGTAAAGGGCAATGTGTGTAATGGGTTTATTTAAGGTGGAACGCTCCCTGTACAGTAGTGTGTGTAATGGGTTTATTTAAGGTGGAGTGCTCCCTGTACAGTACTGTGTGCAATGGGTTTATTTAAGGTGGAGCGCTCCCTGTACAATAAAGTGTGTGTAATGGGTTTCTTTACGGTGGAGTGCTCGCTGTACAGTACTGTGTGTATTAGGGTTATTTAAGGTGGAGTGCTCCCTGTACAGTAGTGTGTGTAATGGGTTTATTTACGGTGGAGGGCTCCCTGTACAATAAAGTGTAATGGGTTTATTTAAGGTGGACTTCTCCCTGTACAGTACTGTGTGTAACGGGTTTATTTAAGGTGGCGTGCTCGCTGTACAGTACTGTGTGTAATGGGTTTATTTAAGGTGGAGAGTTCCCTGTACAGTACTGTGTGTAATGGGTTTATTTAAGGTGGAGAGCTCCCTGTACAATAAAGTGTGTGTAATTGGTTTATTTAAGGTGGAGTGCTCCCTGTACAGTACAGCGTGTTTAGTGGGTTTATTTATGGTGGAGCGCGCCTGTACAGTAGTGTGTAATGTGTTTATTTAAGGTGGAGAGCTCCCTGTACAGTAGTGTGTAATGGGTTTATTTAAGGTGGAGAGCTCCCTGTACAATAAAGTGTGTGTAATGGGTTTATTTAAGGTGGAGTTCTCCCTGTACAGTAGTGCGTGTAATGGGTTTATTTAAGGTGGAGCGCTCCCTGTACAGTCCAGTGTGTAATGGGTTTATTTAAGGTGGAGCGCTCCCTGTACAGTACAGCGTGTGTATTAGGTTTATTTAAGGTGGAGTGCTCCCCATACAGTACAGCGTGTTAATGGGTTTATTTAAGGTAGAGCGCTCCCTGTACAGTACTGTCTGTAATGAGTTTATTGAAGGTGGAGTGCTCCCCTACAGTAGTGTGTGTAATGGATTTATTTAAGGTGGAGTGCTCCCTGTACAGCACTGTGTGTAATGGGTTTATTTAAGGTGGAGTGCTCCCTGTACAGTACATCATGTTCTGTGGGTTTATTTAAGGTGGAGCGCTCCTGTACAGTAGTGTGTAATGGGTTTATTTAAGGTGGAGCACTCCCTGAACCGTACAGTGTGTGTAATGGGTTTATTTAAGGTGGAGCGCTCCCTCTACATGCCAGTGTGTAAAGTAGTGTGTGTAATGGGTTTATTTAAGGTGGAGTGCTCCCTGTACAGTACAGCATGTGTATTAGGTTTATTTAAGGTGGAGTGCTCCCCATACAGAACAGCATGTTTAATGGGCTTATTTAAGGTGGAGTGCTCCCTGTATAGTACAGCGTGTGTATTAGGTTTATTTAAGGTGGACTGCTCCCTGTACAGTACTGGGTGTAATGGGTTTATTTAAGGTGGAGTGCTCCCTGTACAGTACAGCGTGTTTAGTGGGTTTATTTAAGGTGGAGCGCTCCCTGTACAGTAGTGTGTGTAATGGGTTTATTTAAGGTGGAGTGCTCCCTGTACAGTACTGTGTGTGTAATGGGTTTATTTAAGGAGGAGCGCTCCCTGCACAGTGCAATGTGTGTAATGGGTTTATTTAAGATGGAGAGCTCCCTGTACAGTACTGTGTGTAATGGGTTTATTTAAGGAGGAGCGCTCCCTGTACAGTACAGCGTGTGTAATGGGTTTATTTAAGGTGGAGTGCTCCCCATACAGTACAGCGTGTTTAATGGGTTTATTTAAGGTGGAGCGCTCCCTGTACAGTACTGTGTGTAATGGGTTTATTTAAGGTGGAGCGCTCCCTATACAGTACAGCGTGTGTATTAGGTTTATTTAAGGTGGAGTGCTCCCGGTACAGTACAGCATGTGTAATGGGTTTATTTAAGGTGGAGTGCTCCCCATACAGTACAGCGTGTTTAATGGGTTTATTTAAGGTGGCACACTCCCTGTACAGTACTGGGTGTAATGGGTTTATTTAAGGTGGAGTGCTCCCTGTACAGTGCAGTGTGTGTAATGGGTTTATTTAAGGTGGCGCACTCCCTGTACAGTACTGTGTGTGTAATGGGTTTATTTAAGGTGGAGTGCTCCCTGTACAGTACTGTGTTTGTAATGGGTTTATTTAAGGTGGAGTGCTCCCTGTACAGTACAGCATGTTTAGTGGGTTTATTTAAGGTGGAGCGCTCCCTGTACAGTAGTGTGTGTAATGAGTTTATTTAAGGTGGAGCGCTCCCTGTACAGTACTGTGTGTAATGGGTTTATTTAAGGTGGAGCGCTCCCTGTACAGTAGTGTGTGTAATGGGTTTATTTAAGGTGGAGCGCTCCCTGTACAGTACAGTGTGTGTAATGGGTTTATTTAAGGTGGAGCGCTCCCTGTACAGTAGTGTGTGTAATGGGTTTATTTAAGGTGGAGCGCTCCCTGTACAGTAGTGTGTGTAATGGGTTTATTTAAGGTGGAGTGCTCCCTGTACAGTACAGTGTGTGTAATGGGTTTATTTAAGGTGGAGCGCTCCCTGTACAGTAGTGTGTGTAATGGGTTTATTTAAGGTGGAGCGCTCCCTGTACAGTACAGTGTGTGTAATGGGTTTATTTAAGGTGGAATGCTCCCCGTACAGTAGTGTGTGTATAGGGTTTATTTAAGGTGGAGTGCTCCCTGTACAGTACTGTGTGTAATGGGTTTATTTAAGGTGGAGTGATCCCTGTACAGTTGTGTATGTAATGGGTTTATTTAAGGTGGAGCGCTCCCTGTACAGTACAGCGAGTTTAGTGGGTTTATTTAAGGTGGAGCGCTCCCTGTACAGTACTGTGTGTAATGGGTTTATTTAAGGTGGAGCGCTCCCTGTACAGTAGTGTGTGTAATGGGTTTATTTAAGGTGCAGTGCTCCCTGTACAGTACAGCGTGTGTATTAGGTTTATTTAAGTTGGAGTGCTCCCCATACAGTACAGCGTCTGTATTGGGTTTATTTAAGGTGGCGCTCTCCCTGTACAGTACTGCGTGTAATGGGTTTATTTAAGGTGGAGTGCTCCCTGTACAGTACTGTGTGTAATGGTTTTATTTAAGGTGGAGTGCTCCCTGTACAGTACAGCATGTGGAATGGGTTTATCTCCCAGGAGTGGGTACTTACTGAGAAGTGCTCCTCCATACAGTCTCACAGACATTTTACTGCTGGATCCATCTTCATCAAAAACTGCGTCATACAGACGCTCGGGAAAGATAAGTGCCTGGAAACAGAGAGACACGCACACATTTACTGATAACATTCAACACTCAGCATCTGCTATGTGTTCCTGTCCCTCTATAGTATAAAGGTACAATCTGGTGTGTGGCACAGTACAGCTGGATCACATCCCCTGTACCACACACACTGTAAAATGGAAAGGTCACAACAATGGAGCAACCCAAAATAACAACAGAAAATGCTGGAAAAACTCAGCAGGTCAGGCAACATCCGTGGAGAGAAATTTGAGTTGACGTTTCGGGTCGAACCCTTCTTCAAAACTGGAAAGAAAAGAAACTAGATCGAAGGCAGGGCTGCGATCAGACAGAAGAATAAAAGAAACAAAAGAAGTAAAAGAGATTAGAAGCTAGACGAGATGGTAATAGGCTGGGATTGGGTGTAAAGTGTACTGGCAGGGCAAAAGATAGCTGGCAGGTGTGAGAGAGAAACAAAAGGAAAGGGGAGGGGGGGAAAGGAGTGGAAAAATTACAAGAAAAAATCAAATAGGGGCCGAGCTTATGATCTGAAATTGTTGAACTCGATATTGAGTCCAGAAGGCTGCAGAGTGCCTAATCGTAAGATGAGGTGCTGTTCCTCGAGTTTACGTTGAGCTTCCATGGAACAATGCAAGAGGCCAAGGACGGTGAGGTCCGAGTGGGAATGGAGCGGTGAATTAAAATGACAGGCGACCGGAAGCTCGGGGTCACCCTTACGGACTGAACGGAGGTGTTCCGCAAAGCGGTCACCCAATCTGCCTTTGGTCTCCCCAATGTAGAGGAGACCGCATCGTGAGCAGCGAATACAGTATACTAGATTGCGAGAAGTACAAGTAAATCGCTGTTTCACCTGGAAGGGGTGTTTGGGGCCCTGGACAGTGGGAAGGGGGGAGGTATAGGGGCAGGTGTTACATCTCCTCCGCTTGCACGGGAAGGTGCCAGGCGAAGGGGAAGGGCTGTTAGGGGTGATAGAGGAGTGGACTAGGGTGTCTCGGAGGGAGCGGTCCCTACGGAATGCTGAAAGGGGAGGGGAGGGGAAGATACGTTTGGTGGTGGGATCACTTTGGAGGTAGCGGAAATGCCGGAGGATGATCCGTTGAATGTGGAGACTGGTGGGGTGAAAGGTGAGGACAAGGGGAACCCTATCGTGGTTCCGGGAGGGAGGGGCAGTGGTGAGGGCAGAAGTGCGGGAGATAGAACTGACACGGTCGAGGGCAGTGTCAACCACGGTAGAGGGGAATCCTCGGTTGCGGAAAAAGGAAGACATGTCTGAAGCACTGGTGTGGAAGGTGGCATCGTCGGAGCAGATACGGCGGAGACGGAGAAACTGGGAGAATGGAATAGAGACCTTACAGGAGGCGGGGTGGGAGGAAGTGTAGTCCAGGTAGCTGTGGGAGTCAGTGGGCTTGTAGTGAATATTGGTCGATAACCTATCCCCAGAGCAACCCATCCTGTCTTTCAGGGCTGGGTGCAGTGGTGGTGGAGACTCGGGTACACACGGACTATATAGTCAGAAAAGTGGAATCCCCACTTCTACAGAAAGAGCATGTCTACAAATAGCGCAGAGATTCCCAGGCTATTGACTTTTATAGGAGCCTCAATTCTCAAATACAACTACAAATGGAAGCATTGAAAGTATAAATGTTTAAAACTGCCAGTTCAGTTTGGAGGTAGGAGATGGTAAAATGAGGTTTAGGGTAGTGCAGTGAGGGAGGGAGACGTGAGTGAGGGAGAGAGACAGCGAGAGAGGGAGGGAGACAGCGAGAGAGGGAGGGAGGCAGCGAGAGAGGGAGGGAGACAGCGAGAGAGGGAGGGAGAGAGGGAGGGAGGGAGGGAGAAAGCGAGAGAGGGAAGGAGACAGTGAGAGAGGGAGGGAGACAGCGAGAGAGGGAGGGAGACAGGGAGAGAGGGAGGGAGACAGTGAGAGAGGGAGGGAGACAGTGAGAGAGGGAGGGAGACAGCGAGAGAGGGAGAGAGACAGTGAGAGAGGGAGGGAGACAGTGAGAGAGGGAGAGAGACAGTGAGAGAGGGAAGGAGACAGTGAGAGAGGGAGGGAGACAGCGAGAGAGGGAGGGAGACAGTGAGAGAGGGAGGGAGACAGCGAGAGAGGGAGGGAGACAGTGGGAGAGGGAGGGAGACAGTGAGAGAGGGAGGGAGACAGTGAGAGAGGGAGGGAGACAGCGAGAGAGGGAGAGAGACAGCGAGAGAGGGAGGGAGACAGCGAGAGAGGGAGGGAGACAGCGAGAGAGGGAGGGAGACAGCGAGAGAGGGAGGGAGACAGCGAGAGAGAGGGAGACAGCGAGAGAGGGAGGGAGACAGCGAGAGAGGGAGGGAGACAGCGAGAGAGGGAGGGAGACAGCGAGAGAGGGAGGATATGCTCTCACTGCAGTCAGGGAGTGGTGGAGACAGAGATGCACTTCCTCACAGCTTGTAGAAAATATCAGGACATAAGGGAGAATTTCTACCCAAAATTCACAAAAATATGCCCGGAATTCAAAAATTTGAATGACGACCAAAAGCTCCCATACCTACTAGGGGAAGAGAGAAATTGCATAACACTAGCGGCACGCTATGTTACAGCTTGCCATAAACAGAGGGACAACCAGCAAATTTAAGAAAAGAGTGTATATAAATTATATGAAAGTATATATTTACACACTCAGGGATATATCTGTTTATACACTGTATGGATAGATCTGTATTTTTGTGAACAAACATGAATGTTTTCGGATGCTTTAGCAACATAACATGTAACTTGTCATGCCAATAAAGCGGTTTGAATTGAATTGAATTGAATTGACAGTGAGAGAGGGAGGGAGCCAGCGAGAGAGGGAGGAAGACAGCGAGAGAGGAAGAGAGACAGGGAGAGAGGGAGGGAGACAGTGGGAGAGGGAGGGAGACAGCGATAGAGGGAGGCAGACAGTGAGAGAGGGAGAGAGACAGCGAGAGAGGGAGAGAGACAGTGAGAGAGGGAGGGAGACAGTGAGAGAGGGAGGGAGACAGCGAGAGAGGGAGGGAGACAGTGGGAGAGGGAGGGAGACAGCGAGAGAGGGAGGGAGACAGTGAGAGAGGGAGGGAGACAGCGAGAGAGGGAGGGAGACAGTGAGAGAGGGAGGGAGACAGTGAGAGAGGGAGGGAGACAGCGGGAGAGGGAGGAAGACAGCGAGAGAGGGAGGAAGACAGCGAGAGAGGGAGAGAGACAGCGAGAGAGGGAGGGAGACAGTGAGAGAGGGAGGGAGACAGTGAGAGAGGGAGGGAGACAGCGAGAGAGGGAGGGAGACAGTGAGAGAGGGAGGGAGACAGCGAGAGAGGGAGGAAGACAGCGAGAGAGGGAGAGAGACAGGGAGAGAGGGAGGGAGACAGTGGGAGAGGGAGGGAGACAGCGAGAGAGGGAGGGAGACAACGAGAGAGGGAGGGAGACAACGAGAGAGGGAGGGAGACAGCGAGAGAGGGAGGGAGACAGCGAGAGAGGGAGGGAGACAGCGAGAGAGGGAGGGAGACAGCGAGAGAGGGAGGGAGACAGCGAGAGAGGGAGGGAGACAGCGAGAGAGGGAGGGAGACAGCGAGAGAGGGAGGGAGACAGTGAGAGAGGGAGGGGGACAGCGACAGAGGGAGGGAGACAGTGAGAGAGGGAGGGAGACAGCGAGAGAGGGAGAGAGACAGCGAGAGAGGGAGGGAGACAGTGAGAGAGGGAGGGAGACCCGAGGGGACTCGGGCCGCAGCCCAGCATTCCATCACCCGGCACAGCCGAGGGGACTCGGGCCGCAGCCCAGCAATCCAGCACCCGGCACAGCCGAGGGGACTCGGGCCGCAGCCCAGCAATCCAGCACCCAAACGGGAACGAGGCACAGCCGAGGTGAGAAAGAAAGCACGGGAAAGGCCCGAGTAGCCAGGCCATCAGGCACAGAGACCTCTGAGGAGAACGGGAGCAACCAGAAGGCTCCCAACCAAGACTGTGAGTACAGGGCCCAGGGAGGGAGACTGAAGCCAGGGAAAGGTCCGAGGAGCCAGGCCGAGACAGAGGCCAAGAGACCTCGGAGGCACCGGGAAACAGCGGCTCACAGACTCAGACCTGGGAAGGGTGAACCCAGGAGCCGAGGCCCAGGGACCACGGGGTCGGAGAGGGGGACCGGGAAAGGTCGCGAACAGGGAGAGGGAAACACCAAACCCGGGGCCCCAGAAAAGCTTATTCTAAGATCAACAATACTTTCTCTACACTGCCAATAATGAGCGAATCAGAAGAGCCACAACAGCCCCCGAGGGACACTGAGAGCAACCGCTTCCAGATTCCCCCCAACACCACAAAAAATGCTATAAAATCGATCAAGCATGAGCAGATGAGAGAAAAACCAGAAACTCTTTTTGCTGACTGGTACAACACTGGGACAAAATGTAACCTCATTTTCTACTCAGATCAGCCAGCGGCTTGGATCACAGCAATAAAATCACACTATACCAGTGTTAAGCTAGAAAAAACCGCTAATGGGTCCAAAATGAAAATTAACACACCAGGAGACAGGGCAACCACGACTGTCAACATGTACAATACCGGAACAATATTAGTGCAAGGCAACCGCGACAACTTTGCAACGGCCTTCAAGACACTGAAAGGAATAACTGAGAGGGGAAGGAACAGCCCCAGAGTGGCTAACAGGGGAAAAGCGACCCACACTCCCCCCAACATTGACAACTTACCAGGAGGAAATCAGCCTGGTCAGGAGGTGAACGAGCCACACAGTTCAAACCAGACACTAACCCCGGGGACCCACAGCCACATGATACAACTGACAAACCCCAGCATAACTACCAGGGAGGAAGCCACACATAGTCCCCCTACCAATTCCAGCTCACCAAGAGAAGAGCAGCATAGCCAGGAAATGAGTGAGCCTTCCAGGGTCGACCAGACACATACCCCGGGATCACACAGCCAGATACAACTAAAAGATAAATTTAATCAATTAGAGATAGAGATGGTTAAACTTAGAGAGGAGTTCCTTAAAATGAATCATGAACAAAAGCAAGAGAGGGAGAGACACAAGAGAGAGCTGAATCTACTTGAGAACCAGGTGAATCTACCTGGGAATCGGGTGAAAGAGCTGCAGGAAAACGAAGAGAGCCATAGAGGAGAGATAACACCATTAGACCAGCAACCAGAGGCTAGAGATAAGACAAGGCAGAGACAGACGGAACGGCTGCACTCCCACACGGAACAACAGCAGCAGACACACAATACAAGGGGTGCCACACAGGCCGACCAGCATACTGAATCTCAATCTTCCCCCACCACCGTGGAACCACAAGCGAGCCGATCACAAGAAGAACGCACACACCAGACACCCCAGCCCAACACACATACTATGAGTCCAGGCGAAAGCCACCAGACAGTAAACACAAACAAGGCTGACATCGTAATACTCATAGACTCAAATGGGAAATTTCTATGGGAGAAAAAGCTCTTCCCTAGAAGTAAAGTAGAAAAGATCTGGTGCCCAACAACAGACAGAGCCATGGGATGGCTGACCAAAACCCGATTAGGCTCCCCACAACACATAATAATGCACACGGGCACAAATGACCTAAAGGCCCAACAGAAAGAGGTAGCAACATCGCTCAGAGCAGTGATTAGGAAGGCAAGCAGCACATTTCCAAACACTAGAATCACTGTTTCCACAATATTGCCGAGAACAGACTTCAACAACAACACAATTCATGAGATAAATGCCAGCATAGCAAGAGACTGCGAATCAAAACACAACGTGCACCTGGCCCAACACCCCACCCTCGATGAGGAATGTCTTTACGACCACGTCCACACCCAAAGGAAAAGAATATCGATCTTTGCTAAAGCCCTGAAGGACGTCGCTTTTAACCGGGTCCATACCCAGACTCCAAGAGGACCCCCCCCCCCGACCACCAGAGATCAGCGGGGTACATATCAGGATCACTACAAAGACCACCACCACACCAACCGAGACCAGAGAGGATCCCCATGCACAACAACAATATCAGACCTGCACCACTCCTGTCCCACAGGGGAACAGGACCGCGGGAGAGATGCACAGGACGTACGCAATACCTCAGACAGAGACAATCCATTAAGAGACAATAAGCAGATGTGCAGCAGCATCTACTTCCGCCTTATGGATCAAGGACTAATTAATAGAAAGAACTGTAACCAAATAGTATTAACTTTTATAGACAACTGAGATGATCTTTTTTTCCCACACTTAGACACGACAAACACGTACCACTCTTTAACCTATCATAGTAAAAGATCAAACTTAACATGAAATCCTTATATATTTCGACCTGGAATATCCAAGGTCTACGCTCTTCAGTGCTCGACGTGAAGAGTAGGACCCCAGAGTTCATAGATGAAACTAAAGATCTAGATATTATCATTTTATAGGAAACTTGGTATAAAGGAAAAGGACACACTGGCTGTCCCCAAGGGTACACTGAGCTGGTGGTCCCCTCCAATAAGTTACCAAGAGTAACCCAAGGCAGAGACTCCGGAGGCATACTGATCTGGTTTAAAACAGAACTTAAGAATTACATCAAATTTATAAAAAAGGGCGAAAACCACATGTGGCTCAAAATTGAGAGGGAGATTATCTCTAACACCCAAGGGCCTAGAAATTGGGTTCTGGTCTTGCCAGGGCTGTAGCGCCAGAAAGTTTGCGCCAGCGGTAATGCGGCAGCGCCCGACGAAAATTCGGGTGCGCCGGGCCCAGACGGCGGCGGGCGCTAAAACCCTCCTTTAGCGCCTCAAAACGGGCGTGAACTTGGGTTTCCCGGCGCTAATCCCCCGCTGCGGCACCCGATGCGGTGCGGCAGGCGGGGGAACTGCAGGCCTCCTCCTCCTGTTAAGGAGGAGCTGCCTGCAGCCGACAACTGTCCGGCGGATTGACCCGACATCTGAGCCCGGCACCTCGGGGAAGTGCCGGGCTCGCATGAGACACTGATCAGGGCCGCGGGGGGGGAATGCAGGAGTCCGGGAAGGGAGGTGCGGGCAGGCGGCCGCCGGGAACGCGGCCGGCCGCCGCTCCACCTTTATGCGCCGGCGCACACTGGGGGAAGACTCTGTTGCCAGAGTCTTAGTTGCGCCTGCCACGGGCGAGGCGGGCGCAACTGAATTTCAGCTTGGGGCCGGGTTACCACGGCAACCGGGACGCTGCGCACACCGATGACGTCATCGGTGCCGGCGCAGCGCTACCGGTCTACCGCCGCGGAAGGGCCCCAGGCAATTTCGGAACCGGCGCCAATTGCAGCGCTAGGCCCTCTAGCACCGCAAAATCGGCGCTAAGGGCACTGAATTTCTAGGCCAAGATGTTTACATTTGTGCACTTTACATCCCCCCAATGGATTCCCCGTACTTTAAAGAGGACACCTTCTCCAACATAGAGGGGGAAATTATCCAATACCAGGCCCAGGGGAAAGTGTTGATCTGTGGGGACCTCAATTCAAGAACGGGCGAAGAACCAGACTTCACCAATAATCAGGGAAACAATTACGTATTCGGGAATAACCACTTTGATATCCCTTCCCTTCCATACAGGCATAACTGCGACAAGCAGACAAATACCAACGGAAAACAGCTCCTACAGCTCTGTCGAAGCCTGGGTCTGTACATTGTCAATGGTAGGTTCACAGGAGACCTCCTAGGAAGGTCGACCTATTGCTCACCTCTTGGCTGCAGCACAGTAGACTATATGATTACAGATTTGGACCCATCCTCTTTCAGAGCATTCACAGGCAAACCACAAATAACACTGTCAGATCACAGTCAAATTACTATGTATCTCAAAAAGACAGAAACAAACAACATAGAAACACAACCCAGTAAACTGTACAACACCAAAAAATCGTACAGATGGGCCAAAAACGACACGGAAAAATACCAGAAAACAATTAGCAATGCATCAACTCAAGCTCTCTTGAACACCTTTCTGGATAACATATACACTCACAATAAAGAAGGCGTAAACCGGGCAGTAAATAACCTAAACAATATTTTTGATAATTTGGCAACAAGTGCAAACTTGAAAGCTAGCAAGAACAAACCCAAAACAAAAAACTATGAAAAATGGTTTGACCCAGATTGCCATAACATGAGGAAAAAACTTAGAAAAATATCAAACCAAAAACACAGACATCCAGAAAACGAGGAATTACGCCTTACTTATTGTCAGACACTAACACAATACAGAAACACACTCAGAACCAAAAAAGAGCAATATATTAAGAATACACTCAGCTCCATTGAGGAATCCATTGATTCCAATTGTTTCTGGGACAACTTGAATACACTACACAAAAAACAACACGACGAATTGGCCATTCAAAATGGGGACACATGGGAAAACCACTTTGAAAAATTATACCAGAAAAACACACTAAGGCCAGAGCAACACCAAATATGCAAAAAACTGGAAAAGCTAGAAATGGCCATAAAAGATAACCAAAACCCGCTAGACTCCATAATAACAGAAAAAGAACTTTTTGAAAAACTCAAGGACCTGCGACCAGGAAAAGCTTGCGGGACAGACGGCATACTAAACGAGATGATTAAACACACAGACGACAAAATGAAACTGGCTATCCTAAAACTCTTCAACTTGGTTCTGAGTGTCGGTTACTTCCCTGATATCTGGAACAAAGGACTCATAATGCCCATATACAAAAGTGGGGACAAAGTCGACCCAAATAACTATCGAGGCATCTGTGTAAACAGTAACCTGGGGAAGGTATTCTGTAGCATCATAAACAAAAGACTTATAAACTTCCTTGAGGAGCACAATGTCTTGAGTAAAAGCCAAATTGGATTCCTGCCAAACTATAGAACATCAGATCATATCTTCACCCTACAGACCCTAACTGACAAACACGTTCACCATAACAAAAGCACAATATACGCATGCTTTACAGATTTCCAGAAGGCTTTCGACTTCATCTGGCATGACGGTTTATTCCTGAAACTTATCAAAAGCGGGGTAGGGGGAAAAACATATGATGTAATTAAATCAATGTATACAAACAACAAATGTGCAGTTAAAATTGGAGACAAACAAACAAAATACTTCCCACAGGGGCGGGGGGTGACGCAGGGCTCGTCAATCTCACCGACACTCTTTAATATTTACATAAATGAATTGGCAAAACTACTTGAACAATCTACAGCACCCGGCCTCACCCTATATGAATCCAAGGTTAAATTCCTCCTCTATGCAGACGACCTGGTTCTGCTGTCACCAACTAAGGAGGGTCTACAGCAGAACCTGGATCTGCTGGAGTCGTACTGCCAGACTTGGGCCCTGACAATAAATCCCCAAAAAACCAAAGTCCTTGTGTTCCAGCAAAGATCCAGACATCAGGGACCCAAAATAAATTTCACACTCGGAACAACCAAAATTGAACAAACCACTAACTACACATACCTGGGCTTAAAAATCAGTTCTACGGGAAACTTCAAACTGGCTGTGAATGAACTGAAAGAGAAAGCAAGAAGGGCTTTCTATGCCATTAAAAAATCAATCCAAATAGAAATCCCAATTAGCATTAGGCTAAAAATTTTCAAATCAGTAATTGAACCAATTGCACTCTATGGCAGTGAGGTATGGGGACCGCTAACACAACAAGAATTTGCAAAATGGGACAAACACCCAATTGAGATTCTACATGCAGAATTCTGTAAAAGTATCCTCCGGACTCAAAGGAAAACAGTAAACAATGCATGCAGGGCGGAACTAGGCCAATATCCATTAATAAACACTATCCAAAAAAGAGCCACCAAATTTTGGAATCACCTACAAATGAGCAACCCCCAATGCTATCACTACGACGCCCTGAAATGCCAAGAGCTGACCATAAAGAAGAATACCCTCAGTCAACTAGTCCTGGGACACAGTGAAGTAACTACTAACACTACTAACAATAACCAGCCCCAGGACAGTGACAGCATAACACAAAGAATTCGACCCAACACAATCGTCGCTAAGCAAAAGGAAAAATATCTGACATATTGGGCAGAAACAACAAAAACCCAAAGCAAACTCAATTGCTACTTGGCCCTAAACAGACAATACAACATAGCTGATTACCTGACCATGGTAAAGGACAGCAAACTGAGAAAAATCCTGACAATGTACAGACTTAGTGAACATAGCCTGGCGATCGAAAAAGGTAGACACAGGCAGACCCGGCTACCAAGAGAGGACAGGATATGCTCTCACTGCAGTCAGGGAATGGTGGAGGCAGAGATGCACTTCCTCACAGCTTGTAGAAAATATCAGGGCATAAGGGAGAATTTCTACCCAAAATTTACAAAAATATGCCCGGAATTCAGAAAATTGAATGACGACCAAAAACTCCCATACCTACTAGCGGCACACTATGTTACAGCTTGCCATAAACAGAGGGACAACCACTAAAGATAAGATAAGAGTATATATAAATTATATGAAAGTATATTTATACACTCAGGGATATATCTGTTTATACACTGTATGGATAGATCTGTATTTTTGTGAACAAACATGAATGTTTTCCGATGCTTTGGCAACATAAGATGTAACTTGTCATGCCAATAAAGCGATTTGAATTGAATTAAATTGAGAGAGGGAGGGAGACAGTGAGAGAGGGAGGGAGACAGTGGGGGAGGGAGGGAGACAGTGAGAGAGGGAGGGAGACAGTGAGAGAGGGAGGGAGACAGCGAGAGAAGGAAGGTGACTGCGAGAGAGGGTGGGAAAAAGTGAGAGAGGGTGACAGTGAGAGAGGGAGAGAAACAACGAAAGTCGGAGGGAGAGACCGAGAGAGGGAGAGAGACAGTGAAAGAGGGAGAGAGCCAGGGAGAGTGGGAGAGAGACAGCGAGAGTGGGAGAGAGACAGCGAGAGTGGGAGAGAGACAGCGAGAGAGGGAGGGAGACAGTGAGAGAGGGAGGGAGACAGTGAGAGAGGGAGGGAGACAGCGAGAGAGGGAGGGAGACAGGGAGAGAGGGAGGGAGACAGCGAGAGAGGGAGGGAGACAGCGAGAGAGGGAGGGAGACAGTGAGAGAGGGAGGGAGACAGCGAGAGAGGGAGGGAGACAGTGAGAGAGGGAGGGAGACAGTGAGAGAGGGAAAGAGACAGCGAGAGAGGGAGGGAGACAGCGAGAGAGGGAGAGAGACAGTGAGAGAGGGGGGGAGACAGTGAGAGAGGGAGGGAGACAGTGAGAGAGGGAGGGAGACAGCGAGAGAGGGAGGGAGACAGCGAGAGAGAGAGAGGGAGACACTGAGGGAGGGTGAGAGAGACAGTGAGAGAGGGAGGGAGACAGTGAGAGAGGGAAGGAGACAGTGAGAGGGAGAGAGACAGTGACAGAGTGGGGAATCCTGCAGTACATTTATTCCCAGAGTGGGGAATCCTGCAGTACATTTATTCCCCGAGTGGGGAATCCTGCAGTACATTTATTCCCTAACTTCAGTCGATACCAGTGGCTCTATATACAAGTGGACAGAAGGCTGACATGGTCTCCTTTGTCTTCGGTAGTCCTACTGCATTAGCGTCCTGTTTCTCTGAGGTTGCATTGTCTCTAAGTGAGAAGGTCCACCCCCAGTGCTTTGTGCCAGTTGTATTGCCAGTAATTGTTTAAAGGGACAATCCAAAAAAGGACCCGTATGGTGGCAGTAAAGATCAGCCACAATCCTCTGCTTTCCCAAGTGTGATCCAAATGTTTCAAGCAGAGACTCGTGTTTCTCACTAACATTTCCCACTCTGTACTGGAAGCACCCATATTGCAAATTATTAACTTGTTATTTATTTAGCGAGGAACTCACTGAGCGATATCAAACAAGAGCTTCTCTCTCCTCCCATCCCACACTATAAAAATCACAGTAATCTCAACAGAAATTATGCTGCCTCACTCCCATCTTTCCCCATCAGCACCACGGCAATGAGCGGTGAGACTGGCAATGAGTGACCATCAGGGAGACGGCGCTGATAAACAGCTCGGTTAACTGTTATAGCCCCTTCATGCAGCCACTCCTAATCTACTGGAATTTTTTGAGGATGTAACTGGTAAAATAGATAAGGGAGAACCAGTGGATGTGGTGTATTTGGACTTTCAGAAGGCTTTCGATAAGGTCCCACATAAGAGATTAGCGTGCAAAATTAAGCCACATGGGATTGGGGGCCAGGTATTGACTTGGATAGAGAACTGGTTGGTGGACAGAAAGCAAAGAGTTGGAATAAACAGGTCGTTTTCCGAGTGGCAGGCAGTGACTAGTGGGGTACCGCAAGAATCAGTCCTAGGACCTGAGCTGTTCACAATATATATTAATGATCTGGACGAGGGAATTGGATGTAATATCTCCAAATTTGCAGACGACACAAAGCTGGGTGGGAGGGTAAGCTGTGAGGAGGATGTCGTGAAACTCCAGTACGATTTGGACAGATTGGGTGATTGGGCAGAAACATAGCAAATGCACTATAATGTGGATAAATGTGAGGTTATCCACTTTGGTGGCAAAAACAGGAAGGCAGATTATTATTTGAATGGCAATAGATTGGGAGAAGGGGAAGTGCAAAGAGACCTGGGTGTTCTTGTGCACCAGTCGCTGAAGGTAAGCATTCAGGTGCAGCAGGTGGTTAAGAAGGCAAATGGTATGTTGGCCTTTGTAGCAAGAGGGTTCGAGTACAGGAACAAGGATGTCTTGCTACAGTTGTACAGGGCCTTGGTGAGACCGCACCTTGAGTATTGTGTTCAGTTTTGGTTGCCTTACCTGAGGAAGGACGTTCTTGCCACGGAAGGAGTGCAGTGAAGATTCACCAGGCTGATACCTGGGATGGCAGGAATGACGTATGAGGAGAGATTGTGTCGATTGGGATTATACTCACTGGAGTTTAGAAGATTGAGAGGGGATCTCATCGAAACCTATAAAATTCTGTCAGGCCTGGACAGACTAGATGCAGGAAGGATGTTTATGATGGCCGGGGTGTCCAGAACCAGGGGTCATAGCCTAAGGATAAGGGGTAAGCCATTTAGGACTGAAATGAGGAGGAATTTCTTCACCCAGAGAGTGGTGAACCTGTGGAATTCTCTGCCACAGAGGGCGGTGGAGGCTAGTTCATTAAATATATTCAAAAAAGAGTTGGATATATTTCTTAAGGCTAAAGGGATCAAGGGATATGGGGAGAAGGCAGGAACAGGGTACTGAATTTGGATGATCAGCCATGATCTCATTGAATGGCGGAGCAGGCTCGAAGGGCCGAATGGCCTACTCCTGCTCCTATCTTCTATGTTTCTATGTTTCTATGTATCTATGAAATTAATGTAGCAGCTGATGTTAAAACAAGTGTAAACTCACCATTACAGCAACAACGCTGAACATGACAGCTGACACCAGCTGCCACAACCTAAAGAGAGTTAAACAAAGCAATTAGTGCACTCAGAGAGAGACACACACACACTGACACACACAGTGACACACACACACACACACACACACAAGGTGACACACACACGCACACAGACACAGTGACACACACAGTGACACACACAATGACACACACAGACACAGTGACACACACACACAGTGACACACACACACAGACACAGTGACACAGACACAGTGACACAGACACACAGACACGCACACACACTGTGACACACACACACACACACAGTGACACACACACACACAGTGACACACACACACAGACACAGTGACACAGACACAGTGACACAGACACACAGACACGCACACACACTGTGACACACACACACACAGTGACACACACACACACATTCTGACACACACACACACGGGGAGGGCTCACAACCAGGCACAAGTCACATAATCTTCATTACAACAGAACAGAGATTAAGATTCTTATTGTTACCACGTTGTTATTTTGTGGATTTTTTTTGGTTATTCTGCCCCTTTTGACAATTAGGGCTGATCGATGGACAGACAGAAATAAGGAACGACACCAAGTGACTCTGCTCCATCCTGTAACTGGGCGTGTTATGGGGGAGCCCTGTGGCCATCAGGGACCCTGTGTAGTGCGGCACCAGGAGCAGCAGTCAGGACCCTGTACCAGCAGAGGGCAGCATGTTCCCCATGAACACTCAGCCTCCACACCCCACTCATCCTCACTTTAATACTTTGTGTTAAGAATTGGATTTTATTTTTAAATTATGTTTTTTTTAGGTGTTTTGACTCCCAAATGCAGGGCCAGGCTTAGCTATGATGCTTCTTATGGTTGAATATCTCTCCTACAGTCACTGTCCAAACATGTACACAAACAATGGAGCCATGGGCAAAATACCAGAGAGCTGATGGAACTGACTGCGGGACTCACTCTGTACCCACTGCAAGGGCAGTAAGGATGGGGCGTCCCTATCTCCCAGAGTGGTAGACTCTCCTCCTCACTCCCCACTTCATGGGTACATCCTCAGGTCCCTTTTGCAGACGGTGAGTCTTGGACTGTGCTGGACTCTGGAATGTAAGCACTCTTTCTAATTGAAACAATCGGTCCCATCGTGTACCTCGTGACAGTGACGAACATGGCAAATACCCGCAGCCGGACTTGATGGGAATAAACGTAGCGGGTCAGGGCTAGAGGGGAGACCCTACACACTCGTCAATCACAGCCAACAGCTCAGTGCGTTGTCTCAGGGAGGACAGGGAGGAGGTGCGGAAACAGCCCTCGATATCATATCAGCGCAGGAGCCTCACTGAGCCTGCACTTACTAAATCATCACATTTTATTTAATGTTAAAAGTTGTACCTGAGACCCAACGGTTCTCGCATAGCGAATTTCATTTCATTTCCCAGTACTTGACTGATCTGGAAAAGAAGAGCTGAGTATTAGGCAATTCAGGGACCTCCATACATCTGGCATCGAACCGTTGCAAGCACAGCCTTCATCCTGTTTGGTTTGCGAATACATTTTCTCTCCTTTCTGTAATGATCAATAACATGTCATTCTATAGTGGACACTAGGTGGAGCCGTAGAGCTGTGTAGAGCTGTATATAGCTGTATGTATATAAGACTACACTACCCAGCTGTATAGATATTAAGACTACATTACCCATGAGGCACTAGGCTACCCACAAAGCAACAGTCAAGATGGCAGCCTGCGCACAGGAGCACACATGTTGCATCTCTACAGATACTGTACCTGGAGAACGTGTGCTGAATAAATGACTAGCTAGAAGCTAGCTGTGTTCATAATAAGAATGTCTATTTATTAATGAACATAACATGGTACCAGGATGGTGACGATCTGCTGAAAATTGTGAAAAGCGACATGGAAAATTTGAAGCCACCAGAGCGTTTGAATCTCAAGGGAAATGTCGACTACAATTGGCGGATTTTTAAACAACAATTCGAACTCTACATTGCAATCATCAGATTCGGTACGAAGCCAGACGCAAGGAAGATAGCGTTGCTGCTTACGGTTGCAGGCCCACAGGTGATAGAGGTATTTAATACATTTGTATTTAATCCAGAGGAGAACAGCGAAAAATTAGAAGATGTGCTAAAAAAATTTGATGCACATTGCTCTCCCAAAAAGAATGAGACGTATGAAAGTTACATCTTCCGTTCTCGGACACAGCAACAAAATGAGACTTTTGATAGCTTTACAACTGATCTGAAACTGAAAGCACAGACATGTAATTTCTCTGAGCTGAAATCATCCATGATTCGTGACCAGATTGTGTTTGGTATTCATGATAAAAAAAGTCAGGGAACGTCTGTTGAGAGAAACCGAACTAAATTTGGAAAATGCAGTGAAAATATGCCAAGCCAGCGAGCTAGCTCGAAAGCACGCGAAGACTTTCAGTGAAATCAATAATGATGCAATTGTAATGAGTGATAATGCTGCTGTCGGTGCTGTGTCGTATAAGGGGAAGAAACATGGGCAGAACAGAAATGAAAAGCAATCGGAGGATGACATTTTTAATTGTAAACGCTGTGGTTACAAACACCAGTTAAGACAATGCCCAGCGTTTTAAATGTGCACAAAGTGTAATGGAAAGAATCACTTTGCCAAACAATGCTTTTCAAAAGTAAAAACAACGAAAGGGCAACAAGTTAATGTGATTGAGGACACTGATTTAAGTGAGACATTTGTTGTAGGAATGGTGTCATGTGACGATATCAAAAAAGATACAGAAAATGTGCAGCCCTCAGAAATGGACAATGCTGAACATAAAGTCAATGCAGTAAAAGAGGACAAATGGATGATCCCACTGCAGGTAAATGGAGCATTAGTTACATTGAAACTGGACACTGGGGCAAAAGCAAACTTAATCAGTATGAGTGACATAAAAAATATGAAAGAAAAGCCCAAAATACAGAAAAAGTCAGTACTACTGAAGAGCTATAATGGACAGAAAATAGATAGCTTAGATGTATGCAGACTTAAAGTGACAGTCAAAGACAAAGTGCATCATCTCATGTTTTCTGTTGTGGCTGAAAGACTTGATTCGATACTAGGTGACAAAGCTTGTGAAGACTTAGAACTGGTCAAGAGAGTCTACCGTATAAAATGTGCCATAAGCAGACCAGATGACTCAGGTGATGAAGCAGAGAGCCCATCAAGGATGAAAAGGCCAAAGGGTATCCATGTCTTCAAAAAGCCTAGTTTCTCCAAGAAGAAAGAAAAAGACTTTAAGGTCAAAGAGAAGCCAAAGGAAGAAAAGCACAAAGAGGAAAAACACAAGGAGGAAAAGTCCAAAGATATAACCGCAGCAGATGTTGTTAAGCAGTGGAAAGAGAAAAAGAAAAAGAAGAAGCCTGCACCAGAGCAGAAAGCAGTTCCGGTGGTTACTCCTTCTTCCCTCAGACCAATCATTGGTGTTCCATTAGCCGAGGCTGCTGAGAGGACTATGCTGTATGATGGGATCCAGCTGCCAGCAGTTTTTCGAGAGTGCATTGAATACATTGAGAGTTATGGCATGAAGAGTGAACGAAACACTGAAACCCTCTCCAAGCAAAGATCGCAAGGAGACCTCGATCTATACAAGAGCAGATTGATGACAATGCCGCAACTGCATCTTGTCAATCACCGCCAGAACAATCTCATGAAGACACATCAGACTTACCCGTGTTAAGAAGATCCACACGTGAAGTAAAAAAGCCTGGTAGACTTAATCTTTCAGTACAATGTAAAGCTTTGAAAATGTGTTGACTGTTTTGAAAATGTTTATGTTTATAGAGCACTAACAAAAGTGTTACTGATATTATCTTTATTGTTTTCTTGAAAGTTGATTGATATTGATTTTGTTAAACCTCAAAGAAAGGGGGATGTAATGATCAATAACATGTCATTCTATAGTGGACACTAGGTGGAGCCGTAGAGCTGTGTAGAGCTGTATATAGCTGTATGTATATAAGACTACACTACCCAGCTGTATAGATATTAAGACTACATTACCCATGAGGCACTAGGCTACCCACAAGGCAACAGTCAAGATGGCAGCCTACACACAGGAGCACACATGCTGCATCTCTACAGATACTGTACCTAGAGAACGTGTACTGAATAAATGACTAGCTAGAAGCTAGCTGTGTTCATAATAAGAATGTCTATTTATTAATGAACATAACACTTTCTAGGGATTTCTCCACCCAAAAGGATGGCCAGCACGCTGCACCCTGCACCCCTGCTGACACACTCTGAGGTTGGCCGTGACCTGCACCCAGACCCCAGACTGTCTGAGGTTAGCCGTGACCTGCACCCAGACCCCAGACTGTCTGAGGTTGGTCGTGACCTGCACCCAGACCCCAGACTGTCTGAGGTTGGCCGTGACCTGCACCCAGACCCCAGACTGTCTGAGGTTGGCCGTGACCTGCTCCCAGACCCCTGACACTGTCTGAGGTTGGCCCTGACCGGCTCCCAAACCCCTGCTGACACTGTCTGATGTTGGTCCTGACTGGCTCCCAGACCCCAGACACAGTCTGAGGTTGGTCCTTGTTGTATGAACGCATTCAAGCATAGAATCAGGCAGACAGGCTTCTAACTGCGATGTTCTCTTTATTGGTAAAATGGCCGACTGCAGCTTTCCCGGGTAATTCCCATAATGCAATGCACATTACATTACCGTATTAACTGGTGTTAAACTCGCACATTACATTACCGTATTGACTGGTGTTAAACTCGCACATTACATTACCGTATTGACTGGTGTTAAACTCGCACATTACATTACCGTATTGACTGGTGTTAAACTCGCACATTACATTACCGTATTGATTGCTGTCAAACTCGCAATCAATACACGACAGTCCTGACCGGCTCCCAGACCCCAGACTGTCTGAGGTTGGCCCTGACCTGCTCCCAGACCCCAGACTGTCTGAGGTTGGCCCTGACCGGCTCCCAGACCCCTGACTGTCTGAGGTTGGCCCTAACCTGTACCCAAACCCCTGACACTGTCTGAGGTTGGCCCTGACTGACTCCCAGACCCCAGACTGTCTGAGGTTGGCCCCGACCTGCTCCCAGACCCCACACTGTCTGAGGTTGGCCCTCACCGGCTCCCAGACCCCAGACTGTCTGAGGTTGGCCCTGACCGGCTCCCAGACCCCAGACTGTCTGAGGTTGGCCCTGACCGGCTCCCAGACCCCTGACTGTCTGAGGTTGGCCCTCACCGGCTCCCAGACCCCAGACTGTCTGAGGTTGGCCCTGACCGGCTCCCAGACCGCAGACTGTCTGAGGTTGGTCCTGACCGGCTCCCAGACACCTGACACTCTCTGAGGTTGGCCTTGACCGGCTCCCAGACCCCTGCTGACACTGTCTGGGGTTGGCCCTGACCGGCTCCCAGACCCCAGACTGTCTGAGGTTGGCCCTGACCGGCTCCCAGACCCCAGACAGTCTGAGGTTGGCCCTGACGGGCTCCCAGACCTCTGCTGTCACTGTTTGAGGTTGGCCGTGACCTGCATCCAGACACCAGACTGTCTGAGGCTGGCCCTGACCTGCTCCCAGACCCCAGACTGTCTGAGGTTGGCCCTGACTGGCTCCCAGACCCCAGACTGTCTGAGGTTGGCCGTGACCGGCTCCCAGACCCCAGACTGTCTGAGGTTGGCCCTGACCGGCTCCCAGACACCTGATACTGTCTGAGGTTGGCCCTGACCGGCTCCCAGACCCCAGGCTGTCTGAGGTTGTCCCTGATCGGCTCCCAGACCCCAGACTGTCTGAGGTTGGCCCTGACTGGCTAAAAGACCCCAGACTGTCTGAGGTTGGCCCTGACCTGCTCCCAGACCCCTGACACGGTCTGAGGTTGGCCCTGACCAGCTCCCAGACCCCTGACACTGTCTGAGGTTGGCCCTGACCGGCTCCCAGACCCCTGGCACTGTCTGAGGTTGGGCCTGACCTGCTCCCAGACCCCTGACACGGTCTGAGGTTGGGCCTGACCGGCTCCCAGACCCCTGACACTGTCTGAGGTTGGCCCTGACCGGCTCCCAGACCCCTGGCACTGTCTGAGGTTGGCCCTGACCAGCTCCCAGACCGCTGACACTGTCTGTGGTTGGCCCTGATCGGCTCCCAGACCCCAGACTGTCTGAGGTTGGCCCTGATCGGCTCCCAGACCCCAGGCTGTCTGAGGTTGGCCCTGACCTGCTCCCAGACCCCAGACTGTCTGAGGTTGGCCCTGACCGGCTCCCAGACCCCAGACTGTCTGAGGTTGTCCCTAACCAGCTCCCAGACCCCAGACTGCCTGAGGTTGGCCCTCACCGGCTCCCAGACCCCTGACACTGTCTGAGGTTGGCCCTGACAGGCTCCCAGACCCCAGACGCTGTCTGAGGTTGGTCCTGTCTGGCTCCCAGACCGCAGACTGTCTGAGGTTGGCCCTGACCTGCTCCCAGACCCCAGACTGTCTGAGGTTGGCCCTGACCTGCTCCCAGACCCAAGGCTGTCTGAGGTTGGCCCTGACCGGCTCCCAGACCCAAGACTGTCTGAGGTTGGCCCTTACCAGCTGCCAGACTCCTGACTCTCTGAGGTTGGCCCTGACCGGCTCCCAGACCCCAGACTGTCTGAGGTTTGCCGTGACCTGCTCCCAGACCCCAGACTGTCTGAGGTTGGCCCTGACCTGCTCCCAGACGCCTGACTGTCTGAGGTTAGCCCTGACCTGCTCCCAGACCCCAGACTGTCTGAGGTTGGCCGTGACCTGCTCCCAGACCCCAGACTGTCTGAGGTTGGCCCCGACCGGCTCCCAGACCCCAGACTGTCTGAGGTTGGCCGTGACCTGCTCCCAGACCCCAGACTGACTGAAGTTGGCCCTGACCGGCTCCCAGACCCCGGACACTGTCTGAGGTTGGTCCTGACCTGTTTATTCAGCTTGTTAATGGAGCGTTAGTGTTTATTGATTTTTTTTTTCGCTCCTGGGATGTGGGCGTCAGTGACAAGGCCAGCATTTATTGCCCATCCCTAGTTGCCCTTGAGAAGGTGGTGGTGAGCCGCCTTCTTGAACCACTGCAGTCCGTGTGGTGAAGGTACTCCCACAGTGCTGTTAGGGAGGGAGTTCTAGGATTTTGACTCAGCGACGATGAAGAAACAGCGATATACTTCTAAGTCAGGATGGTGTGTGACTTGGAGGGGAACTTGGAGGTGGTGATGTTCGCATGTGCCTGCTGCCCTTGTCCTTCTTGGTGGTAGAGGTCGCGGGTTTGGGAGGTGCTGCCGAAGAAGCCTTGGCGAGTTGCTGCTGTGCATCTTGTAGACGGTTCACAGTGCAGCCACGGTACACCGGTGGTGGAGGGAGTGAATGTTTAATGTGGTGTCGAGCTTCTTGAATGTTGTTGGAGCTGTACTCATCCAGGCAAGTGGAGAGTATTCCATCACACTCCTGACTTGTGCCTTGTAGATGGTGGAAAGGCTTTGGGGAGTCAGGAGGTGAGACACTCACCGCAGAATACCCAGCCTCTGACCTGCTCTTGTTGCCACAGTATTTATGTGGCTGGTCCAGTTAAGATTCTGGTCAATGGTGACCCCCAGGATGTTGATGGTGGAGGATTCGGCGATGGTTATGCCGCTGAATGTCGAAGAGTGGTGGTTAGACTCTCGCTTGTTGGAGATAGTCATTGTCTGGCACTTGTGTGGTGTGAATGTTACCGGCCACTTATCAGCCCAAGCCTGAATGTCGTCCAGGTCTTGCTGCATGTGGGCATGGACTGTTTCATTATCTGAGGAGTTGCAAATGGCACTGAACACTGTGTAATCATTAGCGAACACCCCGACCTTATGATGGAGAGAAGGTCATTGATGAAGCAGCTGAAGATGGTTGGGCCTAGGACACTGCCCTGAGGAACTCCTGCAGCGATGTCCTGGGGCTGTGATGATTGACCTTCAATCACCACAACCATCTTCCTTTGTGCTAGGTATGACTCCAGCCAGTGGAGAGTTTCCCCCCCGATTCCCATTGACTTCAGTTTTACCAGGGCTCCTTGAAGCCACACCCAGTCAAATGCTGCCTTGATGTTAAGGGCAGTCACTCTCACCTCACCTCTGGAACTCAGCTCCTTTGTCCATGTTTGGACCAAGGCTGTAATGAGGTCGGGAGCCGAGTGGCCCTGGCGGAACCCAAACTGGGCATCAGTGAACAGTTTATTGGTGAGTAGGTGCTGCTTGATACCACTGTCGATGACACCTTCCATCATTTTGCTGATGATTGAGAGTAGACTGATGGGGCGGTAATTGCCTGGATTGGATTTATCCTGCATTTTTTTGTGGACAAGTCATACCTGGGCAGTTTTCCACATTGTCGGATAGATGCCAGTGCTGTAGCTGTACTGGAATAGCTTGGCTAGAGGCGCGGCTAGTTCTGGAGCACAAGTCTTCAGCATGACAGCCGGGATGTTATCGGAGCCCATAGCCTTTGCTGTATCCAATGCGCTCAGTCGTTTCTTGATATCACGTGGAATGAATCGAATTGGCTTCTGTGGTGGTGGAGACCTCAGGGGTAGGCCTATATGGATCATCCACTCGGCACTTCTGGCTGAAGATGGTTGCAAATGCTTCAGCCTTGTCTTTTGCACTCACCATCATTGAGGATGGGGATGGCTGCAGTGTGAACCATCTACAAGATGCACTGCAGCAACTCGCCAAGGCTTCTTCGGCTCCCAAATCCGCGACCTCTTCCACCTAGAAGGATAAAGGCAGCAGGCACATGGGAATACCACCACCTCCAAGTTTCCCTCCAAGTCACACACCATCCTGACTTAGAAGTATATCACCGATCCTTCATCATTGCTGGGTCAAAATCCTGGAACTCCCTCCCTAACAGCACTGTGGGAGTACCTTCACCACATGGACTGCAGCGGTTCAAGAAGGTGGCTCACCACCACCTTCTCAAGGACAACTAGGGATGGGCAATAAATGCTAGCCTTGCCAGCGACGCCCACATCCCATAAGCAATTAAAAAAAATATTCATGTAGCCTCCTCCTCCCGTTAGTTGTTTAATGGTCCACCACCATTCACGACTGGACGTGGCAGTACTGCAGAGCTTTGATCTGATCCATTGATTGTGGGATCGCTTAGCTCTGTCTATAGCATGCTGCTTCCACTGTTTAGCATGCATGTAATCCTGTGTTGCAGCTTCCCCAGGTTGGCACCTCATTTTTAGGTACGCCTGGTGCTGCTCCTGGCATGCTCTTCTATACTCCTTATTGAACCAGCGTTGGTCTCCTGGCTTGATGGTAATGTTAGAGTGAGGGATATGCCGGGCCATGAAGTTACATATTGTGGTGGAATATAATTCTGCTGCTGATGTCCCACAGCGCCTCATGGATGCCCAGTTTTGAGCTGCTAGATCTGTTCTGAAACTATCCCATTTAGCACGGTGGTAGTGCCACACAACACGATGGAGGGTGTCCTCAGTGTGAAGACGGGACTTCCTCGCCACAATGACTGTGTGTTGGTCACTGCTGTCAATGCTGTCATGGACAGATGCATCTGCGACAGGTAGACTGGTGAGGACGAGGTCAAGTAGGTTTTTCCCTCGTGTTGGTTCTCTCACCACCTGTCGCAGGCCCAGACTGGCGGCTATGTCCTTCAGGACTCGGCCAGCTCGGTCAGTAGTGGTGCTACCGAGCCACTCTTGGTGATGGATATTGAAGTCCCCCACCCAGAGTACATTCTGTGCCCTTGCTACCCTCAGTGCTTCTTCCAAGTGGTGTTCAACATGGAGGAGTACTGATTCATCAGCTGAGGGAGGGTGGTAGGTGGTAATCGCAGGAAGTTTCCATTCCCACGCTTGACCTGAAACCTCAGATGAGTGATCAGATGGGTTTTTACGAAAATCTGATAGTTTCATGGTCACCATTACTGATTTATTGAATGAGCTGCCGCGGTGGGATTTGAACTCATGGGGTGCGATTTTCTGATGTCGGAGGAGGCGGGTTTGGAGGTGGGAAAGGCGGGAAAATCAGAATCAATGAGGGCGGGTTCAGAACCCGCCTCCGCGGGGTTTTGCTGGTGCCGGTTTTGGAGGTTGGGAAACGGTCCCACCTCCAGCTGGCCATAGCGCTAGTTAACATTATTAAATGCTCGTTAAGGGCCTCGCTAAGCCTATTTTGAGAGGCCCTCGTGATTTTTCGAGCATTTCGGCGTGTTCCACGCACCTCCTAAAACACGCCAGCTAAACCTGGCGGGTTGACTCGTGGGTGGTCTCACAGCTACAGGTCCAACAAGACATTGTTTAATTCATCAAGGATTACTCGCAGGTGCCAGAGCTTTGCTTTAAAAGGTCTTTGAGCACTTTTAGAAGGCCTTCCGAAGTCGGAGGTGTTGCAGCTTGACTCCATCAACTGTGGGACCTCCTTGGAAGACCCTCTCCCCGCTTGCAATGAGCGCTTCTCCACCAGAGGCATCTGCAAGCAGCATGAAAACCGTTCGTTTTCTATCTCCATGGACCTCAGATGAGGATGAGGAGCATCCAGGGCAGCAGCAGAACCAGGCAGCTCAGGAGCAACAGCAGCAGGAGCCCCAACTTCCTGCTCAGGCAGCTCAGCAGCAACAGCAGCAGGAGCCCCAACCTCCTGCTCAGCCACCTGATGCTGCACAGGGCAGAAGGCGCCAGCGCATCGAGGCACCGCGCCGCAGGAGATACCCCCGACAGAGGGTTTACAGACAGAGGATGAGCTACCTCAACATGAGTGAGCAGCAGTGCCAAAGGAGGCTGAGACTTTTGCGAGAGGTTGTCCGAGAGATCTGCGGCCTGCTGCAGTAAGACCTGGTGCCTAGAGGAACGGGTGGACACCCCTTACCAGTGGCTGTCAGAGTCACCACCACACTCAACTTCTTTGCCTCAGGCTCCTTCCAGGAATCATCAGCAGACATCAGCGGCATCTCCCAGTCGGCCCCCCACAGTTGCATCATGCAGGTTACCAATGCCCTTTTTGCAAAGGTCCACAATTACATCCACTTCTCAAGGGATCAAGCAAGTGTAATTGCACGTTCAGTTGGCTTTGTAAATATGGCAGGCATGCCAATGAAGCAGGGCATCATAGACTGCACACAAGTCACTCTTAGGGCACCCCATCACAACCCAGCTATCTCTGTCAACCGCAAAGGCTTCCACTCCCTCAATGTACAGCTGGTGTGTAAGCACAAGAAGGAGATTTTGCATGTTTGCGCCAAGTTCTGTGGTAGTTGCTGTAGTGTATGTACCTTTAAGAGAGAACTACTTTTACAGCTCCTGTATACTGTAGTACCGGCAGTGACCACACCTGTATATAAGCCTTGAGCAGGCATCTGTACTGTCAGTCTTTAGACTACCATTCTCCAGTAAACACCTGTTGATTGTTAATTTACAGCCTCCGTCTAGTTATTGGAAAACACCATACTTTAAGAATCACGGATTCAACAGTGGCGACGAGTTCGATTCGAATCTACCTGCAACTCTGCATTTCCTTCAAGGATTCGCTCCGGGAGGACGGTGGAAGAAAGTCGAGGCCAGAAGCACGGGCGTCGACCACGAGCAACCGCCCAGTCATCCGGCAGAGAGTGAACATCGCAGGGGAGGCTGTTGAGAGCTGGGCTTGGTTCTCCAGCCACGACGATCCAGCAACAGACTGGCAACAGGTACAGCGCAGACCCTTCCCAGACAGTGGCAGCTGGAGCCGACCGCGGCACAGAAAAGGCCGAGCAGCGTCGACGGGGTAAGAGAGAGGGTGAAGCGCACAGGGCGCAGCCAGGGGTTGAAGACCGAGCGGCGTCGACGGAAAACAAAAAGAGAGAGAGGGTAAAGCACAGCCGGGGTTCAGGACCGAGCGGCGGCAACGAGAGAGGCGCACAGGAGAACGTGCAGAGCGCAGCCAGGGCTCAAGGGCTGAGCAGCGTCCGTGGGAAAAGAAAGGAAGCGCGGGAGACGCCATTGAGCCGCGGAGAAGAAGGGAGAGCGCGGGAGACGCCATTTTCGATGCCACAGCGGAGAAGAAGGGCGAGCGCGGGAAGAAAGGAAAGTGCGGGAGACACCATTTTAGACAGTTTAACCACACCCAGGGATGCCGAAGAGTGGCAGTGTCACTGCGTTCGACAATGAAGTCGAAGATTGGGCGACATATGTGGAACGCATTGAGGTGTACTGCAAGGCGAATGAAGTGCCAGATGCTAGGAAAGCACTGGTTTTGTTGAATTCCATGGGTGCAAAAACTTATGGCTTACTGCGAAACCGATAACCCCAGAGAAGCCAGTGGATAAGAATTCCGAAAGCATAGTGGAAATCCTACAGGACCACTTAAGCCCCACACCGCTGCTGATAGCAGAAAGATTTAAGTTCCACAAAAGGAACCAGCATAAAGACGAAAGTAATGCTGAGTAATTAACGGAACTGCGCAAGCTATCGAAACACTGCCAGTTTGGATTGGGACTAGCAGATACGTTAAGGGACAAGTTTGTGTGTGGGCTTCAAAGTGAAGGAACCCAGAAACGGCTTCTATCAGAAAAGGATCTTACGCTGGACAAGGCTTTCAGCATGGCAGTATCACACGAAGCAGCCGCACGGGGCGCTGCAGAGATACAACGGAGACCGCAAGAATATGGCACCAATGAAATGTCATATGGAGCAGGGAAGTGTTATCGCTGCGGCAGAACAACACACGACCAGAAGGATTGTTGGTTCAAGGACCAAGTGTGCAGACAGTGTGGAAAAGCAGGACACATAGCAAGAGTCTGCAGGTCAGGAAAGAAAACCAGCAGCAAGAAATCTCCACAGGAGAAGTACAAAAAAGTACAAAAGGTGATGGACAGTAGTTCAGACGAACAGAAAAGTGATACAGACTCCGGAAGCAAGGAGCTGGGTTGTCTGAAACTAAATAAGGTAATCAAATTGGAGGATCACCAGACTATCTGGGTCACGCTCAAGATCGACGGAGTCCAAGTGAAAATGGAATTGGACACAGGATCAGCTCTAACAGTCATAAACCGAAGGGACTACAAGCGGCTATTTTCACATATACCCTTGAAAGCTACAGAGATTGTCTTGAAGACGTACACGGGGCAAAAAGTCTACCCCAAAGGAAAAATAAGGGTGAACATGATATACAAAGGCCAGGAAATACCCAAAATGGACCTATATGTATTGCCAGATGGAGGACCACCACTGCTAGGACGTGAATGGATCCGGAAGATACAATTAGATTGGCATTCCATACAGGCACTGAAGGTTGAAGCCAAAAAGCATGACAACGTCACACCTGGACGACTGTCAAAAATGCTAACTGACACACAAGAAGTGTTCCAGGAGGGACTCGGAACACTAAAAGGCATAACAGCGACAATTAAAATAGAGGAAAATGCAAGCCCAAAGTTTTTTAAGGCCAGACCGGTGCCTTATGCGATCCGACCAGCCGTCAAAGCAGAGCTGGAAGGTTTGGAACGTTCAGGAGTACTGTCCAAAGTGGACTGGAGCGAGTGGGCTACACCCATCGTTCCTGTAATGAAGAGGTCGTTGAGTAATACGCCTGGGGAACCAAAGAAGGTCCGCATCTGTGGGGATTTTAAGGTGACAGTGAACCCAGTCCTGCACACGGTACAATATCCGCTTCCACGGATTGAGGATATTTTCGCCTCACTATCTGGAGGTACACGCTTCACTAAGATTGATCTGGCCCAGGCGTACCTGCAAATGGAGGTAGAAGAAGCCTCGAAACAATACCTCACGATCAACACTCATAAAGGTCTCTACCAATACAACTGGCTGGTGTTCGGGGTAGCATCGGCTCCGGCTATTTGGCAAAGGGCGATGGATCAAGTCCTGCAAGGGATTCCAGGGACCCAGTGTTATTTGGACGACATCCTGGTCACGGGCGAAAATGACAGTGATCACCTCGCCAACCTGGAGAAGGTGCTCACTAGATTAAAGGAATATGGGCTACGAGCTAATCGCCACAAGTGCGAGTTTTTCCAGAAGCAGATCTCGTATTGTGGCCATGTTATTGATGAAGAGGGGTTACATAAGTCCCCTGAAAAGATTGAGGCAGTAGTCAAGGCTCCAGCACCGGAAAATGTGTCACAACTGAGGTCGTTCCTCGGGCTGGTGAACTACTACCATAAGTTCTTACCAAATTTGTCTACAGTATTACACCCACTGAACACCCTACTGCAAACGGGGGTACCATGGAAGTGGAATGACGAATGTAAATGAGCTTTCCAGAAGTGCAAAGAATTGATCACATCAAAAGAGGTGTTGGCCCATTTCAACCCAGCACTACCAATTCGGTTGGCGTGTGATGCATCACCCTATGGTATTGGAGCGGTGCTTTCACACAAATTCCCAGATGGGTTGGAGAGGCCAGTAGCCTTTGCGTCTTGGTCACTAACCTCAGCCGAGCGCAACTACGCCCAGATTGACAGGGAGGCCCTCATCCTAGTATGGGGAGTAAAAAAATTCAACCACTATCTGCATGGGCAGAAGTTCACCTTGCTGACTGACCACCAACCACTTGTCTCCATCTTTAATCCAAAGAAGGGCGTTCCGGTGATGACTGCACAACGGCTACAAAGATGGTCCCTTTTTCTAGGGGCGAACCAATATGAAATAGAGTATAAGGGCACGAAACAGCATGGAAACGCTGATGGGCTATTACGCCTGCCACTGCCTACTGTGGAGGAAGCACCAGCAGTGGACCCTATCGAAATATTTTAATCGTCGATAATTGAACGCTTGCCAGTAACTAATGTGGATATAGAGAAGGAGACCCGAAATGATCCGACACTGTCTCGGGTATATGATTTGACGGTGAAGGGGTGGCCAACACATGGCGACTCACTGTTGCCAGCATTCTCATCCAGAAGAGAACAGCTGTCAGTATGCCAGGGGACAGTGATGTGTGGATCCCGAGTGGTAATTCCACCCAAGTTAAGGGAGAGAGTGCTCAATGAACTTCACGAAGGCCATCTGGGAGGGGTGAAAATGAAAAGCCTTGCTAGGGCTTATGTGTGGTGGCCGAGGATCGATCAACAAATCGAGGACCTAACAAAGAGCTGCTCAGGATGCCAGAAGGTCCAAAATGCACCACCACATGCCCCTCTACACCCATGGGAGTGGCCATCCTCTCCATGGCAACGGGTGCATACTGATTTTGCTGGTCCATTCATGGACTCAATGTTCTTAATAGCAGTGGATGCGCACTCGAAATGGCCTGAGGTGATCAAAATGTCCTCCACCACTACAGAGAAAACGATTGCAGTCTTACGGACCATATTTGCCAGGATCGGCTTGCCAGAGCAGATTTGCTCTGGTAACGGACCACAGCTTGTGTCCGAAGAGTTTCGGAAATTTATGAGAAGGAATGGGGTAAGGCATTACACATCCGCCCCGTATCATCCAGCCACAAATGGATTGGCTGAGAGGTTCGTACAAACCTTTAAAAAGGCAATAAGGGCCATGTGCGATGATGACATTCCACTACAGCATAAGGTGGACAATTTCCTGTTAGCCTACAGAAATGCGACACATGCAGTTACCAACCAGATCCCGGCCATGATGTTCTTTAACCGAAGGTTGAGATCTCGTCTGGATTTGCTCAGGCCAAATGTGCGAAGAAATGTTGAGGATAAGCAATTCCAGCACATCAATGAGAAGCCGACAAGGAGCTTCAATGTAGGACAACCAGTCTTGGCCCGTGACTACCGAACAGAGAAATGGCAACCCGGAACGATATGCACACGGCAGGGGCCACTAATGTACACAGTGGATGTCGGGGAGAACATTGTGAGACGCCACGCCGACCAGATCCTCACATCACAGGAACGAGTCAACCCCATGTCTCGCGTATCTGGGGATGAACCCGACATACCGGTAGCATCTACCCCAGAAACAGTAGCAGCGGAAACTGATGAACTAACCGATGAAAAGGGGCCAGAATTGCCTCCGCACCAAGAACAAGACACTCAGGAAAGGCGCTACCCAGAAAGGATCAGGAAGCCGCCCCAAAGACTGAATCTATAAATGGACTATTTCAGTTAAATGTGCATGTTAAAGTGTTAACTGTTATTTGAATGTTATGGGTACTGTTAATCTAAAAGGGGAGGAATTGTAGTGTATGTACCTTTAAGAGAGAACTACTTTTACAGCTTCTGTATACTGTAGTACCGGCAGTGACCACACCTGTATATAAGCCTTGAGCAGGCATCTGTACTGTCAGTCTTTAGACTACCCTTCTCCAGTAAACACCTGTTGATTGTTAATTTACAGCCTCTGTCTAATTATTGGAAAATACCATACTTTAAGAATTACGGATTCAACAGTTGCCATGACTCTTTCATCCTGTGGCACTATAGTGTTCATCCGCTCTTCAATCCGCCAAACCAACTTAATGGTGGCTCCTTGGTGAAAAGGGCTACCCCCTGAAGAAGTGGCTAATGATGCCGATCAAGAGGCTAGCTAACAAGCCTGAAGAGCGCTACAACGCCAGCCACACTTTGAGCAGGTCCATCATCGAGCAAACCATTGGGTTGTTGAAGATGCGCTTCCGATGCCTTGACCGATCAGGTGGCGCCCTGCAGTATACACCATACAGGGTCTCCAGGATGGTCATGGTCTGCTGTGCACTGCACAACATTGCACAGTGTCATGGCTTGCTGCTTCCTGATGAGCAAGTGGCTCAGTTCCAGCCCTCCTTAGATGAGGATGAGGAGGAGCAGGAGGAGGAGGAGCAGGAGGAGGAGGGGCAGGAGGAGGTCAGAGTGCCGGTGTACCGACCAGCAGCAGCGGCAGCACACGAGCACATGGCTGCCCGGGATACAAGGGATGAACTTATCATGGCGAGATTTGCATAGGTTGCCCAAGTTGGCACATGTCCTTGGCTCCATCCTAAGACATCATTGACAATGGACATTGCTCTCTGGCCTCCTTTCACTCAGGCCACCAACCTGGCACTGCAAGTGTGGCAGAGCCTGCAATGTGGAGCTGCCTAAGACGAAAGAACAGATGCCATAACACCAACATTTTGGCATCAAATCATTTTAATGCTTTCCAACAGGGATGGCATTTCATCAATACACAGAAACATTCTCCCAATCTGCACACAGATCTGGAGGTTATATCCCTTGCCAGCTGTACCCACACCGCCTTCTTTGGGAGGCCTCTTCCTCCCAGATGAGTGGAAGAGCACCTCCCTGCTAGCTGTCACCCGCTCAAACAACATTTGCAGCGCCTCATCCGAGAGCCTCGGGGAGGCCCTTGCCTTGGAATTGGAAATAGTGGTTTCTTAGAATATGTTGCAGGTGGTGCAGCATAGGCAGGCATGCTGTGGAATGAGCCAAGGCAGCAGAAGCTATAAAATCAGACTGGAAAAGTGCCGTCAGCAGAGGCGAGTTTCAGTCCCAAAACACTAATTGACCAAGGGCATCCCACACCTCTGAAATCAAGTGGCCAATCATGGGAAAATCTCAATTTTTTGAAAACTATCAGTGGAGGCGGGTTTCAAATCCACCCAAACTGAAACCCGCCTCCATCCCACCTCCAGTGGGAAAATTGCCCCCCACGTCTCCAGATCATTAGTCCAGGCCTCTGGATTACTAGTCCAGTAGAAGTACCACTGTGCTACTGTTCCCGTGAAGAGTGGTTATGTTACTGGACTAGTTTGATAAGTTTTCTAATGTGCCATCATTGAATTAATGGGTGTGAAATGTTTCGTATAATGCACTGTTACGGTTTATTTATTTTAATTTGGTTTAATTTGGTATGTTTTGTAATGCATTATTTTTGTTTCAGCAGGTGCAATTTATTTATCTTCTCAGCATAACGTAGTTTGGCATTTTGAAAAGGCAAATACGATCCTGCCAGATAAGTGATCCTGCTGGGATGGAAAGTGCAGCTGTTTGACTTCACTCTGTTAGCCTGCAGCTTGATTCACCAGTCAATAAGCAAAGGCCATGCTTGCTGTCACTCAAATACCCCGAGCCCTGTAGGATTACAAGCCCTGAAAACGTTACGGTTCAATTAAACTGTAAGGATTGGCATTTAATTCCCAGCAATCGAGTAAAAGAAGCCTTTGTGCTAAACCCCTGGTCAATACAAGACATGTTCCACGCTCAATTCAGGAGAATGGAGCCATCTGGGCAATGAATGGCCATGATTGGCGATGTGAGCACACTCAATTCACTTATTTACTCGCTTCTCTCTCCACAAATCAAAGTTCCAGGGCGGTGAAGAGATATTTTCCTGGTGCTGAAATCAGGTTTCCTTTTGCTTATTGCGCCAATGGGTTTACAAATGGAGGAGGATAGACAAATGTAGACTTTAATGAGGCTACGACAGCAACAAAGCTTTGTTGTGAGTCAAATCAGGGATATTTCTGTTCCCTATCTTCTCGATGTATGAATGTAGATAATGGGGTATAGCCGCGATTCAGAAGAAGCCATCTTCCTTACTGCGCGACAAGAGAAGGGCTGGAGTCCTGTAACCTGGCAGTTGTGGCTAAACCCTGTCAGCTGAAGATTAACCAGCATCAGGATGCCAAAGGTCTAATCAGATTAAGAATGGTCCAAACAGTATTAAAAGAGCATTAAAATAAACAGGTGAGGACATTGCAGATTCATTCGTCATAATTTTTCCAACACTAGATTCAAGAATTGTGCCCTTTGGATTGGATAATTGAAAATGTCACTCCATTATTTCAGACAGGAGGGAGGGAGAAACCAGAAAACTGCAAACCTGTCAGTTGTGGGGAAGTTATTGAAATCTATCAGAGAGAGAGTGGCTGAGCACTTAGACAAGTATGAGCTGATCAAAGAGAGACAGCATGAATTATTGAACAGTAGGTCATGTCTGACTAATCGAGTTTAAAAACTTTGAGGAGGTCACTATCATGGTGGATACAGGAGTGTCTATGGATGTTGTCTGTATGGACTTCCAGAAGGCATTTAATAAGGATCCGCACAAGAGATTATTAGCAAAAATGAGATCATCGAATTGGAAGTAAACTTGGTACATGGGTTGAAAATTGGGTGGGAGATAGGAAACAGTGGGTAGGGATAAAGGTTCATTCTCTGCAACACAGGACTACATGCATGCTAAACAGCGGAAGCAGCAGGCTATATACAGAGGTAAGCAATCCTATAATCAACAGATCAGATCAAAGCTCTGCAGTCCTGCCACATCCAGTAGAGAATGGTGGTGGACAACTAAACAACTAATGGGAGGCAAAGGCACCATGAATATCCCCATCCTCAATGATGGCAGAGCCCAGCACGCGAGTGGAAAAGAAAACACAACGTGTTTCCAACCATCTTCAGCCAGAAGTGCCGAGTGGATGATCTATCTCGGCCTCCTCCTGAGGTCCCCACCATCACAGAAGCCAGTCTTCAGCCAATTCGATTCACTCCACACGATATCAAGAAACGGCTGAGCGCACTGGATACAGCAAAGGCTATGGGCCCTGACACCATCCCAGCTGTCGTGCTGAAGACTTGTGCTCCAGAACTAGCCGCACCTCTAGCCAAGCTGTTCCAATACAGCTACAACACTGGCATCTACCCAACAATGTGGAAAATTTCCCAGGTATGTCCTGTCCACAAAAAGCAGGAAAATCCTATCTGGCCAATTACTGCCCTGTCAGTTTACTCTCAATCATCAGCAAATTGATGGAAGGTGTCGTTGACAATGCTATCAAGTGGCACTTACTCAGCAATACCCTGCTCACTGATGCTCAGTTTGGGTTCTGCCAGGACCACTCGGCTCCAGACCTCATTACAGCCTTGGTCCAAACATGGACAAAAGAGCTGAATTCCAGAGGTGAGGTGAGATTGACTGCCCTTGACGTCAAGGCAGCATTTGACCGAGTGTGGCATCAAGGAGCCCTAGTAAATCTGAAGTCAATGGGAACCGGGGGGAAAACTCTCCACTGGCTGGAGTCATACCTAGCACAAAGGAAGATGGTTGTGGTAGTCGGAGGTCAATCATCACAGCCCCAGGACATCGCTGCAGGAGTTCCTCAGGGCAGTGTCCTAGGCCCAACCATCTTCAGGGCTTCATCAATGACCTTCCCTCCATCATAAGGTCAGAAGTGGGGATGTTTGCTGATGATTGCACAGTGTTCAGTGCCATTCACAACTCCTCAGATAATGAAGCAGTCCAGGGCCACATGCAGCAAGACCTGGACAACATTCAGGCTTGGGCTGATGTGTGGCGCGAATGTTACTTGCCACTTAAGTACTAGGCAATGACTGTCTCCAACAAGCAAGAGTCTAACCACTGCCCCTTAAAATTCAATGGCATTATCTTTGCCGAATCACCCACCATCAATATCCTGGGGGTCATCATCGACCAGAAACTTAACTGGAGCAGCCACATAAATACTGTGGCAACAAGAGCAGGTCAGAGGCTGGGTATTCTGTAGAGAGTGTCTCATCTCCTGACTCCCCAAAGCCATTCCACCATTTACAAGGCACAAGTCAGGAGTGTGATGGAATCTTCTTCTTAGGCAGTCCCTCGGAACCGAGGATGACTTGCTTCCACACTAAAAATTAGTTCTCAGGTGACTGATGAGTCCAATGTGGGACCTACAGTCTCTGTCACAGGTGGGGCAGACGGTGGTTGAAGGGGTGGGTGGGTGGGGTGCTTGGGTTGACGTGCGCTCCTTGCGCTGCCTGTGCTTGGCTTCCGCTTGCTCCCAGCGAAGAGACTCGATGTGTTTGGCGCCTTCCCGGGTGCTTCTCCTCCACTTTGTGCGGTCTTGGGCCAAGGATTGCGAGGTGACAGTGGGGATGTTGCACTTTTTCAAGGAGGCTTTGAGGGTGACCTTAAAGCATTTCCTCTGCCCACCTGGGGCTCTCTTGTCGTGTCGGAGCTCCGAGTAGAGCGCCTGCTTTAGGAGTCTCGTATCGGGCATGCGGACGATGTGGCCCATCCATCGGAGCTGATCGAGCGTGGTCAAAGTTTCGATGCTGGCCTGAGCGAGAACACTGACGTTGGTGCGCCTATCCTACCAATGGATTTGCAGGATCTTGCGGAGGCAGCATTGGTGGTACCTCTCCAGTGCTTTGAGGTGCCTGCTGTACAGAGTCCATGTCTCTGAAGCATATAGGAGGGCGGGTATCACTACTGCTCTGTAGACCATGAGCTTGGTGCCAGGTTTGAGGTCCTGGTCTTCAAACACTCTCTTGCTCAGGCGACCGAAGGCTGCACTGGCACACTGAAGGTGATGTTGGACTTCGTCATCAATGTCTGCCTTTGTTGACAGTAGGCTCCCGAGGTATGGAATGTGGTCCATGTTGTCCAAGGCCTCATCATGGATTTTGATAATTGGGGAGCAGTACTGTGTGGTGGGGGCAGGTTGGGAGAGGACCTTTGTCTTACAGATGTTTAGTGTAAGGCCCATACTCTCGTACACTTCAGTGAAGGTGTTGCCGATGGTTTGGAGTTCGACCTCAGAGTGTGCGCAGACGCAAGCGTCATCTGCATATTGTAATTCGATGACAGAGGATGGGATGACCTTGGATCTGGACTGGAGGTGACAGAGGTTGACAGTTTCCCGTTTTTTCTGTAGATTAGCTCCACTCCAGCGGGGAGCTTACTGAGGGTGAGATGGAGCATTGCAGCCAGGAAGATCGAGAAGAGCGTTGGTGCGATGACACAGCCTTGCTTGACCCCGGTCCATACATGAATTGCGTCTGTGGTGGATTCGTTGGTCAGGATCACGGGTTGCATGTCGTCGTGAAGCAGGCGGAGGATGGTGACAAACTTTTGAGGGCAGCCGAATTTGAGCAGGACACTCCATAATCCCTCATGGTTAACAGTGTCGAAGGCCTTTGTGAGGTCAAAGAAGGCCATGTACAGCGGTTGGTGCTGTTCCCTGCATTTCTCTTGTAGTTGACGCGCGGTGAAGATCATGTCCATTGTGCCCCTTAGTGGGCGGAATCCGCATTGCGACTCTGGGAGGAGCTCTTCAGCCACTGGGAGAAGGAAATTGAGGAGGATTCTTGTGATGACTTTCCCTGTGGCAGACAGCAGAGAGACTCCTCTGTAATTACCGCAATCGGACTTGTCACCTTTCTTGAAGATGGTCACGATTACGGCATCTCTGAGATCCCCTGGCATGTTCTCCTCCTTCCAAATAAGAGAAATTAATTCATGTATTCGCGCCAATAGTGCTTCTCCGCCATGTTTTAGCGCCTCGGCAGGGATTCCATTTGCTCCTGAGGCCTTGTTCTTCTCAGTTGTCAGATGGCCTTTTCAACCTCATGCTGGGCTGGAGTGTGCTGAGGTGGTGGCGGGTAGCATTCTGCGGGATAGAGTTGAGGACAGTCGTGTTGAAGACAGAGTCTCGGTTAAGGAGATCTTCGAAGTGTTCCTTCCACTGACTGCCTCTCTGTCCTTGATGAGTACCTCTCCATTCTTGGCCCGCAGAGGGGTAGGACCTTGAGTGCTTGGGCCGTAGGTGGTCTTGACTGTGATGGAATACTCTCCACTTGCCTGGATGAGTGCAGCTCCAACAACACTCATGAAGTTCAACACCATCCAGGACAAAGCAGCCCGCTTGATTGGCACCACATCCACCACCTTAAACATTCACTCCCTCCAACACCGGCATACCATGGCTACAGTGTGTACCATCTACAAGATGCACTGCAGCAACTCACCAAGGCTTCTTCGGCAGCACCTCCCAAACCCGCGAGCTCTACTGCCTAGAAGGACAAGGGCAGCAGGCGCATGGGAACACCACCACCTCCAAGTTCCCCTCCAAGTTACAAACCATCCTGACTTAAAAATATATCGCCATTCCTTCATCGTCGCTGGGTCAAAATCCTGGAACTCCCTCCCTAACAGCACTGTGGGAGTACCTTCACCACACGGACTGCAGCGGTTCAAGAAGGCGGTTCACCACCACCTTCTCGAGGGCAATAAATGCTGGCCTTGCCAGCGACACCCACTTCCCAGGAATGAATAAATGAAAATTGGCAGAATGTGACAAGTGGTGTTCCACAGGGACCAGTACTGGGGCCTCAGCTTTTCACCATATATATTAATGACTTGGATGAAGGTACAAAGAGTTGTATATCCAAGTTTGCAGATGACACTAAGTTAGGTGCCAGTTAGGTGCCACAATCAGGTTTGTGAATGGGAGCAGGAAGCTACAAAGGGACATAGACAGACTAAGTGAATGGGCAAAACTATGGCAAATGGAGTTCAATGTGGGGAGGTGTGACTTTGGATCTGAGAAAGAACAATCGGAATATATTCTTATTGGTGAAGACTAGGAGCTGTGCAGGAGCAAAGGGATTTAGTTGACTATATACACAAATCACTAAAGGCTAATGCACAGGTACAGAATGTAATCAAAAAGGCTAATGGAATGTTGGCCTTTATCTCAAGGTGCTGGAATACAAAGCGGAGGAGGTTATGCTCCAGTTGTAGAGCCTCACTCAGTCTCGATCTAATTACTGTGTTCAGTTTTTGGGGAGTGCCCCTCAGGAAAGATGTATTGGTCTTGGAGGAGGTACAAGGTATATTCACCAGAATGATACCAGTGCTTAAAGGGTTAAATAAATAGGACAGATTGCATGAACTTAGCTTGAATTCTCTTGAGGTTAGAACATCACCTCACACATAACCAACTATGGTTGGGAAGGCTATGAAAGTCTGGTTGCTCCATTTCTTGCTAATTATTGGACTCTAGGAAATACACTTTAAAATATTTAAACTCTTGCGGCCTGGTTCAATATTTTGTGGTTTCTACACATCTTGCAGTTTGTTTTTTCTTCTCTTTAATTGTCTTACCTGTAAATAAATAGGCTGGTGGATTTAGCCTGAAGTAACAGTATTACAGCATGATATTGATCACCTTTTGGCCGTGGGTAAGAGAGTGGGGTGGCTATTCCACGTGATCACTGGTGCATGATATTGTGATAAAGGGGTAACTATTAGAAATAACAACAGAAAATGCTGGAAAAACTCAGCAGGTCAGGCAACATCCATGGAGAGAAATTTGAGTTGACGTTTCGGGTCGAAACCCTTCTTCAAAACTGGAAATAAAATAAAATAGATCGAAGGCAAGGCTGCGATCGAACAAAAGAGATAATAAAAGGTATTCGAAGCCAGACGAGATGGTAATAGGCCCGTGGAGACAAAAGGCAGTTGAGATTAGGTGTGAAGTGTACTGGCAGGTAAGAGACAGCTGCCAGGTGAGAGAGAGAAACAAAAGGAAAGGAGGGGGTGGGGGGAGGAGGACCCAAAAGAAAGGGGTGGAAAAAATTATAAGTAAAAAAGTAATAGGGGCCGAGGTTATGATCTGAAATTGTTGAACTTGATATTGAGTCCGGAAGGCTGCAAAGTGCCTAGTCAGAAGATGAGGTGTTGTTCCTCGAGTTTACGTGGAGCTTCCGTGGAACAATGCAAGAGGCCAAGGCCGGTGAGGTCCGAGTGGGAATGGGGCAGTGAATTAAAATGACAGGCGACCGGAAGCTCGGGGTCACCCTTACAGACTGAACGGAGGTGTTCCGCAAAGCGGTCACCCAATCTGCGTTTGGTCTCCCCAATGTAGAGGAGACCGCATCGTGAGCAGTGAATACAGTATACTAGATTGCAAGAAGTACAAGTAAATCGCTGTTTCACCTGGAAGGGGTGTTTGGGGCCCTGGACAGTGGGAAGGGGGGAGGTATAGGGGCAGATGTTACATCTCCTGCGCTTGCACGGGAAGGTGCCAGGCGAAGGGGAAGGGCTGTTTGGGGTGATAGAGGAGTGGACTAGGGTGTCTCGGAGGGAGCGGTCCCTACGGAATGCTGAAAGGGGAGGGGAGGGCAAGATATGTTTGGTGGTGGGATCACTTTGGAGGTAGCAGAAATGGCGGAGGATGATCCGTTGAATGTGGAGACTGGTGGGGTGAAAGGTGAGGACAAGGGGAACCCTATCGTGGTTCCGGGAGGGAGGGGCAGGGGTGAGGGCAGAAGTGCAGGAGATAGAACGGACACAGTCGAGGGCCGTGTTGACCACGGTAGAGGGGAATCCTCGGTTGCAGAAAAAGGAAGACATGTCGGAAGCACTGGTGTGGAAGGTGGCATCGTCGGAGCAGATACTGTAGTGTATGTACCTTGAAGAAGGAACTATATGCTGCAGCCCCTGTATACTGCAGTACCAGTAGTGACCACCCCTGTATACAAGCCTGTGTAGTAACTTTGCATAGTAGTTCCAGTTTTGTCTCCATTCAGTAAACACCTGTTGTAACCTACTCCTGCAGTCCGTGTCTCAATTACACACGGACATTACATTGGCGACGAACAGATCCGAACTTACCTACAGTTCTGCACCACCTCACGGGGATCCATCCCTGAAGCGAAGTTATTAGAGGTCGAAGCTAGAAGGAAGAAATCCAAAAAGAAAAAAACAAACAGAAGAAACGGGCGTCGACCGTGGGCAACCGCCCTCTGATTCATCGAATTCGAAGATTTTCAGGAGAGGCTGTCGAGAGCTGGGCTGGGTTCTCCAGTCTATGAGAAAAAGGCATCGGTACTACTAAACTTAATGGGCGCAAGAACGTATGGCCTATTGCGGAACCTGATCACTCCAGTCAAACCGATGGAGAAGAGTTTGAACGAAATTGTTGATATCCTACAGGAACACCTAAATCCTACACCGCTGCTGATAGCAGAAAGATTTAAATTCCACAAGAGAAATCAGCATAAAGATGAGAGCAATGCTGATTACCTTACGGAACTACGCAAGCTATCAAAGCACTGCCAGTTCGGAGCAGGACTGGCAGATACCCTATGGGACAAATTTGTCTGTGGACTCCTGAGTGAAGGAACCCAGAAGAGGTTACTCTCAGAGAAAGAGCTGACGCTAGATAAGGCTTTCAGCGTGGCAGTATTGTACGAAGCAGCAGCAAGGGGAGCTGCGGAAAGACAGCAAAAGCCACAGGAATACGGCACCCATGAAATGACACGGGGATTTGAAAAATGTTATCGCTGTGGCAGAACAACCCATGACCAGAAGGACTGCTGGTTCAAGGACAAAACATGCAGGCAATGCGGAAAGATGGGACACATTGCACGAGTTTGCAGGTCCGGGAAGAAGACTAATGACAACAAAAAGACTACTAAGGAAAAGTACAGGAAAAGTACAGGAAAGTACAAAAGATGACGGACAGTAGTTCGGGAACAAGGGACTAAGCTGTCTCAAACTACACAACGTAATCACAAAAGAGGATCACCGAACCATTTGGGTCACCCTCACGATAGCAGGGTCCCAAGTCAAAATGGAATTGGATACAGGGTCAGCCCTGACCGTCATGAATCAACGGGACTACGAGCGGCTATTCTCACACATACCCTTGAAAGACACATCCATTGTCTTGAAGACATATACGGGGCAGAAAGTATACCCCAGAGGGAAAATAAGGGTGCCTGTCGAATACAACGGCAAGGAAATACAGAAATTGTATCTGTACATACTGCAAGATGGTGGACCACCGTTATTGGGATGTGAATGGATCAGAAAGATAAGTTTAGGCTGGCACTCCATTCAGGCACTGACGGTGGCTGGTAAAAAGGATGGCGACGTCACACCTGGCCGATTGTCAAAAATCTTAGCTAACGCTAGAGAGGTATTTCAACAAGGACTGGGAACTCTTAAAGGCGTAACCGCCTCGATAAAAATAGAAGAGAATGCAATTCCCAAGTTTTTCAAAGCAAGACCGGTACCGTATGCAATTCGCCCAGCCGTCGAGGCAGAGCTGGAGAATCTGGAGAATGCAGGCGTGTTATCTAAGGTAGACTGGAGCGAGTGGGCGACACCCATTGTTCCTGTCATGAAGAAAACGTTAAACAATAAGTCTGAGGAGCCAAGGAAGGTTCGCATCTGTGGGGACTTCAAGGTGACTGTGAACCCAGTCCTTCACACAGTACAGTATCCTCTTCCGAGGATGGAAGATATTTTCGCCTCACTATCTGGAGGGAAACGTTTTACAAAAATTGACCGAGCGCAAGCATATTTGCAGATGGAGGTTGAAGAATCCTCTAGGAAATATCTCACGATAAACACTCACAAAGGTCTTTACCAGTATAATCGACTTGTATTCGGAGTAGCATCAGCTCTAGCTATATGGCAAAGAGCGATGGAACAAGTCCTGCAAGGGATTCCGGGGACTCAGTGTTACTTGGACGACATCCTAGTGACAGGTGAAAATGACAGTGAACACCTTGCCAACCTAGAGCAGGTGCTCACTGGACTAAGAGAACATGGGCTACGAGCCAATCGCCCCAAGTGCGAGTTTTTAAAGAAACAAATATCGTATTGTGGCCACGTGATTGATGAAGAGGGGTTACATAAGTCCCCTGACAAAATTGAAGCAGTAGTTAAGGCTCCAGCGCCTGAAAATGTGTTGCAACTGAGGTCATTCCTTGGATTGGTGAATTACTACCATAAGTTTTTGCCGAATTTGTCCACAATTCTGCACCCACTGAACGCCCTGCTACAAACTGGAGTAGCATGGAAATGGAGCGATGAATGTAAGCGGGCCTTTCAGAAGTGTAAAGACCTGATCACTTCAAGAGAAGTATTGGCTCACTACAACCCATCACTACCGATAAGACTGGCGTGTGATGCGTCTCCCTACGGCGTTGGAGCGGTACTGTCACATAAATTCCTTGATGGTTCAGAGAGGCCGATAGCTTTTGCGTCACGCTCTTTAACTTCAGCCGAGCGTAACTACACCCAGATTGACAGAGAGGGCCTCGGCCTGGTGTGGGGGGTGAAGAAGTTCAATCACTACCTGCACGGACAGAAATTTACTCTACTAACTGATCATCAACCTCTTGTCTCCATTTTCAACCCTCAGAAGGGCGTACCGATAATGACAGCACAATGGCTACAGAGGTGGTCCCTTTTCCTAGGGGCACACCAATATGACATCGAGTACAAAGGAACTAAACAGCATGGGAATGCTGATGGATTGTCGCGCCTACCGTTGCCGACGGTGGAAGAAGCACCTGCAGTGGATCCTGTGGAGATATTCCACTCGACCATAGTCGAATGTCTACCTGTGACGAATGCAAACATAGAAAAGGAAACACGAAATGACCCGACACTCTCCAGGGTCTATGATTTAATGGTGAAGGGATGGCCAGCACATGGCGAACCACTGTTGCCAGCATTCTCGCCGAGAAGAGAACAGCTGTCAGTGTGCCGAGGAACCTTGACGTGTGGATCCAGAGTAGTAATCCCACCCAAATTGAAGGATAGAGTGCTCAATGAGCTTCATGAGGGTCATCTGGGAGGGGTAAAAATGAAGAACGTAGCCAGAGCGTTTGTGTGGTGGCCGGGAATCGATAGAGAAATCGAAGAGATGACCAAGAGCTGTACAGGATGCCAGAAGGTCCAAAACGCCCCACCACAAGCCCCTCTACATCCATGGGAGTGGCCCTCATCTCCATGGCAAAGGGTACACATTGATTTTGCTGGTCCATTTATGGACTCGATGTTTTTAATTGCGGTGGATGCACATTCAAAGTGGCCAGAGGTAATAAAAATGTCCTCAACTGCCACAGAAAAAACTATCACAGTCTTACAAACCATATTCGCCAGAAATGGGCTGCCTGAACAGATTTGCTCCGACAATGGACCACAGTTTGTGTCTGAAGAGTTCCGGAGGTTCTTAAAGAACAATGGTGTTAAGCATTACACATCCGCCCCATATCATCCAGCCACCAATGGATTGGCTGAGAGGTTCGTTCAAACATTCAAGAAGGCTATCAAGGCAATGTGTAATGAAGACATACCCCTACAACACAAGGTGGATAACTTCTTGTTTGCCTACCGGAATGCGACACATGCGGTTACCAACCAAACTCCAGCCATGATGTTCTTCAATCGAAGACTAAGATGCCGCTTGGATTTGGTTAAGCCAAACATCAGAAGAGATGTGGAGAACAGGCAGTTTCAGAATATGAATGAAAGGCCAACCAGGAGTTTCAAGATAGGTCAACCAGTTTTGGCCCGGGACTACCGCACAGAGAAATGGCAGCCAGGAACGATCTGCACACGGCAAGGACCTCTAATGTATACCGTGGACGTTGGAGAGAGCATTGTAAGACGCCATGCTGACCAGATTCTAGAGTCACTGGAAAACGTCAAATCTACACCACGATCCTATACACCTGGTGATGAAACCGAAGTACCAATTGCATCTACCTCAGAATTGGTGATATTGGAAGCAGACGAACCAAACAACGACGTTGATCCCGAATCAACTTTGCCAGAAGAACCTGATACCCCAAAGAGGCGTTATCCGGACAGAATCAGGAAGCCTCCTCAAAGACTGAATTTATAATTGATTAACTTCAGCTAATGTATATAGCAACTGTAATTGTAAATATGTTATTTTATTATTAATCGAATGTTATGTACTGTTTAGCTAAAAGGGGAGGAATTGTAGTGTATGTACCTTGAAGAAGGAACTATATTCTGCAGCCCCTGTATACTGCAGTACCAGTAGTGACCACCCCTGTATAAAAACCTGTGCAGTAACTTTGCATAGTAGTTCCAGTTTTGTCTCCATTCAGTAAACACCTGTTATAACCAACTTCTGCAGTCCGTGTCTCAATTACACACGGACATTACAGATACGGCGGAGACGGAGAAACTGGGAGAATGGAATAGAGTCCTTACAGGAGGCGGGGTGGGAGGAAGTGTAGTCCAGGTAGCTGTGGGAGTCAGTGGGCTTGTAGTGAATATTGGTCGATAATCTAGCCCCAGAGATGGAGATGGAGAAGTCGAGGAAGGGAAGGGAAGAGTCAGAGATGGACCATGTGAAGGTGAGGGAAGGGTGGCAATTGAAGGCAAAGTGAATGAAATTGTCTAGTTTGGGGCGAGAGCAGGAAACGGCACCAATACAGTCATCAATGTATCGGAAAAAGAGGCGAGGGAGGGGACCTGAGTAGGACTGGAACAAAGATTGTTCCACATAGCCCACGAAAAGGCAGGCATAGCTAGGACCCATGCGGGTACCCATAGCAACACCTTTGATTTGGAGGAAATGAGTGGAGTTAAAGGAGAAGTTGTTCAATGTGAGAACAAGTTCAGCCAGGCGGAGGAGGGTAGTGGTGGATGGGGACTGGTCAGGCCTCTGTTCAAGGAAGAAGCGGAGCACCCTCAGACCATCCTGGTGGGGGTTGGAGGTGTAGAGGGATTGTACGTCCATGGTGAAAAGGAAGCGGTTGGGGCCAGGAAACTGGAAACTGTTAAAGTGGCGGAGGGCGTCCGAAGAACTATTAGCCCTTGGCTTCCTATCACATTCATAGCATGCATAAAGGTGTAAGTTTCAGTTGATATGGGTCTCTGTCTTCTTGTAAAAACAGCCTTTTTGCTGCGTGCAAGTCAGAAGTGTTGGAAGGGTGGTATTGCATGCACCTCACTGTGCATTAACAGATTATCTGCTCATTACCACATTGCTGTTTGTGGGAGCTTGCTGTGCGCAAATTGCCTGCCGCCTTTCCTACATTGCAACAGTGACTACACTTCAAAAGTGCTGCAAAGTGCTTTGGGACGTCCTGTGGTCATGTGAGGCGCTATATAAATGCAAGTGCTTTTTTTCTTTTATGAGATCTCTGTTTGAATGGGGCACTGTACAGATGAATGGAGCACTGTATGATCCCTGTGCATTAAAGGAATGCTGTCTATTACTAGGGCAGTAGTAGGAGGATCTCTGCTGGTAATAAAGCAGCATTCTGGATTGCAGCATGTAACGGATGCATTGTACAGACCAACGCCTGTATAAAATAGGCTTTGTGTGGATCTTTGTGTGTATATTAAACAGGCATTGTACAGACCCGTGTGTGAATTAAACTAGCAGTGTGTGGACCCAGATGTGCATGAAAGGGACATTTTACAGACCCGCGTGTGTATTAAAGGCACACTGCATGGATCTCAGTGAGTGTTATAAGGGAGACTGAAGTACTGTAGACTCCGTTTCTGGGAAAGCCTGTGGCCAAATCTCCATGTCAGCACTGGTCGATTGCACACCAGCTGATAAGAAATGGATTGCAGCCAGATGTCTGATTGTAATCTTCTCTTGAACTAGTGCCAGTAATGACTTGGTCGTTACAAACTGCCTCATTCCACTCCTCTGGTTCCCAGCCAGGTTGAAAGGCTGGCCAGTTCAGTTACCTTTATAATGACGTAACTTTTGGAGGATGTTCCCAATTCCACGTTGTTGGATGTTATTCTAGGACAACCTAGGAAATCCGTAGAACAACAACTTGGGATTTTAGGTTTTTTTCGTCATGTAGGTCAACGAAAATGTGTTGTCCTTGCATAATAGTACGTGGAGTTAACGGTTCGTGGAGTTAACGGTTTGTGGAGTTAACAGTACGTGGAGTTAATGGTACGTGGAGTTAACTATCAGTTGGCATCCCACGGCACGCAACTATGAGGGCTGTACTTAAAAACCAACGCATTGTAACACACAGTGAAATCAATACTCAGCGACCCTCCTCCATTTGTAAATCCATGAAGCAACAAGTCGAAAGGAAACCTGATTTCAACAACAACAGCAACAACTTGCATTTATATAGTGCCTTTAATATAGTAAAACGTCCCAAGGCGCTTCACAGGAGCATTATAAAAAAAAATTGACATCGAGCCACATAAGAAGATTTTAGGACAGGTGACCAAAAGCTTGGTCAAAGAGGTAGGTTTTAAGGAGCATCTTAAAAGAAAAGAGTGAGGTAGAGAGACTGAGAGGTTTCGGGAGGGAATTCCAGAGCTAGGCAGCTGAAGGCACGGCCACCAATGGTGGAGCGATAAAAATCAGGGATGCTCAAGAGGCTATATTCGGAGGAGCGCAGATCTCTCGGCGTTTTGCACGGCTGGAGGAGGTGCGAGATAGGGAGGGATGAGGCCATAGGGAAATTTGAAAACAGGGATGAGAATTTTAAAATCGATGCATTGCCAGTGTCGGTCAGCGAGCACAGGGGTGCTGGGTGAAGGGGACTTGGAGCGAGTTAGGAGACGGGCAGCAGAGTTTTGGATGAGCTCAAGTTTACGGAGGGTGCAAGGTGAAGGCTGGCCAGGAGAGCATTGGAATAGTCGAGTCCAGAGGTAACAATGGGAAGGATGAGGGTTTCAGCAGAGGAGCTGAGGCAGGGCTGGAGACGGGCGATGTTACTCAGGGGAAAGGAGGCGGTCTTGGTGATGGGGTCAGAAACTCAGCTCAGGGTTGCGAATGGTCAGGTTCAGCCTCCGACATTGGCCGGGGAGAGGGATGGAGTCGGTGGCTAGGAAACGGAGTTTGTGGAGGGGGCTGAAGACAATGGCTTCGGTCTTCCCAATATTTAATTGCAGCAAATTTCTGCTCCTCCAGTGTTGGATGTCGGAGAAGCAATGTGGCCAATCAAACAAGATAATATCCCTTCGCCCTGCTGGAATTTTTATTTGCGTTGAGAGTCAATAATTGGATCGACAAGTTATTACACTGGATCTCGCTCGCGATTCCCTGCACTCTTAGTTGTGACTTGGGGGAAAGATTCTAGTTAGAAAACAAAGAACAGAGAATGAGGCAATAGACAGGGCAGCCCAGCAGTCTGCCCCCTACTCACACCCTCACACACAGCCCTCACACGTCTGCCTGCTGTCCAGGGCAAAGTAAGCCACAATATGTCGGCAGTACTGGAAAATAAACTAACAACTAAATAAAATGGTTCAATAAATAAAAGGCTCGTCTTGCATTGGGGCAGAGCCCTTCCCACTTTGACCCGTCACCACAAATGTGCTGCTGTCACTCTCACAATATACACAGCAGAGGTGGGAATCCTAGAGCAGGTTAAAAGGAACACAGAGAAGGCAACTTCTTCACACAAATAGCCTCATTAACAAACACAATAGCGTCGATTTCAACTCCTCCCCTACCCCCCCGCCCCCACCCTGTGGAACTCAGGCAGGGTGCGGGGAGCCCAGTTAAAATGGAGCTGGGTACTTACCCACTCTTTTCCAGACCCAATCTGGCCGATTACACCCAAAACACGTGTTAAGCCCCTTACGCAAGTGAAAGGCCTAACGTTTGCAAAGCCACCTTTATCGAAGTGCAGCGCCCATAGCACAGGCGCAGATTAGGCGCAAGAAGTTGCACCCCTAAAATTGGTCCTTTTTGCACCCGTTTTCCGCCCAAAACACAGCGCAACGATGACCAATTTCTAACGCAATATCTTCAAAAGAATCACCTCATAAACAAACACAACGGGCTGGATTGTAACTCAGGTGCGGGATGGTGTCGTGTTATCCGAATTTCATGTTTCCCACACGAATCTAAATGGGTGTGGGAGATTGATGCAATTTTAACTCAATTGGCCAATTGATTTCCAACGTGTGGGAAGCCTTTGCAAATGGGTTTTTCATGACTGAAAGTCCCCTCCGATGACGTCATCATTGCTGCTGCATTTAAGGTCCACAGTAAGCCTTGCTTCTTCTGCAGACTGCCAAGCTTCTTGACTGTGCAGTGTGAGGGAGCTGCAGCAAATATGACAAGCGGGAGGGCAAGATCAGCTCCTCGCTTTGACGAGGTGGCACTGCAGGCATTAGTGGATGGGGCTAGGGCCAACAGGGAGATGCTCTTCCCTTCATCAGGGAGGAAGAGGCCTCCCACTCAGACCAAGGCAGTGTGGATGCAGGTGGCTGAGGAGGTCAACTCCTTGGGAGTCACCCGCAGAACCTGGATACAGTGCAGGAAAAGATTTCATGACCTTCAGCACACTGGAAAAGTGAGTATGAATTTCCCATCACCCTCAATCTAATCCCCATTGCCTTTCCTCACCAGCACTCAGCTTTAGCAATCTCTTCCTCCACATCCCACTTGACACTGACATCCATGCACCCTTACCCATTCCTTCTCTCTCTATGCTCACATTCACATAACTATTCGACTATGCAGCCCTCACACTCCCTATCACTCTGATGCTTTGTGTTATGTATTGTGTGTTCTATTGTGTGTTCTCCTCCCACCTGTGGTGGCGCTGTCACAGGTGATAAATGGTTGGGTATTCTCTCGGTTAAGTTTAGCTCTCTTTGTTCGGAACTTCCCAGAACTTCCTTTCCTTCCAATAAAGCACTTCATGTTTGAATCTCTGAGTTCTGAGTCCTAAATTGTGTCTAGGTAGAAAGGTACCGACACAACAAGTGGCAACGAGGAGCGGATGAATCTGCGTACGTTACGGGTGCAGTGAGTAAACAGAAAATTTAATTTGAAACGTGAGATGGCTACTATATTAGAAAACATTGGTGAATTTGATGAAAATGTGGAGCAATGGAGCGCATATACGGAACGTTTTGACTATTTTGTATTGGTGAATGCGGTGGCAAATGAAAAGGTCGTGCCTACCTTTTTGAGTGTAATCGGGCCGAAGACTTGGAGGGAGCACCTGTCACTGCAGTTCAGGTGCGAAGGTACACCCGCAACGATCCAGTCCTGTCTGAGGTAATGGACGATGTCTGTGATAATAATAATAACTTCCGGGAAGTTATGTCATCACTTCCTGTGAACTATGAACTATGAACTGTGTACATACCTCACTTCCTGTCATATGTCACTTCCTGTTGGACTGGTATAAATACTGGACTGTTCAGTATTGTAAGAGGCTTCTACCAGAGGCATGGTAAAGACCTCTCTTGTATATAGTGTGTTTGTAAGTTGCTTAAAGCTTACCTTAAAGTTACTTGATGTGTAAGACTCCTTTTCTTACATCAATTTAAGCAACTTAATATTTACACTCACAAATACTAGACCTTCAGACAAACTCGGAGTTAAGGATCCAGGGAACCACCCATCATGGAGAGAATCCTTAGACCTATTCGTCTGGACTTGGACCCGAATACACCAGCAGCTGGCAGGGTATGGAAGCATTGGTACCGTACTTTTGAGAATTTTCTGGATGAATGTGAAGCGGATGCTCCTACTAGATTGAGGATACTTATCAACTATGTGACCCCAAAAGTGTTCGAATATGTTGATGAATGGGATAATTACGATGAGGTGATTCGGGCACTTAAGAAACCGTATGCCAAGACTCCAAATGAGGTCTATGCTAGACATCTACTGGCCACAGCCCAACAAGGGCCAGGGGAATCGATTAACGAAGTCCTTATAGAACTTCACAGGCTCAGCATAGATTGTAACTTTCAGGCAGCCTCAGCTGAGCTGTACCGCGAAGAAATGATTCGTGATGCTTTCATCTGCGGGATTGCCTCTCCATTTATACGCCAGCGTCTACTAGAAAGTAAAACACTTGAGCTACAAAAAGCTTTTGACCTAGCTTGTTCTCTGGATTTGGCAAAGAGAAATGCAGACCTCTATCAGCTGCCCAGATCTCGATCTGCTGCTGTAACTGCAACCAGACAATTCAAGCGGTCTCAGGTGAACCCTATCATGGGGGAATCTAATTCTGATAATTCTGATGAAGAAGAGGAGGACGACCCCACTTTAGCAGCCTCTTGGCAATCTAGGAGGGAATGCTTCTTTTGTGGAGATGCTTTTCACCCTAGGAAAACCTGCCCTGCTCGCAGTGCAATCTGCAGTTATTGCAAAAAAAAGGACACTTTGCTAAAGTTTGCCTATCAAGGGCCTCTACGAGGGCCAATCCAGCTAAGGCCTACCGAACTGCCCCAATTAGGGCCTATCAGGATGCTCCAGCTAGGACCTATCAAGCTTCCTCTCGAGCTCTCTCCCGAAGAAGCACACCGAGAGTTTTAACCACTCTCTGTGCAACGACACCAATTACAGCTGCTTGCCCACAGAACCTGTCTCATGCAGCTACAAAAGTTTCAATTAAAGGGCATCCCTTAGATGCCTTAATTGACTCAGGAAGTACTGATAGTTTCATTAAGGAACAAATTGTTGCGAAATTGAAACTACATGTCTTCCCATCGGACCAGGCAATTGCGATGGCTCAGTCATCACTGAATACCAGAATCTCCGGCTTTTGTATTGTTGATATGACACTTAATGGTCGCATGTATCCCTCCACCCGACTTTCGGTACTCAAGGACTTATGTAGTGATCTCCTCTTAGGGCTGGATTTCCAGAAACAGCATAAGAAACTCACTATTGAGTTCGGCGGATCCAAACCTGGTCTTACTATTTCTAATATACCGTCTAAATTACCGTTTTGTGCATTATCAGCAGCTTCACTGGATGAACCCTAATTATTTGCCAGTATTCCGCCTCGATGCAAACCAATAATAACGAAATCGCGGCGCTTTAATCAGGAAGACCAATCTTTTATTGAGGCTGAAATCTCTCGACTTCTAGCAGAGGATATCATCGAACCATGTTCATCGCCCTGGCGGGCTCAAGTCGTCATTGTCAAGAACCCTCTAAAACCTCACAAACAGCGACTATGCATTGATTATTCGCAAACCATCAATCAATATACCGACTTGGACGCCTACCCATTGCCACGCATTGATGATATGGTTAATAAACTGGCCGAATACAAAGTGTTCTCAACTTACGACTTAAAAAGTGCCTATCATCAGGTACCCTTGAAGGTCTCAGATAAGCAGCACACGGCCTTTGAGGCTAATGGACGGCTGTACCAATTTTGTCGCCTCCCATTCGGGGTTACTAATGGAGTGGCTGTCTTCCAACGGGCAATGGATGGCCTGGTTAAACAGGAAAACCTAAGGGATACTTTTCCCTATCTTGATAACATTACCATTGCAGGTCACGATCAACAGGAACACGACGCCAACCTCCAAAAATTTCGGGATGCCCTCCATCGCCGTAATTTAACCCTGAATGAATCCAAATCTGTTGAGTCGCAACCGACCATCAACATCCTTGGCTACTGCGTAGGCAATGGTATCATTAAGCCAGACCCAGAAAGACTTCGCCCGCTCCAAGAGCTCCCGTCACCTAAGAATCCGGCTTCTTTACGTCGGGCTCTCGGTCTGTTTGCATACTACGCTAAATGGATTCCTCATTTTTCGGACAAAATCCAACCCTTGCTGCATGCTAGATCATTTCCACTGGGAACAGCAGCTGTTGCAGCCTTTAACCTTCTCAAAAAACAGTTGGAGAAAGCGGCTCTTCACTCCATCGATGAGAATCTCCCTTTCGTGGTTGAATGTGATGCCTCGGAGGTGGCGATCTCGGCTACTCTGAATCAGGAAGGTCGTCCTGTAGCATTTATGTCCAGGAACTTACAAGGTGCCGAGCTACATTATCCTCCGGTTGAGAAGGAAGCCACAGCCATCATAGAGGCAGTACGGAAGTGGAACCATTTTCTAGCTCGCCAGCACTTTACATTAATCACGGACCAACGATCAGTCGCCTTCATGCTCGATAATCGAAAACGAACCAAAATTAACAATAATAAAATACAACTTTGGAGGATGGAACTGGCCTCTTTTGGTTATACCATTCTCTATCGGCCAGGCAAGGAGAATGTGGCCCCGGACACCCTCACACGGGCATTCTGCTCCACTATGTCGTCGTCGACTCTCATGGATGTCCACAATGGATTGTGTCATCCTGGCGTTACGCGCATGCTACATTTCGTACGATCACGGAATCTCCCTTTTTCCACTGGAGATGTAAAGAAAATATGGTCAGAATGCCGGCTTTGTGCGGAATTAAAACCTCAGTTCTTCCGCCCCTCAGATGGTATACTCATACATGCAACCCAACCGATGCAACGACTTAGCATCGATTTTAAGGGCCCAGTGCCCTCTTCAACTCGGAACACATATTTGCTCACCATGATCGACGAATATTCACGTTTTCCGTTTGCCTTCCCCTGCTCCAATATGCTGGCGTCCACAGTAATCTGCTGCCTTGAGCAGGTATTTTCTCTCTGTGGCATGCCGGCTTATATTCACTCAGATCGGGGTCCATCCTTTATGTCAAGGGAACTCAAGGACTACCTCTCAGAACAGGGAATTGCTACAAGCAAAACAACACCATACCATCCCATCGGAAATGGGCAGGTAGGGAGGTATAACGGTATCATCTGGAATTCCGTACGTCTCGCTTTAAGATCTCAGGGCCTACCAGACCAGCAATGGGAAACAGTGCTTCCGGATGCATTGCACTCTATACGGTCCCTGCTTTCTACAGCCACAAATACTACACCTCATGAGCGGTTCTTTGGATTCCAGCGTCGCTCATCTCATGGGACATCACTCCCGTCATGGCTAACTACTCCTGGACCTGTATTACTCCGAAGATACGTTCGGACGTCTAAAAATGACCCTCTCGTAGACGAGGTTGAACTAACCGATGCCAACCCCACCTATGCAAACATACGATATTCCGACGGCCGAGAATCTACCGTATCATTACAGGATCTGGCTCCCTGCCCACCAGGACCTAGTGGGACATCGGGTGATGGCATTTCACCAGGAAACTCTTGGGACCTATCGGGTACCCCTCTCCAGGATCCTGATCGGACACCAACTAGCTTGGTGCCGGTAGAACCCCGTACTCAAAGTTGCGACCCTCCCAGTACCGCACATGAAAGTACTGATCCGCCACAGACCAGCTCTGCACCTCCCTCTGAACAGAGGCAGTCTGACTTTGAACCTATTGGGGCTCGTACACGGAGCCATGATCTCCCCGACCCTTCACAGGGTAATCCAGGCCACACAGACTCTGACCAATGGCCAACCGCATGTAAGCGGACCAGTGACCCTCTACGACGGGAACCCAAATGGGTGCGACTCTTCCTCGTTCGGCGGCTGCGGAACAAAAGGTAGACCACAGCCTCCTAATCCTGCAGGAGGGAAGAATGTGATAATAATAATAACTTCCGGGAAGTTATGTCATCACTTCCTGTGAACTGTGAACTATGAACTATGAACTGTGTACATACCTCACTTCCTGTCATATGTCACTTCCTGTTGGACTGGTATAAATACTGGACTGTTCAGTATTGTAAGAGGCTTCTACCAGAGGCATGGTAAAGACCTCTCTTGTATATAGTGTGTTTGTAAGTTGCTTAAAGCTTACCTTAAAGTTACTTGATGTGTAAGACTCCTTTTCTTACATCGTCATTCGAGGGAGAGCGATAGGAGATTCTCCTAGTTTGAAACCTTACGTTTCAAAAAGAAATGAGCTCTCCGTCCAGGCAGGTTGTCTTCTTTGGGGACGCCATGTCATCATTCCGCCACCTCTGAGGGAACCTATACTGCAACAACTTCATACAGGCCACAGTGGGATGGTTCGGATGAAGGAAATGGCAAGAAGCTACTTCTGGTGGCCAGGTCTCGATGGGAATATTGAGGAGAAAGCCAAAACATGTTCCCCATGTCAAAGGGTCCGGAATGTTCCACAGCTGGCAACCCTACACCCCTGGGATTGGCCTGCAGAAGTGTGGCAGCAAGTACATGTGGACTTCGCCGGTCCTTTCGAAGGGAAGATGTTTATGGTGGTTGTGGACGCTCGTAGCAAGTGGCCGGAGGTCGCTGTGATGAGGTCTACCACGGCAGAGAAAACAATTGAGAAACTTGGTGAGATGTTGAGCTGTTATGGCTCACCGGAACAACTCGTAAGTGACAATGGTCCACAATTTGTATCACAGGAGTTTGCAACCTTCCTGCATGTGAATGGTGTCCAACACATCAGGTCTGTGCCCTATCATCCCTCTACTAATGGCCAGGCAGAAAGGTTCGTGCAAACTTTAAAGCACGCCTTGAAGGCATCGCAAGGTCAGGGCTCAATCCACCAACATCTGAACAGCTTCCTGTTGTCCTACAGGAACGAGCCGCATGCCACAACCAAAACTTCCCCCGCTTCGCTCATGATGAAGAGGCAGTTGCGGACAAGTTTTGACTTACTCAAACCTCCAAGGGCAGAGCAGGTTGTCCATCATCAACAACAAGCTCAAGTTGAAAAGAGAGAGAAAAGAGCCAAGGAGAGACGGTTTCATCCAGGAGAGCACGTCCTAGCTCGAAACTACAACACTGGACCGAAATGGGTTCCTGCTACAGTGATCGCGCAGACGGGCCCTGTGTCTTACACGGTTGAAACTGCTGAGGACGTCGTCTGGAGAAGACACACAGATCAACTGTTGCTAGGAGCAGAGACAGCCACAGAGGCTCCAACGGCTGGTTGGCCTGAACTGTTTCCGAATGATACCGCAAACCAGCATCCTTTGCCACAGTGCTCTTCTCCAACACAGGAAGTCAAAGAGACTGTTCCACCTGTGCAAACTCCTGACTTTCAACTGACACAGGCACCTTCTCCATCCAGGCCTGTGTCAATGCCTACTGCTGTGGAAGCCAGCGATGACCGCCGGTATCCTGTCAGAGAGCAGCGGCCTCCAAGACGCTTGGATCTGTAGGCTTAGTGATTTACCCACAAGACTGGGGCAGAATAAACCCCAGGGTAAAGTCAGGGGTTTGAGGCAGTCTACCTCTACCCTTGGTTAGTTGAGTGCATTGAAAGTAACTTACCTATTGAGGAATAATGTGGACTTTCCATTTAAGAGGGGAGGAAATGTTATGTATTGTGTGTTCTATTGTGTGTTCTCCTCCCACCTGTGGTGGCGCTGTCACAGGAGATAAATGGTTGGGTATTCTCTCGGTTAAGTTTAGCTCTCTTTGTTCGGAACTTCCCAGAACTTCCTTTCCTTCCAATAAAGCACTTCATGTTTGAATCTCTGAGTTCTGAGTCCTAAATTGTGTCTAGGTAGAAAGGTACCGACACAACACTTTGAACACAACTGACTACACACAGGGAGGGCCCTTGGTCTTGCAACCTCACTGCTCCTTCTAAGTATCTATGCTATGCAATCTCTACACTTACTCCTTCATTCTCACTCAACCTCCACTTGTCTCCCTCATTGCAGGAAAAGAGAGCTCACAACAAAAGAGAGCGAGCGAGGACAGGAGGAGGGACAGCCTCTATAGCCCACCTGACCCCCTGGGAGGGAGCCGTCCTGGAAATTATGAGCATTGAGGATGATTCGCGCGTGGGGGACGGACAGATGGGTGCAACACAGCAAGTTGGTGACAGAAAAGTTTCCCATCTCTCTCTTTGACATTGCATGAGTCGCTGATAATGATTGTGAAGCTGTAACAGATGGACTTATGAGCATCTGCAAAAAGCTATGTAGCCTTTGCATCACATCTCTGACTCTTTCCTTTACACCCCCACAGGACCATCACAAGCATCCGTCCCCCCTAGCCAGGAAGAAGAGGTTGAGCAGCCAGACTCCTCAGAGGAAGCTGCAACCTCTGAGGACGCAGCTTCACCAGAATTCAGCGCACCCAGCACCAGCGCAGACACTCACACCTCGGTGGGATTTTCGGGACATAGAGTAGTGTTGTCACCTGGTGTATCACAGCTCACAAGTGAGCATCAGCAGATTGTGGAGACAGGGACAGCAGTGGCGAGTCCTAGTCGGAGGGCGCAGGACTCTGCCAGCTTGGCTCAGCTGGGTCCATCCATAAGATCAGAGGTGATGGAACTCCAGGCACAGATGCAGGAGTCTCTGGCAGGTTTTGTCTCTAGGGTTGCTGCGAGTGTGAAGCGAATGGAGGAGTCCATAGCGAACATGAGCAGAGCCTTTGTGGAGTCATTGGCGCATGAACGCATCACCACAGAAAGGATGGCTACCTCCATGGAAACGAGGTAAGGCTGGCTACCGTACAGGAGAGGATGGCTACGGTAGAGGAGAGGAGGGCTACGGCCATGGAGGAGCTTAGTCGCCAGGGTATGGAAAATATGGTCATTATTCAGAATACATAGATACATAGATACATAGAAGATAGGAGCAGGAGTAGGCCATTCGGCCCTTCGTGCCTGCTCCGCCATTCAATGAGATCATGGCTGATCCTTTAATTCAGTATCCCGTCCCCGCCTTCTCTCCGTAACCCTTAACCCCTTTTGCCCGTAGAAATATATCTAATTCCCTCTTAAATATATTTAATGAGCTGGCGTACACTGCCCTCTGTGGCAATGAGTTCCACAGGTTCACCACTCTCTGAGTGAAGAAATTCCCCCTCATCTCTGTCCTAAATGGTTTAGCCCTTATCCTTAAATTATGTCCTCTAGTTCTGTTCTCACCCGCCAAGGGAAACATTCCTTCTGCATCCAGTCTGTCTAGACCTGTCAGAATTTTATACACTTCTATGAGGTCCCCTCTCAATCTTCTAAACTCCAGTGTGTACATCCCTAAACTACATAGTCTCTCCTCATAGGTCATTCCCGCCATTCCTGGTATCAGCCTGGTGAATCGCCGCTGCACCCCCTCCATGGCAAGAACATCCTTCCTCAGATGAGGCGACCAAAACTGTACACAGTACTCGAGGTGTGGTCTCACCAGTGCCCTGTACAGCTGCAGCAAGGTATCCCTGTTCCTGTATTCTAACCCTTTTGCTATGAAGGCCAGCATACCGTTTGCCTTCTTGACCGCCTGTTGCACCTGCATGCTCGCCTTCAGTGACTGGTGTACAAGAACACCCAGGTCTCTCTGTACTTCCCCCTCTCCCAATCTATTGCCATTTAAATAATAATTTGCCCTCCCGTTCCTGCACCCAAGGTGGATAACTTCGCACTTGTCCACATTATAGTGCATCTGCCATTTATCCGCCCAATCGCCCAGTCTGTCCAAATCGCTCTGGAGCTTCCTGGTCTCTTCCTCTGAGCCCACCCCCCCTCCTAGTTTAGTGTCGTCTGCAAATTTGGAAATGCTGCATCCGACTCCCTGATCCAGGTCATTAATGTAAATTGTGAACAGCTGGGGGCCCAGGACAGATCCCTGTGGTACCCCACTTGTTACTGCCTGCCATTCAGAAAATGAGCCGTTTATTCCAACTCTCTGTTTTCTATCTGACAGCCAGTTCCCTATCCACGCCAATACTTTCCCCTTTATCCCATGAGCCTCAATTTTCCATGCTAATCTTTTATGTGGGACCTTATCGAAGGCCTTTTGGAAGTCCAGGTACACCACATCTACTGGCTCTCCCCCATCTATTCTACCAGTTACTCCCTCAAAAAATTCCAATAGATTAGTCAAGCACGATTTACCCTTTGTAAATCCATGTTGACTCTGTCCTATCCTGTCCCCATTTGCTAAGTGCTCTGCTATTTCATCCTTAATGATGGACTCCAGCATTTTGCCCACAACTGATGTAAGGCTTACAGGTTTGTAATTACCTGCTTTTTCCCTACCCCCCTTTTTGAATAGTGGGGTAACGTTAGCTACCCTCCAATCCATGGGCACTGTTCCCGAGTCTAATGAATTCTGAAAAATCATCCTTAGTGCATCCGCTATCTCTAGGGCCACCTCCTTCAGTACCCTAGGATGCATGTTATCAGGCCCTGGGGATTTGTCCACCTTCAATCCCTTTAGCTTCCTTAACACCATATCCTTAGAGATATTGATTTGCGTCAGTTCCTCCTTTGCCAATGTCCCTATTTTTCCCGATATCCCAGGGAGGTTTTTTGTGTCTTCCTTCGTAAAGACTGACCCAAAGTATGCATTTAGTTGATCTGCCATTTCCTTATTTCCCATTATATATTCCCCCGTATCTGACTGCAATGGACCAACTTTGGTTTTCACCAGTCTTTTCCTTTTGATATACTTATAAAAGCTTTTGGAGTTAGTTTTTATATTTTCCGCCAGCTTGTTTTCGTAAGAATAGAATGACATCTTTTGAGGAGCGATGGGCATCTATTGAACAGAGAAACCAGACCTTCATGGAAGTCCTTCTGAGTAGGACTGCTATTGCAGAGACAGGTCCCCTTGGCCCCCCTGATGTGCAGCAAGGTGCTCTCCAGCCACTTGCAGGCGCGGAGGGGTAGCTGACCCATGAGAGGGAGGTTGGTGGTATACCTCAAGGAAGTGGGGGCTCCTCTCCAAGCGCTCACACTTCCATGCCACTGCAGAGCCCTCGGTCAGAGCCCCAGCGGAGTCCACACCCAAGTGAGATAGACGTCTCAACCCCTGCACAGCCGCAGGAGGAGCAGACTGCTGATGAGCCCTCACAGGCTCGCAACCCCAGAGGACGCCCGCCAAAGGTGTCGAGACAGAAGCAGCAGGAAAGTGAGCAAGGGGCCTCCACATCTGCTGAAGCCACAGGGGAAGCACTACGTAGGAGCATGCGTAAGAGGAAGATAAAGCACAAATAGTCACAAGGGTAGTCACTTGGGTGGAATTTTGTGTTTCGTGTAAAAATGCCATCACGTCGTAATTGTACATAAAAATTCTGATGGCAAATGTTGCAGCTGTGGCGTCTGTCATTTCGTTATTGGGACTTCCACATTGAGGCCTTAGGAATACTTGCAACAGTCAGTATGGTGGTTGGAGTGCTAGGAATCCTTTGGTTCTTGGCCATTGTCAATGCTCTGGTAAGAAGCAGTGAGGCAAAAGTGTTTGATTGACTAGGCTAAGCAAATCTGGCCAGGATGAGTGCGTTCCTTGCATCCCGGGCAGCAATGTTCTTGCGTAATGCTGCCGCTGGTTGATGGACCGCTGCAGGATGTTTGTTTTCGCCCTCCTCCTCCTCCTCCTCCTCCTCATCTGAGGAGGATATGTGAGGAGCCACTTGGTCCTCAGGAATCTGCAAGCCACGACGCTGTGCCATGTTGTGAAGTGCACAGCAAACCACAATGATTCTGGAGGCCCTGGCTACTGAGTCCTGTAGGGCTCCACCTGATCTATCCAGGCATCTGAAGCGCATCTTCAGCAAACTGATGGTATGCTCGATTATGGCTCTGGTGGACATGTGGCTGGAGTTGTAGCTCTCCTCAGCTTTGTTGGATGGTCTCCTCAACGGTGTCATCAGCCACGTCCTCAAGGGATAGCCCTTGTCTCCAAGTAGCCATCCGTTAAGTTGGTCTGGTGGACTGAATAGCGGAGGCACACTAGACTGGCACAGTATGAAGGAGTCATGGCAACTGCCAGGGTACTTGGCACAAACATGCAAAATTTCCTTCTTGTGGTCACACACCAGCTGAACATTGAGGGAGTGGAAGCCCTTGCGGTTGACAAAAATACCTGGATTGCGATGGGGTACCCTAACGGCCACATGTGTGCAGTCAATGATGCCCTGCACCCTTGGAAAGCCTGCCAGATGAGCTAATCCAGCCGCTCGCCCCATGACACTTGCTCGATCCCTAGTGAAATGGATGTGATTGTGCGCGAGGGCAAAGAGGGCATCGGTTACCTGCGTGATGCAAGTGTGTGCAGCCGCCTGGGAGATGCCGCTGATGTCTGCTGCTGATCCCTGGAATCAGCCTGAGGCAAAAAAGTTGAGTGCGGTGGTGACTTTGACGGCCACTGGTAATGCTTGTCCACCTGGTCCTCTGGGCAGCAGGTCTTGTTGCAACATTGCGCAGATGTCAGTCACTACCTCTCGCGAAAGTCGGAGCTGCCTTTGGCACTGCTGCTCAGACATGTTGAGATAGGTGACCCTGCATCTGTAGACCCTGTTTGGGGGGTATCTCCTGCGCTGACGGGCTTCCAGGCGCTGGCCCCTTCTGGCCTGTGCATCCTCAGGTGGGTGAGCAGCAGCCTGGCGCTCCTGCTGCTGTTGCTGATGCTACTGTTGTTCCTAGTTCTGCTGGTGCCGCGGCTGGTGCTCGAGCTCCTCTAATGCCCAGATGGGAAGGAAATAAGTGGCTCCCATGCTTCTGGTATATGCCTCCATTGAGGAAGCACTGAGTGAAGGTGGTGAAAGGAGTTTCCCAGGCGGTCACACTGGAGATGGGTGTGAGGCTCCAACCTTCCACAGGTGTGGTTAAGCCTTCTAAAAGTTGCCCCAGACCTGAGACCACTAAGTCCTGCCACCTGCAAATCATAGCTGATCAAATCTCTTTAATGGTTGACCTGCAGTTGATAGTCAGCAATCCAATAGTGATCCCGCCTGGTTTCACACTCGTGTTTCCCACCAGGCGTGTTTTACGTGGGAAAAGGGTGAAATTTGCAAGGGCCTTTTAAAATAGGATTATAGAGGCCATTTAGTGGTTATTAAGGGCCTTAAAGACCAGTCCCGCCTGTTGGATGCGGGACGGAGTTGGGACCATCAGACACGCCTGAGTTAAAATTGCTCGAAGTCGGGAACCAGGCGGGGGAGTCCCACCCGCCAGTTTTTGTGATTTTATTCCCCCGCACGCCTCCAAGCCCGCCTCCACGGCTCAATGAAAATCCTGCCCAACGTGTTCAAATGAATGCAACAACCTCAAAATCAAATGCAACAACCTCAAACACAATGGCATCATAAATAGAAGTAGTTACCTAATTTGCGAAAATGTCGCTGTGGTGTTGAACGAGTGAAATGTTCCCCAACACAAATTCCTTTAGAAATAGTTGTTGTGTATGTAATATGTGTGCTACTTTGAACCTATGGACAGGACTGCACTACTTGTAGGGCGTAGTGATACGCAGTACCACTCCTGGCCATAGGGGTATAAATAGTACTGTGGGTACTGATCTCCCCTCAGTTCCCGCCTGTGGGCATGAAGTAAAGACCTATGTGCAGTCCCTACCTCCAACCAGTAAAGACCTGTTTGAGTTATACGTTTAAGTCTTTGTGTTAATTGTTGAATACAATACACATACTTAACACTGGCGACGAGTCGGTTCGAACCCTGCGGCAGTTATTCCACGGTGGCTTCGTCCAAAGACAGGACGTTGAAGAGAGGTTTCAATCCTCAACACCCCACTCAAAACTGAAGGGCAGCAGAAATCCTGACAGCTTCCAGCGACTGGAAGCGACAGGCATAAGGACCCTGAAGCCTCCATAACCTCGTGGGTAAGCCAGAGCCCGGGAGGGAGCGAGCAAGAGCCGCGCGAGCGGGTGAGCCAGAGGCCGGGAGCCGCTTCAAGTGCGAGGCGCAGCGCGGGCCAGCGATCGGGACCAAAGATAAGGGCCGCACTCGGGGGCTGAAGGGAGACGGCGTCGGGGGACGGGTGAAGACCGCCAAGCGCGGGAAAACCGCCATTTTGTGGGCGGAGGACGACGGCAAGAGCGGGAAGCCGCCATCTTTGATAACAAGTAAAGAAAATAAAATCTGAGAAATTGCAAATCTACAATGCCTAAACACGGGAATATTAGCACCTTTGATAGTGACCTCGAAGATTGGGCCATATATGTTGAAAGAGTAAAAAATTATTGTAAGGCCAATAAAATTCGTGACCAAGATAAAGCTCTAACATTATTAAATTTAATGGGTGCGAAGACATACGGGCAATTGAAACACCTGTTATCACCAGATGAACCAGCGGATAAGACGTTCGATGAGATTGTTACTGTCCTGAAAGATCATCTAAACCCCACGCCGCTGATGCTAGCGGAACGATTTAAATTTTACGACAGAAGGCAGCTGACAGTGGAGCCCAGGGAGTCTCCAAGAAGCAGAAAAGGAAAAGTCGAAACAGAAGATGACCCATCTGAACCATTATTACCTCTACCAGATCACACACGTGGTCCCTCCGAACGGAGCCAATTCAGTTCGGAAGTTCAAACTGTTAAATCCATGGAAGGACTATTGAAGGAGTCACTCCAGCAACGTGAACCGACTACACCACAGAGATTGAATCTGTGAACTGTTTTCCGCAGAGACTGAATCTGTGATCTGTTTTGACATGAAGTTATCTATGTATCTATGTTATTCTGTTATGTAAACCTGAAGTTATATATGTATATATGTTATTACGTTATGTTAAATGGGGAGATGACTGTAAAGCTAGGAAGGGAGGAATGTTGTGTATGTAATATGTGTGCTACTTTGAACCTATGGACAGGACTGCACTACTTGTAGGGCGTAGTGATACGCAGTACCACTCCTGGCCATAGGGGTATAAATAGTACTGTGGGTACTGATCTCCCCTCAGTTCCCGCCTGTGGGCATGAAGTAAAGACCTATGTGCAGTCCCTACCTCCAACCAGTAAAGACCTGTTTGAGTTATACGTTTAAGTCTTTGTGTTAATTGTTGAATACAATACACATACTTAACAATAGTAATCGTTTATGTTTCTGCAGTGCTGTTTATTCAGATGAAGACCAGCCAAAGAATGTACCAGATTTTACTAGGATTGAGTCACTGTGCAGAGCAAGCTCACACTCCTGCCTGGGTTTGGTGAGGGTAGAATACAATTAATTAAATGAAGGGCTGTTGTCCTATTTTTGCACAAGTATTCCATCTCTTTACTGGATCAGCGGGGCCCCTTTGCCAAATGGCTGTTGTGTTGTGTAGTTGCGAGAGGCTTGTTTGCAAGTAACTGCAGCGAACAGTGTGACCTGAAGCAATCCTCAGCTCTCAAAAGCAGAGCCCCGGAAGCAGTGATTTAATCTATATCGTGGAGGTTGAACAAACTTCCATTTCCAGTGTTTGGCTGCATTTGATTCCAATGTCAAAATGGCCGTTTTAAAGGGCTTGCAGACAAGAGTTTCATCATCTGAGTCTGGCCTGAACTCAAACCTGGGTCCCCAAGGGGAAATGATTTGTTCTAACATACTGTCACTTGTATCCCAGAGAGAGATGCACACCAGTACACACCCATTCCCAGTCTACACAAAGCTAGCCTATTGTTCCTGATAAATACTGAAGGATTAGCCTTGGAAACGTTGGTGTTCAAGCAGTTAAACAGTGTGCCTACGTTACAATAATAATACCAAGTGACTTAATATAGATTGAACGACAAACAAGTAGCAGCTGTCCTTCGCACAAAGCACTTAAATAACAATCACTTCAATAAATCAGCAATTCAGCTTGATATGGGATTACTTAGTGTGCAGTACATGCCTGTTATACTAGCAACCCAGCAGTTAACCCGGCATGAACAGTGTTTCCTCTTTGTTTAAACCAATAAAAATACATTAAACAAATACACTAACACCCAGTCCAATAAACCCCGAAACAAAACTTAACCACTTAAATTAAAGTTTGGTTGTTTAAACCAACTACGCACTCCAGTCATGAACAGTGTTTATAACGACTCTTGTAACAACTCACCTCAAGGAATTCATTAGGTATCAGGTTAAATGATATACCTTTACAGAGCTACAGAGGGGAAAAAATTCAACCTCAAAAACTGCATGGTCTGTTATCTCATATCTATGGGATAGGGATAGAGAGGGAGGATGGCTGGGTTTCCCTCAGACTGGTGGGCGAGTTGTGGGAAGGGACTGACTGATTGATGGGACCTCTGGTGAGTGCTGGGACGTGACCTCTGGTGGGTGGTGGGACGGGGTCTCCGGTGGGTGGAGGGACGGGACCTCCGGTGGGTGGTGGGACGGGACCTCTGGTGAGTGGGACGGGACCTCCGGTGAGTGGTGGGACAGGACTGTAGGATTCACAAAATCCCGGGACCCCCTACTCAATGGACATGTGTCTGTAATTTAAAAAGGGACTGTGTTGGACCTTTTGGAACAGAAATGTGTACAGAAATATCTCACTATTAGGCACCTTTGGACTAAACTATGGCCTATTGGATTGAGTTTGGACATTTGAAATTGTATGCTGGGTCTGCACAGGGAAATGGGTTTCTTATAGGGCTGCTAACCCACCTGGGAGGCAGGCCCCCAGGGAGACATTAACAGCCTAACAAAAGCCCACTTACCAGAGACCCAGATACATACATATTTTAATTAAAACGGCTACACAGAAAAACCCTGGCATCAGCAAAACACACAATGGACAGTATCAAGACCTGATTACATTCTAACAGCACCATTCAAAAACCCCATCAACACCTTTGGGAATCTTGTATCATGCTAATGCTCAATCAGCCCACCAAAATTCTCACAAAGGGATCACATCAGAGTTGATCAGTCTGCCAAAATCGCACAAAAGGGAGTCATCTAAAATCAATTGTGCACCCGAGTTTTGGCGCAAAAGTTTAAGCAGCCTCTCAGGTATAACTGGGGGCTTGCTAGTATCTAAAGAGACCTCAGCAGACGGGCTGAAGAGAGAGAGTCATAGAGTTTTACAGCACAGAAAGAGGCCCTTCGGCCCATCGTGTCTGCGCCGCCCATCCATCCCTGTCCAGTCTAATCCCATTTTCCAGCATTTGGTCCATAGCCTTGTATGCAATGGCATTTCAAGTGCTCATCCAAATGCTTCTTGAATGTTGTGAGGGTTCCTGCCTCCACCACCCTTTCAGGCATTGAGTTCCACATTCCAACCACCCTCTGGGTGAAAAAGTTCCTCCTCAAATCCCCTCTAAATCTCCTGCCCCTTACCCTGAATCTATGCCCCCTTGTTATTGACCCCCCCACTAAGGGGAAAAGTTCCTCTTTATCTACCCTATCTATGCCCCTCATTATTTTGTACACCTCAATCAGGTCCCCCCTCAGCCTTCTCTGCTCCAAGGAAAACAACTCCAGCCTGTCCAGCCTCTCTTCATAGCTGAGGCGCTCCATCCCAGGTAACATCCTGGTGAATCTTCTCTGCACCCTCTCCAAAGCAATCACATCCTTCCTATAGTGAGGCGACCAGAACTGCACACAGTACTCCAGCTGTGGCCTCACCAGCGTTTTGTACAGCTCCATCATAACCTCCCTGCTCTTATATTCTATGCCTCGGCTAATGAAGGCAAGTATCCCATATGCCTTTTTAACCACCTTATCTACCTGCTCCGCTGCCTTCAGGGATCTATGTACATGTACACCAAGGTCCCTCTGACCCTCTGTACTTCCTAGGGTCCTACCACTCATTGTGTATTCCCTTGCCTTATTTGTCCGTCCAAAATGCATCACCTCGCACTTTTCAGGGTTAAATTCCATTTGCCACTTTTCCGCCCATCTGACCAACCCGTTTATATCGTCCTGTAGCCGGAGGCTTTCCTCCTCGCAATTTACCACCCCACCAATTTTCGTGTCATCTGCGAACTTACTGATCATACCTTTTACATTCTCATCCAAATCATTTATGTAGATCACAAACAATAAGGGACCCAGCACCGATCCCTGAGGTACCCCACTGGACACAGGCTTCCAGTCACAAAAGCAACCTTCGACCATCACCCTCTGCCTCCTGCCACTCAGCCAGTTTAGGATCCAACGCGCCAAGGCACCCTGGATCCCATGGGCTCTTACCTTCTTGACCAGTCTCCTATGCGGGACTTTGTCAAAAGCTTTACTGAAGTCCATGTAAACCACATCCACAGCATTTCCCTCATCCACCCCACTAGTCAACCCCTCGAAAAATTCAATCAGATTTGTTAGACATGATTTACCCTTGACAAAGCCATGCTGACTATCCCCGATTAATCCTTGCCTCTCCAAGTGGAGATTAATTTTGTCCCTCAGAATTTTTTCCAATAATTTCCCCACCACAGATGTTAGACTCACTGGCCTGTAATTCCCTGGTTTATCCCTGCTACCCTTCTTGAATAATGGTACTACGTTAGCTGTTCTCCAGTCCTCTGGTACATCCCCTGTGGCCAGAGAGGTTCTGAAAATTAGTGTCAGAGCCCCTGCAATCTCCTCCCTTGCCTCCCACAGCAGCCTGGGATACATCTCGTCCGGGCCTGGGGATTTATCCACTTATTGGCCCGCTAAAACCGCTAGCACCTCCTCCCTCTCGATGCTAATATGTTCAAGTATGTCACAGTCCCCGTGCCCGATTTTTATGTCTGCATCGTCTTTCTCCATAGTGAACACAGATGCAAAAAATTCATTTAAAACCCCGCCTACATCCTCTGGCTCTACACACAGATTGCCACTTTGGTCCCTAATGGGCCCTACCCTTTCCCTGGTTATCCTCTTGCCCTTAATATACTTATAAAACATCTTAGGATTTTCCTTTATTTTGCTCGCCAGTGTTATTTCATGGCCCCTCCTCGCCCTCCTAATTTCTTTTTTAAGTATGCCCCTGCACTTTTTATACTCCTCTAGGGCTTCTTCTGTCTTTAGTCTTTTGTAACTGCCAAAAGCACCCCTTTTATTTCTAATGCATTTTTGTATATCCCTTGTCATCCAAGGTTCCCTTTGCTTGTTGGTCCCACCCTTGACCTTTACAGGAACATGTTGGCGTTGTACTCTCTCTATTCCCCTTCTGAAAGTCTCCCACTGTTTTGATGTGGATTTTCCTATAAGCAGCTGCTCCCAGTCCACTTTGGCCAGATCCTGCCTTATCATATTAAAATCGGCCTTCCCCCAATTTAGAACCCTTATTTCCGGGCCGTCTTTGTCTTTTTCCATGACCACCTTAAATCTCACCGAATTATGGTCACTGTCGCCAAAATGCTCTCCTACTGACACTTCCACCACTTGCCCGGCTACATTCCCCAGAATTAGGTCCAGTACCACCCCCTCTCTTGTAGAGTGCCGGCGGGCGGCAGCAGCAGCACACCAGAGCAGAAGAAACGTATCCGAGAACACGCTGGAAAAGCACTTGGACTCTGGGCTCTTTGACCCTGGCTTTGAAACATCTAACTTGCCACACGAGGTTACAGCAACGCAACAAGAAAACCTAACAAGAAGCCTGGGAGTCACTGAAAGATCAACCATCATCCAGCGCTGACTCTAGGAAACACTTGTTTATCATCAAAACGTCGACCAGTGCTAATACCGAAGACACCGCAACCAGCCAAGGAGTCCACAAGATTGAGGAGAGAGAAAGCAGTCTGCAACTGGTCTAAACTGTGGAGAAATCCTTTGGTGAGCATAGTCCCTGTAATTTCAGAGCCTAACTTGGTTAGTGTAGAGGTGGGAGGTGGTTTTATTTATTTATTTATTTATTTATTTTCTCTCACTGCATAACCTCTGTACCCGTTGCGTATACGTTTTTGTTTAGTTAATTCGTGTGGTGTGCGATTTCTAAATAAAATATTTGTTCTTGCACCAAACAGTTTCTTGCCTACATCTATCACATCCCCTAAATAATTCCAAGCCCCAGAACCAGGGATTGGGACGATTCGAACCGTCAAGATCAATTTAAAAAGCCGACAAACCCACCACCCTCTACAGGACCTCTGGTGAGTGGTGGGACGGGAACTCCGGTGAGTGGTGGGACGGGACCTCCGGTGAGTGGTGGGACGGGACCTCCGGTGAGTGGTGGGACGGGACCTCCGGTGAGTGGTGGGACGGGACCTCCGGTGAGTGGTGGGACGGGAACTCCGGTGAGTGGTGGGACGGGACCTCTGGTGAGTGGTGGGACGGGACCTCTGGTGAGTGGTGGGACGGGACCTCTGGTGAGTGGTGGGACGGGACCTCCAGTGAGTGGGACGGGAACTCCGGTGAGTGGTGGGACGGGACCTCGGGTGAGTGGTGGGACGGGAACTCCGGTAAGTGGTGGGACAGGACCTTTGGTGGGTGGTGGGACGGGACCTCTGGTGAGTGGTGGGACGGGAACGCTGGTAAGTGGTGGGACAGGACCTTTGGTGGGTGGTGGGACGGGACCTCCGGTTGGTGGTGGGACAGGACCTCCTGTGAGTGGTGGGACGGGACCTCTGGTGAGTGGTGGGACGGGAACTCCGGTGAGTGGTGGGACGGGACCTCCGGTGAGTGGTGGGACGGGACCTCGGGTGAGTGGTGGGACGGGAACTCCGGTGAGTGGTGGGACGGGACCTCGGGTGGGTGGTGGGACAGGACCTCGGGTGAGTGGTGGGACGGGACCTCGGGTGAGTGGTGGGACAGGACCTCCGGTGAGTGGTGGGACGGGACCTCTGGTGGGTGGGACGGGAACTCCGGTGAGTGGTGGGACGGGACCTCGGGTGGGTGGTGGGACAGGACCTCCTGTGAGTGGTGGGACGGGACCTCGGGTGAGTGGTGGGATGGGACCTCTGGTGAGTGGTGGGACGGGACCTCGGGTGAGTGGGACGGGAACTCCGGTGAGTGGTGGGACGGGACCTCGGGTGAGTGGTGGGACGGGACCTCGGGTGAGTGGTGGGACGGGACCTCGGGTGAGTGGTGGGACGGGAACTCCGGTGAGTGGTGGGACGGGACCTCGGGTGAGTGGTGGGACGGGAACTCCGGTGAGTGGTGGGACGGGACCTCCAGTGAGTGGGACGGGACCTCGGGTGAGTGGTGGGATGGGAACTCCGGTGAGTGGTGGGACGGGACCTCTGGTGGGTGGTGGGACGGGAACTCCGGTGAGTGGTGGGACGGGACCTCGGGTGAGTGGTGGGACGGGACCTCGGGTGAGTGGTGGGACGGGACCTCGGGTGAGTGGTGGGACGGGACCTCGGGTGAGTGGTGGGACGGGACCTCGGGTGAGTGGTGGGACGGGACCTCGGGTGAGTGGTGGGACGGGACCTCTGGTGGGTGGGACGGGACCTCGGGTGAGTGGTGGGACGGGACCTCGGGTGAGTGGTGGGACGGGACCTCTGGTGGGTGGGACGGGACCTCCGGTAAGTGGTGGGACGGGACCTCTGGTGGGTGGTGGGACGGGAACTTTGGTGGGTGGTGGGACGGGACCTCCGGTGGGTGGTGGGACGGGACCTCTGCTAAGTGGTGGGACGGGACCTCTGGTGAGTGGTGGGACGGGGCCTCTGGTGAGTGGTGGGACGGGACCTCCGGTAAGTGGTGGGACGGGACCTCTGGTGGGTGGTGGGACGGGAACTTTGGTGGGTGGTGGGACGGGACCTCCGGTGGGTGGTGGGACGGGACCTCTGGTGAGTGGTGGGACGGGACCTCTGGTGAGTGGTGGGACGGGGCCTCTGGTGAGTGGTGGGACGGGACCTCCGGTGAGTGGGACGGGACCTCCGGTGGGTGGGACAGGACCTCCGGCGAGTGGTGGGACGGGACCTCTGGTGAGTGGGACGGGACCTCTGGTGGGTGGGAAGGGACCTCTGGTGGGTGGGAAGGGACCTCTGGTGGGTGGTGGGACGGGACCTCTGGTGAGTGGGACGGGACCTCTGGTGGGTGGGAAGGGACCTCTGGTGGGTGGGACGGGACCTCTGGTGGGTGGGACGGGACCTCTGGTGGGTGGGAAGGGACCTCTGGTGGGTGGTGGGACGGGACCTCTGGTGAGTGGGACGGGACCTCTGGTGGGTGGGAAGGGACCTCTGGTGAGTGGGACGGGACCTCTGGTGAGTGGGACGGGACCTCTGGTGGGTGGGATGGGACCTCCGGTGAGTGGTGGGACGGGACCTCCTGTGAGTGGTGGGACGGGACCTCTGGTGGGTGGTGGGACGGGACCTCTGGTGGGTGGTGGGACGGGACCTCCGGTGGGTGGTGAGACGGGACCTCTGGTGGGTGGTGGGACAGGACCTCTGGTGGGTGGTGGGACGGGACCTCCGGTGAGTGGTGGGACGGGACCTCTGGTGAGTGGTGGGACGGGACCTCCGGTGGGTGGTGGGACGGGACCTCTGGTGGGTGGTGGGACGGGACCTCTGGTGGGTGGTGGGACGGGACCTCCGGTGGGTGGTGAGGCGGGACCTCTGGTGGGTGGTGAGGCGGGACCTCTGGTGGGTGGGACAGGACCTCTGGTGGGTGGTGGGACGGGACCTCCGGTGGGTGGTGGGACGGGACCTCTGGTGGGTGGTGGGACGGGACCTCCGGTGAGTGGTGGGACGGGACCTCTGGTGGGTGGTGGGACGGGACCTCTGGTGGATGGGACGGGACCTCCTGTGAGTGGTGGGACGGGACCTCCGGTGGGTGGTGGGACGGGACCTCTGGTGGGTGGTGGGACGGGACCTCCGGTGAGTGGTGGGACGGGACCTCTGGTGGGTGGTGGGACGGGACCTCTGGTGAGTGGTGGGACGGGACCTCTGGTGGGTGGTGGGACGGGACCTCTGGTGGGTGGTGGGACGGGACCTCTGGTGAGTGGTGGGATGGGACCTCCTGTGGGTGGTGGGATGGGACCTCTGGTGAGTGGTGGGAACTCCATCCATGTGACTCTGCCGCTAACCCACCCTGGGGTGGCTCTAATGACAGCTGGTGTGGGTTTAGAGTGGTAAAACCATTGCTCATTGGATTACCACCCTGGGAGATAAATGAAGTTGCACTGCAGTGTTTAAACCTGGGTCGGCTTTGGCGGCTTTCCTCCCCTAAAGAACATTGGTGACCTGGTTGGGTTTGTACAACAATCCAACAGGCTTGATGATCATTTTTTCTAGTGCTAACCCTGAAATTACCTGATTTATCCTATTCAATTCCACAATGTGCCTTGGTGGGATCTGAACTCCTGAATTCTAGGTTGTTAGCCCAGAACCAGAACCACTACATGACTGTGCCTGCTATATGACTTGACACAATTGATGCTTGATATAATTGATGCTATAATACCACTGATGATGTGACAGATGCGGTGATGTGATGGAGCTATGCTCTGACTGATGCTTTGCTGAGACTGACATTAGGATGTGACTGATAACATGACATGGTCGATGCTATGCTATGATTGACACTATGACATGATTGATGTTTAAATCTCCATTGCTTTTCCCCTTCCCATTACTGTAACCTCCTCCAGTGCTATACCCACTGTGAACTCTCTCTTTTCTGACCCCTGCTTCTTGTGTGTTCTCTCTCTTCACCTCATCATGGATGGCCGTGCCTTCAGCTGCCTAGTCGCCATGCTCTGTAATTCCCTCTCGAAAACCTTTCACCTCTCTCTCCTCATTTAAGCTGCTTAAACTCCACCTCTTCGACCAAGCTTTGGTCGCCTCCCCATTTTGTTCCCTAACAAAATGCCTTGGGATGTTTTCCTGTGTTAAAGGTGTGCGATTAATGAAAGTTGTTGATATTGTTGATACCATGGTACAACCATACCAACAATGATGCTGTGATGCAATTTTATGATCTGACAGAATTGATGCTACGAAGATTGATAGTATATGATTATTGCCACCTTTGAATTGACAATATGATTGATACCTAATCATATGCGATTGTTGATACAGTTGAAGATGCTATGACACAATGTAACTTAAGATATGATACGATCGACAATCTGGGGTGATTGAAGATATGATGCAATTCATGACATGACATGGATCAACTGACGATGCGATTGCTGATAAGATCCAGTGGTTGAAATGATGTGATGGAAGCTATGACAGGATTGCTGATGATACGTTTAACGTTATATAGAATCATAGAATCTTACGTTACAGAAGGAGGCTATTCGGCCCATCGTGCCTGTGCCGGCTCTTTCAAAGAGTGATCCAATTAGTCCCACTCCCCTACTCTTTCCCCATGGCCCTGCACATTGATAATATGATACAACAATACCATCCACCATCTCACAGCCAAAAGAAAGCAGAAAAAGAGATAGACGCAGAGACAGAGAGAGAGACAGACAGAGAGAGAGAGACAGACAGAGAGACAGACAGAGAGACAGACAGAGAGACAGACAGAGAGAGAGAGACAGAGAGAGAGACGGAGACACAGAGAGAGAGAGAGACAGACAGAGAGACACAGAGAGAGAGAGAGAGAGAGACAGACAGAGAGATAGACACAGAGAGAGACAGAGGGGGAGACCGAGAGAGAGAGAGAGAGAGAATGACAGAGAGAGAGAGAGAGAGAGAGACAGACAGAGAGACAGAGAGAGAGGCAGAGGGAGAGAGAGAGACAGAGAGAGAGACAGAGAGAGAGAGAGAGAGAGAGACAGAGCGAGACAGAGGAAGAGAGAGAGAGACAGAGAGACAGAGAGAGAGACAGAGAGAGACAGGCAGAGAGACAGACAAACAGAGAGGCAGATAGACAGACAGACAGAGAGACAGACAGAGAGAGAGACAGACAGAGAGAGACAGACAGACAGCGAGAGACAGACAGACAGAGAAAGACAGACAGGCAGAGACAGACAGGCAGAGACAGACAGACAGAGACAGACAGACAGGCAGAGACAGACAGACAGAGAAAGAGAGAGAGAGGCAGAAAGGCAACCAAAAAAGCAAGACAATGAGAGAAAGCCAGTCATTTCCTGCTGGTTTTTCTGATGTTCTGAAATGCTCAGGGAGCACTTAAGGGCTGTAAAGTCTTAGGCCAGGCTAACAGCTAAATAGCACACCATGTCACAGACCTGGGGCTGCCCAGGAACATTGTCACAGAGCAATATATAGTATCAGTATATCATGGCACCTGTAAACATTGCTTCGAGACTTTTCAATGTTAGTGTCCACAGACAGCCGTGTTACATTGGAATTTCCATGCAAGTAACACTGAAATAGGGTTTTCTCATTGAAGGCACTTAGTCCTTTCTACCACATAACCCCAGTGACTCTCTGCAAATTCCCCATTAACACCTCTTTCCAGTTGCAGGTCTATCCAATGGGTAGCATTATGGAGCAGATTTGTCAATCTTCATCTGAAAAGTTTTGAACTACCATTTTTTCTCCTCATAACTGAAATTTCTAATGTCCCAAATAAAAGTTTAAATAAAATAGAAAATTGGAAGAATTGTATATTTCAAAATAACATGATTAAATCTATCCAATTAATTGTCTTTTGTACTGGATATTTGTAGCTAACAAGAGTTGAGAGAGTGCTTTCAATTGCATCTGTGCAATTTCCAAATGTGCAACCTATGCACCAACATTTGAGGGTAGTATGCAGTGTTCCCTCATCTTGTGAGAGTGAGAGTTAATTTGCTTGTTCCAAAGGAATTTGAAAGAAACTGGAGAGTGAACTCTTAAAGCTAACTAATTAAACAATGAATTTTGATCATTTTAATAGGTATTTTTTGTTTGTTTGTAGAAACTTGTTTACCAAAGATTGTGTAAGTCAGCCAACTTACTAATAGTTGATACATAGATTGCTTAGAACCTCACACTCTCCAATGTTCCCAGAACTCTGGGATTCCCCCCCCCCTTCTTTCAATGTCCGTCAACCATGAGAGCCCATCTCAAAATACTATCAAACCCCCCGTATCCTGAGAGTCCATCCCAGCATTGCCAGATCACAAGCCCACCCCAGTGCTGATACCTCAGTCTCCCTTGTTTCCCACATTACAACAGTGACTACACTTCCAAAGTACTTCATTGCTTGCAAAACGCTTTGGGGCATCCTGAAGCCATGGAAGGCACTATATAAATGCAAGTCTTTCTTTCCCTGATAATACTACATCACGTAGTGCTTCTGTTCTTCTTCAAACGTCCCACTTAGTGATCAATACCACGGGAGATCTGCCACTCACCGAATAGACTCCGAATACCTTCTAACTGAAGAGCAACAGGAAAGTATGATGTTCGAAGTGAACTGAATACAACTCAGAAGAATGAAAAAAGGGAAGGCATTTTTGGAGTTCTTGTTATTGTAAGATCAGGATAAGGTGCTATTTATTGTGAGTGAATGAATGCTGGCAGTGTGAATGGTTCGTTAAAGCACAAGCCGCATTGGCCCGTCTTCCGTTCACAGAGCCTGCTCAATAGTCTTTCTGCAGGAAGCCTCGCAGCTGAATCCTTTTACAGGAAGTCTGTTGTCAATCATAGGAAATTATATCATCAGCACCACTAACTCGAGAACAACAGCAGCTTGTGGCATTGGGTTATCTTTACTAAATTAGAAGGGACGCGAGTTCCTGCAACAAGTTTAACTCGGCGACCCTTGCAGCTCTGTAGCTGTCTCGTTTCATCCTCTCTGTTGCGCAGGAGTGCATTCGGGTCAAACTAGAGAAAGTTGAAGAAACACAGGAAGTGTGTTAAGAACATGCAACCTGCGAAATGTTCAATGGAACAATGGCAAGCAGCAAGCAGCAGCTAATTGGGAGTATTAAAGATGGCAGCAGACTGGTTTATGTTTGGTCTCCTTTCCGTTTCTCACACAGCTAGATGTGCACGAGTCACTAAAGGCTAGTGGACAGGTACAACAAGTAATCAAACAGGCTAATGGAAAGTTAGCCTTTAGCCCAAGAGGGCCTGGAGTACAAAGGGGAGGAAGTGATGCGTCAGTTGTACAGAGGCTTGGTCAGAGCCCACCTGGAGTACCCTGTTAATTTCTGGGTAAGATATATTGGCCTTGGAGGGGCGTGCAATGCAGATTTACCAGAATGATACCGGGGCGTAAAGGGTTAAATAGTGAGGACAGGTTGCATGGACCAGGCTTGTGCTCACATGAGTAGAGAAGATTGGAGGTATTTCAAATGATAAAAGGATTCAATAGGATAGTTAGAGAGAAACTATTTCCTCTGGTGAGGGAATCAAGAACGAGGGGACATAATTTTAAAGTTAGAGCCAGGCCATTCAGAAGTGAAATCAGGAATCACTTTTTCACAAAGGGCAGTGGAAACCTAGAACTCTTGATCAAACAGCAGTGGATGCTGGGTCAATTAGAGGACTGAGATCAATAGATTTTTGCTTGGCAAAGGTCTCAAACAATATGGTGCTAAGGCAGGTAAATGGGGTTGAGGTACTGATCAGCCATGATCTATGTTCCCTCTAAGGGGCGCTGTGCACAGATCTGGAAGCTCCCGCACACTTAAAATCACAGGCGCGCAGTGAGCTGGACAGTTGGAACGGCCCAATCCTCAACGAGCGGGAAAAAGTCATAGCGTTCAGAGACGCTCCGAATTGGAACGGCATTTGGTAAGAGCCCTGGAACCCGCCGAGCGTTGTCTCGGGCAGCCATTGACTAATGGCAACCACAGGGCCCACAATTCTCTGCGCCCCAGCAACCCCTCTATCCACCCCGCTGATATCTCCGGTTAGAGTGGGCATGCTCCCCAAGGCCGCGGTGCAGTCTCAAAAGACTCTGGAAGAACCAGGAAGTGGCGGGTAGGATGGGGGAGGAGCAGCAGCTTAATGTTGCTGGGGCCTGTGCTGCGTGTTCGCCTGGCCCGGGAGCTCTGACTCCGGGTCTAAGACCCACACTCAGTGTTGGGGCCTGTGCTGCATGTCCGCCTGGCCCGGGAGCTCTGACTCCGGGTCTGAGACCCACACTCGGTGATGCTGGGGCCTGTGCTGCATGTCCGCCTGGCCCGGGAGCTCTGACTCCGGGTCTGAGACCCACACTCAGTGTTGGGGCCTGTGTTGCGTGTTCGCCTGGCCCGGAAGCTCTGACTCCGGGTCTGAGACCCACACTCGGTGATGCTGGGGCCTGTGCTGCATGTCCGCCTGGCCCGGGAGCTCTGACTCCGGGTCTAAGACCCACACTCAGTGTTGGGGCCTGTGCTGCATGTCCGCCTGGCCCAGGAGCTCTGACTCCGGGTCTAAGACCCACACTCAGTGTTGGGGCCTGTGCTGCATGTCCGCCTGGCCCAGGAGCTCTGACTCCGGGTCTAAGACCCACACTCAGTGTTGGGGCCTGTGCTGCATGTCCGCCTGGCCCAGGAGCTCTGACTCCGGGTCTGAGACGCACACTCGGTGATGCTGGGGCCTGTGCTGCATGTCCGCCTGGCCCAGGAGCTCTGACTCCGGGTCTAAGACCCACACTCAGTGTTGGGGCCTGTGCTGCATGTCCGCCTGGCCCAGGAGCTCTGACTCGGGGCCTGTGCTGCGCTCACTCCTGCTGTTTCCTGGAGCCGCGCAGGCAGTCAGTCTCCGGCTGCACTTCGGAGCATCACACCAATCGGACAAAGTTGAGGACCTCTATGTGCGGGAAAGTGAATAGTTATATTTTTATTATCTTTTATATTTCGAATACATTTATTTTTAGGTTAACTTTTTTTTTTAAATAAATGATCCCAATCTCTAGACAGTGAGTGTCTCGGTCAACCTATTCGAACAAAACTTTTAAAAAATGTTTTATGTTTCAATTCAGGCGGTACAATGCAGACAAAGGTGAGCTGTGGATGTGTAACCCAAGAAGACGGTCCTGAACTGGAAATGCTGATGTGACTGATGAGTGTCTGATTAAAGCTGAACAATACCAAGGTGGTAGGGGACGGGAAATAGAAGCACTTTTTAATCTTAAATTAGGTCAGAGTTCCACAAGCGCTTTTGCTCCCATACAAAGTGATTTGGATGCACTTCAATGAAGAAGTGGTGGTAGAACCTAAGTGATAACTGAGGGTAGTAATGGCGTGAGGCATGAGTCTCGCACGGGTTGATGTTTGCACTGAGTGCCTGTCAACTCCAGCTTTAATTTCTCACCACCTCCCAACAAATGGCGACAAAGTTCTTGCTAATGTCTGGTGTAATAATAAGAAAACTTAACAGAATAAGTCATTTGATTCATCAAGTGTTTTCTTTCCACCAACAATATCCAATCTATTTGTTTTTGGGTTGAGACATTAAATCTGCTCCTGTGGTTCAGGTGGTTTAATAAGAGGCAGCCAATTCAGATTTGTTAAAGGCAAATCGTGTCTGACTAACCTGATTGTGAGACTTTGCCCAGAATGTATATTGAAGTGAGGTTCCTTCTCTCCAAATCTCCAGACCTTGACATAATGGCCATCTTTGGCTTAACTGCTCATCAATTTAACCTGATGTTCCCTGTTTGAATTTACAAAGGAACTGGAGCTGACCTGGACAATCTGAGATAGACCCTGACAAAGGGTCGCAAACCTGAAACGTTAACTCTGTTTCTCTTTCCTTGATGCTGCCTGGCTTGCTGAGTGTTTCCAGCAGTTTCTGATGTTAGTTCAGATTTCCAGCATCCGCAGTATTTTGCTATTGGATCTGAGATAGTTAATGTGAAATAACAACAGATTGGTCATGTGTGTGCCCATTTCCCCAGTCTGTCTCTGTCCTCTGAAGTCTGCTACTATCATGCTTGCTATTTACTACATTACCAAGTTTTCTTTCATCTGCAAACTTCAAAAATGTACTCCCTATATCCATGTCCAGGTTATTTGTATAAAAGAAAGCAATGATTCGAATAGCAACCCCTGGGGGAGCGCACTGCATACTTCTCTCCAGTCAGGGAAACACCCAGTCACCAATTACCACCGTTCCTTTACCACCAGGTGCTTCTGTTTTCTGAATAAGTCTGTTAGGAGGTATTTTATCAAATACCTTTTGAAAGTCCATATATACACACATCTACTGCACTACCTTCATCAACTCTATCTGTTACTTCATCAAAGAACTCAATCGGGTTAGTCAGACAGGATTTGCTTTAAACAAATCTGTGCTGGCTGTCACAATAGCAAAATACTGCGGATGCTGGAAATCTGAAATAACAACAGAAAATGCTGGAAACACTCGGCATGTCGATGATGCTGCCTGACCTGAGTGTTTGCAGCATTTGCTGTTATTATTTCTATGCTGGCTATCCCTTATTAACCCATGCTTCTCCAAGTGAGAATTAATGTTGCCAGTTACCAGATTTACCCCTCTCTGTTTTTGAACAGGTGTGTAACATTTGCAATCTTCCAGTTCTGGCACCACTCGCATATCCAAGGAGGATTGAAAGATTGTGGTCAGACCTTCTGCTCTCTCCATCTTTGCTTCCCTCGGCAACCCAGAATGCATCCCATCTGGACCGGGCAACTTGCTAACTTTGAGTGATGCCAACTTATTTAGACCTCCATTGTATCTATTTTTATCCTATCCAATATCTCTACTCCCCCCTCCACTACTGCAACATTAACTTCATCCTCTTTTGTGAAGACAGATACAAAGTACCTCAGTCACGCACTCTGCCTCCAAAAGATTTCTTTTTTTGCCCCTAATCAGCCCCACCATTCCTTTAACAATCCTTGAACTTTTTATATGTTTATAGAAGATTTTTGGGTTCCCTTTTATGTTACTTGCTAATCTTTTCTCATATTCTCCCTTTGCTCTTACATCCTTTTTCAAAGTCTCCCTGTATTCTGTCTGGTTATTGATTGTATTCTGTACCTGACATTTGTCATAAACCTCATTTTACTATTTTATTTTAACCTCTATTTCCTTTGTCATCCAGGGAGATCTAGCTTTGAGATCTATCTTTCCTCCTTATAGGAATATGCTTGGTTTGTACCCAAAGTATCTCCACCTTAAAGGCCTGCCATTGCTCATTAACTGTTTTCCTGGTCACCCGTGCTAAATCCCTCCTCAAATCATTGAAATCTTCCAGTTGGGTATTTTCACCTTTGAATTTTCTTTGTCCCTTTCCATAACTACTTTAAACCTAATTATACTATGATTACTATTACCCAGATGTTCTCCCACTGAAACAATCTCTACTCGCCCTACTTCATTCCCCAGAACCAGATCCATCACTGCTTCCTTCCTTGTTGGGCTAGGAACATATTGATTAAGGAAGTTCTCCTGTACACAAAAAACATTGCGGCCCCTTAAAGGGAAACTGCCTCTTGAAATGAAAAAAATAAAAATCATGTAAAAATAGGCTGTTTTTAGCCCTTACAGCTCACCTGCCTTCTGAAAAAACATTAACATTAAAAAGAATTCCCAAATGGGAGTCTACAGCTCTTAAAGCTGAACTGCCTTCCGCTCCTAAAAAAAAATGGTAAAAGTGCTTCAGCACTAACACAAATGGCTCAGCAAGCCAGGGAAGGGGCACCCATGGTCTTGCATGGTCTCCAGCTTTGTGCAGGGGGTCAACACTGCAAGAGAAGCCCTCTACCCACAGGGACCTGGAGGTCCTCCAGAAAGAAGGACGTGGGACCAGACCACTGAGGCCGTCACTGCCAGCAGTGTCGCCCCCACCACCTGGCTCCAGTGACCAAAGAAGCTTCATTCCCTCAGACCAGTGGTCAAGGTCAATGCATCTCCTACCAACTGCACTGCTAGCCTCACACACTGCTCAATGCACGACCCCCTACCCCCAATCATTCACCTACCAACAATCTGCACCAAACATGAGGCACAGCTACCATTCCTAGCTTCATCTCACCGCCTTGGAGGGAATGGTGCCTGCCATTTTTGCCAGGGGCATGGCTGAGCCCTTGGCCAGCGGCGGAGCAGAAAGGATACAAGATGCTGGTATCTTCATATGTTATCCTCCTTCTGGCATGCACCTCTTGCTTTCCCGCCCTCCCCTCACCACAACTCCACCCTTCCTCATTTCACACACACAAGAAATGCAGCCTGCCCAGCCAGTGGTTGACCGAGAAGAGGGAGAGGAGAGTGAAGAAGAAGAAACACCAGCACTCATTTTCACACTCCCAGCCACCAGCTTCTCAAAGTGAACCAGCAAGGCCATCTGCAGTCTCCTGCACTGAAAGTCAGCAGCCTTCCACCAGCCATGCTGCAGCCACTGGGGGAGCACTGCATGACATCAGTAAGATAGACAAAGGCACATACAGTCACTAAGGGAATGCATAAGGCTGATGACTTGATTTCTTGATTTTATATTGGATAGGTAGATGTATAAAGTTGGACTGGGCAAATCTGGGACAACATTTATTGGCAGTTGGAAAAGTATGGGTTAATAAATGAAAGCCAGCACAGTTAAAGGCATATCATGTTTGACTAACTTGTTCGAGTTCTTTGATGAAAGAGGGTTGATGAGGGTAGTGCGGTTGATGCTGTGTATATGGACTTTCAAAAGGCATTTGACAAAGTACCGCATAATAGACTTGTTAGAAAAATCAAAATCCATGGGATTAAAGGGACAGAGGCAGTGTAGATGCAAAATTGGTTAAGGGACAAAAAGCAGAAAGTAGTGGTGATTGGATGTTTATCAGACTGGAGGGAAGTATACAGTGGTGTTCTCCAGGGGTCGGTATTAGGACCACTGCTCTTTTTGATATATATTAATGACCAGGATTTTGGTATACAGGGCATAATTTCAAAGTTTTGGACTGCTTTCTCCTTCAAATTCATCTTGTTACCCTAAACAATAGAGCATATACACACACACACACCACATGCACAACACACACACAACAAACACACACATACACAACAAACACAACACATACACTCAACAAACACACACATACACAACAAACACACACACAACAAACACACACACACACCACATGCACAACACACACAACAAACACACACATACACAACAAACACACACAACACATACACTCAACAAACACACAACAAACACACACAACACATACACTCAACAAACACATACACACACAACACACACAACACATACACTCAACAAACACATACACAACACATGCACAACACACACAACAAACACACTCGCAACAAACACACACACACACACAACAAACACACACAACAAACACACACACACACAACAAATACACAACACACACAACAAACACACACACACAACAAATACACAACACACACACACAACACACACACACAAAACACACACACACACACAAAACACACACAACAAACACACACACACAACAAACAAACACACACACAACAAACACACACACAAACAGTTGTAACAATGCAAGATCAGGTCTTTAGTGAGACACCGTACTCCTGATTCCTGTATGGGAGAACCTTCACCACACGGACTGCAGTGGTTCAAGAAGGTGGCTCACCACCACCTTCTCGAGGGAAATTCGGGATGGCCAATAAATGCTGGCCTTGCCAGTGACGCCCACATCCCAGGAACGAATAAAAAAAGTGCTACTATACACCGATTGGCTCACACTTGTATACCATTTTTTCCTTTGATCAATACATTTCATGTATATCACCAATAAATCATAGTGAAGCAAAGGTACATGCAGGTGACAGAATAACCAATTAACTGTAGTGAAACAAAGATACATGCACACAGCTAAAATGCATTTTCTCCTTCTTAATCCCTTCCAATAATCCCATTACCTTGGTTATATTGCCTTAATTAGCTCTGCACCATTCCCCATTAGCACCAGTGATTAGATAAGCATATTTCAGATCATTACAGACATTGCTGAGAGCATACTTTCAGACATTGCATCATCCTCTTTATTAGTGCTGTGCGCCCCCTTATACAGTACATAGCTTACAATCCCATGTTCAGCAGAAAGCTGTTTTAATTCATCTTTGGGGCCTTATTTAATGTGTGCTTGTCCTGCAGGCTACCTAAGACATTGAAGTACTCGGGTAGTGTGGACTCTAGTTCCCACAACAGGAAACTGGGAAATGTAGTCAACAGTGAGGAGGATAGTGACAGGCTTCAGGAGCACATAGACAGACTGGTGAAATGGGCAGACACATGGCAGATAAAATTTAACACAGGGAAGTGTGAAGTAATTCATATTTTTAGGAAGAATGAGAAAAGACAATATAAACTAAATGGTACAATTTTAAAGGGGGTGCAGGAACAGAGGGACCTGGGGTTATATGCCGACAAGTCTTTGAAGGTGGCAGGTCTAGTTAAGAAGGCTGTTAAAAAGGCATACAGGATCCTTGGCTTTCTAAATAGAGGCATAGAGTACAAAAGCAAGGGAGTTATGCTCAACCTTTTTAAAGCACTGGTTAGGCCCCAGCTGGAGTTTTGTGGTCAATTCTGGGCACCGTGCTTTAGGAAGGATGTTAAGGCCTTAGAGAGGGTGCAGAGCAGATTTACTAGAATGGTAGCAGGGATGAAAGACTTCAGTTACATGGAGAGGCTCGAGAAACTGGGGTTGTTCTCCTTAGAGCAGAGAAGGTTAAGAGAAGATTTGATAGAGGCATTCAAAATCATGAAGGGTTTTGATAGAATAAATAAGGAGAAACTGTTTCCAGTGGCAGAAAGGTCAGTAACCAGAGGACACAGATTTAAGGTAATTGGCAAAAGAACCAGAGGGGACATGAGCAAAAAAAAAATTACGCAGCGAGTTATTATGATCTGGAATGCACTGCCTGAAATGGTGGTGATAACAAATTCTATAATAACTTTCAAAAGGGATTTGGATAAATACTTGAAGTGAAAAAATGAACAGGGCTGTGGGGAAAGAGCAGGGGAGTGGGATTAATCGGATAGCTCATTCTAAGAGTTGGCACAGCCACAACCAACAGGGGGCAGATACAGGTCTGCCTTTAATATTCTCTTGCATTGCATGCGTACTATGTAGAGGAATCTGCCCATCATCCGATAATATGAGAGCGTAGCCCAGGGATGTAACTGTAGAACCCACTTGTGATCTGAACTGGATATCATGTCTGTCATAACAACAGAAAACGCTGGAAAAACTCAGGCCAGGCAGCATCCGTGGAGAGAGGAACAGAGTTAACGTTTCAGGTCGAAGACCTTTCGTCAGAACTGGAAAAAAACAGGAAATAGAATAGATTTTAAAGCAGGTTAGGGGCTGGGAAAAGGGGGAGGGGATGAAAGAACAAAGGGGAAGGTCAGTGATAGGATAGAAAGCAGGAGAGATTAAGAGACATTGAGAGACATTAAGAGATATTCAAGGCGAGAGGAGGTGGTAATGGGACAGATTAAGGAACAATGAATGGCTCAGATGGAGTGTGAATTGCGCTGGCAGAATGAAGGACAGCTGCCAAGTGGGAGGGAAAAAAAGATATATATATATATATATATACATATATGTGTGTGATAGGGGCCGAGGTTATGATCTGAAATTGTTGAACTCTGTGTTGAGTCCAGAGGGCTGTAGAGTGCCTAATCGGAAGATGAGGTGCTGTTCCTCGAGTTTACGCTGAGCTTCCGTGGAACAATGCAAGAGGCCGAGCACGGAGAGGTCCGAGTGGGAATGGGGCGGTGAATTAAAGTGACAGGCCACCGGAAGCTCCGGGTTACCCTTACGGACTAAACGGAGGTGTTCCGCAAAGCGGTCACCCAATCTGCGTTTGGTCTCCCCAGTGTAGAGGAGACCACATCGTGAGCAGCGAATACAATATATTAAACTGCAGGAAGTACAAGTAAATCGCTGTTTCACCTAGAAGGGGTGCTTGGGGCCCTGGACAGTGGGAAGGGGGGAGGTATAAGGGCATGTGTTGCATCTCCTGCGCTTGCACGGGAAGGTGCCGGGGAAAGGGGAAGGGGTGCTGGGGGTGGTAGAGGAGTGAACTAGGGTGTCGCGGAGGGAGCGGTCCCTATGGAATGCTGAAAGGGGAGGTGAGGGGAAGGTGCGTTTGGTGGTGGGATCAAGCTGGAGGTGGCGGAAATGGTGGAGGATGATCCGTTGAATGTGGAGGCTGGTGGGGTGAAAGGTGAGGACAAGGGGAACTCTATTGTGGTTCCAGGAGGGAGGGTCGGGGGTGAGGGCAGAAGTGCGGGAGATAGAACGGACACGGTCGAGGGCCGTGTCAACCACGGTAGAGGGGAATCCTCAGGTTAGGAAAAAGGAAGACAAGTCGGAAGCACTGGTATGGAAGGTGGCATCGTCAGAGCAGATGCGGCGGAGACGGAGAAATTGGGAGAATGGAATAGAGTCCTTACAGGAGGCGGGGTGGGTGGAAGTGTAGTCCAGGTAGCTGTGGGAGTCAGTGGGCTTGTAGTGAATGTTAGTCAATAACCTATCCCCAGAGATGGAGATGGAGAAGTCGAGGAAGGAAAGGGAAGAGTTGGAGATGGATCATGTGAAGGTGAGGGAATGGTGGAAATTGGAAGCAAAGTGAATGAAATTTTCTAGTTCAGGGTGAGAGCAGGAGACAGCACCGATACAGTCATCAATGTACCGGAAAAAGAGGTGAGGGAGGGGACCCGAGTAGGACTGGAACAAAGAGTGTTCCACATATCCCACGAAAAGGCAGGCATAGCTAGGACCCATGCGGGTACCCATAGCAACACCTTATATTTGGAGGAAATAAGTGGAGTCCAAGTTCAGCCAGGCGGAGGAGGGTGGTGGTGGATGGGGACTGGTTGGGCCTCCCTTCAAGGAAGAAGCGGAGTGCCCTCAGACCATCCTGCTGGGGGATGGAGGGGTAGAGGGATTGTACGTCCATAGTGAAAAGGAGGTGGTTGGGGCTGGGAAACTGGAAACTGTTAAAGTAGCAGAGGGCATCGGAAGAGTCGCAGATGTAGGTGGGAAGAGACTGGTGAAGGGGAGCTATGTTGCTATGGGTACCCGCATGGGTCCTAGCTATGCCTGCCTTTTCGTGGGATATGTGGAACACTCTTTGTTCTAGTCCTACTCGGGTCCCCTCCCTCACCTCTTTTTCCGGTACATTGATGACTGTATCGCTGCTGTCTCCTGCTCTCGCCCTGAACTAGAAAATTTCATTCACTTTGCTTCCAATTTCCACCCTTCCCTCACCTTCACATGTACCATCTCCGACTCTTCCCTTCCCTTCTTCGACTTCTCCATCTCCATCTCTGGGGATAGGCTATCGACATACATTCACTACAAGCCCACTGACTCCCACAGCTACCTGGACTACACTTCCTCTCATCCTGCCTCCTGTAAGGACTCTATTCCATTCTCCCAGTTTCTCCATCTCCGCCGCATCTGCTCTGACGATGTCACCTTCCATACTAGTGCTTCTGACATTTCTTCCTTTTTCCTCAACCGAGGATTCCTCTCCACCGTGGTTGACACGGCCCTTGACCGTGTCCGTTCTATCTCCCGCACTTCTGCCCTCACCCCTGCCCCTCCCTCCCGGAACCACGATAGGGTTCCCCTTGTCCTCACCTTTCACCCCACCATCCTCCACATTCAACGGATCATCCTCTGCCATTTCCGCCACCTCCAGCATGATCTCACCACCAAACGCATCTTCCCCTTACCTCCCCTTTCAGCATTCCGTAGGGACCGCTCCCTCCGCAACACCCTAGTCCACTCCTCTACCACCCCCAGCTCCCCTTCCCCTTCGCTCGGCTCCTTCCTGTGCAAGCGCAGGAGATGTAACACATGCCCTTATACCGCCCCCCTTCCCGCTGTCCAGGGCCCCAAGCTCCCCTTCCAGGTGAAACAGCGATTTACTTGTACTTCTTGCAATCTAGTATACTGTATTCGCTGCTCACGATGTGGTCTCCTCTACATTGGGGAGACCAAACGCAGATTGGGTGACCGCTTTGCGGAACACCTCCGTTCAGTCCGTAAGGGGGACCTCGAGCTTCCGGTGGCCTGTCACTTTAATTCACTGCTCCATTCCCACTCGGACCTCACCGTCCTTGGCCTCTTGCACTGTTCCACGGAAGCTCAGCGTAAACTCGAGGAACAGCACCTCATCATTCGATTAGGCACTCTACAGCCCTCTGGGCTCAACATAGAGTTCAACAATTTCAGATCATAACCTCAGCCCCTATCACATATATATATATATTTTTTCTTCTCCCCCACACGGCAGCTGTCCTTCATTCTGCCAGTGCAATTCACACTCCATCTAGAGCCATCCTTTGTTTCTTAACCTGTCCCATTACCACCTCCTCTTGCCTTGACTATCTCTTAATGTCTCTCAATGTCTATTTATCTCTCCTGCTTTCTATCCTATCACTGACCTGCCCCTTTGTTCTTTCATCCCCTCCCCCTTTTCTCAGTCCCTAACTTGCTTTAAAATCTATTCTATTTCCTGCTTTTTTCCAGTTCTGACGAAGGGTCTTCGACCTGAAACGTTAACTCTGTTTCTCTCTCCACGGATGTTGCCCTGGCCTGCTGAGTTTTTCCAGCGTTTTCTGTTGTTATTTTGGATTTCCATCATCTGAAGTATTTTGCTGTTGTATCATGTCTGTCACATGTGCCCTCTTCCTCTTGTGGGCTTCTCATTGTTTCAACATTGAGCATTGTCAGGCTTTCTGACAACTTTTACAACAATGGCCGCAACGGCAGCCACTTGAAAGCATGCATACAGTAATCATTATAAGATTAGGATATGCTAATATTGGAGATTAGTCGGGACGGTGGTGGAACAGGATGAAACGGACGGGTCGAGACTCAACCCATGTGAGGTGTTAATGGCAGATTGACCAGACAATAGAGGCACCGAAACGAACACATTAGTAACTATTAGCAAGGTCACATGAACTATCTCAGATTGTCCAGGTCATCTCCAGTTCCTTTGTTACAGGAAACATCAGGTTAAATTGATTAGCAGTTAAGCCAAAAATGGCCATTATGTCAAGGTCTGGCGGTTTGGAGAGTAGGAACCTCACTTCAATATACATTCTGGGCAAAGTCTCACACATCCCGTCCTACCTCAATCAGATTAGTCAGACATGATTTGCCTTATTAAACTACCTGAACCACAGGAGCAGATTTAACATCTCATCCCAAAAACAAATAGATTGGATATTGTTGGTGAAAGGAACACACTTGATGAATCAAATGACTTATTCTGTTAAGTTTTCTTATTATTACACTGTTGGAGTCAACAGAAATCAACAGGCTGAGACTTTTCTTTAAGCAAAAACAAAACGTGTCTTTAATCAATCTCCACGAGGTCTGAAGGCTCAGCCCCGTGCAGGGGCTATGACGTCATCATGCAACCGACGTCATGACGTCATCACGTTCCCGACACTCTTAAAGGGACCCTGCACCAATAACCCAACCCAGCATGTACATATCACAACATTGCTATACAAAGTGAATTGTGCTTAGGTACATATAACAGCATTGGCTATACATTGTGTTATTGTCCCTATGTGGTCTCCGCCACATACGTCCCCCCAGAATTCACTAGTACTGGCAATGTCAGTCATTGGGGGGGCCGGATCACATGGTTGGAACGGCTCCTCAATTCCGGGGTGGGGACCGGGGGGTTCGTCGGAGGGACCACGGGCGCTCGGTGGTGGATTGAGGGTGTGGAAACCGGAGGTCGGCCCCGTCTCGGGGGCTGTGCCAACTCAACGGGTCGGTCCAGATCCAGGTGGGCCGGCTTGAGACGGTCCACGGAAATGCAGTCCGGCTTACCGCCAACATCCACGACGAAGGTCTTGTCCCCGGTCTCCAGGACGCAGAATGGTCCATCATAGGGTAGTTGAAGAGGTCCCCGGTGGGCGTCGTGGCGGACGAAAACGTACTCCGCCGCACGAAGGTCGAGCGGAACGTGGGACTGCGGGAGGCCGTGCTGCAACGTGGGCACCGGAGCAAAAACCTTGGCGTTGTCCAGAAGGTCGGACCGCTGACAGGCTGCGGACCAAGGTTCCGTTGCGTTGAGGACAAAATCCCCGGGAAGCCGCAGCGGCTGGCCATAGATGAGCTCGGCGGATGAGGATTGGAGTTCCTCCTTGGGAGCGGTCCTGAGTCCCAGCATGAACCACGGGAGTCTGTCGATCCAGCCGTTGTCCCGGAGGCTGGCTCGGAGCGCGGCCTTCATGGAGCGATGAAACCGTTCGCACAGCCCGTTAGCCTGAGGGTGGTAAGCTGTGGTGCAGTGGAGTTTCAACCCGAGGCCTCGGGCGACAGCGTTCCAGAGCTCTGACGTGAACTGGGGCCCCCGGTCGGAGGAAATGTCAGATGGGGCGCCGAACTGGGCGACCCAAGTGCTGATGAACGCCCGAGCCACATCGGCGGCCATCGTTGAAGACAGCGGGACGCTTCCGGCCATCGGGTGGTTCTGTCGACCATTGTGAAGAGGTGGGTGAACCCGCGGGAGGGGGGTAGGGGCCCCACCAGGTCCATGTTAACATGGTCGAGCCGCCTCTCGGGCACCGCGAAAGGTGGGCACCTTAGTATGGCGATGTACTTTCGAGCGTTGGCATACCACGCAGGTGCTGGCCCAGTCGCGAACGTCTTTCCTGACCTCGTGCCAGACGAGCTTGGCCGCCACCAGCTTCTGTGACGGCTTCCTGCCCGGGTGGGAAAGATTATGGACGGCGTCGAATACTTGCCGTCTCCACCCTTCGGGCACGACGGGACGTGGCTGCCCAACAGAGACGTCGCACAGGAGTGTGGTGCCGGCAGCATCGAACGCAACGTCTGCTAGTTGAAGGCCCGTGACCGCCGTCCTGTAGGCCTGGACATCCGGGTCGGAGGCCTGGTCGGCCGCCATGCGGGTGTAGTCGATGCCGAGGTGCACGGCGCTGGTGACGGCTCGGGAGAGACAGTCGGCGACGGGGTTGTCTTTCCCAGCCACATGCTGGATGTCCGTTGTAAACTCCGAGATGAAGGCCAACTGGCATTGCTGACGGGCCGACCACGGCTCGGAGGCTTTGGCCATGGCGAAGGTCAACGGCTTGTGGTCCACGAACACCATGAACGGGCAGGCCTCCAGCAGGAAACGGAAGTGCCGGACGGCGAGGTAGAGGCCGAGAAGCTCGCGATCAAAGGTACTGTACTTCCGCTCGTTGGGGCAGAGGTCCGGCTGAAGAAAGCGAGCGGCTGCCAGGCGCCGTTGACCCACTGTTCGTGGACGGCGCCGACCGCATAGCCCGAGGCGTCGGTGGTGAGAGCGATCGGCGCCTTGGGCAACAGATGCACCAGCATGGTCGCATTAGCCAGGGCCCTTTTCGTGTTCATGAAAGAATTGGCCATCTCATCAGACCAGTTGACGGCGAGTTTGTCGGGCTTGCCTTTGAGGACCTCGTAAAGGGGCTGCATAAGCTGGGCTGCTCGGGGGACGAAACGATGGTAAAAGTTCACCATGCCCAAAAACTCCTGCAGGGCCTTCACAGTGAGGGGTCTCGGGAAGTCCATCACGGCCTCCACTTTCGATGGGAGTGGCACCGCCCCGTCCTTCATGATGCGGTGCCCAAGAAAGTCGATTGAGGACAGCCCGAACTGGCACTTGGGCGGGTTGACGATTAGGCCGTGTTGGCTGAGTTGTTCGAAAAGAGTCCGGAGGTGGGACACATGTTCCGTCCTGGAGGCACTGGCGATGAGGATGTCGTCCAGGTATACGAACAGGAACGTCAGGTCCCGTAACACGGTGTCCATAAGGTGTTGAAAAGCCTGTGCGGCATTTTTGAGGCCGAATGGCATGCGGAGAAATTCAAACAGCCCGAACGGGGTGATCACCGCGGTTTGCGGGACGTCCTGTGGCCGGACGAGGACCTAAGTTTTCTTATTATTACACCAGACATTAGCAAGAACTTTGTCGCCACCATTTGTTGGGAGGTGGTGAGAAATTAAAGCTGGAGTTGACGGGCACTCAGTGCAAACATCAATCCATGCGAGACTCATGCCTCACGCCATTAGTACCCTCAATTATCTCTTAGGTTCTACCACCACTTCTTCATTGAAGTGCATCCAAATCACTTTGTATGGGAGCAAAAGCACTTGCGGAACTCTGACCTAATTTAAAATTAAAAAGTGCTTCCATTTCCCACCCCCTACTGCCTTGGTATTGTTCAGCTTTAATCAGACACTCATCATTCACATCAACATTTCCAGTTCAGGACCGTCTTCTTGGGTTACACATCCACAGCTCACCTTTGTCTGCATTGTACCGCCTGAATTGAAACATAAAACATTAAAAAAAAGTTTTGCCTGAATAGGTTGACCGAGACACTCACAGTCTAGATTTTTTCAAAAAGTTAACCTAAAAATAAATATATTCCAAATATAAGATAATAAAAATATAGCTGTATTCACTTTCCTGCTGGTCGTGCACATTGAGTTCTTGGAGGGGTTCGGTGAAACGGCTTCGATGGGTCTATTTAAGAATGGTGCTGGTATAACATTTCTAACGGCCCAGATACAACCATTTCACAATAATGGTGCGGTGACAAACACTCACAAATGAACGGTCTGCTCACTTAATGAACAGACTACCTAAAAACACTCAACAAATAGAGGTCCGGTATAAATTATTAACGATCTAGATAGAAAACATTTTTGAATTTGAAGCTGTTTTTTAAAAACAAAGAATAAAAAAGTTTGCATTAATTTTAGATTAATCTTGATGTAAATTCTAACATAAAGTCGGGCATAAAGTCAACCCAAGACATACCATAATAACTCTGCAAATAGACCAGAACCAAAGGAGATTAAAACATTCTTCTCGCATAACTGCAGCAGATGGGCAACGTGAAACATGAAAAAAAAATTCCCTAAGAGGTTAACCAAGACACTCACAGTCTAGAGACTGGGACAATTAATTATTTTTAAAAAAAGTTAACTTAAACATAAATATATTCCAACTCAGCCCCAGTACGCAGAGATACCCCTCACCCCCAATGCTCAAGTAAGCTAGTCGCAACAGCAGTGAACTGCAATAAAAATAATACCTAAAGCAAGTGTTCTGCCACTGACATACATCATTGAAATGTTAAGACGGAAAAATAACCCTTTTGAGTGCTGAATTTCTTTTGGAACTTGCACATTTTGTTAACTGCCAAAAATAACCTTCCTTTCAAAAATCAGAAGTGGAACCAGGGCTACAACAGCTACTGGATTCAAGGTTATACCAGTCACAACAACGGCTATAGCAATCCAGGTAACAATGGCTATGGAGGTTCTCATTACTCTAGGTATAACTACAACACCTGCAGATGTGCTCCAGAATATGATACCTACAATAGTCAGCAGAGCAGCTATGGAAAGGCATCTAAGAGGTGCAGGCAGTCACCAGAATAACTAGGAGTAATTCTAAAGAAAAATTGATATAATTATTTCACCGGGGCCAGTATGTGTGGGTGTCCCAGGCCTAGCTATGCTAATGTGGAGTGCGGTTAACAGGAAGTGATCTGGCACTGAGCCCGCGGCCTGGTGCCGGGCCTCTTCCTTACCGCGCTGGGCTGCTCCCCTCGCTGCTCACTCCCTTGGTAACCGCACCTCCAGACTACTGCGCTCCGGACTCTTGGCTCCCACTGCAACTTACCTCAATAGTGTCAATCTTCCGGCGGAATAGGCCCCCTCAGGCAACTGTGAGCGGGGCGCCAGAGCCACTTTTGCCGTGCAGAGCGCGAGTGCTGCCATATTTATGCGGGACGGGGGTCCTGCTCCTTTGTTCGCTGAGCAACGCTGCCATCTTTTTCTAGTCGCCATCTTAGTGCGGGCGGGATTTATGTTTTATGCGGCGTGTAGGGGCCATCTTTGTCTAGGGCACTGGTGACTTTTTCCCACTCATTGGGTTGGACCCCCCACTCTAGCTCTCTGTGCGGCCTGTGAGTTAAAGTGCGCGGGAGCTTGCAGATCAGTACACGGCCATGCCACCGCGCACCTTACAGGGAACAGTATTTGGGAGAAACAGCATGGAGAGGCAGTGAAACAAAATCTATTCTGAAGAGAGTGCAAGAACAGAGGGTCCTAGGGGTGCATATTCACAAATTGCTAAAGGTGGCAGGGCAAGTTGATAAGGTGGTTAAGATACTTGGCTTTGTAAATAGGGGCATTGAATACAAAAACAAGGAAGTCATACTAAACCTTTACATATTTCTGGTTAGGCCTCAGCTAAAGTATAATCTACAATTCTGGGCACCACACTTTCAAGGCCCTGGAGAGCGTACAGAGGAGATTACTAGAATGGTAAAATTTCAGGAATTCCTCCCCCTCTTTACCCTTTACATTGTTATTTGAAGTCCCCATTATCACTACTCTGTAGTTCTTGCATCCTTCTACGATTTGCTTGCAAATTTGCTCCTCTCTCCTTCGCACTAATAGGTGGCCTACAGTATACACCCAGTAATAGCTCCTCTAATAACAACAGAAAATGCTGGAAAAACTCAGCAGGCCAGGCAACATCCATGGAGAGAGAAATAGAGTCAATGTTTCAGGTCGAAACCCTTCGTCAGGACTGAGAAAACACAGGAAATGAAAGAGATTAAAAGACCAGTTTGGGGACTGGGAAATGGAAATCACTCCAGCTTTTAATAAATGTTGTTAAAAGACGAAGGGCTTCGACCTGAAACGTTGACTCTATTTCTCTCTACACGATGTTGCCTGGCCTGCTGAGTTTTTCCAGCATTTTCTGTTGTTATTTCGGATTTCCAGCATCCGCAGTATTTTGCTATTGTAATAGCTCCTCTAATGTTCCTTAATTCTAACCAAATAGATTCTGACCAGATAGAACCTTCAAGTACATCAGCCCTCTCTAGTGCAGTAACAGTATCTTTGATCAATACTGCCACCCCCTCCTTTCCCTGCCCTATCTTTCCTGAATACATTGTAGCCAGGAATATTAAGCGCTCATTCCTCCCCTTGTTTGAGACAGGTTTCTGCTATTGCCATTACATCATAGTCCCGTGTGGCTACTTGTGCCTGCAGTTCACCAACCTTATTGGCCACACTCAGTGCATTTATGCACATGCACTCTGAACCCATCTTAGACTGTCTCGCATTTCCCCCCTACCTGATCCCTCCTATTTCTGAATGACTCTTTATGCTAATACTGTTTGGCTCTCCCAGTCCTCTGTGCACCTTGTTTCTCTTCTCTAATGCTTCATCCTGGTGCCCCTCCCTCTGCCAAATTAGTTTAAATCCTCCCGCACAGCATTAGTTAACCTCCCCACGAGGACATTAGTTTCCTCCCCTCTTTGCCAATTTTCTCCTTTCCCCCTTCCCCTCCCTAGGGTTGACTCCTTGCTGAGGTATTGTTCCACCATTGCTGATCAACCTCCGGTACCTAACCCAAGTATCCATTATTGATCTGTAGGATATAACAATGAGCCCATTTCCGTTTTTACCCAACAGTGATTGCTGGATAGATGTCAAAAGTGGGAACCCTCAGCTACTCACTGGGCTATTGGGCAAGCCCTAAACTATTCCAGCTTTTAATAAATGTTGTTAAAAGACAGCAAAACCGAGAATAACGTGGGATTTTTGCCCAGAGCTAGAAGTGAAACTGCAGTGTTGTATTCCTCAGACAAGAGACTGCGAAGAGTCCACACACCTGGCCCTGCAATGGAGGAAAGTCCGATGGGATCTAACTGACATTTCCAGACTATGAAAGGAATTGGCAAAACTGATCCAGGTGACTTGTTCCTTGTGGTAAAGGGTTCAAATATCAATAGACACAAGTTAAAATGAGGAGTGGGGAAGAATTTCCTACACTATGCAGTCAGAGTTGTAGAACAAGTTACCAGGGAAAGCCAATGAAGCAGACCATATTAATGGGTTCAAGAAACAACGGGATATATTACTGGAAAAAGAAAGGAATCAGGGATATGAGGAGAAGTGGGCCTCTGAAATAGAGCCAGCTTGGCCAGTTCCTGCACTAGAAATTCTTATGGTCTTATTCCCAAGCGGTGCCCAAGGTGAAATAAGCTGAACTCATCATTTGGAGAGGTCCCAGAAACACGCCTTATAAAAGGGCACAAAAGTCATTACCTTTGACCTGTGAATCTCTCCGTCATCGTCCTCTCCGCCTACGCCGAGGATTTTCCTGCTCTTCAGCCGGCTCACCAGGTCAGTTTGGCTGTGCTTTTTCATCAGAGGAGGTTGCTGTTTGGCAGCCATGGTTCCCAGCTAGAGCCAGACCTGGTCATACACTGAAACTGAGAGAAGGGAAAGGCATTGAGATGGAGGGACACAGCCAGGTCACAGACACTTTGTGGACCCCGCGATAAACTGCGCACTAGGCCAACCCATCACGTACAAGTTTAGGTGTTAGCTGTGGCTCACTCCAATGCAATACTGAGGGAGTGCTGCACTGTCAGAGATGGCGTCTTTTGGATCAGACATTAAACTGAGGCTTCATTTGCCCTCGCAGGGGGATGTAAAAGATCCCATGGCACTATTTCAAAGAATAGTTGGGGAGTTCTCCCCAGTGTCCTGGCCAATATTTATCCTCAACCAACATCACTAAAAAAATAGATTATCTGCTCATTATCACACTGCTGTTTGTGGGACCTTGCTGTGCACAAATTGGCTGCTGAGTTTCCTACATTACAACAGTGATTACACGTCAAAAGTACCTCATTGGCTGTAAAGCGCTTTCTTTCTTTAATGACTGTTTTGCGCAGCATGTATTACCCATAATGCTGAGCACCCAAACCAGCCCTGGATCTTTGCCTAATAACAATCCCTCGAATTATCTGTACACGGAGAAAACAGATAATAATTAGCAATTGAACACAGTACTGTTGAGGAAATTGCCTCTCATTATTGTGCCCTGAACTCATTCTCATTATAGGCTTTTAAAAAAAACCAACACAGTATTCAACAGAGGGTTTCAAAAAGTAAATAGCAATATAATGATCTGTGTTGCACTGGACTGTTTCTTCAAATCAAAGGCATGGAGCAGACTTTATTGCACGAAGCAGGTGATTTGGCATTGAGCAGGCTATTGAGCCTTGAGAGGAGGCATCGGAGTGGTGAGCTTAGCAGTTTATAAGAAATTAAACGGTATGGAAAAGGTAAATCCGGAATATTACTTTAATGAAATTGTGATAATAATACATGGCACTACTGATAAAAGGCGAGTTTAGGTCTGATATTGACAAATTTTTCTTAATAACAAAGAACAATCAATACATGGAACAAACTCTCGCATAGAAATGGAAGCAAAAATCCTGGGATGGGGGAGCTTTTGGGCTGGATGAACGAAGATGGGCCGAATGTAAGGAATAAATTGAATGAACTGCATGTGCAAATTCAAATTGGAGGGTATGACATGGTAGCCATTACTGAGACATGGCTGCAATACGGTCAGGTCTGGAAACTAAATAGACCAGGTTATAAGGTCTACAGGAAAGATAGGGAAATGGCAGAGGAGGAGGAGTAGCCTTCGTGATTAAGGATGAAATCACTTCAATGATAAGAGAGGATATAACAAGAGGTAAGCAGGCAGTGGAGACTTTATGTGTAGAATTGCAAAATAGGAAAGGATTTAAGACTGTAGTGGAGTTGTATATAGACCCCCTGGTAGCAGCTGTGAAGTGCTAGATTATATAAATGCAGAGATTAGACAAGCATGTAGTTAAGGCAGAGTGGTTTTAATGGGGGATTTTAACTTTCATATAGGTTGGGATAAACAGACTAGCACCTGTCAGAAAGATAGTGAATTTCTTGAGTGTGTCCAGGATAGTTTTCTATAACAGTATGTCCTAGAGGCAACAAGGGGGCAAGCCATATTAGATTTAGTAATGAGTAATGAGCGAGATTTAGTTAACAGCCTAACTGTGCATGTACATTTATCCAATACCGATCATAACATGATCGATCTCAATGTAGCGTTTGAAAGGGAGAAACACGAAACAGCTACTAAGGGCTGGATTTTGTCAATGGGGGCGTGTTGGGGGTGGGACTGCTGGTTGCTGGGCTTCAGTTCCGCTCCCAACGAGGTCTGGCCAACCCACGCTATTATCTCTTGATTGACCTTGTTAAGCCTGCCCGGCGGGCTTAGCTGCCAATTAAGGGAAAGCCAGTGACAGAGGACATCAGCGTATGACTACAGGGAGGAGGTCCAGCATCTTGTGAAGTGGTGCGCCGATAACAACCTGGCCCTTAACATCAAGAAAACCAAAGAAATCATTGTGGACTTCAGGAAGTCTAAAGGCGGAAGTGGGTGGGCTCTGTTATTTAGCCAATAAAATTGATATACCTATCAATTCATCCAATGAAAAGCGACGAGGGTGGGCTCTGTTATTTAGCCAATAAAATTGATATACCTATCAATTCATCCAATGAAAAGCGACGAGTTAAGAAAGTAACTATAGGTTTTTATTGGCTAAATAACAGAGCCCACCCTCGTGGGTGATCGGATCCAACAAGGAGGAATACCAGCCAGTCGACCACCTTTATACCTGGGCAGGTAGGTGGAGCCATGGGCGGAGTCAGCAGTGGTCAGCCCAGGTATAACAGTGTGACAAGAGGCGACCTCATATAGTGATACAACAGTGTGAACAGTGATAACCATAGAGTAACGATATAACAGTGATAACTATAGTGTAACGATAGTGAACGATAAAAGTGGTTTACCACACACCCCCATCCACATCCATGCGGCTGTGGTGGAAAGGGTGGACAGCTTTAAGTTCCTCGGAGTCCACATCACGGAAGACCTCTCCTGGTCCCTCAATACCTTCTCTCTGGTGAAGAAGGCCCAGCAGCGCCTATATTTCCTAAGGAGGCTGAAGGTATGTAACCTGTCACCCCTGACCCTCTCTAACTTTTACCGCTGCACAATAGAGAGCATCCTGATGAACTGTATCACAGTATGGTATGGCAGCTGTAGCTACTATGACCGTAAAGCCCTGCAGCGGGTAGTCAAAACTGCCCAACGCATTACCGGCACCCGGCTACTGACCATAGAGCACATATACCAGAAACGCTGTTTACGGAGGTCACGGACCATCATCAAAGACCCTACCCACCCCAGCCACAGTCTGTTCGCCCTCCTGCCATCTGGGAGACGCTACAGATGCATTCGCACCCGAACGACCAGATTTAGGAACAGCTTCTTTCCCAGGGCTGTCATCCTACTGAACTCCACAAATAAACTCTAAAGCCTGCACATCTGCCAATGCACTTTATTATGGTTATGTTTATGTTAATGTATTACAAGCCAAATGAATGTTGAATGATTAAATGTCTTAATCTAAATGTACACTCTCGGGAGGCGCAAGCCTACATTTCGTTGTACTGCACTTGTGCACTAACAATGACAATAAAGTTGATTATTATTATTATTATGACGTTTCATCAGTTGAAAATTTTTGACAGATGAATTGTCAGCATTTGACAGCTTTGAGAAGCTGTCAAATACTGACAATCTCTGTTCTAAGGTAAGCCCTTGCACTGAAGGCTCACCAAAACCTCTATCCTGAGCAGAAAGCAGATGGCTGCTGCATCTGAGAATGCAGTAGCCATTCTGTCATCTCTGCCATTGAGATGAGGCACCTCCAGATCTCCAAGGGTTGAAGCCTGCAGGAAGAAGCAAAGGTAAGTAAACTTTTTCTAACATTTTACACTCGCCTCTCATACTTACCTCTCCACACTTGCACCCATCACTCACCTCCACAGTGGACTTTTCGATCCCTCTCACCTCCGCAGATCCACTGCTCACCTCGCTGACCCTGGCGAGGTTCACAGCCGTTGAGAAGCCTGCACTTGCAGGCGTAAAATGGGGATAAGCCTCCAAACTGCCTGTTAACAGGCAGTTGATTGGCTCTAATCCCCTTCCCGCCTCGAGGAGACAGGTCCCTGCGCGAGTCGGGGACCCGCCTCCTGGGAAGATGGCATGGAGGTGGGTTGGGAGCGGGTTCGGTACCCGCGCCCAGTTTCTGCCATTTCCCCGGCAGTCCCACCTCCAAACCCAGCTTCCCAGGGCTGGGAAAATTCTCCCCTAAGATTCTAGATTTGGGTAAGGCCGACTTCAATGGGATGAGACAGAGACTGTCCACAGTAAACTGGGCAAATCTGTTAATGGGTAAAATGACAGAAGATCAGTGGGAGATGTTCAAAAATTAATTTAAAGTGATACAGAACCAGTTTATACCCCTGAGGGACAAGAGCTTTACTTGCCAAAAAAACAGCCATGGATGACTAAAGAGGTAAGAGACAGCATAAAACTAAAAGAAAAAGCATACAAAAATGCATAACATAGCACAGATCCTGGCGACTAGGAGAGATGCAAAGAACAGCAAAGGGTCACAAAACAGATAGCAAGAGCTACAAAAAGGGAGTATGAAAAGAAACTTGCAAGTGATATCAAAATCAACACCACAAATTTTTACAATTATATTAGGATAAAGAGGGCGGTCAGGAGGAAGGTTGGCCCCTTAAAAACTGAAAGTGGAAATATTGTCAATGATGAGGAAATGGCAGATAATTTGAATAATTACTTTGCATCAGTATTTACAGTGGAGGAAGAGGATAGCATGCCAGAAATCCCAAGGAAACTAATATTGAATCAGGGATAGGGATTCAATAAAATGAAGGCAAGTAAAACAATAGTAATTAAAAAAATAATGGCATGAAACAGTGACAAATCCCCAGGACCAGATGGCTTGCATCTCAGGGCTTGAAAGGAAGTAGGTGAGCACATTACAGATGCCCTAACTGTAATCTTCCAAAGTTCTCTCGATTTAGGGACCATTCTTATAGATTGGAAAGTTGCACAGGTCACTCCACTATTTAAGAATGGCGAGAGAGGGAAACCAGGGAATTATAGACCAGTTAGCCTAACATCTGTTGTCAGGAAATTGCTAGAGTCTATAATTAAGGATAGGATGACTGAACACCTCGAAAATTTTCAGTTGATCAGAGAGAGCCAGTGTGGATTTGTGAAAGGTAGGTCATGCCTGACAAAGCTGATTGAATTTTTTGAGCAGGCGACTAAGGTAGTGGACAGGGAATGTCTATTGATGTTATTTATATGGACTTCCAGAAGGCATTTGATAAAGTCCCACATAAGAGAAGTTAATTAAGGTGGAAGCCCATGGAATTGAGAGCAAATTATTGACCTGGTTAGGAAATTGGCTGAGCGGCAGGAGACAGGCAGTTGGGATAAAGGGCAGGTACTCAAATTGGCAGAATGTGACATAGTGGTGTCCCGCAGTGATCTGTGTTGGGGCCTCAACTATTCACCGTATTTATTAATGACTTAGACGATAGCATAGAAAGACAATTTGCCATTGACAAAAAGATAGGCGGCATTGTAGGCAGTGTAGATGAAAGCATAAAATTACAAAGGGATATCGATAGATTAAGTGAATGGGCAAAACTGTGGCAAATGAATTTCAATGTAGGCAAATGCGAGGCCATCCACTTTGGACCTAAAAAGGATAGAATAGGGTACTTCCTAAATGTTGAAAAGCTTGAAACAGTGGAGGTCCTAATAGACTTGGGGGTCCTGGTACATAGATCATTAAAATGTCATGAACAGTTAATTAAAAAGGCTAATGGAATGCTGGCCTTTATATCGAGAGGACTAGAATACAAGGGGGTAGAAGTTATGCTGCAGCTGTACAAAGCCTTGGTTAGACCACACCTGGAGTATTAAGAGCAGTTCTAGGCACCACACCTTAGGAAGGATATATTGGTCTGGGATAGAGTGCAGCGTAGGTTTAAGAGAATGATACCCGGACTTCAAGGGTTAAGTTATGAGGAGAGATTAAACAAATTAGGGTTGTATTCCCTAGAGTTTAGAAGGTAAAGGGGTGATCTGATCAAAGTTTTCAAGATAGTAAGGGGAACAGATAGGATAGAGAGAGAGAAGCTATTTCTGTTGGTTGGGGATTCTGGGACTGGGGGCATAGTCTAAAAATTAGAGCCAGACCTTTCAGGAGTGAAATTAGGAAACACTTCTACATACAGAGGGTGGTAAAAGTTTGGAACTCTTTTCCGCAAACGGCAATTGATGGTAGCACCACAACTGACCGAGCTGGCCGAGTCCTAAAGGACATAGCTGCCAGACTGGGTCTGCGACAGGTGGTGAGGGAACCAACAAGAGGGAAAAACCTACTTGATCTCGTCCTCACCAATCTACCTGTTGCAGATGCATCTGTCCATGACAGCATTGGTGGAAGTGACCACCGCACAGTCCTTGTGGAGACGAAGTCCCATCTTCATGTTGAGGATACCCTCCACCGTGTTGTGTGGCACTACCACCATGCTAAATGGGACAGATTTCGAACAGATCTGGCAACTCAAAACTGGGCATCCATGAGGCGCTGTGGGCCATCAGCAGCAGCAGAATTGTATTCAACCACAATCTGTAACCTCATGGCCTGGCATATCCCTCACTCTACCATTACCATCAAGCCGGGAGATCAACCCTGGTTTAACGAAGAGTGCAGGAGAGCATGCCGGGAACAGCACCAGGCATACCGAAAAATGAGGTGTCAACCTGGTGAGGCTACAACACAGGACTACTTGCATGCCAAACAACGGAAGCAACATGCGATAGACAGAGCTAAGCGATCTCACAACCATCGGATCAAATCAAAGCTCTGCAGTCCTGCCACATCCAGTCGTGAGTGGTGGTGGACAATTAAACAGTTAACAGGAGGAGGAGGCTCCAAAAATATCCCCATCCTCAATGATGGTGGAGCCCAGCACGTGAGTGCAAAAGACAAGGCTGAAGCATTTGCAACTATCTTCAGCCAGAAGTGCCGAGTGGATGATCCATCTCGGCCTCCTCCTGAGGTCCCCAGCATCACAGATGCCAGTCTTCAGCCCATTCAATTCACTCCACGTGATGTCAAGAAACGGCTGAAGACACTGGATACTGCAAAGGCTATGGGCCCTGACAACATTCCGGCAATAGTACTGAAGACTTGTGCTCCAGAACTAGCTGCGCCCCTAGCCAAGCTGTTCCAGTACAGCTACAACACTGGCATCTACCCAGCAATGTGGAAAATTGCCCAAGTATGTCCTGTCTACAAAAAGCAGGACAAATCCGACCCGGCCAATTACCGTCTCATCAGTCTACTCTCAATCATCAGCAAAGTGATGGAAGGTGTCATCGACAGTGCTATCAAGCGGCACTTACTCAGCAATAACCTGCTAACTGAAGCCCAGTTTGGGTTCCACCAGGGCCACTCAGCTCCTGACCTCATTACAGCCTTGGTCCAAACATGGACAAAAGAGCTGAACTGAAGAGGTGAGGTGAGAGTGACTGCCCTTGACATCAAGGCAGCATTTGATCGAGTGTGGCATCAAGGAGCCCTAGCAAAACTGAAGTCAATGGGAATCAAGGGGAAAACTCTCCATTGGTTGGAATCATACCTAGCACAAAGGAAGTTGGCTGTGGATGTTGGAGGTCATTCATCCCAATCACATGACATCACTGCAGGAGTTCCTCAGGGCAGTGTCCTAGGCCCAACCATCTTCAGCTGTTTTATCAATGACCTCCCCTCCATCATAAGGTCAGAAGTGGGGATGTTCGCTGATGATTGCACACTGTTCAGCACCATTCGAGACTCGTCAGATACTGACGCAGTCCGTGTCCATATGCAGCAAGACCTGGACAACATTCAGACTTGGGCTGACAAGTGGCAAGTAACATTCGCACCACACAAGTGCCAGGCAATGACCATCTCCAACAAGCGAGACTCTAACCACCGCCCCTTGACATTCAATGGCATTACCATCACTGAATCCCCCACTATCAACATCCTGGGGGTTACCATTGATCAGAAACTGAACTGGACCAGCCATATAAATACTGTGGCTACAAGAGCAGGCCAGAGGCTGGGAATTCTGCGGTGAGTGTCTCACCTCCTGACTCCCCAAAGCCTTTCCACCATCTACAAGGCACAAGTCAGGAGTGTGATGGAATACTCTCCACTTGCCTGGATGAGTGCAGCTCCAACAACACTCAAGAAGCTCGACACCATTCAGGATAAAGCAGCCCGCTTGATTGGCACTCCATCCACCTTCAACATTCACTCCCTCCACCACCGGCGCACTGTGGCTGCAGTATGTACCATCTACAAGATGCACTGCAGCAACTCGCCAAAGCTCCTTCAACAGCACCTTCCAAACCCACGACCTCTACCACTTAGAAGGACAAGGGCAGCAGACGCATGGGAACATCACCACCTACAAGTTCCCCTCCAAGCCACACACCATCCTGACTTGGACCTGTATTGCCGTTCCTTCACTGTCGCTGGGCCAAAATCCTAGAACTCTCTTCCTAACAGCATTGTGGGTGTACCTACACCATATGGACTGCAGCGGTTCAAGAAGGTGGCTCACCACCATCTTCTCAAGGGCAATTAGGGATGGGCACTAAATGCAGGCCTAGCCAGCCAGCGACGCCCACATCCCATCAATGAATAAAATAAAAAAAATTGTTAATTTTAAATCTGAGATTGATAGCTTTTTGTTATCTAAAGGTGTTAAGGGATATGGGCCATAGGCAGGTATATGGAGTTAGGTTGCAGATCAGCCATGAGCTCATTGAATGGTAGAACAGACTCGAGAGGCTCAATAGCCTACTCCTATTCCTATACTCATCAGTAAGGCTATTTTGGATATAGTACTTTGCAATGAGAAAGGGTTAATTAATAACCTTGTAGGGAAGCCTTTAGGGAAGAGTGACCATAATATGATAGCATTTTACATTGAGTTTGAAAGTGATTTAGTTAAGTCTGAAACTAGGGTCTTGAATCTAATCAAAGCAAACTACATAGGTATGAGGAGCGTGTTGGCTAAGGTAGATTGGGAAACTACATTAAAAGGTATGACGGGAGACAAGCAATGGCTGGCATTTAAAGAATACATAATTTTATTTAATAAGAAATTGATAAGGAAAGTGAAAAAAGAATGAGAGTAAATTAGTAAGAGACATAAAAATGGATTGTAAACATATCTATAGGTATGTAAATAGGAAGAGATTAGTGAAAGAAATGTGGGCCCATTAGAGGCAGAACAGGAGAAATTATAATAGGCAATAAGGAAATGGCAGAGACATTAAACAAATACTTTGTATCTGTCTTCACAGTGGAAGACACAAAAAGCATTCTGGAAATAATGGGGAACCAAGGGTCTAGAGAGAATGAGGAACTTAAAGAAACCAGTAGAAGTAAAGACATAGTACTGGAGAAATTAATGGGACTACGTGGCGACAAATCCCCTGGACCTGATGACCTGCATCGTAGGGTTTTAAAAGAGGTAGCTGCAGAGATAGTGGATGCACTGGTATTAATCTTCCAGAATTCCCTAGATTCTAGAACAGTCCCCAAGGATTGGAAGGTAGCAAACATAACCCCGCTATTTAAGAAAGGAGGAAGAGAAAAAACGGGGAACTATAGGCCAGTTAGCCTGACATCAATAGTAGGCAAAATGCTAGAATCTATTATTAGGGACGTGGTAACAGGGCACTTAGAAAATTATAATATGTTTAGGCAGAGTCAACATGATTTTATGAAAGGGAAATTGTGTTTGACAAATCTGGTGTATAGTTTTTTGAAGATGTAACTAGAAGGATGGATAAGGGGGATTTTGAAAAAGCATTCGATAAGGTGCCACACAAGAGTTAATTGCACAAAATTAGGACTCATGGGATCGGGGGTAATATATCCACATGGATTGAGGATTGGTTAATGGACAGAAAACAGAGAGTAGGAATAAACAAGACTTTTTCAGGTTGGCAGGCTGTAACTAGCGGGGTAGCGCAAGGATCAGGGCTCCGGCCTCAGCTATTTACAATCTATATTAATGACTCAGATGAAGGGGTTGAGTATAACATATCCAAGCTTGCTGATGATACAAAGATAGGTGGGAAAGTAAGCTGTGAGGGGGATGCAAAGAGGCTGCAGAGAGATATAGACAGGTTGAGTGAGTGGGCAAGAACACGGCAAATGGAACACAATGTGGGGAAATGTGAAGTTATCCACTTTGGTGGGAAAAACAAAAAAGCAGAATATTGTTTGAATGGTGAGAGACTGGGAAATGTTTGCACTCAGAGGGACCTGGGTGTCCTTGTACACGAATCACAGAAAGTTAACATGCAGGTACAGCAAGCAATTAGGAAAGCAAATGGTATGTCAGCTTTTTTACAAAGGGATTAGAGTATAAGAGTAAAGAAGTCTTACTACAATTATACAGGGCATTGCTAAGGCCACACCTGGAGTACTGTGTACAGTTCTGGTCTCCTTACCGAAGGAAATACATACTTACCTTAAAGGGAGTGCAACAAAGGTTCACCAGACTGGTTCCTGGGATGAGGGGATTGTCCTATGAGGAGAGATTGAGTAGACTGGGCCTATATTCCCTAGATTTTAGAAGAATGAGAGGTGATCTAATTGAAACATATAAAATTCTTAAGGGGCTTGACAGGGTTAATGCTGAGAAAATGTTTCCCCTGGATGGGGAGTCTAGAACACGGGGTCACAGTCACAGAATAAGGGGTTGGCTATTTAGGACTGAGATGAGGAGAAATTTCTTCACTCAAAGGGTTGTGAATCTTTGGAATTCTCTACCCCAGAGAGCTGTGGATGCTCAGTCGTTGAGTATATTGAAGACAGAGGTCAATACATTTTTGTGAACTAAGGAAATTAAGGGATATGGGGATAGTGCGGGAAGGTGCAGTTGAGGTTGAAGATCGGCCATGATCTTATTGAATGGCGGAGCAGGCTTGAAGGGCCAAACGGTCTATTCCTGCTCCTATTTCTTATGTTCTTATGTAATGATCTAATGATTTAGTGATATAAGAACATAAGAAATAGGAGCAGGAGTAGGCCAATCGGCCCCTCGAGCCTGCTCCGCCATTCAATAAGATCATGGCTGATCTGATCCTAACCGCCAATCCACTATCACAGAACCATCTCCTGAATGTAACAGAATTAGACACACGAAATAAGAGCAGGATCAGGCTACACGGCCCCTGGGCCCGCTCCGCTACCCACAGGGCCATGACCGGTCCGAACCTAGACTCATGTCCAAATTCCTGCCCGCTCCCCATAATGCTTTATTCCCTTTACTTCTAGGAAACTGTCTATTCTGTTTTAAACTTATGTAATGATGTAGCTTCTACAGCTTTTTGGGGCACCATATTCCATGGACCTACCACCCTCTGAGTGAAGTAGTTCCTCCTCATCTCAGTTTTGAAAGAGCAGCCCCTTATTCTAAGACTATGCCCCCTAGTTCTAGTTTCACCCATCATCGGGAACATCCTCCCCGTATCCACCCGATCCAACCCCTTCACAATCTTATATGTTTCAATAAGATCGCCTCTCATTCTTCTGAACTCCAATGAGTAGAGTCCCAATCTACTCAACCTCTCCTCATATGTCCATCCCCTCATCCCCGGGATTAACCGACTGAACCTTCTTTGTACTGACTCGAGAGCAAGTATTTCTTTTCTTAAGTATGGACACCAAAACTGTATGCAGTATTCCAGGTGCGGTCTCACACAGTGAACTCCTTCAGTGCAGCAGCAGGGTATTTCTTGTGTTACATTCAGAGAGCAAAGACTCTTGGAAATTGAATACCTTACTCAGGACACTGAAGTTTGACTAAACTTCATGTAGGGGAGATGTCAGTATTTTCAACCATTTCATTGTCAGACACAAGGCAGTGGAAGGAAGAGGTTAACCCTCCCCTCCCACTCCCGGAAAATTAAAAATCACAAAAATCCAAATATTGGCGACGCCTCCAGTTTTCACAGTTTTTTAGTTTTCTCCACTTCCTCTCCTGAAGGTGTGAGTCTCACTGGGCACAGCTCCACCGGCAGCAGGCACCGAATCCAAGTGTTTAAAACAGTAAGGGGATCTGATGAGGTAGATACGGAGGAACGAATTCCTCTGGTGAGGGAATCCAGTACATAAGAGCATAATCTTAAAATTAGAGCTAGGCTAGTTTGTGGAAACCTGGAACTCTCTCCCCAAAAGGCTGTGGATGCTGGGGCAATTGGAACTTTCAAGACTAAGATCGATAGAGTTTTTGTTGGGTAAAGGTATCAAGGGGTATGGATCAAAGGTGGGCAAATGTAGTTGAGGTGCAGATCAGCCATGATCTAATTGAATGGTGGAACTGGCTCGAGGGAATGAATGGCCTACTCCTCTGATACCTCAAAAAGACCATTCTTCCTATCTGATAATTGACCAGGAGTGTCTGCAACCTATTAATCGACTGTGTGGGGCATCACAGTTGGGCCTGATCCTGTCCCGGACTGGAATCCAGTCATGTAAACACACCTTCAGCAGAGGTTGCTAGACAGCAATCAAAAACGGAAACTCTTGTTGAATATTTTTCCCTTCCACGGCCCAGAGTCCTGTGGCTAATTGCAACATATCATCTGGGGCTCCAGCTCACATCAGTTTACTCAGCACAGACCAGGGATCAAGTTTAACAGAAGCTGCCTGAAAACTGCACAAAATATGGAAGGCGTGTCATTGTGAAAATTGACAAGGTCATAAGTCAATCATGGCCCAAGTTGTGTCGATTTTCATTGACCAGTGGAGTTGGGATTGGAGGCATGCGGGGGGTTAAAGTCCCGAATTCGGGGGTCCCGACACCATCCCGCCCCCAACCTGCCTCCATGTAAGTTTCAAAGGAGGCAGGTACCCGCCCTGCACTGGGACCCGCCTACCCAAGGCGGGAAGGGATTAGTGCCAATTAACTGCCTGTTACCAGGTCGTTAACAGGCAGTTTTTAGCCTAATCCCTATTTTAAAGCTTGAAATGTGCGATTTCCGATGGCTCCAAACCACGCAAAGTTAGAAGAGTCGGGCCGTCAGGTAGAAGGACTGGGAGGGGTCGAGATGTCGGTGTTCAGGTGAGTGATGGGTGCATGAGTGCAAAGGTAAGTGTGTTTGGTGTGTCTAAAGTGTGTAAAGAAGTTTAAATTACCTGTATTTACCCTTTCAGCCTTCCTTCCTCTAGGTTTCGGGAGTCCATCATCTAACCAGCACAGAAAGCAGAATGGCTGCGAACTGTCAAAAGTGACAGCCTGCAGCTTTCTGTGCCAGTGAGATTTCTAACTGAGTCTGTGTAGAAGGACTCGTGTTAGAAGTAAGACTGTCAGTGTTTGATAGCTTCAAACAACTGTGAAACGCTGATATTTCATCTGTCAAAATGTCTTGACAGATGAAATTTCAGTCTGTGACGTCACCTGTTGCCGGGTGGCCCTTAATTGGCCTGCTGAGCCCGCTGGGCGGGCTCAATAATGTCAATCAAGTTAAACTCGCGTGGATTGGCTGCATCTCAATGGAGGCGGGACTACAACCCCGAAAGTTGTAGTCCCGCCTCCTTCCCGACTTCTGAATGAAAATCACCCCCCATGTGTTTCAACACCAACGAACTGCAAATTCTCACTCTTGAAACTTTCTTCTGTATTACAGTAAGTGAGGTTTTAAAAACATTATTACTGCCGTACCAAACAAAGAAATGGTCCTGTGTTGCATCTTTTTGAGGACAGAACCAATCACATGTAAATGCCAGGAGTCTGTCAATACCGACTACCATGATATTTAAAGGTCTGCTCTCTCACTACAGACATGTGATTCTGGTCATATTAATATCAGAACAGGTCGCGATATTGCCCCTCCCCCTCACCGCTGTTGTCTCAATTCTGATTGTGATGGTCACCAAAGTACAGAAAGTTATCAGTGTGAGTGAACTGAAACAAGTGGTGTCCCTCCACTAACATCACGAAAACAGATTATCTGGTCATTTATTTCAGCACTATTTGTGGGACATTGCTGTGCGTAAATTGGTTGCTGCATTTCCCCACATTACAACAGTGACTACACTTTATAAGTACTTCATTGGATGTGAAGTGCTCCAGTATGTCCTGAGGACATGAAAGGCACTATGTAATTGCAAGTTCGTTCTTTATTTCACATGATGAAATTTATCAACTGAATTTTTGGGGGGTCTTTTAAATCTCATTAAAGATTTCACTTGAAGACCTCAGTCTCTTCCAGAAGCATGGGCTTTCACTTGATACTTTTGCCAGAACAGTGACTGTTATCTGAAGGCAAGTGCCGCAGTTTGACTACACGCAATATGCACAATTTCCCAGGCTACATCAGTAGCATTTCAGCTAGCCAAACACTTCCTCGACTATTTTTCAGTTATTGGAAGAATAGATAGAGAACACTTCTCAAAAGCTTTATTCAAGTAAAATTTAGTTTGTGTGAAAAAAGAGAATAAAATGAAAACTACACACTTGCTATAGCTTTAGTTTGTGTACAAATAATAAACTGCATGAGCTTTTAGAAAGCATATTAAGCTGAGAGATAGACTCAGAGTGTAATTCCTTAATCAAATTTGAGTTCTTTTTAAAATAAAAGAATGAGTTGAATTTCGAAAACCTCCATTATCAGTATTACCCGTGCTTTGCTATAGTTAGAATATGTAAGCGGTATAATATCGGTGATATGGTTGCAGGCTGCCAATACTACATCGTTGGTGTACTTTGTTTAGTCCTCAAAATTATATTCACAAACCTAAAAAGGTGACGCTTTTTGCACCAAATGAATTGTAGTGACACCAGCACATAGAAGACTTCAATTAAATGGATGCAGAGTCCTGCATTGTGCACAATGTACACAAATCTCAAGGACGGGCTGCAGGAGGGAGCAGTGCAGATCCGAGGAACTGATTCAGTGAATGCTGTGGGATTTCCTGCACCCACTGGTGACTAATGGTCAAAGACCAGAAATGACTTGCTTTTTTTGTTTTGGAGGCCCTGTTCTCTGAAGGGACCCTTAGCATGTGCCAAACAGGAATAAAAAAATAGGGCAGCAGGAAACTCACTACATTTTTCATTCTGATCTCCACAGAAGCTGGAAGCAAGAAAGATGCTGCACAGAGAGAAGGACCCAGTGCCAGAACCTTACCTCACTACCACAAGCATTTAGGGTAGAACTTAAACTGAGTGTAAAACCAGTAGATCCTCTCTCTCCGCCCCCCAATCGAGAGTGAATAGGTGGATGGGTTATTGCCCTACAAAACCATCGCAATTACAGCTCCCTGCTATCTGCCCCAACTGCTGCACCTTGCTAAGTATTCTCAACTTTAAAAATGGTGAGAGATAAAAATTAAATACACGGAGAAAGGAATATATCAAAATAAAAGGCCACTCATTTAGTTTTCACACAAATAAAGACACAGATGTGGAATTCAATCGAGAGCACCAGTAAAAACCCCAGAGTACCATTCAATTAAAAATGGAATTTGACTTATTCAATTGTTGTAAATCAGTGGCTCTGATGTTACCACCCACATGGCATAAACTTCCTTATTGTTCTAAAACATTCAATACTGACTCACCACCAACAACGTCACAGGAGTTGTCTGTGTCTGTGTAACTGAGTGTGCAGGTCTGTGTGTGTGTGACCACATGTGCACGTCCGTGAGCGTGACCGTGTGTGAGCGTGACCACATGTGAGTGTGACCGTGTGTGAGCGTGACCGTGTGTGAGCGTGACCGTGTGTGAGCATGACCACGTGTGAGTGTGACCGTATGAGCGTGACCGCGTGAGTGTGCCCGTGTGTGAGCGTGACCATGTGTGAGCGTGACTGCGTGTGAGCGTGACCGCATGTGAGCGTGACCGTGTGTGAGTGTGACCGTGTGTGAGCGTGACTGCATGACTGCGTGTAAGCGTGACCGTGCGTGTGCGTGACTACGTGTGAGTGTGACTGTGTGTGAGCGTGACCGTGTGTGAGCATGACTGCGTGTGAGCGTGACTGCATGTGAGCGTGACTGCGTGTGAGCGTGACCGTGTGTGAGCGTGACCGTGTGTGAGCATGACCACGTGAGTGTGACCGTGTGAGCGTGAACGCATGTGAGTGTGACCGTGTGTGAGCGTGACCACGTGAGTGTGACCGTGTGTGAGCGTGACCGTGTGTGAGCGTGACTGCATGTGAGCGTGACCGCATGTGAGCGTGACCATGTGTGAGTGTGACCGTGTGTGAGCGTGACTGCGTGTGAGCGTGACCGTGTGTGTGCTTGACTACGTGTGAGTGTGACTGTGTGTGAGCGTGACCACATGTGAGCGTGACCGTGTGTGAGTGTGACCATGTGTGAGCGTGACTGCGTGACTGTGTGTGAGCGTGACCGTGTGTGAGCGTGACTACGTGTGAGTGTGACTGTGTGTGAGCGTGACCGTTTGTGAGCGTGACTGCGTGTGAGCGTGACCGCATGTGAGCGTGACCGCATGTGAGCGTGACCGTGTGTGAGTGTGACCGTGTGTGAGCGTGACTGCGTGTGAGCGTGACCGCATGTGAGCGTGACCATGTGTGAGCGTGACTACGTGTGAGTGTGACTGTGTGTGAGCGTGACAGCGTGCGAGCGTGACCATGTGTGAGCATGACCGTGTGTGAGCATGACCACGTGAGTGTGACCATGTGTGAGCATGACCACGTGTGAGTGTGACCGTGTGTGAGCGTGACCGCATGTGAGTGACTGTGTGTGAGCGTGACTGCGTGTGAGCATGACCGCATGTGAGCGTGACCATGTGAGTGTGACCGCGTGTGAGCGTGACCGTGTGTGAACGTGTCTGCGTGTGAGCATGACCATGTGTGAGTGTGACCGTGTGTGAGCGTGACTGCATGACTGCGTGTGAGCGTGACCGTGTGTGAGCGTGACTACATGTGAGTGTGTCTGTGTGTGAGCGTGACCGTGTGTGAGTGTGACTGCGTGTGAGTGTGACCGCATGTGAGCGTGACCGCATGTGAGCGTGATCGTGTGTGAGTGTGACCGTGTGTGAGCGTGACTGCATGTGAGCATGACCATGTGTGAGCGTGACTACGTGTGAGTGTGACTGTGTGTGAGCGTGACCGCGTGTGAGCGTGGCTATGTGTGAGTGTGACTGTGTGTGAGCGTGACCGCGTGCGAGCGTGACCGTGTGTGATCATTACCGTGTGTGAGCGTGACCACGTGAGTGTGACCGTGTGTGAGCATGACCACGTGGGAGTGTGACTGTGTGTGAGCGTGACTGCGTGTGAGCATGACCGCATGTGAGCGTGACCGTGTGTGAGTGTGACCATGTGTGAGCGTGACCGCGTGTGAGCGTGACCACATGAGTGTGACCGCGTGTGAGCATGAACGCGTGTGAGCGTGACCGTGTGTGAGTGTGGCCACGTGTGAGCGTGACCACATGAGTGTGGCCGCATGTGAGCATGAACACGTGTGAGCGTGACCGTGTGTGAGTGTGGCCACGTGTGAGTGTGACCGTGTGTGCACGCATGCGTGTGCCTCTGAGTGTGACTGTGTGAGCGTCTGTGAGTGTGAGCGAATGTGCGTGAGCGAGTGTGCGCGAGTGAGTGTCTGCACGTCTGTAAGTGTGTGTCTGTGCGTGACTGTATCTGTGTGTGTGTCTGTGAGTCTATGGGCACGATCTTGCCAGCTCTGGGGAGGCGGGTATGGAGGCGGGACTGCCAGGAAAATGGCAGAATCTGGGGGCAGATACCCATCCCACCCCCAACCCGCTCCGTGCCATCTTCCCAGGAGGCGGGTACCTGACCCGCGCTGGGAGCCGCCTCCTCGAGGTGGGAAGGGGATTATCCCTATTTTGCCACCTAAAGTGTGGGCTTCCCGACGACTGCAAACCTCACCAGGGTCAGCGAGGTGAGCTGTGGGTCTGCGGGGGTCTGCGGGGCCGAGATGTCCGGTGTGCAGGTGAGTGATGGGTGCATGTGTGCAGAGGTAAGTGTGTGAGGTGAGTGTAAAGTGTTTCAAAAGCTTTACTTACCTTTGCTTCTTCCTCCAGGCTTCATCCCTTCAGGTCTCGGGAGTCCCTCAGCTCACCATCACAGAAAGCAGACTGACCGCTGCATTCTTAAATGCAGCAGCCTTCTGCTTTCTGCTCAGGAAGGCTTTCTAATTGAGTCTTGAGTAAAGACTCAACTTAGAGGACAGATTGTCAGTGATTGACAGCTTCACAGAGCCGTCAAACGATGACAATTCATCTGTCAAAAGCTCCTGACAGATGACCCATCACTCGCTGATGTCACCAGTAACTGGTTTTCCTTTAATTAGCCTGCTCAGCCCGCTGGGAATCAATCAAGGGAAGATAGCGTGGGTTGGCTGGACGTCGATGGAGGCGGGACTAAAACCCGACAAGCAGCAGTCCCGCCTCCATCACGTCCCCATTGATAAAATCACCACCATGTGTATTCCCCTCCCTGAGCTCAGTAAGACAGTTCCCATTCATAATATGATCAGTATTCACTGCTGAAATGATCGTATAAATTCTGAATTAAAATATTAAATAGACATAAAATGAAGAATTCACAGACTGAATCTTGGTTTGACCCTGGTATCACAAGACATCAGGCGCGTTTTATAAAAAACCCCGCCGTGTTCACTCTCTGCTTTATGCTTTGTTGTCTATTTTCCAACATTGTGAAGCAGCAAACCCTGTGCTGCCATGTGAGTGTGACCATGAAGTTACTGGACACAGTAAAGTGCCGGATAATAGCAACAAAGTGCATGAGGGGTAAATGCAAAACGAGAGAACAGAATCATATGAAGTGCTTTCAAATCGACTCAGTAGGTCACATCTCTATGGGGGAAACAAAATGAATAATCGTCTGCCAATGTTTGGTACTATAAAAAGTAACTGCAGTTAATATTGGAGACTCTGGATCACAGGATCGGTCTCCCGAGCGGCAGCACTAGATCTACCGGCAGGACGGAGCAGAGAGTCTAGGTAGGGCGGCCAATCGTGCACCGCAGCAGCTCGCCATGGCAATAGCACTCACTGGGCTGCTGAGCGAGGGTGTAGTATAATACTGGAGGAAGGAAGAGTGCTAACATACAGGCCGGGGCGGGGGGGCAGCCACTAACTGGCTGACTGTCAGCAGACACGCTCCAACACCACCGAGAATTATCAGCAGGTGATCACCCCATAGGTTTGCCAACCCGCCAGCATTGTCCTGGGGTCTCCACGAATGAAAGATTCATCTCCTGGACATGGCTGCGAGCAACAAGGGAGAAAAGTCATAGGACCGTTAAAAACAAGGGTTTTTTGTTCATTTTCTTTGAACAATTCCCTTTATTAGCTCTATAAAAATATTGCAGATGGGGAAAAAAGGCTGTTTGGCCGGGCAGGGAGTTTGGAGACGGGAGGTCATGTAATGACACCTCCAGGAGTACGTCCGAGCAGAGCTAGCACGCCTACACCTCACCAGATCGCACGGCACATCTTCAGCTGCTCACCTGCCTGGTGGTTCACTTGTTTAAGTCTCAGCCACAAGGTACCCGATATAATTCCTGGTCTGGACTGAATGAGCTCACATCCTCCCAGGAGGCAGGAGGGACCTATAATGGGACTGAGTATTTCTGGGTTAAAAAGGGAGCAAGAGCTCCCACTTTATTAAAATCACCATCCAGTAATGCCTGCTGAAAATACCATTTATCCTATCTCAACTGTTCATCACTTTGAAGACCTCTATCAGATCACTCCTTAACCTTCGCAGCACTTGTCAAAAGGTGCCCCAAATTCTCGAGTCTCTCTTCGTAACTGTGACTTTCATCCCTGGTAACATCCTAGTGAAATTACGCTGCACCTTCTTTTCTATAATGGGATGTCCAAAGCTTAAGCAATGCTCCAATTGCAGCCTAATTAAGGCCCTGTACAAGTCCAACATTACCTCACTTTGCATTCAGTGCCTCTTCATATAAAACGAAGGATTCCGTGTGTCTTTTTTCACGGCCCGGTCTACTTGCTCTCCCACCTGTAATGCACTACAAGGTCCTTCAGCTCCTCTATTCCATTTTAAATGTAGTTCCTTTCCCTAGTCTCAGTTCCAAAGTGGAGTACGACACATTTCTCTTCATTGAGCTCTATGGGTTACCTATCTACCCATCTTTCTCGCCTATCTATGTTCTCCTGCAGTTTTTCATAGTCCTTGTCACAATTTGTCATGACGTCAATTTAGTACCAACAAATTTTGATATTTTTCTCTCAATTCATACATAAGTACATATACAGCCCCAACATGCACCCCTCTGGAGCGCCACTCACCACATCTTTCCAATCTGAAAAATATCACTTCCCCCTTAACTTTTGCATTCTCCCCTCTTTATTCACATGGCCATAATCCTCTTAATTCCATGTGCCACGATCTTCACCCTAAGACTCTTATATGCAGGAAACTTTGTGATATCCGGCACCGACGGGACCGAACTGTTGCCGTCCCATCAAAACTGCCGGACAAACCAGCGCTAATGTTGAAACATATGGAGATTTTAAGTTCCGTATCTGGCAACAAACCCTGTGCTTCTAAACAGTCGGCCGTACCTTGCAAGCATCTCTGTAGCGTCTCTGTAGCTTAGCAACAGCTTCAGCGAGACCTTGCAGAGTTTGACTGTTGAGAAAAAAGCAACGAAAAGAAAAAAAAACTAACGAAACGGCTCCTGATTTTTGCCGGTGGCTCGAGCTTGCTGCACATTTAGCCTCCGGATAACACAAAGTTTCCTGTCGTTCCTTATCAAACTCTTTTTGAAAAAAAATATAAGCCACATATTCTTCTCACACCCTCCTCAAACCTCTCTTTTTTTGTTATTGACACATACAAATATCATGGGTATCTTTTTGCTCTTTTACTTTTTACCGTAGGCTTTTAATTCTGGCTGAAGATGTTGTTGGTGGATCACGGGGCAAGCAACACAAAATGTTATCACAAACAATTTAACTCAATGCTCAAACCTTATAAAACAGCTGAAAAAGTATTCCCTCCCAAACTTGTGCCTCACAATTGTTGCTGTAATTTTTCGGCCTGCTTTATCACAGCACATCTGGGCATTGTAGTTTCACGCTAAGAGTTAAAAACTGCAACGTCCGTGAAGCGAATCCCTCACTCGAACACACTCAATGGGGGCTAGAACTCACCAGTCCTTTAGTACCTGCGTGTAATACCACATTCATTGCTTACAGTACGATAGCAAAATACTGCAGATGCTGGAAATCCGAAATAACAACAGAAAATGCTGGAAAAACTCAGCAGGCCAGGCAACATCCGTGGAGAGAAATTAGAGTCGACGTTTCGGGTCAAAACCCTTTTTCAAAACTGGAAAGGAAATAAAATAGATCGAAGGCGATAGAACAAAAGAAGTAAAGCAGTATTCAGAACCAGACGAGATGGTAATAGGACAGTGGAGACAAAAGACAGCTCAGATTAGGTGTGAAATGTTCTGGCAGGATGAGAGACAGCTGCCATGTGGGAGAGAGAAAAAAAAGGAAAGGGAGGGGGGGAAACCCAAAACAAAGGGGTAGAAAAAAATATAAGTAAAAATGTAATAGGGGCCGAGGTCATGATCTGAAATTGTTGAACTCGATATTGAGTCCGGAAGGCTGCAAAGTGCCTAATCGGAAGATGAGGTGCTGTTCCTCGAGTTTACGTTGAGCTTCCGTGGAACAATGCAAGAGGCCAAGGACGGTGAGGTCCGAGTGGGAATGGAGCGGAGAATTAAAATGACAGGCGACCGGAAGCTCAGGGTCACCCTTACGGACTGAACGGAGGTGTTCATTGTTTACAGTAAGTTGGATGACCTGCTGTTTTGTAAAGACAGGGACTGTACACCATGGAATGTGCAGTGTATTATTCTGCTGCTAAGCTGAAACCATGTCCCTTTAAAGTCACAAAGTCTAATGCTGCTAAGTAAAGACTAGTTGAGGTCAGAGTTTAATTTCTTCCCTTTCCTTTTGTTTTTTTTGCATTTTCCAATATTTTACTGAAACATAAACGAGGAATGAGGTAACGAAGACAGACGCTGCTTTATTTAAAGAAACCAAACAAGAGAATACAAGCTCAGAACGCACCACCACCACAACCACAACAATTTCACCACACGGACTGCAGCGCTTCAAGATGGCGGCTCACCACCACCTTCTCAAGGGCAATTAGGGATGGGCAATAAATGCTGGCCTTGCCAGCGACGCCCACATCCCATAAACAAATTTTTAAAACTTGCATTTATATAGTGCCTGCAACGTGGAAAAACATTCCGCAGGTAAAGTTTAATGGCAGCCTTGTGTTTTCAGGCCAGTTAGAACTCTAGCCTTCTCTTTTTCTTCATAAAAATACGTGACTGTGAAGGTCAGTCAGGGGTTACAGACATTGTGGATTCAGTCAACTAAGGTATGTTCAATTTTGGGGGAATTGTGTACAGTCCAAATAACTGACCTTTGTAAATTTCTGTGTCACACTTAAGATAAAAAGTGTAAAGAAACAGAGTGACATTTCAAGAATGACAGACATTCATGCATGCTAGACACGGTGATTTTATATAATAGCCAATCTCCCATGGCGATGCACCAGGAAGTCAGAAGCTTTAAGGTCTGTTCTGGATGCTCACATTTTGTCACTGAATCTTTCTGCACAGTGGCCTGAGACGGTGGGGGTCATTATTTGTGTGTGTATAATATTGTCTGCATAATGCAAAGAAAACAGACTTCACACAGAACTTGCAGGAAATAATAAGCAAGCACCTAAAATGTGCTGTGAAGATTTGATTAACGTGCAGCCATTGGCGAATTATTACATTTTTGCACAGTGGGTCGGGTAACTTTACTCAATTCATTATTTGAATTTTGGTTGGCGCAGTAGGAACTTTATTTAATTTCATATTTCACACACAGTGTGCGGAAACCCAGAGGGTTTACCAAATTTATTTTGAAGATGGCAGGTTGTGGTTGGGAGATGATTTAATTTTATATTATACACAGCATCACTTTTATACAGAGCATGTGGAGAATCATGAAGACATCAGATTTCTCAAAACAGATTCTGTAAATTTATTGGTACCAGAGGCAGAATGATTCATTTATTTATTAAATTATAACTGTGGACATTGGTACTTCTCATGGAAAATAGACAGGGCACGTGGGCAGATATAAGATTATTAATATATTAAACAGAAATTGAAATGCTGGCAGTAGGGAGCTTGGGGGCCACAAGTAGCAGAGACAGAGACAGACAGACAGACAGAAAGAGAGTCAGAGAGAGAGCGAGACAGAGAGAGAGAGCGAGAGAGAGGCAGAGAGAGAGCCTGAGAGGCAGAGAGAGAGAGAGAGACAGAGAGAAAGAGAGAGAGAGAGAGAGGCAGAGAGAGAGAGAGAGGCTGAGAGAGAGAGACAGAGAGAGAGAGAGAGAGGCAGAGAGAGAGACAGAGAGAGAGAGAGAGAGGCAGAGAGAAAGACTGAGAGAAAGACTGAGAGACAGAGTGAGAGAAAGACAAAGAGAGAGAGACGCAGTGTGAGGGACAGAGCAAGAGAAAGGCAGATCAAAGTCAAGATCTACCCCTGAACCTCATTAAACTTTGACCACAGTTTTTATGATTTTTTACGCAAGATATTCTCCTCGGATTCAAAGTCACTGACCTCTACTGTAGGTAGAACTCCCATCTCCTACAAACCAGATTAACATCTGGAATATGTAATAAGACTCTTGAGGGAAAAATTGAGTCGCGCCCCCTTTGGGGCACTAACTTCGCCGGGGCGCTAAAAGTAGCGCCCCAAAAAAATTAGCACCCCCGCGGCCGAAATTCAACGGTAGCGCTCCAAGAGGGAAGCGGGGCGCTACTGGAAGCGCCCCGCCTCCCTCTTGGGGCGCTGCAAGGGAACATCGTGCCACTACGTACCGCAGTACTGCAGGCCTTCTTCCCCTTATTGAAGGGGAGGGGCCTAGCAAAGCACGACCCGGGGCTCAGCTGGGCCACATGGGTTCGGAGTGCCGGCAAAAATGCCCGGCACTCAAGAGAAGTGCCGGGCTCATGGAGCGAAGCCGGCACTCCGCAGGGGGACGGATCAGGAGGCCGGGGACGGCAATGGAGGCAGGTGCTGGCAGGCAGCAAGCAACAAAAATGGCCGCCCAGCAGCTCGCCTTTAATTAGCGCCGCCCCGGCCGCAGGTAGGCCCCCCTGACCCTGTCGGACATAGCGTCCGGCGGTAAGTCAGGGGGGCGCTACCAAAGATCGTGGCCGGGGCGAGCGGGGCGCTGTGCACAGCGATGACGTCATCGCCAGCGGCGTAGCGCCACAGGGCGCTAACAGTTACCGCCGCCACTAACCTGAATTTTGCAGGAGGCGTTGGCGGCACGCCCGGGCGCGAGTTGCTTTGCGCCCCATTAGTGCCCTCTTAGGGCGCTAACGGGAGGCACAAAGCAACCGAATTTTTCCCCCTTAGTCTTTGGTAGACAGGGTGAATATAAACTGGATCAAACTGAGGTTCAGGCTAGAAACCAACAAAGTTATTTAATGTTAACCAGGTAAATGAACAGTCTTCAGTACAGACAATGGGGTCAATTTTCAACATAACTCCTGTGGATCAGCCTGTTCTTGAAACTGCCCCGTTTCCATTTCTATTGAAATCAGCAGGAATGATAATCGGGCGATTACTAGAACAGGCGGATGACCCACATCACCAGTTTTACACCCAGTAGAGGTGTTGCAAACCTACCCCAATATATTTACAATAACCACCGTGTTCTCCTTAAAATGTCACAAACAGCAAGAGACACATCTCCTGTGCTGACCCTCAACACAACATTGATCTCTGAAATAGGCGGCTCACCTTCACATCGCAAAACACTACCGTGGAGCCTCAGCTTGATGGCCTGCTGACTGAGTCACAACATAGATCAGTAAATATCGTTGGAAGATACATTGAAACAAAAGCTATGTTTCTCTCAGATGTGTGAACGGAATAAAATGGTTTGATTTGTCGATCTGCACCAAATCCATCGAATGACCTGTCGAGTGGCTTCCCATCCAACAGCAGCAATCAAAGCCTGCAGTCCTAGGCCTTCCAGAACATGCAGCTCGGCCTTGTCCGGAGGTGTGAGCGCTATTCAGACTGCTTTGTGAATCCAATGCAACTTACAGACCCAGCTGGCAGTAGCTGACCTTAACCCTGTGTGCGCTGCGTCAGCAAGGTAAGAAACTAATAAATAATCTAACAGACAATAATGCTTCAATCCTCGTCACATCTTCCACCTCTCCTGCAACAGATACTTCAGGAAACTCAGAACAACTCATCAGCAAACCGGGAAATATTGTCACAGCACCACTCTGCATATTGGAACAGTCCTGCATCCCACTCCTGGGGAAGTTGGGTGCACAAGGCAAAATCTGGGAAAGGTGGGGAAGAGAGAGGCGGGAGGGGGGGTGGGAAAGAGAGGCAGGAACAGGGGGAAAAGAAGCAGGGAGGGGGAAGAGAGGCAGGAACAGGGGGAAGAGAGGCAGAGAGGGGGGAGAGAGGAAGGGAGGGGGAAGAGAGGCAGAGAGGGGAGAAGAGAGACAGGGAGGAGGGAAGAGAGGCAGGGAGGGGGGCAGGGAGGGGGAGGAGAGGCAGGGAGGGGGGATGAGAGTCAGGGAGGGGAGAAGGGAGGCAGGGAGGAGGAAGAGAGGCAGGGAGGAGGGAAGAGAGGCAAGGAGGGGGAGGAGAGGATGAGAGTCAGGGAGGGGGGAAGAGAGGCAGGGAGGAGGGAAGAGAGGCAGGGAGGGGGAGGAGAGGATGAGAGTCAGGGAGGGGGGAAGAGAGGCAGGGAGGAGGACGAGTGGCAGGGAGGAGGGAAGAGGGGCAGGGAGGGGGAGGAGAGGCAGGGAGGGGGAGGAGAGGATGAGAGTCAGGGAGGGGGGAAGAGAGGCAGGGAGGAGGACGAGTGGCAGGGAGGAGGGAAGAGGGGCAGGGAGGGGGAGGAGAGGCAGGGAGGGGGGAGGAGAGGATGAGAGTCAGGGAGGAGGGAAGAGAGGCAGGGAGGAGGGAGGAGAGGCAGGGAGGGGGGAACAGAGGCAGGAATGGGGGAAGAGAGGCAGGGAGGAGGGAAGAGAGGCAGGAATGGGGGAAGAAAGGCAGGGAGGGGGAAGAGAGGCAGGGAGGGGGAAGAGAGGCAGGGAGGGGGAAGAGAGGCAGGAATGGGGGAAGAGAGGCAGGGAGGGGGGAAGACAGGCAGGAATGGGGGAAGAGAGGCAGGAATGGGGGAAGAGAGGCAGGGAGGGGGAAGAGAGGCAGGGAGGGGGAGAAGAGAGGCAGGGAGGGGGAGAAGAGAGGCAGGGATGGGGAAGAGAGGCAGGGAGGGGGAAGAGAGGCAGGGAGGGGGAAGAAAGGCAGGGAGGGGGAGAAGAGAGGCAGGGAGGGGGAGAAGAGAGGCAGGGAGGGGGAAGAGAGGCAGGGATGGGGAAGAGAGGCAGGGAGGGGGAGAAGAGAGGCAGGGATGGGGAAGAGAGGCAGGGAGGGGGAGAAGAGAGGCAGGGAGGGGGAAGAGAGGCAGGGAGGGGGAAGAGAGGCAGAGAGGGGGAGAAGAGAGGTAGGGAGGGGGAAGAGAGGCAGGGAGGGGGGGAAGAGAGGTAGGGAGGGGGAAGAGAGGCAGGGAGGGGGGAAGAGAGGCAGGAACAGGAGAAGGCAGGAAAGGAGAGAGGCTGCGTGGGGTGAGAGAGAGGGGGGAAGGGAAGATATGGAGCAGGTTGTGTTATTACTGGTCATTGTTAAATACAATCAGTTCTACATACATAAGTTTGGAGTTCTGTCTGGAAGAAGTTGAAGATCTTGCTATTTACATGGGGCTTCACAATTGGCATCTGAACAAGAATACCAACAGTTGGCAGGAAAGTTTTCCACTTCCACCCTCTCCAGCCTGGGATTCTCCGACCATTAAAGGAGCAGAATCTTAAGGACTGTGGAGTGCAGATGTGTAAATTCCCAACTAGAATCCCACAGTTTTCCACTGTGAAAGTGGTCATCTCGCTAAAGATTGCTTTCTTTCATGTATCGCTGTGTTTGAACGGTCATGCCTCTTCAAAGTGAGAGTCTTGCACATTAACAATTTAGAATTATTTAGAAAAAGGACAAATCTCTGTTGAATTTATAGTTTTTTTAAATTACTGTTTGATGCAGGCTAAAAAGGGACAGTTGCTAGATTTGACATGGTAACATCTCGGGTGTGCAGAATTTCAATAGATCTCCTAAACGCATCCAAAGGGTGGGAGTACTGAATGCCCACCACTCTTGGCTGGCTTTAATGGTTACTACGGGTCTGGCCTCAGGGCCAACCCAGTCACTCAGGGCTGAAACCAAAGATTTTTTGTTACTTGGTTTTAACCTTTGTGTAAAGTTCAGGCTGGTTACAGATAATCTCTGGTCGTCCTGCTGTAAACCTGGTGACTGATATGGCACTGACTAGATCAGCCATGATCTAATTGAGTGACGGAACAGGTTCAAGGGGCTGAATGGCCCGAGAAGGAGGAGTTCCTGTGAGGAGGACACAAAGAGCCTGGAAAGGGATACAGACAGGTTAAGTGAGTGGGTAATAAGATGGCAGATGGAGTATAGTGTGAGGAAATGTGAGGTTATTCACTTTGGTAGGAAGAATAGAAAAACAGAACATTTTATAAATGGTGAGAAACTATTAAATGTTGGTGTTCAGAGAGATTTAGGTGTCAGTACAGGAAACACAGAGAGTTAGCGTGCAGGTAGAGCGAGCATTTAGGCAGGCAAATGGCATGTTGGCCTTTATTGCAAGGGGGTTGGAGTATAAGAGTAAGGAAGTCTTGTACCGGGCCTTGGTGAGACCACACCTGGAGTACTGGGCACTGTTCTGGTCTCCTTATTTAAGGAAGGATATACTTGCCTTGGAGGCGGTGCAACGAAGGTTCACTAGATTGATTCCTGGGAGGAGAGGGCTGTCCTATGATGAGAGATTGTGTAGAATGGGCCGATACTCTCTGGAGTTTAGAAGAATGAGAGGCGATCTCATTGAAACATACAAGATTCTGAGGGGGATTGACAGGGTAGATGCTGAGAGGTTGTTTCCCCTGGCTGGAGTGTCTCGAACTAGGGGGCATAGTCTCAGGATAAGGGGTAGACCATTTAAGACTGAGATGAGGAGGAATTTCTTCACTCAGAGGGTTGTGAATCTTTGGAATTCTCTGCCCCAGAGGGCTCTGGATGCTGAGTCTTTGAGTATATTCAAGGCTGAGATAGATAGATTTTTGGACTCCAGGGAAATCAAGGGATATGGAGATCGGGCGGGAAAGTGGAGTTGAGGTCGAAGATCTGCCATGATCTTAATGAATGGCGGAGCAGGCTCGAGGGGCCGTATGGCGGAGCAGGCTCGAGGGGCCGTATGGCGGAGCAGGCTCGAGGGGCCATATGGCCTACTCCTGCTCCTAATTATTATGTTCTTATAAGGGGAAATTAAAATCAACAGCAGGAGTTGGGGGCGGTGTGTGATCCACTGCCCCCTCCTCCCAGCGCAAGCCCTGCTGACTTACTGCACTGGGGTCTGTATAGTCCACAACCTGAGCCGGTTCATCAAGCTCCAAAAGTGTGGAGTGGATTTGGGACACTGGGCCTTGTTCTGAGGAACATCACTTCCTCTAGCAAGGGAGCTGCAGCTTATGTTTTGACTGTGGGTGAATCCGATCTCACAACCCATGCCCACCCATATTGCAACTTCTCAGAAACATTTCCAAGAGGGAAGAGATCACTATTGCCATGGCAGCTACAGACTGGAAAGCATAACGGTTACCTTCAGGGGTTTCCCGGAGAGAGGGGGCAAACTCCAAACTGCCAGCGATCAATCAGACAGGTGGGAAAAACAGAACTCAAATTTATTTGCCCATTCTTGGGAATGAAAGATAACTTGACAAGCGGGGAGTGTACATTGACTAACTTCATTAGTAACAGGCAATTCACAGCCCTGCTGCTCACCTGAACCACCTTCTCTGATGAGGGCAGAACTCCTCAATAATATTCCCATTGGTTAGCAGTTCCTGTGAAGGCCCAGCTTTTGTAATGACAACTCGTACAATCATCAGATCCTCAGCGATGGTAAACATAACATTTTAACGAGAGCAGTGGTGGGAGAGGGAGGTGAGGGAGGAAGCAATCTTCAGTGAGAATCATCTGCTAATTAGGAACTGATCAGTGCCTTTCCTATAGAGTTAGATGAGGAAAGATGGGAGGAGGCTCGAGTGGGGCATAAACACCGGCATTGACTGGTTGGGCCGAATGGCCTGTTTCTGTGCCGTATATCCATATATCCTATGTAATCCTACTTGGCCATGATTTCAATCCTCAGTATGGAGGATGTTGCCAGCCCTCCAGGATTGTCTAGGAGTCTCAGGAATGTCCAGGATTGTCCAGGAGTCTCCAGGATTGTCCAGGAGTCTCCAGGAGTCTCCAAGATTGTCCAGGAGTCCCCGGGAGTCTCCAAGATTGTCCAGGAGTCTCCAGGATTGTCCAGGAGTCTCCAAGATTGTCCAGGAGTCTCCGGGAGTCTCCAAGATTGTCCAGGAGTCTCCAGGATTGTCCAGGAGTCTTCAAGATTGTCCAGGAGTCTCCAGGATTGTTCAGGAGTCTCGGGAATGTCCAGAAGTCTCCAGGTTTGTCCAGGAGTCTCCAAGATTGTCCAGGAGTCTCCGGGATTGTCCAGGACACTCCAGGATTGTCCAGGAGTCTCCGGGATTGTCCAGGAGTTTTCAGGATTATCCAGGAGTTTCCAGGATTGTCCAGGAGTCTCCGGGATTGTCCAGGAGTCTCCAGGATTGTCCAGGAGTCTTCAAGATTGTCCAGGAGTCTCCAGGATTGTTCAGGAGTCTCGGGAATGTCCAGGAGTGTCCAGAAGTCTCCAGGTTTGACCAGGAGTCTCCAAGATTGTCCAGGAGTCTCCGGGATTGTCCAGGACACTCCAGGATTGTCCAGGAGTCTCCGGGATTGTCCAGGAGTTTTCAAGATTATCCAGGAGTTTCCAGGATTGTCCAGGAGTCTCCGGGATTGTCCAGGAGTCTCCAGAATTGTCCAGGAGTTTTCAGGATTATCCAGGAGTCTCCAGGATTGTCCAGAAGTCTCCAGGATTGTCCAGGAGTCTCCAGGATTGTACAGGAGTCTCCCGGAGTCTCCAGGAATCAAAGATTAATCTCCTGGACACTGCTGCGAGCAACCCGGGGGGGAAAATCCTAGTGGGCATGAAATGAAGTGTGAGTTTTTGTCATTTTCTTTGAACATTTTTGTTTATTAGTTATCAAACTATTGGAGATGTGAGAAAAGGCTGTTTGACCGCGCAGGGAGGGTGGAGGCAGGAGGTCAGGTGATGCAACCTCCAGGAATAGGTCCAGCCAGAGTTTGTTTGTGGTCACAAATGGCCTGTGACCGGGTGCCGTTCAGTAACAGATGCTGGGTACACTGCATTGATGCTGGGTGTCCCACAGTGAAAGCTGTTAGTCAGGCAGAAATCAGTAGGTAGATCCACTGAACCACAGATAGCAACTGCACCGAACCCCTTGGCTAGGTTTGCTCCCCAACAGATGGGGGAAGGTTACAACATGCGGTAGGCAGGGAATTAACTGGGGACATAACTTTACTCGGGGACATAGAAGAACAGTTTGAATTAATTGCCAAACAGGCCTCTGACAGTGTGTGTCAGAGAGAAATAATTTGTCAAAATGCCTGTGAATTCGCCACTGTTTTCTGATAACTGGGGATGGACTGATGATTATGCAGATTGACATGGTGGAGGCTTAATCACAGGTCATTGCATAGGCAGCCCAAAGAGTCGCGAAGGTGAATAGGTGGATATTACTGAGACAGACTCAAGCCCACGGGCATCGGCTGTGATAATAGTCCCAAAAAGAAAGACTTGCATTTCTATAGCACGTTACATGACCTCAGGACTTCTCAAAGCACGTTACAGCCAATGAAGTCCTTTTGAAGTGTAGTCACTGTTCTAATGTAGGAAACATAGCAGCCAATTTGCGCACAGCAAGCTCCCACAAACAGCAATGTGATAATGGCCAAATAATCTGTTTTTGGTGATGTCTGCTGAGGGATAGACATTGGCCATGACGCCACAGAGAACTCCCCTGCTCGTCTTTGAATAGTGCCATGGGGTTTTATACGTCCACCTGAGAGGGCAGGTTTAACGTTGCATCCGACAAATGGCACCTCCGACAGTGCAGCACTCCCTCAGGACTGCACTGGGGTGTCAGCCTAGATTTTGTGCTCATGTCTCTGGATTGGGGTTTGAATCCACAACCTTCTGACTCGGAGGCAAGGGTGCTACCAACTGAACCACAGCTGACAATTATCCCAAGTGTCAGATTTTCAGCACCTGCAGTGTTTTGTTTTTGACTTACAACTGTAATATTCTATGCATAACTGTTTCTTCAGCAGTTCGATATTAAACCTGTTCATTTGCTACATGAGGTGTCTGATGTATTAAATAGTATTGGGATGTCAGACATTGAGAGGTGGATTGGAGTGGTGTGGGGGCAGGGTAGGGAGATTGGAGGCGGTGTAGGGGGGTTGGGGGCGGGGTAGGGAGATTGGGGAGGGGTATGGGGTAGGGGAGGTGGGGTAGGGGGATTGGGGAGGGGTAGGGAGTTTGGGGGCGGGGTATGGCATTGGGGTTGGGGCAGGGTAGAGAGATTGGGGCAGGGTAGGGGGGTTGGGGGCAGGGTATGGGGTTTGGGTTGGGGCGGGGTATGGGGTTGGGGGTGGGGTATGGGGTTGGGGTGGGGTAGGGAGATTTGGGCAAGGTAGGGGGGTTGGGGGCGGGGTATGGGATGTTGGGGTGGGGTTTGGGGCGGGGTAGGGGTGTTGGGGCGGGGTAGGGGGATTGGGGAGGGGTATGGAGTTGGGGGCAGGGTAGGGGTTTGGGGAGGGGTAGGGAGGTCGGGGCTGGGGTAGGGGGGTCGGGGTGGGGTGGAGATTGGGGTGGGGTAGGGTGGTGGGGTTGAGGTGTGGTATGGGGGTCGGGGTGGGGTAGGGCGGTCGGGGGTGGGGTAGGGGGGTCGGGGTGGGGTAGGGCGGTCGGGGGTGGGGTAGGGCGGTCGGGGGTGGGGTAGGGTGTCCGGGGTGGGGTAGGGGGGTCGGGGTGGGGTAGGGGGGTCGGGGTAGGGGGTAGGGCAGTCGGGGGTGGGGTAGGGCGGTCGGGGGTGGGGTAGGGTGTCCGGGGTGGGGTAGGGGGGTCGGGGTGGGGTAGGGGGGTCGGGGTAGGGGGTAGGGCGGTCGGGGGTGGGGTAGGGCGGTCGGGGGTGGGGTAGGGTGTCCGGGGTGGGGTAGGGGGGTCGGGGTGGGGTAGGGGGGTCGGGGTAGGGGGTAGGGCGGTCGGGGGCGGTTTATGGGATGTTGGGGCGGGGGTTGGGGCGGGGTATGGGGTTGGGGGCGGGGTATGGGGTTTGGGTTGGGGCGGTGTATGGGATGTTGGGGTGGGGTTTAGGGCGGGGTATGGGGTTGGGGGCGAAGGGTTGGGGTGGGGTAATCACCAGCTGGTACCAATTATACAACCAATCCCTGGGCCACAATCTTCCCACGGGATTTTGCATCATCCCACACTTTACCTTCACCTCCCCTTGTATATTCCAAAAAACAGTGTGCAAAATAATGCTAATTGACAGGTAGTTCTTAGCGGCCATCAAAGAGCATGCAAGAAAGAGGAACTGAGCTGTCTGCAGTGAGGGACAAGTCAGTGAACTCGAGAGGAACAGGCCGTGTTAGCAGTCGAGCAATTGTCCACCGAGGTTTCACGGCCTCCCGCCTCCCCCACTGGGGGTTCACCATCTGACAGGTGTACGTACTGAGCCGATAGTTGCTGGAGAGCAAAAGAAAATAAGCGAATATTCTGGCGGTGGAGCTATCCCAGCATTCACTGTTGCTATGGATGCTGGGATTTCCCAGGTTCCACAGCTAAAACATCCCAGGTGGGCTTTAAAGAGAAAAGGAACAGGGACACAATGAGAAAGGGAGAAAAAGCGGGTAGGAAAGAGAAGAATTCTTCTAAGCATTCTTTCCACTTGGCTACTTTAACCGCATTTAGGGTTTTGGCCTACATTGACATCGTAGGCGATGAAGCTCATGACTGAACGGCTCAACGAAGGTTTCACCAATGGTAGAAGCACTGTAGTTACCCAGCAATGCTTCACTTCTGCACAAACATCAATTCCCGCAAGAGTCCTTCTCTGCTCAACAACACCGTGCCCCCCCACCAATGCCCCAGTCCTGAGCCATCAAATCAGAATATTTGTAATATAAGCTCTAAATGACTAACAGCACAAAGTCCTGGTGGTGGTTGACTGTTTCTCGAAACTACATAGTAGCAGTCGTAGTATTTACAGCACAGAAACAGGCCATTGCGTGGCTCAAAGACTGGTGTGGGAGAAATGGGTTTTGCTTCCTGGGACACTGGCATCAGTACTGGGACAGGCGAGAGCTGTTCCGTTGGGACGGACTTCACTTGGCCAGTGCTGGGACTAGAATCCTGGCGAATCGAATAACCAGGGCTGTGGAGAGGGCTTTAAACTAATTAGTGGGGGGGAGGTTTTAAGAGAGCGAAAAATAAAAATGACAGCGGAGAAGGCAATAGAGCAAGGTAGCAGTGGGGGAATTAAAAACCAGAGCGTGTCAGGAAGGGACAGAATGTATAATGATAAAGGTAAAGTAGTAAAAGGGGTAAAAGCAGGAATAAATTGTCAGAAAACATATTTGAAAGTTCTTTATCTGAATGCTCGCAGCATTCGTAACAAAATTGACGAGTTGACGGTGCAAATAACTACACATGGGTATGATCTGGTGGCCATTACGGAAACATGGCTGCAAGATAATCATGACTGGGAACTAAACATACAAGGGTATTTGACAATTAGGAAGGACAGACAGGAAGGAAAGGGAGGTGGGGTTGCTCTGTTAATCAAGGATGGAATCACTGCAATAGTCAGAAATGATATTAGGTCAAAGGATCAGGATAGTGAAACAGTTTGGGTGGAGATAAGGAATAATAAGGGGAAAAAGTCACTAGTGGGCGTAGTCTATAGGCCTCCTAACAGTTGCAACTCTGTTGGTCGGAGTATAAATCAGGAAATAGTTGGGGCTTGTAATAAGGGAACAGCTATAATCATGGGGGATTTTAACTTCCATATTGACTGGACTAATCAAATTGGGCATGGCAGCATTGAGGAAGAGTTCATAGAGTGTATTAGGGATGGGTTCCTTGAGCAGTATGTAACTGAACCAACCAGGGGGCAGGCAATCTTAGATCTGGTCCTGTGTAATGAGACAGGACCATTAAAATGTCCTAGTAAAGGATCCCCTTGGAATGAGTGACCATAATATGGTTGAATTCCAAATTCAGTTTGAGGGTGAGGGAGTTGGATCTCAAACCAGTGTACTAAGCTTAAATAAAGGAGACTATGAAGGTATGAGAGTAGAATTGACTAAAGTGGACTGGGAAAACAGATTAAAGTGTAAGACGGTCCAAGAGCAGTGGTCTACATTCAAGGAGATATTTCACATCTTTCAAGATAAATATATTCCACTGAGGAAAAAGGGGAATAAAAGAAAAGACAGCCATCCATGGCTTAGTAAAGTAATAAAGGATAGTATTCGACTGAAAACAAGGGCATATAAATTAGCCAAATCTAGTGGGAGGATAGAAGATTGGGAAGCATTTAAAAGCCAGCAAACAATAACTAAAAGATTAATTAAGAAAGGGAAGATAGATTATGAAAGTAAACTAGCAAAAAATATAAAAAAAGACAGCAAGAGTTTCTACAGCTATATAAAAAGAAAAAGGGTGGCTAAAGTGAACGTTGGTCCCTTAGAGGATGGGACTGGGAAACTAGTGGTGGGGAACATGGAGATGGCAAAGACGCTGAACAAATATTTTGTATCAGTCTTTACAGTAGAGGACACTAAAAATATCCCAACACTGGACAAACCGGGGACAATGGGGGGGGGGAGGGAAGAGCTAAACACGATTAAAATCACTAAGGAGATGGTACTCAGTAAAATAATGGGACTTAAGGCGGATAAATCCCCTGGACCTGATGGCCTACATCCTAGGGTCTTGAGAGAAGTGGCGGTAGGGATTGTGGATGCATTGGTGATCATTTTCCAGAACTCCCTGGACTCAGGAAAGGTCCCGGCAGATTGGAAAACTGCTAATGTAACACCCTTATTTAAGAAGGGAAGTAGGCAAAAAGCTGGAAACTATAGACCAGTTAGCCTAGCATCTGTGGTTGGCAAAATGTTGGAGTCCATTATTAAGGAAACAGTAACAGAGCATTTGGCAATATGGTTCTCTGTAAACTTTCATGCCAATAAAGCATTTGAATTGGAATTGGAAATTGGAATTGGATAAACATGATTTAATAGGACAGAGTCAGCATGGTTTTACGAAGGGGAAGTCATGTTTGACAAATTTGCTCGAATTCTTTGAGGATGTAACATACAGGGTGGATAAAGGGGAACCAGTGGATGTAGTGTATTTGGACTTCCAAAAGGCATTTGACAAGGTTCCACACAAAAGATTACTGATCAAGATAAAAAATCACGGGATTGGGGGTAATATACTGGCATGGGTGGAAGATTGGCTATCCAACAGAAAACAAAGAGTTGGGATAAATGGTTCGTTCTCAGGCTGGCAATCAGTAACTAGTGGTGTTCCGCAGGGGTCAGTGCTGGGGCCCCAACTCTTTACAATCTATATTAATGATTTGGAGGAAGGGACCGAGTGCAACATATCCAAGTTTGCCGACGATACAAAGATGGGAGGGAAAGCAGTGAGTGAGGAGGACATAAAAAACCTGCAAAAGGACATAGACAGGCTAAGTGAGTGGGCAGAGATTTGGCAGATGGAATATAATGTTGGAAAGTGTGAGGTTATGCACTTTGGCAGAAAAAATCAAAGAGCAAGTTATTATCTAAATGGAGAGAAACTGCAAAGTGCTACAGTACAAAGGAATCTGGGGGTCCTGGTGCATGAAACACAAAAAGTTAGTATGCAGGTGCAGCAGGTGATCAGGAAGGCCAATGGAATCTTGGCTTTTATTGCAAGGGGGATGGAGTCTAAAAACAGGGAAGTCTTGCTGCAGTTATACAGGGTATTGGTGAGGCCACACCTGGAATACTGCGTGCAGTTTTGGTTTCCATATTTAAGAAAAGATATACTTGCTCTCGAGGCGGTTCAGAGAAGGTTCACTCGGTTGATTCCAGAGATGAGGGGGTTGACGTATGAGGAAAGGTTGAGTAGGTTGGACCTCTACTCATTGGAGTTCAGAAGAATGAGAGGCGATCTTATCGAAACATATAAGATTGTGAGGGGGCTTGATCGGGTAGATGCGGTGAGGATGTTTCCACTGATGGGTGAGACTAGAACTAGGGGGCATAATCTAAGAATAAGGGGCTGCCCTTTCAAAACTGAGATGAGGAGAAACTTCTTCACTCAGAGGGTAGTAAATCTATGGAATTTGCTACCCCAGAGAGCTGTGGAAGCTGCAACATTAAATAAATTTAAAATGGAGATAGACATTTTCCTAGCAGATAAAGGAATTAGGGGTTACGGGGAGAGGGCAGGGAAGTGGACGTGAGTCTAGATTCAGATCAGCCATGGTCCTATTGAATGGCGGAGCAGGCCCGAGGGGCCGTATGGCCTAATCCTGCTCTTACTTCTTATGTTCTTATGTTCTTACGACCAATAACAACAACTTGCATTTATACAGCGCCTTGAACCTCGTAAGATGTCCCAGGTGCTTCACAGGGGTGTAGTCAGACAAAATGTGACACCAAGCCATCGAAAGAGATATTCGAAATAACAACAGAATACGCTGGAAAAACTCAGCAGGCCAGGGCAGCATCCGTGGAGAGAGAAATAGAGTCAACGTTTCAAGTCGAAGACCCTTCGTCAGAACTGGAAAAAAGCAGGAAAGGGGATAGATTTTAAAGCAAGTTAGGGGCTGGGAAAAGGGGGAGGGGATGAAAGGACAAAAGGGAAGGTCAGTGATAGGATAGAAAGCAGGAGAGATTAAAAGACATTGGCCTAGAAATTGGGTATAGCCCAGCTTGGGGCGTTAGAATTGGCGCTGCGCAAATTTTATAGCCAGACACAACTTATCGCCACCTCGCGCGATATTGGGTTGCAGCGCCCCTAAAGGTGATTGAGGCGTGAAGTCAGGCATTACACGGGACTCCTAAGGCGCTAACCTTGCGGCGCTACTCAATATCGGGGCGGGCAGGCGCAGCACAGGTGCTGTCAATTACCGCTGACCACGAGACTTTCAGGCGCCGGCCAGCTCTTAAAGGGGTGGGTCAGTAAGGATCAGCAGCCACACTCTGCGCCTTGTAGGCCTCAAAATCGGAGCTGGCCTTTCTGTGGTGTTACAAACTTTGAGAAGATGGAGAGGGTGAGGCAGAGAGCGGAGTGCTTTACCAATGGGGCACTGGATGAATTGGTAGGAGCAGTGGAGCGCCGGCGAGATGTGCTGTACCCCGACAATGGCAGGAGGCCTAATCAGAAGGAATACCGAAGAGCTTGGAGGGAAGTTTCTCAAAAGGTCAACTCCAGCAGCATGGTGACCAGGAGCCCTTTGCAGTGCAGGAAGAAATTCAACGACCTCACTCGGGTCGTGCGGGTGAGTGGTGTTTCGCCAAACTTCTTCATCCCTCCATCTGCACCTGACTTTATAGTCAGAGGGTGCACGATGCCCCATTGCCCATCTGTCAGCAAGCACCCATGGCCCTTTCTGGGAACACACATGCACATTAAACTCAGGGCATCATGTAAGGGCTGTTCCACCATGGGGGGCATGAGATGACAACTCAGGGCATCATGTAAGGGCTATTCCACCATGGGGGGCATGAGATGACAACTCAGGGCATCATGTTTCATTACTTCCCGTCCTTTCTCCTGCAGGCCAAGCTGGCGAGGAACCGCAAGGAGCAGCTTCGCACCGGAGGAGGACGTCCTCAACTCCAGACTCTCACGGATCTCGAAGAGAGAGTCCACCAGATTGTTGGAGGCCGTATGATTGGTCCTGTCACCACTGGAGCTGCTGACCCCATTGTGCACAGCGATGGTAATGTCCTCACCTTTTTGAGCTGTCTCCTTCCACTTGTTAACCCCAGCAGCATGTTTTTTCACTCTGGACCCATGTCATAGCATTGCCGCACTCTTGCATCCCTTGCTGCCACCCTGTCCTTTCACTAAAGCCACTCTTCAACCTCCCTGCTTTCAGATGCTGCATCACCAGCTCGGGAGCCGGCCCCTCAAGCTGCCAGTGCCAGTGCCTCCGGAGGCGACGATCAGGAGGAAGCCGGACCATCCGTGCCAGCCTCAGGGAAGCCAGCCCATCTGGAAACTGGGGATAGTAGTTCCCTGGAGGGGAGGGGGGGGGTCTCTGATGAGGAACCAGTTGCAGGAACCAACGGGCTGCAGCAACGCGAGGGGGGTAGGGAAGCTCGGGGGCCGTCTCCCCGGAGGGCGAGGCAGGCCACGATGACTGCTGCACAGAGTGCAGAGGAGGTGCGTAGCCTTTCGGAAATGAGCGCCCAGGCTCAGCTCAGGCACACTGAGCTGAGGGCTGCAGTGGGGAGGATGCCTGCCTCCATCGACACATTGGCAAAGAGTGTGCAGGACTTTGGGGCAGCAATGGAAAGGACTGTCCAGGGCTTCGGGGCAGCAATGGAAAGGACTGTCCAGGGCTTCAGGGCAGCAATGGAAAGGACTGTCCAGGGCTTCGGGCCAGCCCTGGAAATGTCTGTCCAGGGCTTGACCGAAGCAGTGGAAAGGACTGTCCCGGCCTTGTCCGAAGCAGTGGAAAGGACTGTCCTGGCCTTGTCCGAAGCTGTGGAAAGGACTGTTCAGGACTTCTCCGAAGCACTGGCACCTGCCACGCAAGTGCTCAGAGCTGCCACGCAGTCACTTGCTGGCCTCCTGCACACGCAGATTGAGGCCACGCGAACACTGGCTGCTGCCACCCTAGCTGGATCAGGCAGGATTACCCGGGGCCCTTGCAGCACCACAGCAGGCCATCAATCTTTGGACCAGCCGATTGTGGCGCATGCTGCGGTCCTGCCCTGTCAGAGGGCCAGTGTGTCGGCCGACCACGGAGCAGGTGTCCGCTCTCAGGATGTAAGCATTCCTGATGCCACCGCTGGCAAGTCTCCACTGCAGCTGCCACCACCTGCAGGACAGACTGCTTCCAACCATTCACAATTGGACCAGTCATCATCCGGGCCCTCCAAGCCCAGAGGTCGTCCAGGCCGTCCCTCAGAGGCTTCTGCCCTTTCGGACACTCAGCAGTCATCCCCCAGCCTTGACGCAGCCACTGGGTACAATTACGGAGGAGCTGCAGGGAGGGAAGGGGCCGATCTCGTAAGAGAAGTAGATCTCCATCAAGGGGTAAAGAGTAGAGGGAGCTGTTGAGACATCTCATTTGTAGAATTCAAGGCCGTCTACACCTGCTGTGAATGTTAGTAATGTTTTGGGTAGTGTCGCGGGTTTGCCAGACAGTTATGTGTTAGTTCGTTAGTTATGCTTTCTGTTGCCATTGCTTTGTCATGCTGGAAGGAAGCACTTTATGGAAAATAAAGAAAATGTTTTATTTACACTAGAACTTGTAATGTATATACCTTTAAGGGGGGAACTATCTTTTACAGCTCAAGTATACTGTAGTACCGGCAGTGACCACACCTGTATATAGCACTGAGTAGTAATCTGTACAGTTCAGTTCCAGTGTGAGCCACATTGAGTAAACACCTGTTGTACCGTTCTCCTGCAGTCTGTGTCTTATTTTCCACGGACACAACATTGGCGACGAGGCACGTTCGAACCTACCTGCAACTCTGCATCACCTCCCGGGGATTCGTTCCTGGAGATCAGTGGATTGGAGGTCAAGGCCAGAGACTCGGGCGTCGACCACGGGCAACCGCCCAGTCATCCAGCAGAGACTCGAGAATTGCGGGGGAGGCTGTCGAGAGCCAGGCTTGGCTTTCCAGTTGAGGTGGTCCAGCGAAACGGGCTGGCAACAGGTAGTGCGCAGACCCTTCCCGGACAGCGGCGGGCTAGAGCCCGACCGAGCGGCACAGCAAAGGGCCGAGCAGCGTCGACGGGGGAGAAAGAGAGAGGGCAGAGCGCACAGGGCGCAACCGGTGTTCAGGGGCTGAGCAGCGTCGAAGAGAGGGAGAGAGAGATGCGCAGAAACCCGCGAGACGCCGCCATTGCCACGAGGACCGCCGAGAGCGGCGTTGGCAGCAGCGCAGGAGAAGCGCGTGAAACCTACAGGGCGCCGCCATTGCCACGAGAACCGCCGGGAGCGGCGTTGGCAGCAGCAGGGGAGGAAGGAAAGCGCGGGAGACGCCATTTTAAGCAATTGGGAGACGCCATTTTAAACCACACCCAAAATGCCGAAGAGTGGCAGTATCACCGCATTTGACAATGAAGTCGAAGATTGGACTACATATGTCGAACGAATAGAGGTATACTGCAAGGCAAATGAGGTGTCAGATGACAAGAAAGCATCGGTATTGTTAAATTTAATGGATGCAAAGACGTATGATTTATTACGAAATCTAGTAACCCCAACGAAGCCAATGGAAAAGAGTTTTGAAGACATAGTAACGATACTACAGGAACATTTAAACCCCACACCGCTGCTAATAGCAGAAAGATTCAAGTTTCACAAACGGAACCAGCATAAGGATGAAAGCAATGCTGATTATTTAACAGAACTGCGCAAACTATCGAAACACTGCCAGTTTGGAGCGGGACTGGCAGATACCTTAAGGGACAAGTTTGTGTGTGGGCTTCAAAGTGAAGGAACCCAGAAACGGCTTTTATCTGAAAAGGACCTTACGCTGGAAAAGGCTTTCAGCATTGCGGTATCATATGAAGCAGCAGCACGGGGCGCTGCAGAGATACAACAGAAACCGCAAGAATATGGCACAAACGAAATGTCATATGGAACAGAGAAGTGCTATCGCTGCAGCAGAACAACACACGACCAGAATGATTGCTGGTTCAAAGACAAAGTGTGCAGACAGTGTGGAAAAGTAGGACACATAGCACGAGTCTGCAGGTCGGGAAAGAAAACCAGCAAAAAGAAACCTACCAAAGGAAAGTACAAGAAGGTACATAAGATGACGGAGAATAGTTCAGACGAACAAAAGAGTGATAACGACTCCGAAAGCAGGGAACTGAGTTGTCTGAAACTACATAATGTGATCACAACGGAGGATCACCGAACCATTTGGGTCACTCTCAAGATAGCAGGAGTCCAAGTAAAGATGGAAATGGACACAGGATCAGCCCTAACAGTCATAAACCGACAGGACTACGAGCGGCTATTCTCACACATACCCTTGAGAGACACAAAAATTATTTTGAAGACGTACACGGGGCAAAAAGTCTACCCCAAAGGAAAAATAAGGGGGACCGTTATATATAACGGTAAGGAAAGACCAAAACTAGACCTGTATGTATTGCAAGATGGAGGACCACCATTACTGGGACGTGAATGGATCCGGAAAATACAACTGGATTGGCATTCCATACAGGCACTGACTGTGGCTGACAGAAAGGATGACGACGCCACACCTGGGCGATTGTCAAAGATCCTAACTGACGTGAAAGAAGTGTTCCAGCAAGGACTCGGAACACTAAAAGGCATGACAGCGACGATTAAATTGAAGAAAACGCAAGCCCAAAATTTTTTAAGGCCAGACCGGTACCTTATGTGATCCGCCGAGCCGTCGAAGCAGAGCTGGAGAGTCTGGAACGGTCAGGTGTACTGTCCAAGGTAGACTGGAGTGAGTGGGCTACACCCATCGTCCCTGTGATGTAAAAGTCATTGAGCAGCACGCCTGGGGAACCAAGGAAGGTTCGCATCTGTGGGGACTTTAAGGTAACAGTGAACCCGGTCCTTCACACCATACAATATCCGCTTCTGCGGATTGAAGATATTTTCGCCTCGCTATCTGGAGGGAAACGCTTCACTAAGATTGATCTGGCCCAGGAGTATCTGCAAATGGAGGTAGAAGAAGCATCAAAAAAATACCTCACAATCAACACCCAAAGAGGTCTCTACCAATACAACAGGCTGGTATTCGGGGTAGCATCAGCTCCGGCTATTTGGCAGAGGGCAATGGAACAAGTCCTGCAAGGGATCCCAGGGACCCAGTGTTATTTGGACGACATCCTGGTCATGGGCGAAAATGACAGTGATCACCTTGCCAACCTGGAGCAGGTGTTCACTGGATTGCAGGAATATGGGCTCCGAGCTAACCGCCCCAAATGCGAGGTTTTTAGAAAACAGATCTCGTATTGTGGCCACGTTATCGATAAAGAGGGGTTACATAAGTCCCCAGAGAAGATTGAGGCAGTAGTCAAGGCTCCAGCACCGGAAAATGTGTCACAACTGAGGTCGTTCCTCGGGCTGGTAAACTACTACCATAAGTTCTTGCCAAATTTGTCTACAATACTACACCCACTGAACACCCTACTGCAAACTGGGGTGCCATGGAAGTGGAGTGACGAATGTAGGCGAGCTTTCCAGAAGAGCAAAACACTAATCACATCGAAAGAGGTGTTGGCCCATTACAACCCAGCATTACCAATTCGGTTGGCATGTGAGGCATCACCCTACGGCATTGGAGCGGTGCTGTCGCAAAAATTCTCGGACGGCTCAGAGAGGCCAATAGCCTTTGCGTCACGATCACTAACCTCAGCCGAGCGTAACTACGCCCAGATTGACAGGGAGGCCCTCAGCCTAGTGTGGGGAGTGAAAAAGTTCAATCACTATCTGCACGGGCAGAAATTCACCTTGCTGACTGATCACCAGCCTCTTGTCTCCATTTTTAATCCGAAGAAGGGCGTTCCGGTGATGATTGCGCAACAACTACAAAGATGGTCACTTTTTCTAGGGGCGCGCCACTATGAGATTGAATATAAGGGCACAAAACAGCATGGAAATGCTGATGGGCTATCACACCTGCCACTGCGTGCTGTGGAGGAAGCACCAGCAGTGGATCCTGTCGAAATATTCCATTCGACTGCAGTTGAATACCTACCGGTAACTAACGCTTGTATCGAAAAGGAAACCTGAAATGACCCGACACTGTCTCGGGTATATGATTTGACGGTGAAGGGATGGCCAGCACATGGCGACTCACTGTTACCAGCATTCGCGACAAGGAGAGAACAGCTGTCAGTGTGCCGGGGGACCTTGATGTGTGGATCCCGAGTGGTAATTCCACCCAAGTTAAGGGATAGAGTGCTCAATGAGCTTCATGAGGATCATCTGGGAGGGGTAAAAATGAAATGCCTAGCCAGGGCTTATGTGTGGTGGCCGGGAATAGATAAACAAATCGAGGACCTGATCAAGAGCTGCTCAGGATGTCAGAAAGTCCAAAATGCACCACCACAGGCCCCTCTACACCCATGGGAGTGGCCCTCATCTCCATGGCAACGGGTGCATATTGATTTTGCTGGTCCATTCATGGACTCAATGTTTTTAATAGCCGTGGATGCGCACTCGAAATGGCCTGAGGTCATCAAAATGTCGTCCACCACCACGGAGAAAACTATTGCAGTCCTACGGACCATTTTTGCCAGGAATGGCTTGCCAGAACAGCTTTGCTCCGACAACGGACCACAGTTTGTGTCCGAAGAGTTCCGGAGGTTCTTGAAAAAGAATGGGGTAAGGCATTACACATCTGCCCCGTATCATCCAGCCACAAATGGATTGGCTGAGAGGTTCGTACAAACCTTTAAGAAGGCAATAAAGGCTATGTACAATGACAACATTCCGCTGCAGCACAAGGTGGACAATTTCCTGTTCGCCTACCGGAATGCGACACATGCAGTCACCAACCAGGCCCCAGCCATGATGTTCTTTAGCCGAAGGTTAAGATCTCGCCTGGATTTGCTCAGACCAAACGTACGAAGAGATGTTGAGAGTAAGCAATTCCAGCACATCCATGAGAAGCCAACAAGGAGCTTCAATGTAGGGCAACCAGTCTTGGCCCGCGACTACCGAACAGAAAAATGGCAGCCAGGAACGATATGCACACGGCAGGGCCCACTAATGTACACAGTGGACGTTGGGGAGAGCATCGTGAGACGCCATGCTGACCAGATCCTAGAGTCACAGGAACAAGTCAACCCCATGCCTCGCCCATACGTACCTGGTGATGAACCCAACGTACAGGTCGCATCTACCCCAGAAACAGTAGCATCGGAAGCTGATGAACCAACCGACGACAGGGGGCCAGAATCGCCTCCGCACCAAGAGCAAGACACTCGGGAAAGGCGCTATCCAGAAAGGATCAGGAAGCCTCCCCAAAGACTGAGGCCTAGAAATACAGTATAGCCACTTTTGGGGCGGTAAAGTCGGGCGGCCGCTAAAGTTTGCGCCCGGCGCAAAGTCGCGTCCCCTTCGCCGATATTCAGTCGCATAGCCCCAAGAGGTTGCTGCTGCGCTAAAGCAGGCGATGCACGACTATCTTTAGGCGCTAAGCCGGCGGTGCTGAGCGATACCCCCGAGGCCGGGCGCAGCGCAGGTGCGGCGAGTTCTTGATTGACGGCAGACACTCTGGCGCCGGTCATCTCTTAAAGGGGGAGGGTGGATTTGTTTGCCTGCCACGCCCTGCACACTGCAGCCCTCAACCTAGGCCTGACCACTTCAGCTTCACCTGTACAACGCCCAGGACTATGGAGGAGGCCAGGGAGAGAGCGCAGCGCTTCAGCGACGGTGACCTGAGGCTGCTGGTTGGCGGAGTGGAGCGCAGGCGCCATGTTTTGTTCCCAGAAGGTGGCAAGAGGCCGCTGCCCAGCGCCTACCGGAAAGCCTGGAGGGAGGTGTCCAACAGGGTGTCTTCCAACAGCGTGGTTGCCAGGACTCCTGTGCAATGCCAGAAGAAGTTCAACGACCTCACTCGGGTTGTCAGGGTGAGTACCCTTTCCAGTGTCCTCCTCATCCTTGCATGTGCACCTCACATTATGGGCAAAGGGACCTGAAAGCCCTAATGGCCAGCCCTCATCCAGCAGCTATGGGACTGGCATGAAAATCAATTGCACATTCAGCACTTTACACACTGTCCAAGCTATTCGACCATGGGAGGCATTGCAGACAAGATCAGGGCTACACACTGTACAAGCTATTCGACCATGGGAGGCAGTGCAGACAAGATCAGGGCTACACACTGTACAAGCTATTCGACCATGGGAGGCAGTGCAGACAAGATCAGGGCTACACACTGTCCAAGCTATTCGACCATGTGAGGCAGTGCAGACAAGATCAGGGCTACACACTGTACAAGCTATTCGACCATGGGAGGCAGTGCAGACAAGATCAGGGCTACACACTGTACTTAGAGGCGGTCCTTTCTCTTGCAGGCCAAGGTTGCGCACAACCGGTGCAACCGAACTGAGACCGGGGGAGGCCGTCCTGACCTCAAAGAGCTCTCCGACCTCGACCAGCGTGTGGAGCGCATTATGGTAGGCCGGCTGATTGGCCCCGTCGCCAGTGGAGATGCCGACCCTGTTCTGGGCACCAATGGTAAGGGCATCACCTTTTGGACTTCTCTCGTTCCATTTGCGCATCAGATCAGCATCCTTTGCCACTGTCCGACCAATGCGGTGAATGGCACCACTCATGCCTCCCTCGCTGCCACCCTGTCCTCACTCTAAAGCTACTCTTGTGCCTTCCTGCTTTCAGATGGTGAATCGCCAGGTGAGGAGGCGGGCCCTCAAGCTGCCACTGTCAGCCCTTCAGAAGACGAGGAGGAGGAAGAGGAAGCCGGCCCATCAGTGCCACCCTCAGCTGCGCCAGCCCATGGCGATGTAGGGGACACGTCTTCCCTGGAGGGGAGCCGGGGGGAAGGGTCAGAGGAGAGTGAAGCTCCGGGGCCCAGCGGCCTGCAGCAACGCGGGAGGGGTGGGGAAGCTCGGCGGACTTCTCCCCAGAGGGTGAGTGCGGCCTCCAGTCCTGCGACGGTCAGCGCAGAGGAGGTGCGCCTCCTAGAGGAAATGGCCATCCAGGCTGAGCGCAGGCACACTGAGCTCATGGCTGCAGTGGCAAGGATGCCTGACTCCATAGAGTCTCTGTCAAGGAGTGTGCAGCAATTCGGAGCAGCACAGGCCAGGAGTCTGCAACAATTCAGTGCAGCACAGGCCAGGAGTCTGGAACTATTCAGTGCAGCACAGGCCAGGAGTCTGCAGGACTTCGCGGCAGCACAGTCGGCTTCTAGCCAAGTGCTCAGTCGTGCCGTCCATTCACTGGCTGGTGTCATGCGGACACAGACCAGGGCCACACGGGCACTAACTGCTGCCACCCTCGCTGGATCAGCCAGGCATCGCCAGGGCACTCGCCACGCAGCAGCAGCCCAGCAGTCTGTTCTTCAGCTGTTTGCTGCGCATGCTGCAGTGCTGGCCCGTGCAAGTGCCAATGTCTCAGGCGACCAGCGAGCACCTGCGATCTGCCAGGTTGCCACCATTCCTGCAGCCGACACTGCCACTCCGCCATTGCAGCTGCCACGAGCTGCTGGACAGACTGCTGCCGCCCAGCCAGAGTTGGAGCAGTCAGCAGCCGGCCACTCCAAGGCCAGAGCTGGTGCAGGCCGACCCCCAAGGGCATCTGCCGTCTCGCCATCTGCCCCTCAGCAGCCTTCCCCCAGCCTTGCTGCAGCCACTGGGCTCCCATTGAGGAGGAGCAGCAGGGCGGGCAGGGGCCAGGCAAGGATGCGCAAGGCATCGCCCTCGCAGGGCAAAAAGTAGAGGTATGCACAAATGCCTGGTGCTTGTTGTAAGGCCGACACTGGTGCAGTTGTTTTTGTGTAAGGCCGAGACTGGTGTCTTTCTTTCTTTTTGTAAGGCCGAGACTGGTAGTTTTGTGTTTTTGGAGGGGGCTTCTCCACATGAGCATGTACTGTGGGAAGGGCAGAGGTTTTCAATAAATTATTGCTGTTACATTGCAGTGTGCATGGTTTTTTGGTTAAGTCCTGGTTGCCCTGCTCGGCTGAGGGCTTGTGGAGCGGCTACATTCATCTGCTGACATTGGCACAAGCCAGTCCCTGAGAGGGGGCCTAGAACCGACGTTCAATAAGCCGGCGACGGGCGGCCGTTGCACTTTCTGCCTCCCTCCTGTGCTGGTCCTCCTCCTCCTCCTCCTCCTCAGGTGGTCCTCCAATCTGTGGTGGCAGTGGCTGAGTCCTGCGGATAGCCAGGTTGTGCAGCATGCAGCAAACGACCACGAAATGGGAAACTCGCTCCGGCGAATACTGTAGGGCTCCACCGGAACGATCCAGACAGCGGAACCGTTGCTTCAGGACGCTGATTGTTTGTTCGATGATGTTCCTGGTCGCTTGATGGCTCTCGTTGTATCCCTCTTCAGCAGGGGTGCTGGGCGCACGGAGCGGGGTCATCAGCCAGGTACACAAAGGATAGCCTTTGTCCCCGATAAGCCATCCTCGTGGGTGAGGCTGGGCCTGGAACATGTCTGCCGCAGAAGCCTGTCGCAGGATGAAGGCATCGTGGCTGCTGCCTGGAAAGCGGGCATTGACAGCTAGGATGAGCTGCCTGTGGTCACACACCAGCTGGACGTTCAGCGAATGGTAGCCCTTCCGGTTGCGGTAATCCTCGGCATTCTCCAGAGGTGCCCGCAAAGCCACATGCATGCAGTCAATGGCGCCCTGCACCATGGGGAAGCCCGCGAATGCTGCAAAGCCCATTGCACGCTGTTGCTGCTTGGCAAGGGCCATGGAAAAGGAGGTGAACTGACGTCTCCTTTTGAAAAGGGCATTGGTCACCTGGCGGATGCAGCAATGCACGGCGAACTGGGAGATGTTGGCAATGTCCCCAGTAGCGGATTGGAAGGAGCCGGTGGCATAGAAGTTGAGAGCCACCATCACCTTCACTGCCACCGACAGAGACGTCCTGCTCCTCAGCTGTGGCTGCAGATCACCGCCAAGCAACTGGCAGATCTCTGTGACCACGTCCCTTCTGAATCGCAGCCTCCGAACACACTGCTCCTCAGACATGTTGAGATAGGAGAACCGCTGGCGGTATACCCTGGGTAGGTAAGGCCTCCTTTGCCGACGCCTGTTGCCCCCTCTCCATCTAGCCAGGGCTGCCACTCTCTCACGGCGTCTGTGAGCCCTTTGGATGTAATTGAGAAAGCCAGCGTTGACACCCATTGCAGCCCCCATAATATGCTGGCAAACAATGAGATGTCAATGAAGGCAAAGACTAGTGGAAAGCTGTGGCCTGAAGCCAGAAGTACCTGTCCGAGTGTTGGGCCAAAGCAGAAAGCTATCTACCTTGGTCTCTCTCCAAAGATCCGTTTCTCAAGAGGGAGTGCTGCGAAATGGCAGCCTTTTATAGTGCAGGAAGAGTGCCCTTTAATTTGCGCCCCCCGCGCCCCACATTGGCTGAGCACCGTTCCACTCTAACAGTCGCTAGGGGCGGCAGGCGCACAATGGGGCGTTGCCACTGAAGTTCCGGCTGGGGGCGCACAAAGGGCGTTGCACGAGGAAATGACGTCATGATCTGCGCGCGCAGCTGAGCGCGCGCAAAGACTTTGCGCCGCCGCTAAATCTCTAGTGAAGTTGGGGCGAGGTGCAGTTCGCGCTGCGCCCGGGCGCTACCCGCCTAGCGCCTGACATCTACTCCTCCTAAGGCGCTAACGGCTGGCGCAACCAACTGAATTTCTAGGCCTGAATATATAAATAGACTATTTTCAGCTAATGTTGCATGTTAAAAGTGTTAATTGTAATTAGTTTGATATTTAATTGTTAAATGAGTGTTATGGTGCTGTTAATCTAAAAGGGGAGGAATTGTAATGTATATACCTTTAAGGGGGGAACTATGTTTTACAGCTCATGTATACTGCAGTACCGGCAGTGACCACACCTGTATATAGCACTGAGTAGTAATCTGTACAGTTCAGTTCCAGTGTGAGCCACGTTGAGTAAACACCTGTGGCACCGTTCTCCTGCAGTCTGTGTCTTATTATACACAGACACAACAGAACTCTAGACTATTTACAAGCATGGTGGCCTTCAAAGGCTTTGGGCGAACCGGAGGGCACTGATCCAATTACACCCAGCATTCCGTCAGAGAGGTCTAGAACCGAGTCCTTATGAGCCTCTGACGGACGGCCCTTCCAGTTTCTGGACCCCTCCCGTCTTCCTCCTCCTCCTCCTCCTCCTCTTCCTCCTCCTCCTCCTCCTCATCCGCCTGCTCTGCTGGACCTTCAAGGTCGGCTGGCATTGGCTGGGTGCGTCGGATGGCCAGGTTGTGGAGCATGCAGCAGACCATGACGATGCGCGACACTTGCTCCGGCGAGTACTGCAGGGCGCCCCCTGAATGGTCGAGACAACGGAACCGCTGCTTGAGCACACCGATTGTGTGCTCCACAATGTTCCTGGTCGCCTGATGGCTGGTGTTTTAATGCTCTTCTGCCGTCGTGCTGGGCAAACGGAGCGGGGTCATGAGCCATGGGCAGAGAGGATAGCCCTTGTTGCCAAGAAGCCAGCCTCGTGGGTGAGTCGGGGCCTCGAAAAGGTCAGCCACTGAGGTCTGCCGCAGGATGAACGCGTCATGGCTGCTGCCATGGAATTGGGCGTTGACCGCGAGGATCATCTGCCGGTGGTCACAGACCAGCTGCACATTGAGGGAGTGGAACCACTTGCGGTTGCGGAACTCTTCGGGATTCTGTAATGGCGCCCGCAAAGCCACGTGTGTGCAATCAATGGCGCCCTGCACCATGGGGAAGTCCGCTATAGCCGCGAAGCCCTGTGCGCGCTCCCCCTGCTTCTCCAGGGTCAAAGGGAAGGTGATTAATTCCTGCCTCCTTCTATATAGGGCAGCTGTAACTTGCCAGATGCAGCAATGCATCGCAAATTGAGAAATATTTGCTATGTCCCCAGTTGCTGCCTGAAACGAGCCGCTGGCGAAAAAGTTTAGGGCACCAGTGACTTTGACGGCCACCGACAGAGAGGTCCTGCACCATAGCTGCGGCTGCAGATCTTCAGCAAGCAGGTGGCACAGCTCAGTCACAACATCCTTACCGAATCGGAGCCTTCGCAGACACTGCTCCTCCGACATGGCAATGTATGACACCTGCTGCCTGAAAACCCTGGCAGCGTACGGTCGCATTTGGCGACGTCCATTACCCCTCCTCCTTCTGGCCATTCCTGGCCCTCTCTCCCTCCACCTCTGTGCCCTTGCCATATGTTCAGCCAGCAGGACGTTCCCCTCCAAAGCAGCTCCCATTACAATGTGAGAGAAGTAAGACACAGTAATATCTCACCAGCAAACTGTTGTGGACAGGGCTGAAGGTCCAAAGGAACCGCTGGCTCAATGAAGAGTACGCTCTCCCACTGAAGGTCAGCAACTCTCTCTTAACAACCAGCAAAATGCCCACACAAAATGGCTGCTGCTTTTATACTAGTGCAGTGCCCTTTAAATAGCGCCCCCTAGCCCGAGAATGACTTGGGAACGTTCCATCAAGCTGTCACTATTAGCGCCAGGCGGAACGGAGGCGGGCGCCACTCAATTTCCGGTCCGGGGCGCCAAAAAGGCGTTGCACACTGAAATGATGTCATGATCTGCCTGCGCCCGCGAGCGGCCGCTAAGATTTAATGCCGGCGCTAAAACCCACTCAATATAGCAAGAGGCGCTGGGTTCACTGCGCACGGGCGAAAATTGGCTAACGCCCCACTTTTTGGCCTCTTTAGGCGCTAATCGCTGGCGCAACCAACCGAATTTCTAGGCCATTGAGAGACATTAAGAGATATTCAAGGCAAGAGGAGGTGGTAATGGGACAGATTAAGGAACAAAGGATGGCTTACAAAGGATCCCCTTATGCCTCCACTTCAATGAATTTCGAGCTCGGTATGATGCGGAGCTCTTTTTCCGCCGCCTTCGTCTCCGTGCCCATTTCTTTGGCCAGGAGTCTTCCCCCCGCATGGCTGACCCTTTCTCCCGCTTTCAGAATTCTCGTTCTACCTGGACCCCTCCCTCTGGTCTCTTACCCTCTCTAGGTCTTTTCATTGCAAACTGCCACCGTGACATCGGCCATCTCCATTCCTCTGCTCCCCTCACTCACTTCAACCTACCTCCCTCTGAACTTGCAGCACTCCATTCTCTCAAATCCAACCCCAACATTGTCATTAAACCTTCTGACAAGGGTGGTGCTGCTGTTGTTTGGCGAACCGACCTCTACCTAGCGGAAGTTGAACGCCAACCCTCCGACACCTCCTGCTACCTCCACCTGGACCATGACCCCACTACCGAACATCAAGCCATTGTTTCCAAGACTGTCACTGACCTCATCTCCTCTGGAGATCTTCCCCCCCATGGCTGCCAACCTCATAGTTCCCCAACCCCGCACAGCCCGCTTCTACCTCCTTCCCAAGATCCACAAACAGGACTGCCCTGGTAGACCCATCGTTTCAGCCTGTTCTTGCCCCACGGAACTCATCTCTTCCTATCTCGACTCAATTTTTTCTCCCCTTGTCCAGTCTCTTCGCACCTACATCCACGACTCTTCCGACGCCCTCCACCATGTTTTGATTTCTTTTTGGGTTCAATAAAGACTCATTTCTGAAAGAGAATGTTGTTTAATCTAAAGTCTTGTTCAAGACTTTCTACAGCTTTTTACAGAACACACTACGCTGTGATGCATCTAGAATGAAACTGAAAGTAAAACTCCTCTGGACTGCTTGTCTCTCACATGACCTCTGCTGGTCAGGCACAAGTAATCAAAAACACAGACAAATATGCTGTAAGGCATAAGTAATCAAACAAAGACAAATATCATCACTATTTGCTGATATCATTACATCTCCCTTTCTTAAAACAAAAGTATTTTACTTTTAACTAACAACATTTAATGAACTTACATTATCATTATCATGATCAAGGTTTTTTACCCTTGCTTTGTGTGTTCACATGAAATATGTCAATACACTAGAACTTGAAGAAAGAATAAGATAACATTACTTCCTTCTTTAACAATAGTCCTTAAATTGGCTCAATGAGTCTCTCAGGAGGCTTCACGTGTCTTGAGGATTTTCTGATTGATTGTCCTTGAATCTGAGTTGTTGCCTCAGATGATTGGTTCTCAGCTGTGTGATCAGGTTGTTCACCAGTATCAGTCTCTTGACCTGCTGTGGCTGGTCCCATGAGAAGATCTCGACGATTTCTTCTCAGAACAGCACCCTCATCTGTCTGAATGGTGTATGATCTTGGTTGAACTTCACTCAGGACAGTTCCCTTCTGAGTCCATGTGTTTGTTTTGTCTTTCAACCTTACTTGGTCACCAGTGTGGAGTTCAAGTAGGTTTTGTGTTCCTCTGTCATAGTAGTACTTTTGCTTTTCTTTCTGTTGCTCTTTGAACTTCCTCACTTTCTCCCCCTCTTTTGTTTTCAGGAGGTTCTCCGGGATGGGTAGGTTTGACCTTAGCCGACGTCCCATCAGGAGTTGGGCTGGTGACATACCACACTCGAGCGGCATTGTGCGGTATACAAGCATGCTTTGGTAGAAGTCAGTTCCACTGTCTTTTGCCTTGTACATCAGTCTTTTCACTGTCTGGACCGATTTTTCCACTAGTCCATTGGACTGTGGATAGTGAGGACTTGACGTTGTGTGGACAAAGTCCCACTCTTTGGCAAAGTGTCGGAAATTTGCATTGTTAAACTGGGGTCCGTTGTCTGTGAAGACCTCGCTTGCCACGCCATGTCTGGAGAATATGGCTTTCATACTTCTTATCACAGCTTCTGCAGTGGTGGTGTACAGTCTACAAACCTCTGGATACAGGGAGTAATAGTCTGTGACGACAAGATAGTCCTTCCCTTGACATACGAATAGGTCAGCGCCTACCTTCTGGTAAGGTCTGTCTGGTACTGGGTGTGGCTTTAGTGGTTCTACCGGATTGCTTGCTTGATATTTCAGGCATATTGTGCAGTTTGACACCTCATTTGTCACATCTTGGTTGATTCGTGGCCAGTACATCACCTCTCGTGCTCTTTTCTTACACTTTTCGATTCCCAGATGTCCTCCATGGATCTTTTTTAGCATCTCTCTTCTCAGACTCTTTGGGATAACTATTTTACTTCCTTTGTAGATGATGTCTTCGACCACTGATAGTTCCGCCCTGCAGTTCCAGTACTCTGCTATATCAGGTGAGCAGTCTTGCTTCATGTTGGGCCATCCATCCAAGATGCTTTTTCTCAGTCGTCTCATTGTTTCATCTTTGTTTGTCTCAGTCTTTATGAGCTCCATTTTTGCATCTGCTATGGGCAGTGCACTTGTGATCATGTCCACGTAGGCGTTCACTTTTTCATCCATTGTGGTGTTTGCGGGCTCACTTGGGTCAACAGCTCTGGACAACGTGTCTGCTGTATACATCAGCTTACCCGGTGTGTACGCAACATTCAGTTCATCATAGACTGTCTCTCCTTCGCTTTCCACAACGAGGACTCTCTTTACCAAGTTCAGTCTCTCACAGGCTTTTAAACCTAGTATGGCTTGCACATCCTTTGGCACCATGATTAATGCTAGCGTGTGCTCTCTGTCCTTGTGTGTTACTTTGACAATGCATTTTCCTTTCACTGGTATATCAGTACCTGAGTATCCGGTCACTTTCACTTGTATTCCATGTAACTTTGGTCTGGGTCTAATTCTCTTAAAATCGGTCTCTGATATCACATTAACTTGTGCTCCAGTATCCAATTTAAATGGAATGTGTATGTCGTTCACTTTTAGTGTCAACATCCAGTCTCTTTCTTCTTTTTTGTTTTCAGACACAACATCTACATTGAATTCCTCTATCTCGCTTTCATCTACTGTATGGACCTTGCTTTGTTGCACTTGGTTCTTGCAGCAACGGGCATAATGGTTGTTCTTGTTGCAACTATTGCAAGTTTTACCATATGCTGGACACTTTCTTGGTGGATGCTGTGTACCGCATCGACTACATGACTTCCGATTGTCCCTTTCATTTTCGTTTGCTGGCCACGTCTCTTTTTTCACATTGGCGCTCTCTTTGTTAAACGGTTTGTATCCATTCTTTCTCACTGCATCCACGTTGCAGCTACTGTCACGGAACAGCTCCTTTGCCTGCAACTTCACAGTCTCTGTAACCCTACACAGTGCTATGGCTTTTCCCAGGTCTAGATCTTGCTCTCTTAGCAGCCTTTCCCTTAGACCATTATCTGGAATACCACACACCAGTCTGTCTTTTATCAGCGAGTCTGTGAGTCCCCCAAATTCACACGATTTGCTCCGGTTTCTCAGTTCAGTCACATACTGATCAATAGTCTCGCCGATTTTCTGTACACATGTGAAAAATTTGTGCCTCTCAAAGGTCACGTTGCGTTTAGGTATGCAGTAGGCCTCAAACTGTTCCATTATTTTATCTAGCTTCATTTTGTCTCCATCAACAGCAAATATGAAATTATTATATACCTCCAGCGCTGCATCACCCACGACATGTAAGAACACGGACGATTTTTGTTTATCACTTTTCTCGTCAGCTCCGATTGCCGCTAAATACAACTCTAAACGTTGTTTGAACCTTCTCCAATTTTCAGCCACATTACCTGTCAATTGAAGCGTCGCCGGTGGGAGTTAACCTTCCATTTTTTCACTTCGTTAGCTATTCTCTAATGGTAAGCAACGATGTTCTCTTCTGGCTTGCTAATATGTGGAGAGCTGATTTCGCTTACTTGCCACAACTGCTTTCACTGTCCCATCAAGTTGCTAACTTCAGATTTTTTCTCTTTCAGCCACTTCTGACATCATGTTTTGATTTCTTTTTGGGTTCAATAAAGACTCATTTCTGAAAGAGAATGTTGTTTAATCTAAAGTCTTGTTCAAGACTTTCTACAGCTTTTTACAGAACACACTACGCTGTGATGCATCTAGAATGAAACTGAAAGTAAAACTCCTCTGGACTGCTTGTCTCTCACATGACCTCTGCTGGTCAGGCACAAGTAATCAAAAACACAGACAAATATGCTGTAAGGCATAAGTAATCAAACACAGACAAATATCATCACTATTTGCTGATATCATTACACGCCACTTTAACAGTTTCCAGTTTTCCGGCCCCAACCGCCTCCTTTTCACTATGGATGTACAATCTCTCTACACCTCCATCCCCCACCAGGATGGCCTGAGGGTGCTCCGCTTCTTCCTTGAATAGAGGCCCAACCAGTCCCCATCCACCACCACCCTCCTCCGCCTGGCTGAACTTGTTCTCACATTAAACAACTTCTCGTTTGATTCCACTCATTTCCTCCAAATCAAAGGTGTTGCTTTGGGTACCCGCATGGGTCCTAGCTATGCCTGCCTTTTCGTGGGATATGTGGAACACTCTTTGTTCCAGTCCTACTCGGGTCCCCTCCCTGACCTCTTTTTCCAGTACATTGATGACTGTGTCGGTGCCGTCTCCTGCTCTCACCATGAACTAGAAAATTTCATTCACTTTGCTTCCAATTTCCACCCTTCCCTCACCTTCACATGTTCCATCTCCGACTCTTCCCTTCCCTTCCTTGACTTCTCCATCTCCATCTCTGGGGATAGGTTATTGACTAACATTCACTACAAGCCCACTGACTCCCACAGCTACCTGGACTACACTTCCTTCCACCCCGCTTCCTGTAAGGACTCTATTCCATTCTCCCAGTTTCTCCGTCTCCGCCGCATCTGCTCTGATGATGCCACCTTCCATTTCAGTGCTTCCGACATGTCTTCCTTTTTCCTCAACCGAGGATTCCCCTCCACTGTGGTTGACACGGCCCTTGACCGTGTCCATTCTATCTCCCGCACTTCTGCCCTCACCCCCACCCCTCCCTCTGGGAACCACGATAGAGTTCCCCTTGTCCTCACCTTTCACTCCACCAGCCTCCACATTCAACGGATCATCCTCCGCCAATTCCGCCACCTCCAGCGTGATCCCACCACCAAGCGCATCTTCCCCTCACCTCCCCTTTAAGCATTCCATAGGGACTGCTCCCTCCGCGACACCCGAGTCCACTCCCCTACCACTCCTCTACATTAGGGAGACCAAACGCAGATTGGGTGACCGCTTTGCGGAACACCTCCGTTTAGTCCGTAAGGGTGATCCTGAGCTCCCGGTGGCCTGTCACTTTAATTCACCGCCCCATTCCCACTCAGACCTCACCGTCCTCGGCCTCTTGCACTGTTCCACGGAAGCTCAGCGTAAGCTCGAGGAACAGCACCTCATCATTCGATTAGGCACTCTACAACCCTCTGGGCTCAACATAGAGTTCAACAATTTCAGATCATAACCTCAGCCCCTATCACATATATATATATATATATTGTTCCCTCCCACTTGGCAGCTGTCCTTCATTCTGCCAGCGCAATTCACACGCCATCTGAGCCATTCATTGTTCCTTAATCTGTCCCATTACCACCTCCTCTCGCCTTGAATATCTCTTAATGTCTCTCAATGTCTCTCAATCTCTCCTGCTTTCTATCCTATCACTGACCTTCCCCTTTGTTCTTTCATCCCCTCCCCCTTTTCCCAGCCCCTAACTTGCTTTAAAATCTATTCTATTTCCTGTTTTTTTCCAGTTCTGACGAAAGGCCTTCGACCTGAAACGTTAACTCTGTTCCTCTCTCCACGGATGCAGCCTGGCTTGCTGAGTTTTTCCAGCGTTTTCTGTTGTTATTTTGGATTTCCAGCATCTGCAGTATTTTGCTATCGTAAGGAGATATTCCGGCAGGTGACCGAAAGATTAGTCAAAGAGATAGGATTTAAAAGGAGGAAAGAGGCGGGGAGGTTTATGGAGGGAATTCCAGAGTTTAGGGCCTAGGCAGCTGAAGGCACGGCCGCCAAACCTTAAAAGAAAGGAACAGAGAGAAGTGATGGCTGGGTAGTCACTGAATTCGAACCCTCCCCATCAGCTGTAATCGGACTCTTCCGAGGAGTTATTCCTGTACAGCACGGACTGTGGCTGTGATGCAACTGTGTGGACAGAGAGGAGCTTGACCTGTACCCAACCCATCCTCTACATGACCTGGCACCAAGTGGTTCATGTGGGATTGATGTTCAATTAAACACACACTTTGGTTCTGTCTTCACAAATGAGGACACAAATAACCTCCCAGAGATGTCGGGGAACATAGAGTCTAATGAGAGGGAGGAACTGAAAGAAATCAGTATTTGTAGGGAAATGGTGTTCGGGTAATTGATGGGATTGAAGGCCGATAAATCCCTAGGGCCTGATAATCTACATCCTAGGGTACTTAAGGGAGTGGCCCTAGAAATAGTAGATGCATTGCTGGTCATCTTCCAAAATTCGATAGACTGTGGAACAGTTCCCATGGATTGGAGGGTAGCTAATGTTACCCCACTATTCAAAAAAGGTGGTAGAGAGAAAACGGGGAATTATAGACTGGTAAGCCTGACATTAGTAGTGGGGAAAATGCTAGAGTCCATTATAAAAGGTGTAATAGCAGAGCACTTGGAAAACAGTGACAGGATCGGACAACGTCAACATGGATTTACAAAAGGTAAATCGTGCTTGACTAATCTACTGGAATTTTTTGAGGATGTAACTGGTAGAATAGATAAGGGAGAACCAGTGGATGTGGTGTATTTGGACTTTCAGAAGGCTTTCGATAAGGTCCCGCATAAGAGGTTAGCGTGTAAAGTTAAGGCACATGGGATTGGGGGCAAGGTACTGACTTGTATAGAGAACTGGTTGGCAGACAGGAAGCAAAGAGTTGAAATAAGCGGGTCTTTTTCCGAGTGGCAGGCAGTGACTAGTGGGGTACCGCAGGGATCGGGGCTAGGACCCCAACTATTCACAATATATATAAATGATCTAGACGAGGGAACTAGATGTAATATCTCCAAGTTTGCAGACGACACAAAGCTGGGTGGGTGTGTGTGCTGTGAGGAGGATGCAGAGAAACTCCAGTATGATTTGGACAGGTTGGGTGATTGGGCAGAAGCATGGCAGATGCAATATAACGTGGATAAATGCGAGGTTATCCACTTTGGTGTCAAAAACAGGAAGGCAGATTATTATCTGAACGGCAATAGATTGGGAGAAGGGGAATTGCAACGAGACCTGGGTATCCTTGTGCACCAGTCGCTGAAGGTAAGCATGCAGGTGCAGCAGGCGGTTAAGAAGGCAAATGGTATGTTGGCCTTCGTAGCGAGAGGGTTTGAGTACAGGAACAAGGATGTCTTGCTGCAGTTGTACAGGGCCTTGGTGAGATCACATCTTGAGTATTGTGTGCAGTTTTAATCGCCTTATCTGAGGAAGGATGTTCTTGCCATGGAGGGAGTGCAGCGAAGATTCACCAGACTGATACCTGGGATGGCAGGAATGATGTAGGAGGAGAGATTGGGTCGATTGGGCTTATACTTGCTGTAGTTTAGAAGAATGAGGGGGTATCTCATTGAAACTTATAAAATTCTAACAGGACTAGACAGACTAGATGCAGGAAGGATGTTCCCGATGGCCAGGGAGTCCAGAACCAGGGGTCACAGTCTAAGGATAAGGGGTAAGCCATTTAGGACAGAGATGAGGAGGAATTTCTTCACCGAGAGAGTGGTGAACCTGTGGAATTCTCTACCACAGAGGGCAGTGGAGGCCAATTCATTAAATATATTCAAGATGGAGTTACAGTAGATATATTTCTTAAGGCTAAAGGGATCAAAGGATATGGGGAGAAGGCAGGGACAGGGTACTGAATTTGGATGATCAGCCATGATCTCGTTGAATGGCGGAGCAGGCTCGAGGGGCTGAATGGCCTACTCCTGCTCCTATCTTCTATGTTTCTATGTTTCTATCCCACTCCCCCACCCCCCTCCTCCCCGCTACCGACAAACCTTCACCTCACCGACAGAAAATTTACACAGACATAAACTGTGACAATCAAGAAAAGAAAAAGCAGAAGTATCCAGCCCAAGGCTTCCCTTACAACTCTTGTCTGACACACAGTGCCTTGTAACACCGCTCTGGGACCTCTGCACCTCCGCAGAGTGAAAATCCTCACAAACCGAGAGAGCAAACACACAGCTGAGGGCTCAACACCCCGTAATCACCGTTTGCAGTGAATATTTGACGTACCCAGTGATCGAGTATCTGTTGTCCAGCCCCACCTGTGAAGAATGTCTACTTGGTGCGTGACAGGACTCACCAGCTGGTGAACATCAGAAGCTTCCTTCAGGAGGGAAAGTGCGCAGCAGTGCGGTGTCAATGATTGCAGACAAACTCGCACTGTTTCCTCCAGCACTCAGGGGGTTACTTTCGAATTCAGTGACTCACTGAAGCCAGCGCAGAGTTCCTGCCACTTCTGGTCCTTCTAACAGTTGATGACTTGAGTAAGTGGAGGATCCCCCGCGAGCTGTAGCTCCTTAAAATGCTGCAAGTCCCGGATAACATGGGCACGACCATAATGTGCTCAGTCCTGCGTTCAGGAGTGACACTGCTCCTTGATGTACACCCTATCTATTCCGTACAACAGCTAACCACTTGCTGGCTGTGTTCCTGAATAGTTAACCGCCGTGCTACCTTGCTCTTGCGCTCTTTTCCAGCCAAGGTTTCCGTATCCCTTCAATCCCTTCCTGTATCCTGCTACATGTTGTGGTGGTGACGTACTTGGATGTGTTCCTTCTGCCCGAGGAAAGCTGCGTGATTCCAAACTCTTTTACCATCGAAGTCTTACGATAGTAAAACAGGAACTAGGCTGAACAGGTCAACGCGCATCGGAACCAGCTGTTAAGAAAGGCAGTCGAGCCCCTCCCCTCCTGAGGGGAACATCTGATGTTCACTAGCTGGCGAGTCCTGTCACCTCACTAAGTAAACATTCATCACAGGAGGGGCTGGACAGCAGATATTCAACCACTGGGTGCATCACACCCAAACCTGATTCTGTCCTCATCTGATAATAGATACCCGCACACACATACCCTCACACACACTCTCACACACCTCCAAGCCCACTCCCACTCCCAAATCAAACCCACAACAGAAGTGGCCCCTCCTCCCGAAACCCCAGCCCGTGGCAGACACCCCCACCCCTCCCGAAGGCCACAGCAGATATGTCCCCCTCTCCTTGCCCATCCTTCCCAGGCCCACAGCAGCAGTTCCTGTTGCCCATGCAGTAAAATGTTGCTGCCTTGCACATTATGACCATGAGCCCATTACGAGTTGTGATTTAAATCATTATTAATCTCTTCAAAGGCAACAGTGGGTGTAAGCATGCACAAGAAAGTGTAGCTAATAAATACAGGTGCCCTCTACCACCAGTCGTAAACAGCCGTTAGTTTAGAACTCTGCTGCCTGTGTCCCCTCCTGCAATAAGGACCCCCACCCACCACCTGTGCTCTTGCCACGATTTACTGGCTCCCAGTTTCCCCACCATCCCCGGATTTTAAAATCCCACCTTGGTCTCGCTCCACTTGACTTCGACGATTTTCTCCAGCTCTATTTCCCGTCCCGTACCAGATTCCAGATTACTGCTTGCATCCCTTTCCGCCACTAGCACCCATCCTTTGAAGTTCTCACCTTGAATCACTTTGCCGTGCTACCTTGCTCTTGCGCTCTTTTCCAGCCAAGGTTTCCGTATCCCTTCAATCCCTTTCTATCTCCTGCTACATGTTGTGGCGGTGATGTAGTCGCATGTGTTCCTTCTGCCTGAGAGGAGCTGTGTGAAACCAAACTCTTTTGCTATCAAAGTTTTAGATCGAACAACAAACAGAGATCAAGTTTAAAGGCAAGCCTCGTGAACACCTTGCATGTGGCCTGCTGCAGGCTCTAAGTTTTGGAAGCCAGTGCCTTCACCTCGGCCCCCTAATAAGCACCATCAGATGAAAGATGTAACTGGACAGTCTGCTGCAATGCAGCGACAGGCACAGGGAAACATTTTCCCTCCCTCCGACACTGCAAAGTCTGATTGTAGCATCACTGCTATGGAGAAAAGTAGGCCAAAGCCAGGCACCTCCCTTAGGCACATGAGGGCGCACTGCCATGGACAAACTCAGCTGAACAACATCCCAGGGACACAGCTCCCTCTCCTGAAGTAAAGCCGAGTCAAATTGAAAATCTCTTTTTATGTAAAAAAGCTTACACTGGAGACATAAATTGGACCGATCCCGTTACCATGCCAACAGCTAATCTGGTCCATTTTGGCTGTGTGAGAAAGATCAGAGATGCCAGCTAGCGAGATGTTCCAGACTGCAGAAATTTAACCAACCACCGTTAATTGACACAGACACTCAATACAACATGGCTGGCGCGTTTTGCTTAATGTTATTGGCTAGAGAGGGTACTACACAGACAATACACTGTACCACACACGCACTGTACCACATGCACTGTACCACACGCACACTGTACCACACGCACTGTACCACACGCACTGCACCACACGCACTGCACCACACCACCACACGCACTGCACCACACGCACTGCGCCACACGCACTGTACCACACGCACTGTACCACACGCACTGTACCACACGCACACTGTACCACACGCACTGTACCACACGCACTGTACCACACGCACTGTGCCACACGCACTGTGCCACACGCACTGTACCACACGCACTCTACCACACGCACTGTACCACACGCACTGTACCACACGCACTCTACCACACGCACTCTACCACACGCGCTCTACCACACGCGCTCTACCACACGCACACTGTACCACACGCACTGTACCACACGCACTGTACCACACGCACTGTACCACACGCACTGTGCCACACGCACACTGTACCACATGCACTGTACCACACGCGCTGTACCACACGCACTGTACCACACGCACTGTACCACACGCACTGTACCACACGCACTGTGCCACACGCACTCTACCACACGCACTGTACCACACGCGCTGTACCACACGCGCTGTACCACACGCGCTGTACCACACGCGCTGTACCACACGCACTGTACCACACGCACACTGTACCACACGCACTGTACCACACGCACTGTACCACACGCACTGTACCACACGCACACTGTACCACACACACTGTACCACACGCACTGTACCACACGCACTGTACCACACGCACTGTACCACACGCACTGTACCACACGCACACTGTACCACACGCACTGTACCACACGCACTGTACCACACGCACTGTACCACACGCACTGTACCACACGCACACTGTACCACACACACTGTACCACACGCGCTGTACCACACGCACTGTACCACACGCACTGTACCACACGCACTGTACCACACGCACTGTACCACACGCACACTGTACCACACACACTGTACCACACGCACTGTACCACACGCACTGTACCACATGCATTGTACCACACGCACTGTGCCACACGCACACTGTACCACACGCACACTGTACCACACGCACTGTACCACACGCACTGTACCACACGCACTCTACCACAAGCACTCTACCACACGCACTCTACTACACGCGCTGTACCACACGCACTGTACCACACGCACTGTACCACACGCACTCTACCACACGCACTGTACCACACGCACTGTACCACACGCACTGTAGCACACGCACTGTACCAAACGCACTGTACCACACGCACTGTGCCACACGCACTGTGCCACACGCACTGTACCACACGCACTGTACCACACGCACTGTAGCACACGCACTGTACCAAACGCACTGTACCACACGCACTGTGCCACACGCACTGTGCCACACGCACTGTACCACACGCACTGTACCACACGCTCTGTACCAAACGCACTGTACCACACGCACTGTGCCACACGCACTGTACCACACGCACTGTACCACACGCACTGTACCACACGCACTCTACCACACGCACTGTACCACACGCACTGTACCACACGCACTGTAGCACACGCACTGTACCAAACGCACTGTACCACACGCACTGTGCCACACGCACTGTGCCACACGCACTGTACCACACGCACTGTGCCACACGCACTGTACCACACGCACTCTACCACACGCACTGTACCACACGCTCTGTGCCACACGCACTGTAGCACACGCACTGTACCACACGCACTGTGCCACACGCACTGTACCACACGCACTGTACCACACGCACTGTACCACACGCACTGTGCCACTCGCACTGTGCCACACGCACTGTACCACACGCACTGTAGCACACGCACTGTACCACACGCACTGTGCCACACGCACTCTACCACACGCACTGTACCACACGCACTGTACCACACGCACTGTACCACACGCGCTGTACCACACGCGCTGTACCACACGCACTGTGCCACACGCACTGTACCACACGCACTCTACCACACGCGCTGTACCACACGCACTGTACCACACGCACTGTACCACACGCACTGTACCACACGCGCTGTACCACACGCACTGTGCCACACGCACTGTACCACACGCACTCTACCACACGCGCTGTACCACACGCACTGTACCACACGCACTGTACCACACGCACTGTACCACACGCACTCTACCACACGCGCTGTACCACACGCACTGTACCACACGCGCTGTACCACACGCACTGTGCCACACGCACTGTACCACACGCACTGTGCCACACGCACTGTACCACACGCACTGTGCCACACGCACTGTGCCACACGCACTGTACCACACGCACTGTGCCACACGCACTGTGCCACACGCACTGTGCCACACGCACTGTACCACACGCACTCTACCACACGCGCTGTACCACACGCACTGTACCACACGCACTGTGCCACACGCACTGTACCACACGCGCTGTACTACACGCACTGTGCCACACGCACTGTACCACACGCACTGTGCCACACGCACTGTACCACACGCACTGTACCACACGCACTGTGCCACACGCACTGTACCACACGCACTGTGCCACACGCACTGTACCACACGCACTGTGCCACACGCACTGTACCACACGCACTGTACCACACGCACTCTACCAGACGCACTGTACCACACGCACTGTGCCACACGCACTGTGCCACATGCACTGTGCCACACGCACTGTACCACACGCACTGTACCACACGCACTGTACCACACGCACTGTGCCACACGCACTGTACCACACGCACTGTACCACACGCACTGTAGCACACGCACTGTACCACACGCACTCTACCACACGCGCTGTGCCACACGCACTGTACCACACGCACTGTGCCACACGCACTGTGCCACACGCACTGTACCACACGCACTCTACCACACGCGCTGTACCACACGCACTGTACCACACGCACTGTACCACACGCATTGTGCCACACGCACTGTACCACACGCACTCTACCACACGCACTGTACCACACGCACTGTACCACACGCACTGTACCACACGCACTGTGCCACACGCACACTGTACCACACGCACTGTACCACACGCACTCTACCACACGCGCTGTGCCACACGCACTGTACCACACGCACTGTACCACACGCACTGTGCCACACGCACTGTACCACACGCACTCTACCACACGCGCTGTACCACACGCACTGTACCACACGCACTGTGCCACACGCACTGTACCACACGCACTGTACCACACACACTGTACCACACGCACTGTACCACACGCACTGTACCACACGCACTGTGCCACACGCACTGTACCACACGCACTGTACCACACGCACTGTGCCACACGCACTGTACCACACGCACTCTACCACACGCGCTGTACCACACGCACTGTGCCACACGCACTGTACCACACGCACTCTACCACACGCGCTGTACCACACGCACTGTACCACACGCACTGTACCACACGCACTCTACCACACGCGCTGTACCACACGCACTGTACCACACGCACTGTACCACACGCACTGTACCACACGCACTCTACCACACGCACTGTACCACACGCACTCTACCACACGCGCTGTACCACACGCACTGTGCCACACGCACTGTACCACACGCACTGTGCCACACGCACACTACCACACGCGCTGTACCACACGCGCTGTACCACACGCACTGTACCACACGCACTGTGCCACTCGCACTGTACCACACACACTGTACCACACGCACTCTACCACACGCACTGTACCACACGCACTGTACCACACGCACTCTACCACACGCACTGTACCACACGCACTGTACCACACGCGCTGTACCACACGCACTGTACCACACGCACTGTACCACACGCACTGTGCCACACGCACTGTACCACACGCACTGTACCACACGCATTGTGCCACTCGCACTGTACCACACACACTGTACCACACACACTGTACCACACGCACTGTACCACACGCACTGTACCACACACACTGTACCACACGCACTGTACCACACGCACTGTACCACACACACTGTACCACAGACACTGTACCACACGCACTGTACCACACGCACTGTGCCACACGCACTGTGCCACACGCACTCTACCACACGCACTCTACCACACGCACTCTACCACACGCACTCTACCACACGCACTCTACCACACGCACTCTACCACACGCACTGTGCCACACGCACTCTACCACACGCACTCTACCACACGCACTCTACCACACGCACTCTACCACACGCACTGTGCCACACGCACTGTGCCACACGCACTCTACCACACGCAGTCTACCACACGCACTCTACCACACGCACTCTACCACACGCACTCTACCACACGCACTCTACCACACGCACTGTGCCACACGCACTCTACCACACGCACTCTACCACACGCACTCTACCACACGCACTCTACCACACGCACTGTGCCACACGCACTCTACCACACGCACTCTACCACACGCACTCTACCACACGCACTGTGCCACACGCACTCTACCACACGCACTCTACCACACGCACTCTACCACACGCACTCTACCACACGCGCTGTACCACACGCACTGTACCACACGCGCTGTACCACACGCACTGTACCACACGCGCTGTACCACACGCACTGTACCACACGCACTGTACCACACGCGCTGTACCACACGCACTGTACCACACGCGCTGTACCACACGCACTGTACCACACGCACTGTACCACACGCGCTGTACCACACGCGCTGTACCACACGCACTGTACCACACGCACTCTACCACACGCACTCTACCACACGCACTGTACCACACGCACTCTACCACACGCACTCTACCACACGCGCTGTACCACACGCACTGTACCACACGCACTGTGCCACACGCACTGCGCCACACGCACTGCGCCACACGCACTGCACCACACGCACTGTACCACACACACTGTGCCACACGCACTGTACCACACGCACTGCACCACACGCACTGCGCCACACGCACTGCGCCACACACACTGCGCCACACGCACTGCACCACACGCACTGCACCACACGCACTGCACCACACGCACTGTACCACACGCACTGTACCACACGCACTGTACCACACGCACTGGGCCACACGCACTGTGCCACACGCACACTGTACCACACGCACTGTACCACACGCACTGTACCACACGCACTGTACCACACACACTGTACCACACGCACTGTACCACACACACTGTACCACACACACTGTACCACACGCACTGTACCACACGCACTGTACCACACACACTGTACCACACGCACTGTACCACACACACTGTACCACACGCACTGTACCACACGCACTGTACCACACGCACTGTGCCACACGCACTGCGCCACACGCACTGCGCCACACGCACTGTGCCACACGCACACTGTACCACACGCACTGTACCACACGCACTGCGCCACACGCACTGTGCCACACGCACACTGTACCACACGCACTGTACCACACGCACTGTGCCACACACACTGTACCACACGCACTCTACCACACGCGCTGTACCACACGCACTGTACCACACGCACTGTGCCACACGCACTGTGCCACACGCACTGTACCACACGCACTCTACCACACGCACTGTACCACACGCACTGTACCACACGCACTGTGCCACACGCACTGTACCACACGCACTCTACCACACGCACTGTACCACACACACTGTACCACACGCACTGTACCACACGCACTGTGCCACACGCACTGTACCACACGCACTCTACCACACGCGCTGTACCACACGCACTGTGCCACACGCACTGTACCACACGCACTCTACCACACGCGCTGTACCACACGCACTGTACCACACGCACTGTCCCACACGCACTCTACCACACGCGCTGTACCACACGCACTGTACCACACGCACTGTACCACACGCACTGTACCACACGCACTCTACCACACGCGCTGTACCACACGCACTGTGCCACACGCACTGTACCACACGCACTCTACCACACGCGCTGTACCACACGCACTCTACCACACGCGCTGTACCACACGCGCTGTACCACACGCACTGTACCACACGCACTGTACCACACGCACTGTACCACACGCATTGTGCCACTCGCACTGTACCACACACACTGTACCACACGCACTGTACCACACGCACTGTACCACACGCACTGTACCACTCGCACTGTACCACACGCACTGTACCACACGCACTGTACCACACACACTGTACCACACACACTGTACCACACGCACTGTACCACACGCACTGTACCACACGCACTGTACCACACGCACTGTGCCACACGCACTCTACCACACGCACTCTACCACACGCACTCTACCACACGCACTGTGCCACACGCACTCTACCACACGCACTCTACCACACGCACTCTACCACACGCACTCTACCACACGCGCTGTACCACACGCGCTGTAGCGTACCACACGCGCTGTACCACACGCGCTGTACCACACGCGCTGTACCACACGCGCTGTACCACACGCGCTGTACCACACGCACTGTACCACACGCACTGTGCCACACGCACTGTGCCACACACACTGTACCACACGCACTCTACCACACGCACTCTACCACACGCACTGTACCACACGCACTGTACCACACGCGCTGTACCACACGCACTGTACCACACGCACTGTACCACACGCACTCTACCACACGCACTCTACCACACGCACTGTACCACACGCACTGTACCACACGCGCTGTACCACACGCACTGTACCACACGCACTGTACCACACGCACTCTACCACACGCACTCTACCACACGCACTGTACCACACGCACTCTACCACACGCGCTGTACCACACGCACTGTACCACACGCGCTGTACCACACACGCTGTGCCACACGCACTCTACCACACGCACTCTACCACACGCACTCTACCACACGCGCTCTACCACACGCGCTGTACCACACGCGCTGTGCCACTCGCACTCTACCACACGCACTCGACCACACGCACTCTACCACAAGCACTCTACCACACGCGCTGTACCACACGCACTGTACCACACGCACTGTGCCACACGCACTGCGCCACACGCACTGCACCACACGCACTGTAGCACACGCACTGTACCACACGCACTGTGCCACACGCACTGTGCCACACGCTTTGCGCCACACGCACTGTACCACACGCACTGTACCACACACACTGTGCCACACGCACTGCGCCACACGCACTGTACCACACACACTGTACCACACGCACTGTACCACACGCACTGTACCACACGCACTGCGCCACACGCACTGCGCCACACGCACTGCGCCACATGCACTGCACCACACGCACTGTACCACACGCACTGTACCACACGCACTGCGCCACACGCACTGTACCACACGCACTGTACCACACGCACTGTAGCACACGCACTGGGCCACACGCACTGTGCCACACGCACACTGTACCACACGCACTGTACCACACGCACTGTACCACACGCACTGTACCACACGCACTGTACCACACGCACTGTACCACACACACTGTACCACACGCACTGTACCACACGCACTGTACCACACGCACTGTACCACACACACTGTACCACACGCACTGTACCACACACACTGTACCACACGCACTGTACCACACGCACTGTACCACACGCACTGTGCCACACGCACTGCGCCACACGCACTGTGCCACACGCACACTGTACCACACGCACTGTACCACACGCACTGTACCACACGCACTGTACCACACGCACTGTGCCACACGCACACTGTACCACACGCACTGTACCACACGCACTGTACCACACGCACTGCGCCACACGCACTGTACCACACACACTGTACCACACGCACTGTACCACACGCACTGCGCCACACGCACTGTGCCACACGCACACTGTACCACACGCACTGTACCACACGCACTGTAGCACACGCACTGTACCACACGCACTGTAACACACGCACTGCGCCACACGCACTGTGCCACACGCACTGTACCACACGCACTGTGCCACACGCACACTGTACCACACGCACTGTACCACACGCACTGTGCCACACGCACACTGTACCACACGCACTGTACCACACGCACTGTACCACACGCACTGTGCCACACGCACTGTGCCACACGCACACTGTACCACACGCACTGTGCCACACGCACTGTACCACACGCGCTGTACCACACGCGCTGTACCACACGCGCTGTACCACACGCGCTGTACCACACGCACTGTGCCACACGCACTGTGCCACACGCACACTGTACCACACGCACTGTGCCACACGCACTGTACCACACGCACTGTAGCACACGCACTGTACCACACGCACTGTACCACACGCACTGTACCACACGCACTGTACCACCCGCACTGTGCCACACGCACACTGTACCACACGCACTGTGCCACACGCACACTGTACCACACGCACTGTACCACACGCACTGTACCACACGCACTCTACCACACGCACTCTACCACACGCGCTGTACCACACGCGCTGTACCACACGCACTGTGCCACACGCACTGTGCCACACGCACTGTACCACACGCACTGTACCACACGCACTGTACCACACGCGCTGTACCACACGCACTGTGCCACACGCACTGTACCACACGCACTGTACCACACGCACTGTGCCACACGCACTCTACCACACGCACTGTACCACACGCACTGTACCACACGCGCTGTACCACACGCGCTGTACCACACGCGCTGTACCACACGCGCTGTACCACACGCGCTGTACCACACGCGCTGTACCACACGCACTGTGCCACACGCACTGTGCCACACGCACTGTACCACACGCACTGTACCACTCGCACTGTACCACACGCACTGTGCCACACGCACTGTGCCACACGCACTGTACCACACGCACTGTGCCACACGCACACTGTACCACACGCACTGTACCACACGCGCTGTACCTCACGCACTGTAGCACACGCACTGTGCCACACGCACTGTGCCACACGCACTGTACCACACGCACTGTACCACTCGCACTGTGCCACACGCACTGTGCCACACGCACTGTACCACACGCACTGTACCACACGCACTGTACCACACGCACTGTACCACACGCACTGTGCCACACGCACTGTACCACACGCACTGTACCACTCGCACTGTGCCACACGCACTGTGCCACACGCACTGTACCACACGCACTGTACCACACGCACTGTACCACACGCACTGTGCCACACGCACACTGTACCACACGCGCTGTACCACACGCACTCTACCACACGCACTGTACCACACGCACTGTACCACACGCACTGTACCACACGCACTGTACCACACACACTGTACCACACGCACTGTGCCACACGCACACTGTACCACACGCGCTGTACCACACGCACTGTAACACTCGCACTGTACCACACGCACTGTACCACACGCACTGTACCACACGCACTGTACCACACGCACTCTACCACACGCACTCTACCACACGCACTCTACCACACGCGCTGTACCACACGCGCTGTACCACACACACTGTACCACACGCACTGTACCACACGCACTGTACCACACGCACTGTACCATACGCACTGTAGCACACGCACTGTACCACACGCACTGTACCACACGCACTGTACCACACGCACTGTGCCACACACACTGTACCACACGCACTGTACCACACGCACTGTACCACACGCACTGTAGCACACGCACTGTACCACACGCACTGTACCACACGCACTGTGCCACACGCACTGTACCACACGCACTGTACCACACGCACTGTACCACACGCACTCTACCACACGCACTGTAGCACACGCACTGTACCACACGCACTGTACCACACGCACTGTGCCACACGCACTGTACCACACGCACTGTACCACACGCACTGTACCACACACACTCTACCACACGCGCTGTACCACACGCGCTGTACCACACACACTGTACCACACGCACTGTGCCACACGCACACTGTACCACACGCACTGTACCATACGCACTGTAGCACACGCACTGTACCACACGCACTGTACCACACGCACTGTGCCACACGCACTGTACCACACACACTGTACCACACGCACTGTACCACACGCACTGTACCACACGCACTGTGCCACACGCACTGTACCACACGCACTGTACCACACGCACTGTGCCACACGCACACTGTACCACACGCACTGTACCACACGCACTGTACCACACGCACACTGTACCACACGCACTGTACCACACGCACTCTACCACACACACTCTACCACACGCACTCTACCACACGCACTCTACCACACGCACTGTGCCACACGCACTCTGCCACACGCACTCTACCACACGCACTCTACCACACGCACTCTACCACACGCACTCTACCACACGCACTGTGCCACACGCACTGTGCCACACGCACACTGTACCACACGCACTGTACCACACGCACTGTACCACACACACTGTACCACACGCACTGTACCACACGCACTGTACCACACGCACTGTACCACACGCACTGTGCCACACGCACACTGTACCACACACACTGTACCACACGCACTGTGCCACACGCACACTGTACCACACGCACTGTGCCACACGCACACTGTACCACACGCACTGTACCACACGCACTGTGCCACACGCACACTGTACCACACGCACTGTGCCACACGCACACTGTACCACCCGCACTGTACCACACGCACTGTACCACACGCACTGTGCCACACGCACACTGTACCACACGCACTGTGCCACACGCACACTGTACCACACGCACTGTACCACACGCACTGTGCCACACGCACTGTGCCACACGCACACTGTACCACACGCACTGTACCACACGCACTGTACCACACGCACTGTACCACACGCACTGTGCCACACGCACACTGTACCACACGCACTGTACCACACGCACTGTACCACACGCACTGTACCACACATACTGTACCACACGCACTGTGCCACACGCACACTGTACCACACGCACACTGTACCACACGCACTGTACCACACGCACTGTAGCACACGCACTGTACCACACGCACTGTACCACACGCACTGTACCACACGCACTGTACCACACGCACTGTACCACACGCACTGTACCACACGCACTGTGCCACACGCACACTGTACCACACGCACTGTACCACACGCACTGTACCTCACGCACTGTGCCACACGCACACTGTACCACACGCACTGTACCACACGCACTGTACCACACGCACTGTACCACACACACTGTACCACACGCACTGTGCCACACGCACACTGTACCACACGCACTGTACCACACGCACTGTACCACACACACTGTGCCACACGCACACTGTACCACACGCACACTGTACCACACGCACTGTACCACAAGCACTGTACCACACGCACTGTACCACACGCACTGTGCCACACGCACTGTACCACACGCACTGTACCACACGCACTGTACCACACGCACTGTGCCACACGCACTGTGCCACACGCACTGTACCACACGCACTGTACCACACGCACTGCGCCACACGCACACTGTACCACACGCACTCTACCACACGCACTGTGCCACACGCACTCTACCACACGCACTGTACCACATGCACTGTACCACACGCACTGTGCCACACGCACTGTACCACACGCACTGTGCCACACGCACTGTACCACACGCACTCTACCACACGCACTGTACCACACGCACTGTGCCACACGCACACTGTACCACATGCACTCTACCACACGCACACTGTACCACACGCACACTGTACCACATGCACTCTACCACACGCACTGTACCACACGCACTGTACCACACGCACACTGTACCACATGCACTCTACCACACGCACTGTACCACATGCACTCTACCACACGCACACTGTACCACACGCACACTGTACCACACGCACTGTACCACACGCACACTGTACCACACGCACACTGTACCACACGCACTGTACCACACGCACTGTACCACACGCACACTGTTCCACACGCACTGTACCACATGCACTGTACCACACGCACACTGTACCACACGCACTGTACCACACGCACTGTACCACACGCACACTGTACCACACGCACTGTACCACACGCACTGTACCACACGCACACTGTACCACACGCACTGTACCACATGCACTCTACCACACGCACACTGTACCACACGCACTGTACCACATGCACTGTGCCACACGCACTGTACCACAGGCACTGTGCCACACACACTGTGCCACACGCACTGTACCACACGCACTGTGCCACACGCACTGTGCCACACGCACTGTACCACACGCACTGTGCCACACGCACTGTACCACACGCACTGTACCACACGCACTGTACCACAGGCACTGTGCCACACGCACTGTACCACACGCACTGTGCCACACGCACTGTACCACACGCACTGTACCACACGCACTGTGCCACACGCACTGTACCACACGCACTGTGCCACACGCACTGTGCCACACGCACTGTACCACACCCACTGTGCCACACGCACTGTGCCACACGCACTGTACCACACACACTGTACCACACGCACACTGTACCACACGCACTGTACCACACGCACTGTGCCACACGCACTCTACCACACGCACACTGTACCACACGCACACTGTACCACACGCACTGTACCACACGCACTCTACCACACGCACACTGTACCACACGCACTGTGCCACACGCACTGTACCACATGCACTCTACCACACGCACACTGTACCACACACACTGTACCACACGCACTGTACCACACGCACACTGTACCACACGCACTGTACCACACGCACTGTACCACATGCACTGTACCACACGCACACTGTACCACATGCACTGTACCACACGCACTGTGCCACACGCACTGTACCACACGCACTGTGCCACACGCACTGTGCCACACGCACTGTACCACACGCACACTGTACCACACACACTGTACCACACGCACTGTACCACACGCACTGTACCACACGCGCTGTACCACACGCGCTGTACCACACGCACTGTGCCACACGCACTGTGCCACACGCACTGTACCACACGCACTGTACCACTCGCACTGTACCACACGCACTGTGCCACACGCACTGTGCCACACGCACTGTACCACACGCACTGTGCCACACGCACACTGTACCACACGCACTGTACCACACGCGCTGTACCTCACGCACTGTAGCACACGCACTGTGCCACACGCACTGTGCCACACGCACTGTACCACACGCACTGTACCACTCGCACTGTGCCACACGCACTGTACCACACGCACTGTACCACACGCACTGTACCACACGCACTGTGCCACACGCACTGTACCACACGCACTGTGCCACACGCACTGTACCACACGCACTGTACCACTCGCACTGTGCCACACGCACTGTACCACACGCGCTGTACCACACGCACTGTACCACACGCACTGTACCACACGCACTGTGCCACACGCACTGTGCCACACGCACACTGTACCACACGCGCTGTACCACACGCACTCTACCACACGCACTGTACCACACGCACTGTACCACACGCACTGTACCACACGCACTGTACCACACACACTGTACCACACGCACTGTGCCACACGCACACTGTACCACACGCGCTGTACCACACGCACTGTACCACACGCACTGTACCACACGCACTGTGCCACACACACTGTACCACACGCACTGTACCACACGCACTGTACCACACGCACTGTACCACACGCACTGTAGCACACGCACTGTACCACACGCACTGTACCACACGCACTGTGCCACACGCACTGTACCACACGCACTGTACCACACGCACTGTACCACACGCACTCTACCACACGCACTCTACCACACGCACTCTACCACACACACTCTACCACACACACTCTACCACACGCGCTGTACCACACGCGCTGTACCACACACACTGTACCACACGCACTGTGCCACACGCACACTGTACCACACGCACTGTGCCACACGCACTGTACCACACGCACTGTACCACACGCACTGTGCCACACGCACTGTACCACACGCACTGTACCACACGCACTGTACCACACGCACTGTGCCACACGCACTGTACCACACGCACTGTACCACACGCACTGTGCCACATGCACACTGTACCACACGCACTGTACCACACGCACTGTACCACACGCACTGTGCCACACGCACACTGTACCACACGCACTGTACCACACGCACTCTACCACACACACTCTACCACACGCACTCTACCACACGCACTGTGCCACACGCACTCTACCACACGCACTCTACCACACGCACTCTACCACACGCACTCTACCACACGCAGTCTACCACACGCACTGTGCCACACGCACACTGTACCACACGCACTGTACCACACGCACTGTACCACACACACTGTACCACACGCACTGTACCACACACACTGTACCACACGCACTGTACCACGCGCACTGTGCCACACGCACACTGTACCACACACACTGTACCACACGCACTGTACCACACGCACTGTGCCACACGCACACTGTACCACACACACTGTACCACACGCACTGTGCCACACGCACACTGTACCACACGCACTGTGCCACACGCACACTGTAGCACACGCACTGTACCACACGCACTGTGCCACACGCACACTGTACCACACGCACTGTGCCACACGCACACTGTACCACCCGCACTGTACCACACGCACTGTACCACACGCACTGTGCCACACGCACACTGTACCACACGCACTGTGCCACACGCACACTGTACCACACGCACTGTACCACACGCACTGTGCCACACGCACACTGTACCACACGCACTGTGCCACACGCACACTGTACCACCCGCACTGTACCACACACACTGTACCACCCGCACTGTACCACCCGCACTGTACCACACGCACTGTGCCACACGCACACTGTACCACACGCACTGTGCCACACGCACACTGTACCACACGCACTGTACCACACGCACTGTACCACACGCACTGTACCACACGCACTGTACCACACGCACTGTGCCACACGCACTGTACCACACGCACTGTACCACACGCACTGTACCACACGCACTGTACCACACGCACTGTGCCACACGCACACTGTACCACACGCACTGTACCACACGCACTGTACCACACGCACTGTACCACACGCACTGTGCCACACGCACACTGTACCACACGCACACTGTACCACACGCACTGTACCACACGCACTGTACCACACGCACTGTAGCACACGCACTGTACCACACGCACTGTACCACACGCACTGTACCACACGCACTGTACCACACGCACTGTACCACACACACTGTACCACACGCACTGTGCCACACGCACACTGTACCACACGCACTGTACCACACGCACTGTACCACACGCACTGTGCCACACGCACACTGTACCACACGCACTGTACCACACGCACTGTACCACACGCACTGTACCACACGCACTGTACCACACGCACTGTGCCACACGCACTGTACCACACGCACTGTAGCACACGCACTGTACCACACGCACTGTACCACACGCACTGTACCACACGCACTGTACCACACGCACTGTACCACACGCACTGTGCCACACGCACACTGTACCACACGCACTGTACCACACGCACTGTACCACACGCACTGTACCACACACACTGTACCACACACACTGTGCCACACGCACACTGTACCACACGCACACTGTACCACACGCACTGTACCACAAGCACTGTACCACACGCACTGTACCACACGCACTGTACCACACGCACTGTACCACACGCACTGTGCCACACGCACTGTACCACACGCACTGTACCACACGCACTGTACCACACGCACTGCGCCACACGCACACTGTACCACATGCACTCTACCACACGCACTGTACCACACGCACTGTGCCACACCCACTCTACCACACGCACTGTACCACATGCACTGTACCACACGCACTGTGCCACACGCACTGTACCACACGCACTGTACCACACGCACTCTACCACACGCACTGTACCACACGCACTGTACCACACGTACTGTACCACACGCACTGTGCCACACGCACACTGTACCACATGCACTCTACCACACGCACACTGTACCACACGCACACTGTACCACATGCACTCTACCACACGCACTGTACCACACGCACTGTACCACACGCACACTGTACCACATGCACTCTACCACACGCACTGTACCACATGCACTCTACCACACGCACACTGTACCACACGCACACTGTACCACACGCACTGTACCACACGCACTGTACCACACGCACTGTACCACACGCACTGTGCCACACGCACTGTACCACACGCACTGTACCACACGCACACTGTACCACACGCACTGTACCACATGCACTGTACCACACGCACACTGTACCACACGCACTGTACCACACGCACTGTACCACACGCACACTGTACCACACGCACTGTACCACACGCACTGTACCACACGCACTGTACCACACGCACTGTACCACATGCACTCTACCACACGCACACTGTACCACACGCACTGTACCACATGCACACTGTACCACATGCACTGTGCCACACGCACTGTACCACAGGCACTGTGCCACACGCACTGTGCCACACGCACTGTACCACACGCACTGTGCCACACGCACTGTGCCACACGCACTGTACCACACGCACTGTACCACACGCACTGTACCACAGGCACTGTGCCACACGCACTGTACCACACGCACTGTGCCACACGCACTGTACCACACGCACTGTACCACACGCACTGTGCCACACGCACTGTACCACACGCACTGTGCCACACGCACTGTGCCACACCCACTGTGCCACACGCACTGTGCCACACGCACTGTACCACACGCACTGTACCACACGCACACTGTACCACACGCACTGTACCACACGCACTGTACCACACGCACTGTGCCACACGCACTCTACCACACGCACACTGTACCACACGCACTGTGCCGCACGCACTCTACCACACGCACACTGTACCACACGCACACTGTACCACACGCACTGTACCACACGCACTCTACCACACGCACACTGTACCACACGCACTGTGCCACACGCACTGTACCACATGCACTCTACCACACGCACACTGTACCACACACACTGTACCACACGCACTGTACCACACGCACACTGTACCACACGCACTGTACCACACGCACTGTACCACATGCACTGTACCACACGCACACTGTACCACATGCACTGTACCACACGCACTGTGCCACATGCACTGTACCACATGCACTGTGCCACACGCACTGTGCCACACGCACTGTACCACACGCACACTGTACCACACGCACTGTACCACACGCACTGTACCACACGCACTGTACCACACGCACTCTACCACATGCACACTGTACCACACGCACTGTACCACATGCACTGTACCACACGCACTGTACCACGCGCACTGTACCACACGCACTGTACCACACGCACACTGTACCACGCGCACTGTACCACACGCACTGTACCACACGCACTGTACCACTCGCACTGTACCACACGCACTGTACCACACGCACTGTACCACACGCACTGTACCACACGCACTGTGCCACACGCACTGTACCACACGCACTGTACCACACGCACTGTGCCACACGCACTGTACCACACGCACTGTACCACACGCACTGTGCCACACGCACTGTGCCACACGCACTGTACCACACGCACTGTACCACACGCACTGTGCCACGCACACTGTACCACTCGCACTGTACCACACGCACTGTGCCACACGCACTGTACCACACGCACTGTGCCACACGCACTGTGCCACACGCACTGTACCACACGCACTGTACCACACGCACTGTGCCACACGCACTGTGCCACACGCACTGTACCACACGCACTCTACCACACGCACTGTACCACGCGCACTGTACCACACGCACTGTACCACACGCACTGTACCACTCGCACTGTACCACACGCACTGTGCCACACGCACACTGTACCACACGCACTGTACCACACGCACACTGTACCACTCGCACTGTGCCACACGCACTGTACCACACGCACTGTACCACACGCACTGTACCACACGCACACTGTACCACACGCACTGTACCACACGCACTGTACCACACGCACTGTACCACACGCACACTGTACCACTCGCACTGTGCCACACGCACTGTACCACACGCACACTGTACCACACGCACTGTGCCACACGCACACTGTACCACACGCACTGTACCACACGCACTGTACCACTCGCACTGTACCACACACACTGTACCACCCGCACTGTGCCACACGCACACTGTACCACACGCACTGTACCACACGCACTGTACCACACGCACTGTACCACGCACACTGTACCACACGCACTGTACCACACGCACTGTACCACACGCACTGTACCACACGCACTGTGCCACACGCACTGTACCACTCGCACTGTACCACACGCACTGTGCCACACGCACTGTACCACACGCACTGTACCACACGCACTGTACCACACGCACTGTACCACACACACTGTACCACACGCACACTGTGCCACACGCACTGTACCACACGCACTGTACCACTCGCACTGTACCACACGCACTGTACCACACGCACTGTGCCACACACACTGTGCCACACGCACTGTACCACACGCACACTGTACCACACGCACTGTACCACACGCACTGTACCACACGCACTGTACCACACGCACACTGTACCACACGCACTGTACCACACGCACTGTACCACTCGCACTGTACCACACGCACTGTACCACACGCACTGTACCACACGCACACTGTACCACACGCACACTGTACCACACGCACTGTACCACACGCACTGTACCACACGCACTGTACCACACGCACTGTACCACACGCACTGTACCACTCGCACTGTACCACACGCACTGTACCACACGCACTGTACCACACGCACTGTGCCACACGCACTGTACCACACGCACTGTACCACACGCACTGTACCACACGCACTGTACCACTCGCACTGTACCACATGCACTCTACCACACGCACTGTACCACACGCACTGTACCACACGTACTGTACCACACGCACTGTACCACACGCACACTGTACCACATGCACTGTACCACACGCACTGTACCACTCGCACTGTACCACACGCACTGTACCACACGCACTGTGCCACACGCACTGTGCCACACGCACTGTGCCACACGCACTGTGCCACACGCACTGTACCACACGCACTGTGCCACACGCACTGTACCACTCGCACTGTGCCACACGCACTGTACCACACGCACTGTGCCACACGCACTGTACCACACGCACTGTACCACACGCACTGTACCACACGCACTGTACCACACGCACTGTACCACACGCACTGTACCACACGCACTGTGCCACACGCACTGTACCACACGCACTGTACCACATGCACACTGTACCACACGCACTGTACCACACGCACTGTACCACACGCACTGTACCACTCGCACTGTACCACACGCACTGTACCACACGCACTGTACCACACGCACTGTGCCACCCGCACTGTGCCACACGCACTGTACCACACGCACTGTACCACACGCACTGTACCACACGCACTGTACCACACGCACTGTGCCACACGCACTGTACCACACGCACTGTACCACATGCACACTGTACCACACGCACTGTACCACACGCACTGTACCACTCGCACTGTACCACACGCACTGTACCACACGCACTGTACCACACGCACTGTGCCACACGCACTGTGCCACACGCACTGTACCACACGCACTGTACCACACGCACTGTACCACCCGCACTGTACCACACACACACTGTACCACACGCACTGTACCACACACACTGTGCCACACGCACTGTGCCACACGCACTGTACCACACGCACTGTACCACACGCACACTGTACCACACGCACTGTGCCACACGCACTGTGCCACACGCACTGTACCACACGCACTGTGCCACACGCACTGTGCCACACGCACTGTACCACACGCACTGTACCACAGGCACTGTACCACACGCACTGTGCCACACGCAGTGTGCCACACGCACTGTACCACACGCACTGTGCCACACGCACTGTACCACACGCACTGTGCCACACGCACTGTGCCACACGCACTGTACCACAGGCACTGTACCACACGCACTGTACCACACGCACTGTGCCGCACGCACTGTGCCGCACGCACTGTGCCACACGCACTGTGCCACACGCACTGTGCCACACGCACTGTACCACACGCACTGTACCACACGCACTGTGCCACACGCACTCTACCAGACGCACTGTACCACACGCACTGTGCCACACGCACTGTGCCACACACACTGTGCCACACGCACTGTACCACACGCACTGTGCCACACGCACTGTGCCACACGCACTGTACCACACGCACTGTACCACACGCACTGTACCACACGCACTGTACCACACGCACTGTACCACACGCGCTGTACCACACGCGCTGTACCACACGCGCTGTGCCACACGCGCTGTACCACACGCGCTGTACCACACGCACTGTGCCACACGCACTGTACCACACGCACTGTACCACACGCACTGTACCACACGCACTGTACCACACGCACTGTGCCACACGCACTGTACCACCCGCACTGTGCCACACGCACTGTACCACACGCACTGTACCACACGCACTGTACCACACGCACTGTGCCACACGCACTGTACCACACGCACTGTACCTCACGCACTGTACCACACGCACTGTGCCACACGCACTGTGCCACACGCACTGTACCACCCGCACTGTACCACACGCACTGTGCCACACGCACTGTGCCACACGCACTGTACCACACGCACTGTGCCACACGCACTGTACCACACTCACTGTACCACACGCACACTGTACCACACGCACTGTACCACACGCACTGTGCCACACGCACTGTGCCACACGCACTGTACCACACACACTGTACCACACGCACTGTACCACACGCACACTGTACCACACGCACACTGTACCACACGCACTGTACCACACGCACTGTGCCACACGCACTGTACCACACGCACTGTGCCACACGCACTGTGCCACACGCACTGTACCACACGCACTGTACCACACGCACTGTGCCACACGCACTGTACCACACGCACTGTACCACACGCACTGTACCACACGCACTGTGCCACACGCACTGTACCACACGCACTGTACCACACGCACTGTGCCACACACACTGTGCCACACGCACTGTGCCACTCGCACTGTGCCACACGCACTGTGCCACAGGCACTGTACCACACGCACTGTACCACACGCACTGTGCCACTCGCACTGTACCACACGCACTGTGCCACACGCACTGTACCACACGCACTGTGCCACTCGCACTGTGCCACACGCACTGTACCACACGCACTGTACCACACGCACTGTACCACACGCACTGTGCCACACGCACTGTGCCACACGCACTGTACCACACGCACTGTACCACTCGCACTGTACCACACGCACTGTACCACACGCACTGTACCACACGCACTGTACCACACGCACACTGTACCACACGCACTGTACCACACGCACTGTACCACACGCACTGTACCACTCGCACTGTACCACACGCACTGTACCACACGCACTGTACCACACGCACTGTACCACACGCACTGTACCACACGCACACTGTACCACACGCACTGTACCACACGCACTGTACCACACGCACTGTACCACACGCACACTGTACCACACGCACTGTACCACACGCACTGTACCACACGCACTGTACCACACGCACTGTACCACACGCACTGTACCACACGCACTGTGCCACACGCACTGTACCACACGCACTGTACCACTCGCACTGTACCACACGCACTCTACCACTCGCACGGTACCACACGCACTCTACCACACGCAATGTACCACACGCACTGTACCACTCGCACGGTACCACACGCACTCTACCACACGCACTGTACCACACGCACTGTACCACACGCACACTGTACCACACGCACTGTACCACACGCACTGTACCACACGCACTGTACCACGCACTGTACCACACGCACTGTACCACACGCACTGTACCACACGCACACTGTACCACACGCACTGTACCACACGCACTGTACCACACGCACTGTGCCACACGCACTGTGCCACACGCACTGTACCACACGCACTGTACCACACGCACTGTACCACACGCACTGTGCCACACGCACTGTACCACACGCGCTGTACCACACGCGCTGTGCCACACGCGCTGTACCACACGCGCTGTAACCACACGCACTGTACCACACGCACTGTACCACACCACGCCACCTCTGCCACACGCACTGTACCACACGCACTGTACCACACGCACTGTGCCACACGCACTGTACCACACGCGCACTGTACCACACGCACTGTACCACACGCACTGTACCACACGCACTGTACCACACGCACTGTGCCCACACGCACTGTACCACACGCACTGTACCACTCGCACTGTACCACACGCACTGTACCACACGCACTGTGCCACACGCACTCTACACACACGCACTGTGCCACACGCACTGTAGCACACGCACTGTACCACACGCACTGTGCCACACGCACTGTACCACACGCACTGTACCACTCGCACTGTACCACACGCACTGTACCACACGCACTGTGCCACACGCACTGTACCACACGCACTGTACCACACGCACTGTGCCACACGCACTGTACCACACGCACTGTACCACACGCACTGTACCACACGCACTGTACCACACACACTGTGCCACACGCACTGTACCACACGCACTGTACCACACGCACTGTGCCACACGCACTGTACCACACGCACTGTGCCACACGCACTGTACCACACGCACTGTGCCACTCGCACTGTGCCACACGCACTGTACCACACGCACTGTACCACACGCACTGTGCCACACGCACTGTACCACACGCACTGTGCCACTCGCACTGTGCCACACGCACTGTACCACACGCACTGTACCACACGCACTGTGCCACACGCACTGTACCACACGCACTGTGCCACACGCACTGTACCACACGCACTGTGCCACTCGCACTGTGCCACACGCACTGTACCACACGCACTGTACCACACGCACTGTACCACACGCACTGTGCCACACGCACTGTACCACACGCACTGTACCACTCGCACTGTACCACTCGCACTGTACCACACGCACTGTACCACACGCACTCTACCACACGCACTGTACCACACGCACTGTACCACACGCACACTGTACCACACGCACTGTACCACACGCACTGTACCACTCGCACTGTACCACACGCACTGTACCACACGCACTGTACCACACGCACTGTAACACACGCACTGTACCACACGCACTGTACCACACGCACACTGTACCACACGCACTGTACCACACGCACTGTACCACACGCACTGTACCACACGTACTGTACCACACGCACACTGTACCACACGCACTGTACCACACGCACTGTACCACACGCACTGTACCACACGCACACTGTACCACACGCACTGTACCACACGCACTGTACCACACGCACTGTACCACACGCACTGTACCACACGCACACTGTACCACACGCACTGTGCCACACGCACTGTACCACACGCACTGTACCACACGCACTGTGCCACACGCACTGTACCACACGCACTGTACCACACGCGCTGTGCCACACGCACTGTACCACACGCACTGTACCACACGCACTGTGCCACACGCACTGTACCACACGCACTGTGCCACACGCACTGTGCCACACGCACTGTACCACACGCACTGTACCACACGCACTGTGCCACACGCACTGTACCACACGCGCTGTACCACACGCACTGTACCACACGCACTGTGCCACACGCACTGTACCACACGCGCACTGTACCACACGCACTGTACAACACGCACTGTACCACACGCACTGTACCACACGCACTGTACCACACGCACTGTGCCACCCGCACTGTACCACCCGCACTGTGCCACACGCACTGTGCCACACGCACTGTACCACCCGCACTGTGCCACACGCACTGTACCACACGCACTGTACCACTCGCACTGTACCACTCGCACTGTACCACACGCACTGTACCACACGCACTGTACCACACGCACTGTACCACACGCACTGTGCCACACGCACTGTACCACACGCACTGTGCCACACGCACTGTACCACTCGCACTGTACCACACGCACTGTACCACACGCACTGTACCACACGCACTGTACCACACGCACTGTACCACACGCACTGTGCCACACGCACACTGTACCACACGCACACTGTACCACACGCACTGTACCACACGCACTGTCCCACCCGCACTGTGCCACACGCACTGTACCACACGCACTGTACCACACGCACTGTGCCACACGCACTGTACCACACGCACTGTACCACACGCACTGTACCACACGCACTGTGCCACACGCACTGTACCACACGCACTGTGCCACACGCACTGTGCCACACGCACTGTACCACCCGCACTGTACCACCCGCACTGTACCACCCGCACTGTGCCACACGCACTGTACCACACGCACTGTGCCACACGCACTGTGCCACACGCACTGTACCACACACACTGTACCACACGCACACTGTACCACACGCACTGTGCCACACGCACTGTGCCACACGCACTGTACCACACACACTGTACCACACGCACTGTACCACACGCACACTGTACCACACGCACTGTACCACACGCACACTGTACCACATGCACTGTACCACACGCACTGTGCCACACGCACTGTACCACACGCACTGTACCACACGCACTGTGCCACACGCACTGTGCCACACGCACTGTACCAAACGCACTGTACCACACGCACTGTACCACATGCACACTGTACCACACGCACTGTACCAAACGCACTGTGCCACACGCACTGTGCCACACGCACTGTACCACACGCACTGTACCACACGCACTGTACCACACGCACTGTGCCACACGCACTGTGCCACACGCACTGTACCACACGCACTGTACCACACGCACTGTGCCACTCGCACTGTGCCACACGCACTGTGCCACTCGCACTGTGCCACACGCACTGTGCCACACGCACTGCACCACACGCACTGTACCACACGCACTGTGCCACTCGCACTGTGCCACACGCACTGTACCACACGCACTGTACCACACGCACTGTGCCACACGCACTGTACCACACGCACTGTGCCACACGCACTGTACCACACGCACTGTGCCACTCGCACTGTGCCACACGCACTGTGCCACTCGCACTGTGCCACACGCACTGTACCACACGCACTGTACCACACGCACTCTACCACACGCACTCTACCACACGCACTGTACCACACGCACTGTACCACACGCACACTGTACCACACGCACTGTACCACACGCACTGTACCACACGCACTGTACCACTCGCACTGTACCACATGCACTGTACCACACGCACTGTACCACACGCACTGTACCACACGCACACTGTACCACACGCACTGTACCACACGCACTGTGCCACACGCACTGTACCACACGCACTGTACCACACGCACTGTACCACACGCACTGTACCACACGCACTGTACCACTCGCACTGTACCACACGCACTGTACCACACGCACTGTACCACACGCACACTGTACCACACGCACTGTACCACACGCACTGTACCACTCGCACTGTACCACACGCACTGTACCACACGCACTGTACCACACGCACTGTACCACACGCACTGTACCACACGCACACTGTACCACACGCACTGTACCACTCGCACTGTGCCACACGCACTGTACCACTCGCACTGTGCCACACGCACTATACCACACGCACTGTACCACACGCACTGTGCCACACGCACTGTACCACACGCACTGTACCACACGCACTGTACCACACGCACTGTACCACACGCACTGTACCACACGCACTGTACCACACACACACTGTACCACACGCACTGTACCACACGCACTGTGCCACACGCACTGTACCACACGCACTGTACCACACGCACTGTACCACACGCACTGTGCCACACGCACTGTGCCACACGCACTGTGCCACACGCACTGTACCACACGCACTGTACCACAGGCACTGTACCACACGCACTGTACCACACGCACTGTGCCACACGCACTGTGCCACACGCACTGTACCACACGCACTTTGCCACAGGCACTGTACCACACGCACTGTACCACTCGCACTGTACCACACGCACTGTACCACACGCACTGTACCACACGCACTGTACCACACGCACTGTGCCACACGCACTGTACCACACGCACTGTACCACTCGCACTGTACCACACGCACTGTGCCACACGCACTGTACCACACGCACTGTACCACACGCACTGTACCACACGCACTGTGCCACACGCACTGCGCCACACGCACTGTGCCACACGCACACTGTACCACTCGCACTGTACCACACGCACTGTACCACACGCACTGTACCACATGCACTGTGCCACACGCACTGCACCACACGCACTGTGCCACACGCACACTGTACCACACGCACTGTGCCACACGCACTGTGCCACACGCACTGCACCACACGCACTGTGCCACACGCACACTGTACCACACGCACTGTGCCACATGCACTGTACCACTCGCACTGTACCACACGCACTGTACCACACGCACTGTACCACACGCACTGTACCACACGCACTGTGCCACACGCACTGCACCACACGCACTGCGCCACACGCACTGTACCACACGCACTGTACCACTCGCACTGCACCACACGCACTGTGCCACACGCACACTGTACCACACGCACTGTGCCACACGCACTGCACCACACGCACTGTGCCACACGCACACTGTACCACACGCACTGTGCCACATGCACTGTACCACACGCACTGTACCGCACGCACTGTGCCACACGCACTGTGCCACACGCACTGTACCACACGCACTCTACCACACGCACTGTACCACACGCACTGTACCACACGCACTGTACCGCACGCACTCTACCGCACGCACTGTACCGCACGCACTGTACCGCACGCACTGTGCCACACGCACTGTGCCACACGCACTGCGCCACACGCACTGCGCCACACGCACTGCGCCACACGCACTGCGCCACACGCACTGCACCACACGCACTGTACCACACGCACTGTACCACACGCACTGTGCCACACGCACTGTGCCACACGCACTGTACCACCCGCACTGTACCACACGCACACTGTACCACACGCACTGTACCACACGCACTGTACCACCCGCACTGTACCACACGCACACTGTACCACACGCACTGTACCACACGCACTGTACCACACGCACTGTGCCACACGCACTGTGCCACACGCACTGCACCACACGGACTGTGCCACACGCACACTGTACCACACGCACTGTGCCACATGCACTGTACCACTCGCACTGTACCACACGCACTGTACCACACGCACTGTACCACACGCACTGTGCCACACGCACTGTACCACACGCACTGTACCACACGCACTGTACCACACGCTCTGTGCCACACGCACTGCACCACACGCACTGTGCCACATGCACTGTACCACACGCACTGTGCCACACGCACTGCACCACACGCACTGTACCACACGCACTGTGCCACACGCACTGCACCACACGCACTGCACCACACGCACTGTGCCACACGCACACTGTACCACACGCACTGTGCCACACGCACTGCACCACACGCACTGTGCCACACGCACACTGTACCACACGCACTGTGCCACACGCACTGTACCACACGCACTGTACCACACGCACTGTACCACACGCACTGTGCCACACGCACTGTACCACACGCACTGTACCACACGCACTGTGCCACACGCACTGCGCCACACGCACTGTGCCACACGCACACTGTACCACACGCACTGTACCACACGCACTGTACCACACGCACTGTACCACACGCACTGTACCACACGCACTGTACCACACACACTGTGCCACACGCACACTGTACCACTCGCACTGTGCCACACGCACTCTACCACACGCACTGTGATGCAGTGCAGGTTAAATGCCATTCATCGGAAGGGACCAGGTGTGCCAATGTAAAAGCATGGTTAGCTCAGGCCAGGGGTTTCACCACAGGGAGGTGAGGAGACAGGATGCCAGTCGTTGTTGGCCCTCTCCCCAGTTACAGAGCAGCCATGGCTGAGGCCTGGGAACAGAACTCCGCCTGTCTGCTTCGCTGCACAGACACACCTCAAGATACTCTCTCTCACCCACTCCTCGGAGATTTGTTTTTTTTGAGGTGAGGGATCTGTCTGATTTGTTGTGTGCTGCAGAATGTGTCTCCCCTCCCCCAAACAATCCTCCAGCGATGTCCTTCAAAAAAGAAACGCGTGACAGAAATCCGTGCCAATGAACCAATTAATATCTGCAGCGTGAAGCATCAAACCCAACAACTCGACATTAAATAACAAAGAAATAACTGCATTGTGCTGAGATGGCCAACAGCAGAGAGGCACAGCAACAAAGTGGAGAACATCACTGTTAGATCCGTGATTCTGAGAGTATGCTGTTATTCAATAATCACACGGATGCTGTAACTTAACAATAAACAGGTCTTTACTGGAGGAGGGTAGTCTCAAGACTGGGGGTGCAGAGGCATGCGCAAAGCTTATATACAGGTGTGGTCACTGCCGGTACTACAGTATACAGGAGCTGTAAAAGTATTTCTGTCTTAAAGGCACATACACTACAATTCCTCCCCTTTTAGATTAGTAGTACCCCTAATATTCAAATAACAATTAACACTTTAACATGTACATTAAACAACAACAGTCCATTTATAGATTCAGTCTTTGGGGCGGCTTCCTGACCCTTTCGGGATAGCGCCTATCCTGAGGTTCTTGTTCTTGGTGCAGAGGCGATTCTGACCCCTTTTCATCGGGTAGTTCATCGGGTTCCACTGCTACTGGTTCTGAGGTAGATGCTACCGGTATGTCGGGTTCATCCCCAGGTACTCGAGACATGGGGTTGACGCGTTCCTGTGACGCTAAGATCTGATCGACGTGGCGTCTCACAATGTTCTCCCCGACATCCACTGTGTACATTAATGGCCCCTGCCTTGTGCATATCGTTCCGGGTTGCCATTTCTCTGTTCGATAGTCACGGGCCAAGACTGGTTGTCCTACATTGAAGCTCCTTGTCGGCTTCTCATTGACGTGCTGGAATTGTTTGTCCTCAACATTTCTTTGCACATTTGGTCTGAGCAAGTCCAGACGAGATCTCAACCTTCGGTTAAAGAACATCATGGCCGGGGTCTGGTTGGTAACTGCATGTGTCGCGTTTCGGTAGGCTAATAAGAAATCGTCCATCTTATGCTATAGTGGAATTTCATCATCGCACATGGCCTTTATCGCCTTCTTAAAGGTTTGTACGAACCTCTCAGCCAATCCATTTGTGGCTGGATGATACGGGGCGGATGTGTAATGCCTTACCCCATTCCTTCTCATAAATTTTTGAAACTCTTCGGACACAAACTGTGGTCCATTATCAGAGTAAATCTGCTCTGGCAACCCGTTTCTGGCAAATATGGTCCGTAGGACTGCAATCGTTTTCTCTGTAGTGGTTGAAGATATTTTTATCACCTCAGGCCACTTTGAATGAGCATCCACTGCTATTAAGAACATTGAGTCCATGAATGGAGCAGCGAAATCAATATGCACCCGTTGCCATGGAGAGGAGGGCCACTCCCATGGGTGTAGAGGGGCATGTGGTGGTGCATTTTGGACCTTCTGGCATCCTAAGCAGTTCTTAGTTAGGTCTTCGATTTGTTGATCGATTCCCGGCCACCACACATAAGCCCTAGCAAGGCTTTTCATTTTCACTCCCCCCAGATGACCTTCATGTAGCTCCTTTAGCACTCTCTCCCTTAACTTGGGTGGAATCACCACTCTGGATCCACACATCACTGTCCCCTGGCATACTGACAGCTGTTCTCTTCTGGATGAGAATGCTGGCAACAGTGAGTCGCCATGTGTTGGCCATCCCCTCACCGTCAAATCATATACCCGAGACAACGTCGGATCATTGCGGGTCTCCTTCTCTATATCCGCGTTCGTTACTGGCAATCATTCAATTATTGACGAATAAAATATCTCGATAGGGTCCACTGCTGGTGCTTCCTCCACAGTAGGCAGTGGCAGGCGCGATAGCCCATCAGCGTTTCCATGCTGTTTCGTGCCTTTATATTCTGTTTCATATTGATTTGCCCCTAGAAACAGGGACCATCTTTGTAACCGTTGTGCAGTCATCCCTGGAATGCCCTTCTTAGGATTAAAGATGGAGACAAGTGGTTGGTGGTCAGTCAGCAAGGTGAACTTCTGCCCATGCAGATAGTGGTTGAATTTTTTTACTCCCCATACTAGGCTGAGGGCCTCCCTGTCAATCTGGGCGTAGTTGCGCTCGGCTGAGGTTAGTGACCGAGACGCAAAGGCTACTGGCCTCTCCAACCCGTCTGGGAATTTGTGCGACAGCACCGCTCCAATACCATAGGGTGATGCATCACATGCCAAATGAATTGGTAGTGCTGGGTTGAAATGGGCCAACACCTCTTTTGATGTGATCAATTCTTTACACTTCTGGAAAGCTCGTCTACGTTCATCATCCCACTTCCATGGTACCCCTGTTTGCAGTAGGGTGTTCAGTGGGTGTAACACCGTGGACAAATTTGGTAAGAACTTGTGGTAGTAGTTTACCAGCCCGAGGAACGACCTCAGTTGTGACACATTTTCCGGTGCTGGAGCCTTGACTACTGCCTCAATCTTTTCAGGGGACTTATGTAACCCCTCTTCATCGATGACGTGGCCACAATACGAGATCTGTTTCTGGAAAAACTCGCACTTGTGGCGATTAGCTCGTAGCCCATGCTCCTTTAATCTGGTGAGCACCTTCTCCAAGTTGGCGAGGTGATCACTGTCATTTTCGCCCGTGACCAAGATGTTGTCCAAATAACACTGGGTCCCTGGAATCCCTTGCAGGACCTGATCCATCGCCGTTTGCCAGATAGCCGGAGCCGAGGCTACTCCGAACACCAGCCTGTTGTATTGATAGAGACCTTTATGAGTGTTGATCGTAAGGTATTGTTTCGAAGCTTCTTCTACCTCCATTTGCAAGTACGCCTGGGCTAGATCAATTTTGGTGAAGCGTTTACCTCCAGATAGCGAGGCGAAAATATCCTCAATTCGTGGAAGCGGATATTGTACCGTGTGAAGGACTGGGTTCACTGTCACCTTAAAATCCCCACAGATGCGGACCTTCTTTGGTTCTCCAGGCGTATTACTCAACGACCTCTTCATTACAGGAACGATGGGTGTAGCCCACTCGCTCCAGTCCACTTTGGACAGTACTCCTGAACGTTCCAACCCTTCCAGCTCTGCTTCAACAGCTGGTCTGATCGCATAAGGCACTGGTCTGGCCTTAAGAAACTTTGGGCTTGCATTTTCCTCTATTTTAATCGTTGCTGTTATGCCTTTTAGTGTTCCTTTTATGGAACTTAAATCATTCTGCTATCAGCAGCGGTGTGGGGTTTAAGTGGTCCTGTAGGATTTCTACTATGCTTTCGAAATTCTTGTTCACCGGCTTCTCTGGGGTTATTAGATTTCGCAGTAACCCATAAGTTTTTGCACCCATGGAATTTAACAAAACCAGTGCTTTACTAGCATCTGGCACTTCATTCGCCCTGCAGTACACCTCAATACGTTCCACATATGTCGCCCAATCTTCAACTTCATTGTCGAACGTAGAGATACTGCCACTCTTCGGCATCCCTGAGTGTGATTTAACTGTCAAAAATGGCGTCTCCCGCGCTTTCCCTTCTTCTCCGCTGGCACAAAATGGCGTCTCCCGCGCTTTCCTTCCTTCCCGCGCTCGCCCTTCTTCTCCGCTGCGGCTTCTAAAAATGGCATCTCCCGCACTCTTCCTTCTTCTCCGTGGCTCAATGGCGTCTCCCGCACTCTCCCTTCTTCTCCCCGCAGACCCTGTTCAGCCCGTGAGCCCTGGCTGTGCTCTGCGCGTTCTTCTTTTTATTTTTTTTTTATTCGACGCCGCTCGGTCTTGAACAAGGCTGCTTCTTTACCCTCTCTCTCTCCGGTTTGTTTTACTTTTTCTTGACGCCGCTCGGTGTTCAATCCCCGGCTGCGCCCTGCGCGCTTCACCCTCTGTCTTACCCCGTCGATGCTGCTCGGCTTTCTCTCCGCCGTCGGTCGGCTCCAGCCGCCGCTGCCCGGGAAGGGTCTGCGCTGGACCTGTCGTCAGTCTTTTGCTGATCGTCATGGCTGGGGAACCCGGCCCGGCTCTCCACAGCCTCCCCTGCGATGTTCACTCTCTGTCTGATGACTGGGCGGTTGCTCGTGGTCGACGCCCGTGTTCCTGGCCTCGACTTTTTTTTTAGTTGCAGGTAGATTCGAATCGACACTCGTCGCCACTGTTAGATCCGTGATTCTGAGGGTATGCTGTTATTCAATAATCACACGGATGCTGTAACTTAACAATAAACAGGTCTTTACTGGAGGAGGGTAGTCTCAAGACTGGGGGTACAGAGGCATGCGCAAAGCTTATATACAGGTGTGGTCACTGCCGGTACTACAGTATACAGGAGCTGTAAAAGTAGTTCTGTCTTAAAGGCACATACACTACAATCACCCCCTCCCACAGCTGTTACCAGACACCAACCTCACTCCCCAAGTGGTTCCAAACAAGAATCAGGGGCTCCTGATGCTGTTGCACCACTTCCCATCCAATCCTCAAGCACACGGCAGGCCTTCCACCTGTACTTGCAGAGTTAGCACTTCAACATTCTGGGCAAAAGAATGCAATGCGTCACTAGCATTTGTTGAGTTCTACACCAGGGAGCACACTCGCACTCACACACGCTCACCACACACATGCTCACGCACACACTTCTAAACCTCGTAAACAGACACCAGTGGGGAGTCACGCAACCTGGGTCTTGTTGACCCCCTCAGTACTAATTTGGAACTTGAAATTCCAGGTCATTCATAGAAACATAGAAGATAGGAGCAGGAGTAGGCCATTCGGCCCCTCGAGCCTGCTCCGCCATTTAATGAGATCATGGCTGATCATCCAAACTCAGTACCCTGTCCCTGCCTTCTCCCCATACCCCTTTAGCCTTAAGAAATATATCCAACTCCTTCATAATCGCAGGTCTATCAGATTTCTAATGACCCAGGCCTCCAGGGCTTAAGGAATAAAGGTCTAGAGCAGTAAATCTGCCAAAATCTTGTTTCCATCTCTTACCAGTAGTCAAAGATTCCAAGATCATTCAAAATCCCTGCACGAGGGTTTCTCCCTAACAGCAAAAGAGGTAGAGCAAGAAAGAATAGAAGAACTGGAGAATGGAAGAGAGAAAGAGAGATTGTGACAGAGTGAGAGGAAACAAAAGAAGGGTGGGTGAGAATGGGGCAAGGAGAGAGAGAGAGAGAGATTGCAGTAAGGAGAGAGAGAGAGAATGCAGCAAGGAGAGAGAGAGAGAGAATGCAGCAAGGAGAGAGAGAGAATGCAGCAAGGAGAGAGCGAGAGATAACTCAGCACGGAGAGAGAGAGAGAATGCAGCAAGGAGAGAGAGAGAGAGAGAGAGAATGCAGCAAGGAGAGAGAGAGAGAATGCAGCAAGGAGAGAGAGAGAGATAACTCAGCACGGAGAGAGAGAGAGAATGCAGCAAGGAGAGAGAATGCAGCAAGGAGAGAGAGGGAGAGAATGCAGCACGGAGAGAGAGAGAGAACGCACAAGGAGAGAGAGAGAAAATGCAGCACGGAGAGAGAGAGAGAATGCAGCAAGGAGAGAGAGAGAGAGAGAATGCAGCAAGGAGGGCGAGAGAGAACGCACAAGGAGAGAGAGAGAAAATGCAGCACGGAGAGAGAGAGAGAGAGAGAACGCAGCAAGGAGAGAGAGCGAGAATGCAGCAAAGAGAGAGAGAGATAGAATGCAGCAAGGAGAGAGGGAGAGACCGAAGCAAGGAGAGAGAGATAGAGAACGCAGCAATAGATTGAGAGAGAGAACGCAGCAATAGAGAGAGAGAGAGAGAGAACGCAGCACGGAGAGAGAGAGAGAATGCAGCAAGGAGAGAGAGAGAGAGAGAGAATGCAGCAAGGAGAGAGAGAGAGAGAGAATGCAGCAAAGAGAGAGAGAGAGAATGCAGCAAGGAGAGAGAGAGAGAACGCAGCACGGAGAGAGAGAGAGAATGCAGGAAGGAGAGAGAGAGAGAATGCAGCAAGGAGAGAGAGAGAGAACGCAGCAAGGAGAGAGAGAGAGAGAATGCTGCAAAGAGAGAGAGAGAGAGAATGCAGCAAGGAGAGAGGGAGAGACTGCAGCAAGGAGAGAGAGAGAGAGAGAGAGAATGCAGCAAGGAGAGAGAGAGACAGATAATGCAGCAAGGAGAGAGAGAGAGAAAGCAGCAAGGAGAGAGAGAGAGAGAGAGAATGCAGCAAGGAGAGAGAGAGAGAGAGAGAGAGAATGCAGCAAGGAGAGAGAGAGAGAATGCAGCAAGGAGAGAGAGAGAGATAACTCAGCACGGAGAGAGAGAGAGAATGCAGCAAGGAGAGAGAATGCAGCAAGGAGAGAGAGGGAGAGAATGCAGCACGGAGAGAGAGAGAGAACACACAAGGAGAGAGAGAGAAAATGCAGCACGGAGAGAGAGAGAGAATGCAGCAAGGAGAGAGAGAGAGAGAGAATGCAGCAAGGAGGGCGAGAGAGAACGCACAAGGAGAGAGAGAGAAAATGCAGCACGGAGAGAGAGAGAGAGAGAGAACGCAGCAAGGAGAGAGAGCGAGAATGCAGCAAAGAGAGAGAGAGATAGAATGCAGCAAGGAGAGAGGGAGAGACCGAAGCAAGGAGAGAGAGATAGAGAACGCAGCAATAGATTGAGAGAGAGAACGCAGCAATAGAGAGAGAGAGAGAGAGAACGCAGCACGGAGAGAGAGAGAGAATGCAGCAAGGAGAGAGAGAGAGAGAGAGAATGCAGCAAGGAGAGAGAGAGAGAGAGAATGCAGCAAAGAGAGAGAGAGAGAATGCAGCAAGGAGAGAGAGAGAGAACGCAGCACGGAGAGAGAGAGAGAATGCAGGAAGGAGAGAGAGAGAGAATGCAGCAAGGAGAGAGAGAGAGAACGCAGCAAGGAGAGAGAGAGAGAGAATGCTGCAAAGAGAGAGAGAGAGAGAATGCAGCAAGGAGAGAGGGAGAGACTGCAGCAAGGAGAGAGAGAGAGAGAGAGAGAATGCAGCAAGGAGAGAGAGAGACAGATAATGCAGCAAGGAGAGAGAGAGAGAAAGCAGCAAGGAGAGAGAGAGAGAGAGAGAATGCAGCAAACAGAGAGATAGAATGCAGCAAGGAGAGAGGGAGAGACCGCAGCAAGGAGAGAGAGATAGAGAGAGAGAGAGAGAATGCAGCAAGGATAGAGAGAGACAGATAATGCAGCAAGGAGAGAGAGAGAGAAAGCAGCAAGGAGAGAGAGAGAGAGAGAGAGAATGCAGCAAACAGAGAGATAGAATGCAAAGAGAATATAAACTGGCAGACTACCTCACGACCATCAGAGACACAAAACAGAGACAGACCCTCACCAGGTACAGACTAAGCGACCACCAACTGGAAATTGAAAAAGGCAGATACAAGAAATCCTGGCAGCCTAGAGAGAATAGAATATGCGATCAATGTCTGGCCGGCGAGGTTGAAACAGAAATGCATTTCCTCCTAAAATGCGAAAAATTCAACACATCAAGAAACATATTATTCAACAAGCTAAGTCAAACAACCCCAGATTTCAAGAAATTGGATGACCTGTCAAAATTGAGATTAGTCCTAGGAGAAGGAGACAGACCATACCTTGGGGCCAAATATGTAACAACATGTCACAACCTGAGGACTGTTTAAAATTAAGACTGTTTAAAATTAATATTGAACGTACCAAATGAAGTACAAAGACTGCTTAAAATTAATATTGTTTAAAAGTAATATTGTATGTACCCAACAAATGTCAAATTGATTGACACCTACAGAATGTTGGAAAACTGTACCTTTTTGCTATGTAAGCTTTGGCAATATGGTTCTCTGTAAACTTTCATGCCAATAAAGCATTTGAATTGAATTGAATTGAATTGAATTGAATTGAATGCAGCAAGGAGAGAGGGAGAGACCGCAGCAAGGAGAGAGAGATAGAGAACGCAGCAATAGATTGAGAGAGAGAACGCAGCAATAGAGATAGAGAGAGAACGCAGCAATAGAGAGGGAGAGAGAGAGAGAACGCAGCAATAGAGAGATAATGCAGCAAGACCTGATACAGACTAAGCGACCACCAACTGGTAATTGAAAAAGGAAGATGCAAGAAATCCTGGCAACCTAAAGAAAATAGAATATGTGATCACTGTCTGGCCGGCGAGGTTGAGACAGAGGTGCACTTCCTCCTAAAATGCGAAAAATTCAACAAGACAAGAAACATATATTTTGACAAGCTCAGCCTTACAACCCCAGATTTCAAAGAATTGGATGACCTGTCAAAATTAAGAATAGTCCTGGGGGAGGGAGACAGACCATATCTTGGTGCCCAATATGTAACAACATGTCACAACCTGAGGAACAGTGAGTGACTAACAAGCACACCCATAGCATATATACTCTAAAAATGTTTAAATTAATACCGAATGTACCCAACGACTGTTTTAAATTAATACTGTCTGTACCCAACGAGGGTCAAAAACATTTGACACCTACAGAATGTTGGAAACCTGTACTTTTTGCTATGTAAGCTTTGGCAATATGGTTCCCTGTAAACTTTCATGCCAATAAAGCATTTGAATTTGAATTTGAATTTGAATTTGAGAATGCAGCAAGGAGAGAGAGAGAGAGAGAGAGAGAATGCAGCAAGGAGAGAGAGAGAATGCAGGAAGGAGAGAGAGAGAGAGCGCAGCAAGGAGAGAGAGAGAAGGAAGGAGAGAGAGAGAGAGAGCGCAGCAAGGAGAGAGAGAGAGAGAGAGAACGCAGCAAGGAGAGACAGAGAGAGAGAACGCAGCAAGGAGAGAGAGAGAGAGAGAACGCAGCAAGGAGAGAGAGAGAGAGAGAGAGAACGCAGCAAGGAGAGAGAGAGAGAGAATGCAGGAAGGAGAGAGAGAGAGAGAGCGCAGCAAGGAGAGAGAGAGAGAGAATGCAGCAAGGAGAGACAGAGAGAGAGAACGCAGCAAGGAGAGAGAGAGAGAGAACGCAGCAAGGAGAGAGAGAGAGAGAATGCAGCACGGAGAGAGAGAGAGAATGCGGCAAGGAGAAAGAGAGAGAATGCAGCAAGGAGAGAGAGAGAGAATGCAGCAAGGAGAGAGAGAGAGAGAGAGAGAGAATGCAGCAAGGAGAGAGAGAGAGAGAACGCAGCAAGGAGAGAGAGAGAGAGAGAATGCAGCAAGGAGAGAGAGAGAGAGAACGCAGCACGGAGAGAGAGAGAGAACGCAGCAAGGAGAGAGAGAGAGAGAGAGAATGCAGCAAGGAGAGAGAGAGAGAGAATGCAGCACGGAGAGAGAATGCAGCAAGGAGAGAGAGAGAGAACGCAGCATGGAGAGAGAGAGAGAGAATGCAGCAACGAGAGAGAGAGAGAACGTAGCAAGGAGAGAGAGAGAGAGAATGCAGCAAGGAGAGAGAGAGAGAACGCAGGAAGGAGAGATCAATTCCTCCAATAAAAGGCGAATGCATATAGCGCCTGTGAGAATTCGGCTACTGATTCTCCTGGCTGTTGCGGCCGTGATCTTAGGAGGTGCCTAGCGTACATGTAGTTTACCGGGGTCCGGTACTTCTGTTTCAGCAGGTTGATGGCGGTCTCGTAGGTAGTCATGTCCTCGATGAGAGTGTATACTCTCGGGCTCAGTTGTGCCTGCAAGACACTTAGTTTGGATGCCTGAGGGACGCTGGATTCTCTCAGGTATGATTCGAAGCAGACCAGCCAGTGTTTAAAGTCTGCGGCTGAGTTTGCTGCTCGTGGGTTCAGGTCCAGGTACGGCGGTCTGAGGGCTCGCAGCCAAGCTGGCTGGTGTGGCTGTGCTCCTGGGAGCTGCGCTGGTGGCTCCTCCGCCGGTTGTGACTCGTTGTCGGACATCATTAAATTTAGTCAATAAAATGAATTAGCAGACATGCTGGAGCAAAGCGAGTCACCAGGTCTCCGTCTCCTAGATGGAGAAGTGAAATCCCTGTTCTATGCGGACGACCTGGTTCTGCTGTCTCCCACAGAACAGGGATTACAGCAACAACTAGACCTACTCGACAAATACTGCCAAAATTGGGCTCTAACAGTAAATCTAAAGAAAACCAACATCATGATTTTTCAAAAAAGGCCCAGATGTCAGGAAAACAAATACCAGTTTACCCTCAGTGATATCACTATAGGACACACTATGAGCTACACCTACCTTGGTCTAACTATTACAGCATCAGGGAGCTTCAGCATAGCAGTGAATGCACTAAAAGAAAAAGCCCGAAGAGCCCTATATGCAATAAAAAGAAAATTCTACAACATCCAAATCCCAATCAAAATCTGGCTCAAAATATTTGACAGCATAATCCTGCCCATTGCACTGTACGGTAGTGAAGTATGGGGCCCGCTAAATCACCAAAGCTACACTAAATGGGAAAAACATACAATAGAAGCCCTACATGCAGAATTCTGCCGAAGCATCCTTCGCACCCAAAGGAAAACGCCAACAAATGCATGCAGAGCCGAACTAGGCAGATACCCACTGATAATAAACATCCAAAAACGAGCACTAAACTTCCTAAATCACCTCAAATCTAGCTCCCCAGACACCCTTCATTTCAAAGCCTTTCAGACCCAAGAGCTAAACCCAGAAAAGAGTCCCCTGAGTCAGCTGCTACGGAAACTAAGTACTCAGCCGGACCCTGACCAGCCCCAGACCAACACAGCCGCCCAAACACCAATCCGAGTGAACCAAATCATTAAAAAATGCAAAGAAACCTACCTGGAACATTGGAACAAAATAACCGAAAGCCAAAGCAGATTAGAATGTTACCGGGCCCTAAAAAGAGAATATAAACTGGCAGACTACCTCACGACCATCAGAGACACAAAACAGAGACAGACCCTCACCAGGTACAGACTAAGCGACCACCAACTGGAAATTGAAAAAGGCAGATACAAGAAATCCTGGCAGCCTAGAGAGAATAGAATATGCGATCAATGTCTGGCTGGCGAGGTTGAAACAGAAATGCATTTCCTCCTAAAATGCGAAAAATTCAACACATCAAGAAACATATTATTCAACAAGCTAAGCCAAACAACCCCAGATTTCAAGGAATTGGATGATCTGTCAAAATTGAGATTAGTCCTAGGAGAAGGAGACAGACCATACCTTGGGGCCAAATATGTAACAACATGTCACAACCTGAGGACTGTTTAAAATTAAGACTGTTTAAAATTAATATTGAACGTACCAAATGAAGTACAAAGACTGTTTAAAATTAATATTGTTTAAAAGTAATATTGTATATACCCAACAAATGTCAAATCGATTGACACCTACAGAATGTTGGAAAACTGTACCTTTTTGCTATGTAAGCTTTGGCAATATGGTTCTCTGTAAACTTTCATGCCAATAAAGCATTTTAATTGGAAATTGGAATTGGAGAACACAGCAAGGAGAGAGAGAGAGAATGCAGCAAGGAGAGAGAGAGAGAGAACGTAGGAAGGAGAAAAAGAGAGAGAATGCAGCACGGAGAGAGAGAGAGAATGCAGCACGGAGAGAGAGAGGGAACGCAGCATGGAGAGAGAGAGAACGCAGCAAGGGGAGAGAGAGAGAACGCAGCACGGAGAGGGAGAGAGAGAATGCAGCAAGGAGAGAGAGAGAGAGAACGCAGCAAGGAGAGAGAGAGAGAGAACGCAGCAAGCAGAGAGAGAGAGAGAGAATGCAGCAAGGAGAGAGAGAACGCAGCAAGGAGAGAGAGAGAGAGAGAGAATGCAGCAAGGAGAGAGGGAACGCAGCAAGGAGAGAGAGAACGCAGCAAGGAGAGAGAGAGAACGCAGCAAGGAGAGAGAGAGAGAACGCAGCAAGGAGAGAGAGAGAGAATGCAGCAAGGAGAGAGAGAGAGAGAGAGAGAATGCAGCAAGGAGAGAGAGAGAGAGAGAGAGAGAGAGAGAGAATGCAGCAAGGAGAGAGAGAGAGAACGCAGCAAGGAGAGAGAGAGAGAGAATGCAGGAAGGAGAGAGAGAGAGAACGCAGCAAGGAGAGAGAGAGAATGCAGCAAGGAGAGAGAGAGAGAGAGAGAGAGAGAGAGAATGCAGCAAGGAGAGAGAGAGGGAACGCAGCAAGGAGAGAGAGAGGGAACGCAGCAAGGAGAGAGAGAGAGAGAGAGAGAGAGAATGCAGCAAGGAGAGAGAGAGAGAGAGAGAGAACGCAGCAAGGAGAGAGAGAGAGAGAATGCAGGAAGGAGAGAGAGAGAGAGAGCGCAGCAAGGAGAGAGAGAGAGAGAATGCAGCAAGGAGAGACAGAGAGAGAGAACGCAGCAAGGAGAGAGAGAGAGAGAACGCAGCAAGGAGAGAGAGAGAGAGAATGCAGCACGGAGAGAGAGAGAGAATGCGGCAAGGAGAAAGAGAGAGAATGCAGCAAGGAGAGAGAGAGAGAATGCAGCAAGGAGAGAGAGAGAGAGAGAGAGAGAATGCAGCAAGGAGAGAGAGAGAGAGAACGCAGCAAGGAGAGAGAGAGAGAGAGAATGCAGCAAGGAGAGAGAGAGAGAGAACGCAGCACGGAGAGAGAGAGAGAACGCAGCAAGGAGAGAGAGAGAGAGAGAGAATGCAGCAAGGAGAGAGAGAGAGAGAATGCAGCACGGAGAGAGAATGCAGCAAGGAGAGAGAGAGAGAACGCAGCATGGAGAGAGAGAGAGAGAATGCAGCAACGAGAGAGAGAGAGAACGTAGCAAGGAGAGAGAGAGAGAGAATGCAGCAAGGAGAGAGAGAGAGAACGCAGGAAGGAGAGATCAATTCCTCCAATAAAAGGCGAATGCATATAGCGCCTGTGAGAATTCGGCTACTGATTCTCCTGGCTGTTGCGGCCGTGATCTTAGGAGGTGCCTAGCGTACATGTAGTTTACCGGGGTCCGGTACTTCTGTTTCAGCAGGTTGATGGCGGTCTCGTAGGTAGTCATGTCCTCGATGAGAGTGTATACTCTCGGGCTCAGTTGTGCCTGCAAGACACTTAGTTTGGATGCCTGAGGGACGCTGGATTCTCTCAGGTATGATTCGAAGCAGACCAGCCAGTGTTTAAAGTCTGCGGCTGAGTTTGCTGCTCGTGGGTTCAGGTCCAGGTACGGCGGTCTGAGGGCTCGCAGCCAAGCTGGCTGGTGTGGCTGTGCTCCTGGGAGCTGCGCTGGTGGCTCCTCCGCCGGTTGTGACTCGTTGTCGGACATCATTAAATTTAGTCAATAAAATGAATTAGCAGACATGCTGGAGCAAAGCGAGTCACCAGGTCTCCGTCTCCTAGATGGAGAAGTGAAATCCCTGTTCTATGCGGACGACCTGGTTCTGCTGTCTCCCACAGAACAGGGATTACAGCAACAACTAGACCTACTCGACAAATACTGCCAAAATTGGGCTCTAACAGTAAATCTAAAGAAAACCAACATCATGATTTTTCAAAAAAGGCCCAGATGTCAGGAAAACAAATACCAGTTTACCCTCAGTGATATCACTATAGGACACACTATGAGCTACACCTACCTTGGTCTAACTATTACAGCATCAGGGAGCTTCAGCATAGCAGTGAATGCACTAAAAGAAAAAGCCCGAAGAGCCCTATATGCAATAAAAAGAAAATTCTACAACATCCAAATCCCAATCAAAATCTGGCTCAAAATATTTGACAGCATAATCCTGCCCATTGCACTGTACGGTAGTGAAGTATGGGGCCCGCTAAATCACCAAAGCTACACTAAATGGGAAAAACATACAATAGAAGCCCTACATGCAGAATTCTGCCGAAGCATCCTTCGCACCCAAAGGAAAACGCCAACAAATGCATGCAGAGCCGAACTAGGCAGATACCCACTGATAATAAACATCCAAAAACGAGCACTAAACTTCCTAAATCACCTCAAATCTAGCTCCCCAGACACCCTTCATTTCAAAGCCTTTCAGACCCAAGAGCTAAACCCAGAAAAGAGTCCCCTGAGTCAGCTGCTACGGAAACTAAGTACTCAGCCGGACCCTGACCAGCCCCAGACCAACACAGCCGCCCAAACACCAATCCGAGTGAACCAAATCATTAAAAAATGCAAAGAAACCTACCTGGAACATTGGAACAAAATAACCGAAAGCCAAAGCAGATTAGAATGTTACCGGGCCCTAAAAAGAGAATATAAACTGGCAGACTACCTCACGACCATCAGAGACACAAAACAGAGACAGACCCTCACCAGGTACAGACTAAGCGACCACCAACTGGAAATTGAAAAAGGCAGATACAAGAAATCCTGGCAGCCTAGAGAGAATAGAATATGCGATCAATGTCTGGCTGGCGAGGTTGAAACAGAAATGCATTTCCTCCTAAAATGCGAAAAATTCAACACATCAAGAAACATATTATTCAACAAGCTAAGCCAAACAACCCCAGATTTCAAGGAATTGGATGATCTGTCAAAATTGAGATTAGTCCTAGGAGAAGGAGACAGACCATACCTTGGGGCCAAATATGTAACAACATGTCACAACCTGAGGACTGTTTAAAATTAAGACTGTTTAAAATTAATATTGAACGTACCAAATGAAGTACAAAGACTGTTTAAAATTAATATTGTTTAAAAGTAATATTGTATATACCCAACAAATGTCAAATCGATTGACACCTACAGAATGTTGGAAAACTGTACCTTTTTGCTATGTAAGCTTTGGCAATATGGTTCTCTGTAAACTTTCATGCCAATAAAGCATTTTAATTGGAAATTGGAATTGGAGAACACAGCAAGGAGAGAGAGAGAGAATGCAGCAAGGAGAGAGAGAGAGAGAACGTAGGAAGGAGAAAAAGAGAGAGAATGCAGCACGGAGAGAGAGAGAGAATGCAGCACGGAGAGAGAGAGGGAACGCAGCACGGAGAGAGAGAGAACGCAGCAAGGGGAGAGAGAGAGAACGCAGCACGGAGAGGGAGAGAGAGAATGCAGCAAGGAGAGAGAGAGAGAGAACGCAGCAAGGAGAGAGAGAGAGAGAACGCAGCAAGCAGAGAGAGAGAGAGAGAATGCAGCAAGGAGAGAGAGAACGCAGCAAGGAGAGAGAGAGAGAGAGAGAATGCAGCAAGGAGAGAGGGAACGCAGCAAGGAGAGAGAGAACGCAGCAAGGAGAGAGAGAGAACGCAGCAAGGAGAGAGAGAGAGAACGCAGCAAGGAGAGAGAGAGAGAATGCAGCAAGGAGAGAGAGAGAGAGAGAGAGAATGCAGCAAGGAGAGAGAGAGAGAGAGAGAGAGAGAGAGAGAATGCAGCAAGGAGAGAGAGAGAGAACGCAGCAAGGAGAGAGAGAGAGAGAATGCAGGAAGGAGAGAGAGAGAGAACGCAGCAAGGAGAGAGAGAGAATGCAGCAAGGAGAGAGAGAGAGAGAGAGAGAGAGAGAGAATGCAGCAAGGAGAGAGAGAGGGAACGCAGCAAGGAGAGAGAGAGGGAACGCAGCAAGGAGAGAGAGAGAGAGAGAGAGAGAGAATGCAGCAAGGAGAGAGAGAGAGAGAGAGAGAGAATGCAGCAAGGAGAGAGAGAGAGAGAGAGAGAGAGAATGCAGCACGGAGAGAGAGAGAGAGAGAACGCAGCAAGGAGAGAGAGAGAACGCAGCAAGGAGAGAGAGAGAGAGAGAGAGAATGCAGCAAGGAGAGAGAGAGGGAACGCAGCAAGGAGAGAGAGAGAGAGAGAGAGAGAATGCGGCAAGGAGAGAGAGAGAGAGAGAGAATGCAGGAAGGAGAGAGAGAGGGAACGCAGCAAGGAGAGAGATATAGAGAGAGAGAATGCAGGAAGGAGAGAGAGAGGGAACGCAGCAAGGAGAGAGAGAGATAGAGAGAGAGAGGGAGAGAGAGAACGCAGCAAGGAGAGAGAGAGGGAGCACAGCAAGGAGAGAGAGAGAGAGAACGCAGCAAGGAGAGAGAGAGAGAGAGAGAATGCAGGAAGGAGAGAGAGAGAGAGAGAGAATGCAGGAAGGAGAGAGAGAGAACGCAGCAAGGAGAGAGAGAGAGAGAGAGAGAGAACGCAGCAAGGAGAGAGAGAGAGAACGCAGCAAGGAGAGAGAGAGAGAATGCAGCAAGGAGAGAGAGAGAGAGAGAACGCAGCAAGGAGCGAGAGAGAGAACGCAGCAAGGAGAGAGAGAGAGAGAGAGAGAGAATGCAGCAAGGAGAGAGAGAGAGAGAGAATGCAGCAAGCAGAGAGAGAGAGAGAGAGAGAGAGAGAGAGAATGCAGCAAGGAGAGAGAGAGAGAGAGAGAGAGAACGCAGCAAGGAGAGAGAGAGAGAGAGAAATGGGAAAAACACACAATAGAAGCCCTACATGCAGAATTTTGCCGAAGCATTCTTCGCACCCAAAGGAAAACACCAACAAATGCATGTAGAGCTGAACTAGGCAGATACCCACTGATAATAAACATCCAAAAACGAGCACTAAACTTTCTAAATCACCTCAAATCTAGGTCCCCACACACCCTTCATTTTAAAGCCCTCCGGACCCAAGAGCTGAACCCAGAAATGAGTCCCCTGAGTCAGCTGCTACTGAAGCTAAGTACTCCTACTCAGCCGGACCCTGACCAGTCCCAGACCAACACTGCCCTCCAAACACCAATCCGAGTGAACCAAATCATTAAACAATGCAAAGAAACCTACCTGGAACATTGGAACAAAATAACCAAAAGCCAAAGCAGATTAGAATGTTACCGGGCCCTAAAAAGAGAATATAAACTGGCAGGCTATCTCTCGACCATCAGAGACACAAAACAGAGACAGACCCTCACCAGGTACAGACTAAGCGACCACCAACTGGCAATTGAAAAAGGAAGATACAAGAAATCCTGGCAGCCTAGAGAGAATAGAATATGTGATCAATGTCTGGCCGGCGAGGTTGAGACAGAGATGCACTTCCTCCTAAAATGCGAAAAATTCAACAAAACAAGAAACATATATTTTGACAAGCTCAGTCAAACAACCCCAGATTTCAAAGAATTGGATGACCTGTCAAAATTAAGATTAGCCCTGGGAGAAGGAGACAGACCATACCTTGGTGCCCAATATGTAACAACATGTCACAACCTGAGGAACAGTGAGGGACTAACGAGCACACCCATAGCATATATAAACATTAAGAATGTTTAAATCAATACCGAATTTACCCAACGACTGTTTAAAAATTAATACTGAATGTACCCAACGCGGGTCAACGACTGTTTAAATTAATATTGTCTGTACCCAACGAAGGTCAAAATTGTTTGACACCTACAGAATGTTGGAAAACTGTACTTTTTGTTATGTAAGCTTTGGCAATATGGTTCCCTGTAAACTTTCATGCCAATAAAGCATTTGAATTGAATTGAATTGAATTGAGAGAGAATGCAGCAAAGAGAGAGAGAGAGAATGCAGGAAGGAGAGAGAGAGAGAACGCAGCAAGGAGAGAGAGAGAGAGAATGCAGCAAGGAGAGAGAGAGAGAGAGAATGCAGGAAGGAGAGAGAGAGAACGCAGCAAGGAGAGAGGGAGAGAGAATGCAGCAAGGAGAGAGAGAGAGAATGCCGCAACTATGAAAAATGGTTTGACCCAGATTGCCATAACATGAGGAAAAAACTTAGAAAAATATCAAACCAAAAATACAGACATCCAGAAAACGAGGAATTACGCCTTACTTATTGTCAGACACTAACACAATACAGAAACACACTCAGAACCAAAAAAGAGCAATATATTAAGAATACACTCAGCTCCATTGAGGAATCCATTGATTCCAATTGTTTCTGGGACAACTGGAATACATTACACAAAAAACAACACGACGAATTGGCCATTCAAAATGGAGACACATGGGAAAACCACTTTGAAAAATTATACCAGGAAAACACACTAAGGCCAGAGCAACACCAAATATGCAAAAAACTGGAAAAGCTAGAAATGGCCATAAAAGATAACCAAAACCCGCTAGACTCCATAATAACAGAAAAAGAACTTTTTGAAAAAATCAAGGACCTGCGACCAGGAAAAGCTTGCGGGGCAGACGGCATACCAAGCGAGATGATTAAACACACAGACGATAAAATGAAACTGGCTATCCTAAAACTCTTCAACTTGGTTCTGAGTGTCGGTTACTTCCCTGATATCTGGAACAAAGGACTCATAACGCCCATATACAAAAGTGGGGACAAAGTCGACCCAAATAACTATCGAGGCATCTGTGTAAACAGTAACCTGGGGAAGGTATTCTGTAGCATCATAAACAAAAGACTTATAAACTTCCTTGAGGAGCACAATGTCTTGAGTAAAAGCCAAATTGGATTCCTGCCAAACTATAGAACATCAAATCATATCTTTACCCTACAGACCCTAATTGACAAACACGTTCATCAAAACAAAAGCAAAATCTACGCATGCTTTATAGATTTCCAGAAGGCTTTTGACTCCATCTGGCATGACGGTTTATTCCTGAAACTTATCGAAAGCGGGGTAGGGGGAAAAACATATGATGTAATTAAATCAATGTATACAAACAACAAATGTGCAGTTAAAATTGGAGACAAACAAACAAAATACTTCCCACAGGGGCGGGGGGTGATGCAGGGCTCGCCAATCTCACCGACACTCTTTAATATCTACATAAATGAATTGGCAAAACTACTTGAACAATCTACAGCACCCGGCCTCACCCTATATGAATCCAAGGTTAAATTCCTCCTCTATGCAGACGACCTGGTTCTGCTGTCACCAACTAAGGAGGGTCTACAGCAGAACCTGGATCTGCTGGAGTCATACTGCCAGACTTGGGCCATGACAATAAATCCCCAAAAAACCAAAGTCCTTGTGTTCCAGCAAAGATCCAGACATCAGGGACCCAAAATAAATTTCACACTAGGAACAACCAAAATTGAACAAACCACTAACTACACATACTTGGGCTTAAAAATCAGTTCTATGGGAAATTTCAAACTGGCTGTGAATGAACTGAAAGAGAAAGCAAGAAGGGCTTTCTATGCCATTAAAAAATCAATCCAAATAGAAATCCCAATTAGCACTTGGGTCAAAATTTTCAAATCAGTAATTGAACCAATTGCACTCTATGGCAGTGAGGTGTGGGGACCGCTAACACAACAAGAATTTGCAAAATGGGACAAACACCCAATTGAGATCCTACATGCAGAATTCTGTAAAAGTATACTCCGGACTCAAAGGAAAACCATAAACAATGCATGCAGGGCAGAACTAGGCCAATATCCATTAATAATCACTATCCAAAAAAGAGCCACCAAATTTTGGAAACACCTAGAAATGAGCAACCCCCAATGCTATCACTACGAAGCCCTGAAATGCCAAGAGAGGACCATAAAGGAGAATACCCTCAGTTAACTAGTCCTGGGACTCAGTGAAGTAACTACTAACACTACTAACAATAACCAGCCCCAGGACAGTGACAGCGTAACACAAAGAATTCGACCCAACACAATCGTCGCTAAGCAGAAGGAAAAATATCTGTCATATTGGGCAGAAACAACAAAAACCCAAAGCAAACTCAATTGCTACTTGGCCCTAAACAGACAATACAACATGGCTGATTACCTGACCATGGTAAAGGATAGCAAACTGAGAAAAACTTTGACAATGTACAGACTTAGTGAACATAACCTGGCGATCGAAAAAGGCAGACACAGACAGACCCGGCTACCAAGAGAGGACAGGATATGCTCTCACTGCAGTCAGGGAGTGGTGGAGACAGAGATGCACTTCCTCACAGCTTGTAGAAAATATCAGGGCATAAGGGAGAATTTCTACCCAAAATTCACAAAAATATGCCCAGAATTCAGAAATTTGAATGACGACCAAAAACTCCCATACCTACTAGGGGAAGAGAGAAATTGCGTAACACTAGCGGCACACTATGTTACAGCTTGCCATAAACAGAGGGACAACCACTAAATATAAGAAAAGAGTATATATAAATTATATGAAAGTATATATTTATACACTCAGGGATATATCTGTTTATACACTGTATGGATAGATCTGTATTTTTGTGAACAAACATGAATGTTTTCCGATGCTTTGGCAACATAAGATGTAACTTGTCATGCCAATAAAGCGATTTGAATTGAATTGAAATGAATTGAGAGAGAGAGAATGCAGCAAGGAGAGAGAGAGAGAATGCAGTAAGGAGAGAGAGAGAGAGAGAGAATGCAGCAAGGAGAGAGAGAGAGAGAATGCAGCAAGGAGAGAGAGAGAGAATGCAGCAAGGAGAGAGAGAGAGAGAGAATGCAGGAAGGAGAGAGAACGCAGCAAGGAGAGAGGGAGAGAGAATGCAGCAAGGAGAGAGAGAGAGAATGCCGCAAGGAGAGAGAGAATGCAGGAAGGAGGGAGAGAGATAACGCAGCAAGGAGAGAGAGAGAGAATGCAGGAAGGAGAGAGAGAGAGAAGGCAGCAAGGAGAGAGAGAGAGAGAGAGAATGCAGCAAGGAGAGAGAGAGAGAGAATGCAGCAAGGAGAGAGAGAGAGAGAGAGAGAACGCAGCAAGGAGAGAGAGAGAACGCAGCAAGGAGAGAGAGAGAGAATGTGGCAAGGAGAGAGAGAGAGAGAGAGAGAGAGAGAATGCAGCAAGGAGAGAGAGAGAGAGAGAGAGAGAGAGAGAATGCAGCAAGGAGAGAGAGAGAGAGAATGCAGCAAGGAGAGAGAGAGAGAGAGAATGCAGCAAGGAGAGAGAGAGAGAATGCAGCAAGGAGAGAGAGAGCGAATGCAGGAAGGAGAGAGAGAGAGAGAACGCAGCAAGGAGAGAGAGAGAGAATGTGGCAAGGTGAGAGAGAGAGAGAATGCAGCAAGGAGAGAGAGAGAGAGAGAGAATGCAGCAAGGAGAGAGAGAGAGAGAGAGAACGCAGCAAGGAGAGAGAGAGAGAATGCGGCAAGGAGAGAGAGAGAGAATGCAGCAAGGAGAGAGAGAGAGAGAGAGAGAGAGAATGCAGCAAGGAGAGAGAGAGAGAGAGAATGCAGCAAGGAGAGAGAGAGAGAGAGAGAATGCAGCAAGGAGAGAGAGAGAGAGAATGTAGCAAGGAGAGAGAGAGAGAGAATGCAGCACGGAGAGAGAGAATGCAGCACGGAGAGAGAGAGAGAGAATGCAGCAAGGAGAGAGAGAGAATGCAGCAAGGAGAGAGAGAGAGAGAGAACGCAGCAAGGAGAGAGCGAGAGAGAGAGAATGGAGCAAAAAGAGAGAGAGAGAACGCAGCAAGGAGTGAGAGAGCGAGAGAGAGAATGCAGCAAGGAGAGAGAGAGAGAGAGAATGCAGCAAGGAGAGAGAGAGAGAGAGAGAGAGAGAGAATGCAGCAAGGAGAGAGAGAACGCAGCAAGGAGAGAGAGAGAGAGAGAATGCAGCAAGGAGAGAGAGAGAGAATGCAGGAAGGAGAGAGAGAGAATGCAGGAAGGAGAGAGAGAGAGAATGCAGGAAGGAGAGAGAGAGAACGCAGCAAGGAGAGAGAGAATGCAGCAAGGAGAGAGAGAGAACGCAGCAAGGAGAGAGAGAGAGAATGCAGCAAGGAGAGAGAGGGAGAGAATGCAGCAAGGACAGAGAGAGCTATGCAGACGACCTGGTTCTGCTGTCTCCCACAGAACAGGGATTACAGCAACAACTAGACCTACTCGACAAATACTGCCAAAATTGGGCCCTAACAGTAAATCTAAAGAAAACCAACATCATGATTTTTCAAAAAAGACCCAGGTGTCAGGAAAACAAATACCAGTTTACTCTCAGTGATACCATCATAGGACACACTATGAGCTACACTTACCTTGGTCTAACCATTACGGCATCAGGGAGCTTCAGCATAGCAGTGAATGCACTAAAAGAAAAAGCCCGAAGAGCCCTATATGCAATAAAAAGAAAATTCTACAACATCCAAATCCCAATCAAAATCTGGCTCAAAATATTTGACAGCATAATCCTGCCCATTGCGCTGTACGGTAGTGAAGTATGGGGCCCGCCCAATCACCATAGCTACACTAAATGGGAAAAACACACAATAGAAGCCCTACATGCAGAATTTTGCCGAAGCATTCTTCGCACCTGTTGTGTATGTAATATGTGTGCTACTTTGAACCTATGGACAGGACTGCACTACTTGTTGGGCGTAGTGATACGCAGTACCACTCCTGGCCATAGGGGTATAAATAGTACTGTGGGTACTGATCTCCCCTCAGTTCCCGCCTGTGGGCATGAAGTAAAGACCTACGTATAGTCCCTACCTCCAACCAGTAAAGACCTGTTTTATTGTTACTGATTAAGTCTGAGTATTAATTACTTGAACAACTCACAGATTTAACACTGGCGACGAGTCTGATTCGGACCCTGCGGCAGTCACTCCACGGCAGCTTCGTCCACAGCCAGGACGTTGCAGAGAGCTTTCCACCCTCTCCACCCCACTGGAAGACATCCTGACCTCGGAGCCTCCATCGGCGACCGTCCGCTTCTTCTCCAGCTTGGTGGTGGGTAAGCCGTTGTCTGAGCCGGGCAGCGACGCGACAGGCAGTCGACCGCGTTGGCCGCACGAACGGGGCTGGGGGAGCTGGTGGAATAGGGCGCGAGAGCCGCTTCGAGCGGGAGGCGTTTCAACAGAGCGATCGCATCTCCTGATAAGAGCCGAGAGCCGCTTCGCGATCCAGCGATCGCATCCGCTGATAAGGGCCGCACTCGGGCGATCGCGGCGAAGATAAGGGCCGCACTCGGGGGCTGAAGGGAGACGGCGTTGGGGGACGGGTGAAGACCGCCAAGCGCGGGAAAACCGCCATTTTGTGGGCGGAGGACGACGGCAAGAGCGGGAAGCCGCCATCTTGGATAGCAGTAAAAAAAAAAAAATCTGAGAAATTGCAAATCTACAATGCCTAAACACGGGAATATTAGCACCTTTGATAGTGACCTCGAAGATTGGGCCATATATGTTGAAAGAGTAAAAAATTATTGTAAGGCCAATAAAATTCGTGACCAAGATAAAGCTCTAACATTATTAAATTTAATGGGTGCGAAGACATACGGGCAATTGAAACACCTGTTATCACCAGATGAACCGGCGGATAAGACGTTCGATGAGATTGTTACTGTCCTGAAAGATCATCTAAACCCCACGCCGCTGATGCTAGCGGAACGATTTAAATTTTACGACAGAAGGTAGCTACAGCATGAAAGCAATGCTGATTATTTGCTGGAATTGCGTAAATTAGCGAAATATTGCCAGTTTGGAACGGGACTGACAGAGGCACTTCGAGACAAATTTGTGTGTGGTTTATTTAAACAGGATACACAAAAGCGACTGCTCGAGGAGAATGAGCTGACGCTTGAGAAGGCGGTCACTATGGCAGCAGCATACGAAGCCGCAGCGAGAGGCACGGCAGTAATGCAGCTACGGTCACCGGAGCTCAGTGCACACAAATTGGGTGTGAGTTCTGGCAAATGTTATCGTTGTGGAAAGACAACGCATGATCAGAACCAGTGTTGGTTTAAAAACCAAGAATGTAGAACTTGTGGTAGGCTTGGACATATAGCTAGAGTATGCAGGTCAGGGAAGAAGACCAGCAACAAGAAGTCACCGCAAGGAAAATACGCAAAGGTACACAAGGTGACCGAACAGGAGTCCGATTCAGACGCTAGCAGTAATGAACTGGCTAGCTTAAGCTGTAATGAACTGGCTAGCTTAAGAGTACTCAACGCTGGTAAGGGTGCAGACCTCCAGACAATTTGGGTCACTCTTCAGATAGAAGGAGTCCAAGTAAAACTGGAATTGGACACTGGATCGGCATTGACGGTCATAAATAAGAAAGATTACGGAAAGTTATTCCAACATATTCCCCTACAGGATACGGGGATTATATTGAAAACATACACGGGGCAAAGAGTGTACCCCATCGGGAAAATAGAGGTTGCAGTGGTCCACAAGGGCGAAGACAGTCAAATAATGGACTTATATGTGATATCTGAAGGAGGTTCTCCACTACTAGGACGGGAGTGGATTAGGAAAATGAATATGGACTGGCATTTCCTACAAACAATAACGAGTGAGAACTCGGTGAAGATAGTCGGCCCAGACTCTGGAACGGATGATGGTAAGCCCAACTCAGGTGCAAAAGACAAAGTTTCAGCACAGAATTCCACTGAGCAACAACAACATAGTTTAACTGTGGATTCTGAGTCTGGCAAGTCTACTGATGTGCCCATTTCTGAGGGACACCGGGCTCGAACTCAACTCCATTTCAAACTACAACAGCAATTAGAACAAATGCTTCACCGTTGTGAGCAAGAGTTGAATGCAACGAAAGAGTTCTTTGATATAGAGTTGGAGAATCTGGAAAGACAACAGAAGCAGCTGATGGAGAAAATGGAGCAGGAGCACACAAAACGTCTGATGTCAGAGGAGTTAACGGTCAGCCAACTCCTGCATATGCTGAAGGACAGGACTCTGAAATGGGAAAAACTTGAACACGAACTTCAATATTCAAACGAAAGGGGTTCGGAGCTCTCAAAGGTTATTGGAAGAGCTGAGGTGGCAACACAGACTGAGATGACTGCAACAGAGCAGCCCTTGGATGCCAAAAGTACGCTGACTCACGTCAACGTAGAACAACAGACCGCTGAAACAGCTGCTCCGGTAGAGGGATTGAATAGTCCGATCAATCAATCTCCAAAAGAAGTTGAAGTAGTAAAATCTCAAATGAGGTCATTAGTAAACGACTTGCTGAAAGCCCAGAAAAAGCTGGATGAAGAGGTACGCATGAAGAAGTCTCTTCAGGAAAGATGTCTGGACTTGGAACAAAAGCTGGCTAACGCCCAGCTGGGTATGGAGGAAATAGAAGACCCTCTCGCTGGCCTAGATCAGGACGACACCGAATATTACTATGTCCTGCCCTGCCCAACTTGTAACTTCGACTCCCACCATACAGAAATCATGGAGGAGCACCGAAAGTCTACGGAACATCGGGAGAAGGTGGCTCTACTACGGAAAAAGGAGGGAGAGAAGGAGGAACTGCGCATGCAGCTGGCAGCTGACAGTGGAGCTCAGAGAGTCTCCAAGAAGCAGAAAAGGAAAAGTCGAAACAGAAGATGACCCATCTGAACCATTATTACCTCTACCAGATCACACACGTGGTCCCTCCGAACGGAGCCAATTCAGTTCGGAAGTTCAAACTGTTAAATCCATGGAAGGACTATTGAATGAGTCACTCCAGCAACGTGAACCGACTCCACCACAGAGATTGAATCTGTGAACTGTTTTCCGCAGAGACTGAATCTGTGATCTGTTTTGACATGAAGTTATCTATGTATCTATGTTATTCTGTTATGTAAACCTGAAGTTATATATGTATATATGTTATTACGTTATGTTAAATGGGGAGATGACTGTAAAGCTAGGAAGGGAGGAATGTTGTGTATGTAATATGTGTGCTACTTTGAACCTATGGACAGGACTGCACTACTTGTTGGGCGTAGTGATACGCAGTACCACTCCTGGCCATAGGGGTATAAATAGTACTGTGGGTACTGATCTCCCCTCAGTTCCCGCCTGTGGGCATGAAGTAAAGACCTACGTATAGTCCCTACCTCCAACCAGTAAAGACCTGTTTTATTGTTACTGATTAAGTCTGAGTATTAATTACTTGAACAACTCACAGATTTAACAGCACCCAAAGGAAAACACCAACAAATGCATGCAGAGCCGAACTAGGCAGATACCCACTGATAATAAACATCCACAAACGAGCACTAAACTTCCTAAATCACCTCAAATCTAGCTCCCCAGACACCCTTCATTTTAAAGCCTTCCAGACCCAAGAGCTAAACCCAGAAAAGAGTCCCCTGAGTCAGCTGCTACTGAAACTAAGTACTCCTACTCAGCCGGACCCTGACCAGTCCCAGACCAACACTGCCGTCCATACACCAATCCGAGTGAACCAAATCATTAAACAATGCAAAGAAACCTACCTGGAACACTGGAACAATGTAACCAAAAGCCAAAGCAGATTAGAATGTTACCGGGCCATAAAAAGAGAATATAAACTGGCAGACTATCTCTCGACCATCAGAGACACAAAACAGAGACAGACCCTCACCAGGTACAGACTAAGCGACCACCAACTGGCAATTGAAAAAGGAAGATACAAGAAATCCTGGCAGCCTAGAGAGAATAGAATATGTGATCAATGTCTGGCCGGCGAGGTTGAGACAGAGATGCATTTCCTCCTAAAATGTGAAAAATTCAACACAACAAGAAACATATTATTTGACAAGCTCAGCCAAACAACCCCAGATTTCAAAGAATTGGATGACCTGTCAAAATTAAGATTAGTCCTGGGAGAAGGAGACAGACCATACCTTGGTGCCAAATATGTAACAACATGTCACAACCTGAGGACTGTTTAAAATTAATACTGAATGTACCCAACGATGTTCAACGACTTTAAATTAATATTGTTTAAACTAATATTGTATGTACCCAATGAAGGTCAAAATTGTTTGACACCTACAGAATGTTGGAAAACTGTACTTTTTGTTATGTAAGCTTTGGCAATATGGTTCCCTGTAAACTTTCATGCCAATAAAGCATTTGAATTGAATTGAATTGAATTGAGAATGCAGGAAGGAGAGAGAGAGAATGCAGGAAGGAGAGAGAGAGAACGCAGCAAGGAGAGAGAGAGAGAAAGCAGCAGGGAGAGAGAGAGAGAAACGGCAAGGAGAGAGAGAGAGAGAGAATGCAGCAAGGAGAGAGAGAGAGAATGCAGCAAGGAGAGAGAGAGAGAATGCAGCAAGGAGAGAGAGAGAGAACGCAGCAAGGAGAGAGAATGCAGCAAGGAGAGAGAGAGAGAATGCAGCAAGGAGAGAGAGAGAGAGAGAGAGAGAATGCAGGAAGGAGAGAGAGAGAGAACGCAGCAAGGATGGAGAGAGAACGCAGCAAGGAGAGAGAGAGAGAATGCAGCAAGGAGAGAGAGCGAGAATGCAGGCACTAACACAATACAGAAACACACTCAGAACCAAGAAAGAGCAGTATATTAAGAATACACTCATCTCCATTGAGGAATCCATTGATTCCAATTGTTTCTGGGACAACTGGAATACATTACACAAAAAACAACACGATGAATTGGCCATTCAAAACGGAGACACATGGGAAAACCATTTTGAAAAATTATACCAGAAAAACACACTAAGCCCAGAGCAATACCAAATATGCGAAAAACTGGCAAAGCTAGAATCTGCCATAAAAGATAACCAAAACCCGATAGACCCCATAATATCTGAATAAGAGCTCATTGAAAAACTCAAGGACCTGCGACCAGGAAAAGCTTGCGGGGCAGACGGCATCCTAAGCGAGATGATTAAACACACGGACGATAAAATGAGATTGGCTATACTGAAACTCTTCAACTTGGTTCTGAATGTCGGTTACTTCCCTGATATCTGGAACAAAGGACTCATAACGCCCAGATACAAAAGTGGGGATAAAGGTGACCCAAATAACTATCGAGGCATCTGTGTAAACAGTAACCTGGGGAAGGTTTTCTGTAGTATCATAAACAAAAGACTTATAAACTTCCTTGAGGAGCACAATGTCTTGAGTAAATGCCAAATTGGATTCCTGCCAAACTATAGAACATCAGATCATATCTTCACCCTACAGACCCTAATTGACAAACACGTTCATCAAAACAAAAGCAAAATCTACGCATGCTTTATAGATTTCCAGAAGGCTTTCGATTCCATCTGGCACGACGGTCTATTCCTGAAACTTATCAAAAGCGGGGTAGGGGGAAAAACATAGGATGTAATTAAATCAACGTATACAAACAACAAATGTGCAGTTAAAATTGGAGACAAACAAACAAAATACTTCCCACAGGGGCGGGGGGTGACGCAGGGCTCGCCAATCTCACCGACACTCTTTAATATTTACATAAATGTGTTGGCAAAACTACTTGAACAATCTACAGCACCCGGCCTCACCCTATATGAATCCAAGGTTAAATTCCTCCTCTATACAGACGACCTGGTTCTGCTGTCACCAACTAAGGAGGGTCTACAGCAGAACCTGGATCTGCTGGAGTCGGTCTGTCAGACCTGGGCCCTGACAATAAACCTCCAAAAAAACAAAGTCCTCGTGTTCCAGCAAAGATCCAGACATCAGGGACCCAAAATAAATCTCACACTAGGAACAACTAAAATCGAACAAACCACTAACTACACATACTTGGGCATAAAAATCAGCTCTATGGGAAATTTCAAACTGGCTGTGAATGAACTGAAAGAGAAAGCTAGAAGGGCTTTCTATGCCATTAAAAGATCAATCCAAATAGAAATCCCAATTAGCATTTGGCTCAAAATTTTCAAATCAGTAATTGAACCAATTGCACTCTATGGCAGTGAGGTGTGGGGACCGCTAACACAACAAGAATTTGCAAAATGGGACAAACACCCAATTGAGATCCTACATGCAGAATTCTGTAAAAGTATCCTCCGGACTCAAAGGAAAACTGTAAACAATGCATGCAGGGCAGAACTAGGCCAATTTCCACTAATAATTACTATCCAAAAAAGAGCCACCAAATTTTGGAAACACCTAAAAATGAGCAACCCCCACTGCTATCATTACGAAGCCTTGAAATGCCAAGAGAGGACCATAAAGAAGAACACCCTCAGTCAACTAGTCCTGGGATTCAGTGAAGCAACCACTAACACTACTAACAATAACCAGCCCCAGGACAGTGACATCGTAGCACAGAGAATTCGACCCAACACAATTGTCACTAAGCAAAAGGAAAAATACCTGTCATATTGGGCAGAAACAACAAAAACCCAAAGCAAACTCAATTGCTACTTGGCCCTAAACAGACAATACAACATGGCTGAGTACCTGACCATGGTAAAGGATAACAAACTGAGAAAAACCTTGACAAGGTACAGACTTAGTGAACATAGCCTGGCGATCGAAAAAGGCAGACACAGGCAGACCAGGCTGCCAAGAGAGGACAGGATATGCTCTCACTGCAGTCAGGGAGTGGTGGAGACAGAGATGCACTTCCTCACAGCCTGTGGAAAATATCAGGGCATCAGGGAGAATTTCTACCAAAAATTCTCACAAATATGCCCTGAATTCAGAAATTTGAATGACGACCAAAAACTCCCATACCTACTAGGGGAAGAGAGAAACTGTGTAACACTAGCGGCACACTATGTTACAGCTTGCCATAAACAGAGGGACAACCAGTAAACCTAAGAAAAGAGTATATATAAATTATGCGAATGTATATTTATATACTCAGGGATATATCTGTTTATACACTGTATGAATAGATCTGCGTTTATGTGTTCAACCATAAATGTATTTTGATGCTTTGGCAACATAAGATGTACCTTATCATGCCAATAAAGCGATTTGAATTGAATTGAATTGAGAGAGAGAACGCAGCAAGGAGAGAGAGAGAATGCAGCAAGGAGAGAGAGAGAGAGAGAACGCAGCAAGGAGAGAGAGAACGCAGCAAGGATAGAGAGAGAGAGAGAGAGACTGCAGCAAGGAGAGAGAGAGAGAATGCAGCAAGGAGAGAGAGAGAGAACGCAGCAAGGAGAGACAGAGAATGCAGCAACGAGAGAGAGAGAGAAGGCAGCAAGGAGAGAGAGAGAGAGAGAATGCAGCAAGGAGAGAGAGAGAGAATGCAGCAAGGAGAGAGAGAGAGAACGCAGCAAGGAGAGAGAGAGAGAGAGAATGCAGCAAGTAGAGAGAGAGAGAATGCAGCAAGGAGAGAGAGAGAGAACGCAGCAAGGAGAGATAGAATGCAGGAAGGAGAGAGAGAACGAAGCAAGGAGAGAGAGAGAGAGAATGCAGCAAGGAGAGAGAGAGAACGCAGCAAGGAGAGAGAGAGAGAGAGAACGCAGCAAGGAGAGAGAGAGAGAGAATGCAGCAAGGAGAGAGAGAGAGAGAATGCAGCAAGGAGAGAGAGAGAACGCAGCAAGGAGAGAGAATGCAGGAAGGAGAGAGATAGAATGCAGGAAGGAGAGAGAGAGAGAACGCAGCAAGGAGAGAGAGAGAGAACGCAGCACGGAGAGAGAGAGAGAACACAGCAAGGAGAGAGAGAGAATGCAGCAAGGAGAGAGAGAGAGAGAGAACGCAGCAAGGAGAGAGAGAGAGAACGCAGCAAGGAGAGAGAGAGAGAACGCAGCATGGAGAGAGAGAAAGCAGCAAGGAGAGAGAGAGAGAGAGAATGCAGCAAGAAGAGAGAGAATGCAGCAAGGAGAGAGAGAATGCAGCAAGGAGAGAGAGAGAGAACGCAGCAAGGAGAGAGAGAATGCAGCAGGGAGAGAGAGAGAGAACGCAGCAGGGAGAGAGAGAGAGAACGCAGCAAGGAGAGAGAGAGAGAGAACGCAGCAAGGAGAGAGAGAGAGAATGCAGCAAGGAGAGAGAGAGAGAGAATGCAGCAAGGAGAGAGAGAGAGAACGCAGCAAGGAGAGAGAGAGAGAGAGAATGCAGCAAGGAGAGAGAGAGAGAATGCAGCAAGGAGAGAGAGAGAGAGTATTACAGCATCAGGGAGCTTCAGCATAGCAGTGAATGCACTAAAAGAAAAAGCCCGAAGAGCCCTATATGCAATAAAAAGAAAATTCTACAACATCCAAATCCCAATCAAAATCTGGCTCAAAATATTTGACAGCATAATCCTGCCCATTGCACTGTACAGTAGTGAAGTATGGGGCCCGCTAAATCACCAAAGCTACACTAAATGGGAAAAACACACAATAGAAGCCCTACATGCAGAATTCTGCCGAAGCATCCTTCGCACCCAAAGAAAAACGCCAACAAATGCATGCAGAGCCGAACTAGGCAGATACCCACTGATAATAAACATCCAAAAACGAGCACTAAACTTCCTAAATCACCTCAAATCTAGCTCCCCAGACACCCTTCATTTCAAAGCCTTTCAGACCCAAGAGCTGAACCCAGAAAAGAGTCCCCTGAGTCAGCTGCTACTGAAACTAAGTACTCAGCCGGACCCTGACCAGCCCCAGACCAACACAGCCGTCCAAACACCAATCCGAGTGAACCAAATCATTAAACAATGCAAAGAAACCTACCTGGAACATTGGAACAAAATAACCGAAAGCCAAAGCAGATTAGAATGTTACCGGGCCCTAAAAAGAGAATATAAACTGGCAGACTACCCCACGACCATCAGAGACACAAAACAGAGACAGACCCTCACCAGGTACAGACTAAGCGACCACCAACTGGAAATTGAAAAAGGCAGATACAAGAAATCCTGGCAGCCTAGAGAGAATAGAATATGCGATCAATGTCTGGCCGGCGAGGTTGAAACAGAAATGCATTTCCTCCTAAAATGCGAAAAATTCAACACATCAAGAAATATATTATTCAACAAGCTAAGCCAAACAACCCCAGATTTCAAGGAATTGGATGACCTGTCAAAATTGAGATTAGTCCTGGGAGAAGGAGACAGACCATACCTTGAGGCCAAATATGTAACAACATGTCACAACCTGAGGACTGTTTAAAATTAAGACTGTTTAAAATTAATATTGAACGTACCAAATGAAGTAGAAAGACTGTTTAAAATTAATATTGTTTAAAAGTAATATTGTATGTACCCAACAAATGTCAAATCGATTGACACCTACAGAATGTTGGAAAGCTGTACCTTTTTGCTATGTAAGCTTTGGCAATATGGTTCTCTGTAAACTTTCATGCCAATAAAGCATTTGAATTGGAATTGGAATTGGAGAGAACGCAGCATGGAGAGAGAGAGAACGCAGCAAGGAGAGAGAGAGAGAGAACGCAGCAAGGAGAGAGAGAACGCAGCAAGGAGAGAGAGAGAACGCAGCATGGAGAGAGAGAGAACGCAGCAAGGAGAGAGAGAGAGAATGCAGCAAGGAGAGAGACAGAGAGAACGCAGCAAGGAGAGAGAGAATGCAGCAAGGAGAGAGAGAGAGAGAACACAGCAAGGAGAGAGAGAGAGAATGCAGCAAGGAGAGAGAGAGAGAACGCAGCAAGGAGAGAGAGAGAGAGGATGCAGCAAGGAGAGAGAGAATGCAGCAAGGAGAGAGAGAGAGAGAGAGAATATGTTCTTCCATGAGGCAGCTGTAAAAGCCGACCTTGTGAAACAGAAGAGGAAACGTTACAAAAAACAAAGTAAAAATGAGAAATGGTTTGACCACGAATGCAAAAATGCCAGAAAAGACCTGAGAAAAATATCAAACGAAAAGCATCACCAACCAAACAATCCAGACCTACGTATTAGATACAATGAGACCCTCAAAAGATATAAACACCCTATTAGGAACAAAACACAAAATTATACCCACAAAATACTCGAAGAAATTGAAAACTCCATTAATCCAAATCAATTCTGGGATATGTGGAATAACCTGAGTACAACACAATTGCAAGCATTACCAATCCAAGATGGCGACATCTGGAGAACACAGTTTGAAAACCTCTACAAAGACATCCCAATAAACGAAACAAACCCAAGTCAACATCATGTCAGAGAAAAACTCCACACATTAGAAGCAACAATTAAAGACAACCAAAACCCTCTAGACTCCCCAAGCACATGGAAAGAACTAGCCACAAAAACAAAATCTCTCCGCCTAAAGAAAGCCTGTGGTCCAGACAACATCAAAAATGAAATGCTCAAGTTCAGCAATATGGAGATGCAGGGTGCGGTACTCAAGTTATTCAACATCATATTACGTTCAGGCTGTTTTCCCGATATCTGGTGCCAAGGGCTCATCTCTCCCATATATAAATGTGGAAACAAATCAGACCCAAATAACTACCGCGGCATCTGTGTCAACAGTTGTCTAGGGAAGTTATTCTGCAGTATTCTAAATAGTAGATTACTGGATTTTCTTAACAAACATAATATCCTTAGAAAAAATCAAATAGGCTTTCTTCCAAAACACCGCACCACCGACCATATCTATACCCTTCACACTCTCATTGAAAAACATATACACCAAACAAAAAATGGGAAAATATTCGCTTGTTTCATTGACTTCAAGAAAGCCTTTGACTCTATCTGGCACGAAGGGCTCTATTATAAACTTCGTCAGTGTGGAATAGGGGGCAAAGTCTATGACCTTATTAAATCGATGTATCTGAAAAATAAATGTGGTGTCAAAATTGGAGACAAACGCACCGGTTTCATCACCCAGAGAAGAGGCGTCCGGCAGGGCTGCAATTTGAGCCCGATCCTGTTCAACATATACATAAATGAATTAGCAGACATGCTGGAGCAAAGCGAGTCACCGGGTCTCTGTCTCCTGGATGGAGAAGTGAAATCCCTGTTCTATGCGAACGACCTGGTTCTGCTGTCTCCCACAGAACAGGGATTACAGCAACAATTAGACCTACTCGACAAATACTGCCAAAATTGGGCCCTAACAGTAAATCTAAAGAAAACCAACATCATGATTTTTCAAAAAAGGCCCAGGTGTCAGGAAAACAAATACCAGTTTACTCTCAGTGATACCATCATAGGACACACTATGAGCTACACTTACCTTGGTCTAACCATTACAGCATCAGGGAGCTTCAGCATAGCAGTGAATGCACTAAAAGAAAAAGCCCGAAGAGCCCTATATGCAATAAAAAGAAAATTCTACAACATCCAAATCCCAATCAAAATCTGGCTCAAAATATTTGACAGCAATAATCCTGCCCATTGCGCTGTACGGTAGTGAGGTATGGGGCCCGCTCAATCACCATAGCTACACTAAATGGGAAAAACACACAATAGAAGCCCTACATGCAGAATTTTGCTGAAGCATTCTTCGCACCCAAAGGAAAACACCAACAAATGCATGCAGAGCCGAACTAGGCAGATACCCGCTGATAATAAACATCCAAAAACGAGAACTAAACTTCCTAAATCACCTCAAATCTAGCTCCCCAGACACCCTTCATTTTAAAGCCTTCCAGACCCAAGAGCTAAACCCAGAAAAGAGTCCCCTGAGTCAGCTGCTACTGAAACTAAGTACTCCTACTCAGCCGGAACCTGACCAGTCCCAGACCAACACTGCCGTCCAAACACCAATCCGAGTGAACCAAATCATTAAACAATGCAAAGAAACCTACCTGGAACATTGGAACAAAATAACCAAAAGCCAAAGCAGATTAGAATATTACCGGGCCCTAAAAAGAGAATATAAACTGGCAGACTATCTCTCGACCATCAGAGACACAAAACAGAGACAGACCCTCACCAGGTACAGACTAAGCGACCACCAACTGGCAATTGAAAAAGGAAGATACAAGAAATCCTGGCAGCCTAGAGAGAATAGAATATGTGATCAATGTCTGGCCGGCGAGGTTGAGACAGAGATGCATTTCCTCCTACAATGCGAAAAATTCAACACAACAAGAAACATATTATTTGACAAGCTCAGCCAAACAACCCCAGATTTCAAAGAATTGGATGACCTGTCAAAATTAAGATTAGTCCTGGGAGAAGGAGACAGACCATACCTTGGTGCCAAATATGTAACAACATGTCACAACCTGAGGACTGTTTAAAATTAATACTGAATGTACCCAACGATGTTCAACGACTGTTTAAATTAATATTGTTTAAACTAATATTGTATGTACCCAATGAAGGTCAAAATTGTTTGACACCTACAGAGTGTTGGAAAACTGTACTTTTTGTTATGTAAGCTTTGGCAATATGGTTCCCTGTAAACTTTCATGCCAATAAAGCATTTGAATTGAATTGAATTGAATTGAATGCAGCAAGGTGAGAGAGAGAACACAGAAAGGAGAGAGAGAGAGAATGCAGCAAGGAGAGAGAGAGAGAATGCAGCAAGGAGAGAGAGAGAGAACGCAGCATGGAGAGAGAGAGAATGCAGCAAGGAGAGAGAGCGAATGCAGCAAGGAGAGAGAGAGAATGCAGCAAGGAAAGAGAGAGAGAACGCAGCAAGGAGAGAGAGAGAGAAGGCAGCAAGGAGAGAGAGAGAGAGAATGCAGCAAGGAGAGAGAGAGAATGCAGCAAGAGAGAGAATGCAGCAAGGAGAGAGAGAATGCAGCAAGAGAGAGAGAGAATGCAGCAAGGAGAGAGAGAATGCAGCAAGAGAGAGAGAGAATGCAGCAAGGAGAGAGAGAGAGAGAATGTAGCAAGGAGAAAGAGAGAACGCAGCAAGGAGAGAGAGAGAGAACGCAGCAAGGAGAGAGAGAACGCAGCAAGGAGAGAGAGAGAGAATGCAGCAAGGAGAGAGAGGGAACGCAGCAAGGAGAGAGAGAATGCAGCAAGGAGAGAGAGAGAATGCAGCAAGGAGAGAGAGAGAGAACGCAGCAAGGAGAGAGAGAGAGAATGCAGCAAGGAGAGAGAGAGAATGCAGCAAGGAGAGAGAGAGAATGCAGCACGGAGAGAGAGAGAGAATGCAGCAAGGAGAGAGAGAGAGAATGCAGCAAGGAGAGAGAGGGAGAACGCAGCAAGGAGAGAGAGAGAGAATGCAGCAAGGAGAGAGAGAGAATGCAGCAAGGAGAGAGAGAGAGAGAATGCAGCAAGGAGAGAGAGAGAATGCAGCAAGGAGAGAGACTCACTGCGTAAAACTTTTCCTCACGCCCCCCCCTGTATCTCTTGCCCAAAACCTTAAATCTGTGTCCCCTTGTCCTTGTACCATCAACTATTGGGAACAGCCTTTCCCCGTCTAGCCTATCCAAACCCGTCATAATCTTATCCACCTCTATCAAATCACCCTGCAACCCCCTTTGCCCTAATAAAACAAATCCAGCTTCTCCAACCTGTCCTTGTAGCTAAGATCCCCATCCCCGGAACCATTCTGGTAAATCTCCTCTGCAACCTCTCAAGGGCCTTCACATCCTTCCTAAAGTGTGGTGACCAGAACTGGACGCTGTAAAGTCTGTGGGTATTATGTTGAATTAATACACAGACTACAAGAGTAACTTTAACAGGACTTTACTATTCGAAGGTCAGGGCGAATCTGCCCAATAAATCCTGACACAGCATTTATATACCGGTGTGGTCACCACCGGTATTACAGTATACAGCAGCCAAAATAAAGTAGTGCAACACCTAAAATAGTTCTCTTAAAGGTGGACGGTTACATACAATAGTTCTCTTAAAGGTAGATGGTTACATACACTACAATCCTCCCTTTTTAGCTTACAATATACTTATTCCCCATTAAACATAACATATATTCAACTTCATGTAAAAACAGTTCACAGATATAGTCTCTGCGGAAAACAGTTCACAGATTCAGTCTCTGCGGGAAACAGTTCACAGATTCAGTCTCTGTGGAGGCGTCTCCCGTGCTTCTTGACTTGGTCAGGACAACGCCTCCGTGGTGTAGCAGTTCCTTGTGGTGTAGTCGGTTCACGTTGCTGGAGTGACTCATCCAATAGTCCTTCCCTAACTTAACAGCTTGAACTTCCGTCACTTCTGAACCAGCATTGCTGACTTTTACAAACAGCTAGATTGCCTTGGGAAGTTTCTCTACTTCCCAACTGATTTGGCTCCGTTCGGAGGGACCACGTGCGTGATCTGGTAAAGGTGATAATGGTTCAGATGGTCATCGTCTTCTGCTTCGTCTTTTCCTTTTCTGCTTCCTGGAGACTCTCTGGGCTCCACTGTCAGCTGCCAGCTGCATGCACAGTTCCTCCCTCTCATCCTCCTTTTTCCGTAGTAGCGCCACCATCTCCCGATGTTCCTTCGACTTTAGGTGATTCATCATGGTTTCGGCACTTTGGGAGTTTTCAGCACAAGCTGGGCAGACCAGGTCATCGTAATATTCAGTGTCGCTCAACAGGTCATGGTAATATTCGGTGTCGTCCTGAGCTAGACCAGCGAGAGGGTCTTCTATTTCCTCCTTACCCAGCTGGATGTTAGCCAACTTTTGTTCCAAATCCAGACATCTTTCCTGAAGAGACTTCTTCATGCGTTCAGCTTCATCCCGCTTTTTCTGGGCTTCCTGCAAGTCTTTTACTAATGACCTCATTTGTGATTTCAATACTTCAACTTCATTCGGAGATTGATTGATCGGACTATTCAATCCTTCTACTGAAGTAGCTGTTTCAGCATTCCGTTGTTCTACATTGACGCGAGTCAGCGTACTTTTGGCATCCAAGGGCTGCTCTGCTGCAGTCTTCTCAGTCTGTGTTGCCACCTCAGCTATTTCAATAACTTTTGAGAGCTCCGAACCCCTTTTCTTTGAAGATTGAGGCTCATGTTCAAGTTTTTCCCATTTTAGAGTCTTGTCCCTCAGCATATGAAGGAGTTGGCTGACTGTTAATTCTTCTGCCATCATCCGTTTCCCATTAGCTGCAGGGCTGTTTATAACCTTGCCCTGGGGCTCCTTTGCTGTTTCTACTTCGCCATCATCCGCAGCCTCCACCATTCGAATTTCCACCATTGAATCGTCCGGTGATGCTGCACCCAACTTCAGTAGGAGCTCGGAAGTCATGTCGACCAACTCAGCCTTTTCTGCCTGCAACCTGCTAACAAGCGCCTTTAGTTGCTGAACATCATGTTCCACCAGATTAGAGCACGCACCTTCAGAACCCGAATCAGCTTTGATTCGTTTGGCCTCCTCGCGCAGACGGTTTGTGTGCTCCTCCTGCTCCCTTTTCTCCCTCAGCTGCTTCTGTTGTCTTTCCAGATTCTCCCATTCGGTGTCAAAGAACTTTTGCATTGCTTTCATCTCTTGCTCGAGACGGCAACTCAATTGTTCTAATTGCTGTCGTAATTTGAAATGGAGTTGAGTTCGAGCTCGGTGTTCCTCAGTAATGTATATGTCTGTAACCTGGACAGACTCAGAATTCGCTGTCAAACTATGTTGTTGTTGTTCAGTGGAATTCTGTTCTGAAACTTTGTTCTCCTCTGGAGCATAAGCATTTATGCACGCCTTCGTTTTTCCAACCTTAGTCAGCAAGTCCATTTTAGACTTGTCTTCGTACTTGGGCTGGTCTTATCGTCATCCGTTTCAGAGTCTGAGCTGATTGTCTGCACCGAGTCCTCACTCATTATTGCTTTTAGGTAGTGCCCTTCCATGTTTATTTTCTTGATCCACTCCCGTCCTAGAAGTGGTGGTCCTCCCTCAGGTAGTACATATAAATCCATTCCTGGGTGTTCTTTGCCCCTGTCTCTCACCTTGACTCTTATCTTTCCCATGGGGTATACTTTATGCCCCGTGTATGTCTGCAATACGAACTTAGTATCTCTCAAGGGTATATGTGAGAATAGCCGGTTGTAATCCTTTCGATTTATGACTGATAGGGCTGATCCTGTGTCCAATTCCATTTTCACTTGGACTCCGGCTATTTTTAGCATGACCCATATAGTTTGTAGGTCAGTTTCTTTACTCACATTGTGAATTCTCAGATTACCCAGTTCCTGGCCGTTTGGGTCTGAATCCGAATTCTGTTCATCTGAACTCTTCTCAGCCACCTTGTGTACCTTGTTGTACTTTTCCTGCGGTGACTTTTTGTTGTTGCTGGTCTTCTTCCCTGACCGGCATACTTTAGCTATGTGACCAAGCTTGCCACATTTTCTACATTCCTGGTTTTTAAACCAGCATTGGTTCTGGTCGTGTGTTGTCTTCCCACAATGATAACATTTCGATGTACCCGAAGTAATTTGATCCACACTGAGTACCGCTGCCTTTAGCTGCATTTCCGCTGTGCCTCTCACTGCGGCTTCATGCGATGCTGCAATAAGGACAGCCCTATCAAGTGTAAGATCGTTCTCTTCGAGCAGACGCTTTTGTGTTCCTTCCTTCGACAACCCGCACACGAACTTGTCTCTCAATGCCTCTGTCAGATTTTCCCCAAACTGGCAGTATTTCGCTAGTCTACGCAGTTCGACCAAGTATTCCGCGTTGCTTTCCTCTTTCCGTTGTGTTCTCGCATAGAATTTGAATCGTTCCGCCAACATCAGTGGTGTGGGGTTCAAATGATCCTTCAGGGCAGTAACAATATTAGCGAAAGTCTGATCCGCCGGTTTAGCTGGTGATAGAAGATGCTTCAATAGCCCGTATGTCTTTGCCCCCATTGCGTTTAATAAGGTGAGAGCTTTATCATCATCTGCTATTTTATTGGCCTCACAATATATCTCAATACGTTCTATGTACGTGGCCCAATCTTCCACCTCGGAATCGAAGTTGTTGATGTTACCATGCTTAGGCATCTTCACTATCTCTCACTATCTTTCTGCGAAACAACAACGAATTTGTTCGTTAACTTTTTTTTCCAAAAATGGCGGTTTCCCGCGCTTGTCTTCTTCCCCGCCTACTGGCAAAATGGCGGTTTCCCGCGCTTGTCTTCTTCCCCGCCTACTGGCAAAATGGCGGTTTCCCGCGCTTGTCTTCTTCCCCGCCTACTGACAAAATGGCGGTTTCCCGCGCTTGTCTTCTCCTGGCGGGAGGGTAAGCTTTTTCCCTCGGGCGACGACCGCTGGCTTTCGGGGTTCGCAGCCTGCGCGTCGGCTTCAGTGCGTTCTTTGTTCCCTTTTCTCGGCAGGGCAACCGGCGCTGGGGACAACCCGTTGACGGCGAACAGTTCCAGCCGCTGGCTGGATCTCGCTCAGTCTCCCTCGCTCGGGCTCTGTCTCTCCCGCTCGCTCGGGCTCTGTCTCTCCCGCTCGCTCGGCTCTCGCTCGCTCTCTCTCTCTCGGGCTCTGTCTCTCCCGCTCGCTCGGCTCTCGCTCGCTCTCTCTCGGGCTCTGTCTCTCCCGCTCGCGCGGCTCTCCCTCCGCGGCTTTAAACGCCTCTCCCAGACCTCCCGCAGTCCGGTCCTTTCCTTCCCCGGCTGCGGCTGAGTTCTCCGCGGTTTATTTATTTTTATTTCTTCCCGCGCCTTACGATCCCGGTCGCAGCGCCTCGCGGCCTCGGTAGCTGCCCGGCCTTTTTCGCCGGTTGCGGTCGAGCTGTCTCACGACGCTGTTGCGTCTCCCAGCCCCTTGTAGCCCGGTCTCTCACCCCGGCTGCGTTCCCGCTTGTACCGCGGCTTCCGTGCTCCACGCTGCCCCAGTCTCAGCGCCTCTGGGCCCGACTTCTGTCCGGCTCCTTTCCCCCCGACCGTGGTCGAGTTCACCGCCCTTATCCTCCGTTTATTTTTTTATTTTTCCCCTTACTCACAGTCCACGTGGCCGACTTGCTTCTCTTGGCTGATCGGCTCACTCACCACCGTGGCAGAAGGGACAATCTGTGCCTGTTGCTGATGGAAGGCTTCGTGTCTGAATTCTTCCTTCTTCCTTGCTCTGCAGACTCGAGTTTTCTCTCAGCAGAACGACGAGGGCGGGTGCCTCTTCTCGACGCTCGTAAACAGCTTCGGATGTATCGTTGCCGCACGGTAAGATCGAACTCGTCGCCACTGTAAAGTCTGCGGGTATTATGTTGAATTAATACACAGACTACAAGAGTAACTTTAACAGGACTTTACTATTCGAAGGTCAGGGCGAATCTGCCCAATAAATCCTGACACAGCATTTATATACCGGTGTGGTCACCACCGGTATTACAGTATACAGCAGCCAAAATAAAGTAGTGCAACACCTAAAATAGTTCTCTTAAAGGTGGACGGTTACATACAATAGTTCTCTTAAAGGTAGACGGTTACATACACTACAGACGCAATACTCCAGTTGTGGCCTAATCAGCACTTTATAAATGTTTGTGGAGGAGCCACCAAAGGACTCAGATCGTTTGTATATTATTCCTTTAACAACATGATAGCTACAGTCTGAGTCTGTATCTTTAATTATGCTTTTTAACTGTATGAAGCGTGGTTACTTTAACAGCGCGGCTAAAACGTGATGATGTCACGCCGTCATCACGTGATTCCCGACTGGCGGGATGCGTGATGACGTCATGACGTCAGCCACGGGACCGACCCAGCAGTCCTCGTGGAGCCTCTGGAGGGAGCAGACCTGTATTCGATGTATCCTGCAGTTTCTTGTTAAAACCTGTTTGTTTTATTAAAGTTCGTTTTGTATGATCGCCTGAGCAGAACTCAGTCTTTTAGCTAGGAACCACCGTTCCTACATTGGTGACCCCGATTTTTGCGAACGATTTTCGCAGAAGATTTACACAATGGAAACTAACGCCGTGTCTCTTAAACTGCCACAGTTCTGGGAGCAACAACCAGCCGCGTGGTTTATCCAGGCTGAAGCCCAGTTCGCCATTCGGAACATCGTCGCGGATCCGACCCGTTACTACTACGTGGTCTCCGCCCTCGATAGCGCCACTGCCTCGCGGATCGTCAGCCTACTCGGTAATCCACCCGCGGACGGCAAGTATGATACCTTAAAGGCGCGGCTGCTCCAAGTCTTCGGACTCTCCAAGTCAGAGCGCGCTCGCCGGCTCCTAGCTATGCCCAGCCTCGGGGACTCCAAGCCGTCCGCGCTCATGAGCCAAATGCTCACGCTCTTAGGCGCCGAACCGGAATGCTTCCTCTTCATTGAGTTGTTCTTCTGCCAACTGCTGGAGCAAGTTCAGGCAAACCTAACCAGTTCAGAAGTCACGGACTGCGCAGAGCTGGCGGCCAAAGCAGATAAGATTTTTGCAGTAACCCAGCAGTGCTGCGCTGCCATGAGGCGCCCATCCCCCACAGACGCGGCTCCAGTTCCTCTTGCAGCAGGCTGGTGCTCCTACCATGCCTGTTTTGGCGCGAAAGCACGATGCTGCTACTCTCCCTGCAGCTTTTCACCCCCAAAAAAAACAAAGCCCCAGCAGCATTCCTGGCGAAGGAGGACCGGGTCTAACGGGCGCTCCGCGGCTGCAATGGCCATCGGATCGGCAGGGAAGCTTCTTTTCATCACCGACTCCCTATCGGGTCGACGTTTCCTTTGCAACACCGAGGCGCAGTGTAGCATCCTACCCGCGTCGAAGCTCGATATTCAAGCTGGGGGACACGGCCTTTCCCTTGAGGCAGCTAATGGCACAGCCATTCGAACTTTCGGGAAGCGGCGGCTCTAAGTGTGTTTCAGCAGTCAACGCTTCCACTGTGAATTCGTACGGCCAAAGTCTCGCAAGCCATCTTAGGGGCGGATTTTCTGTGTGCCAACGGCCTCCTCGTCAATGTCCGGCACCGCCGGTTGGTTAACGCGGCCACCTTCCACTCGATTCCGTGCCACTGCGGTAACGCCGTGTCGCGTTCGGTCGTCTGCGCTTTCCCATCCCCAGATGAATTCACTCGTCTCCTCGGAGAGTTCCCGGAACTGATCAGGCCCACCTTCTAAGCCTCCGCCATGAAGCATGGTGTTGAACATCATATCACCACTATGGGCTCCCCGGTTTATGCACGGGCTCGAAGGCTTGAACCCGGCAAGCTTGCGGCTGCAAAAGTGGAGTACGCCACGATGGAACGGCTGGGGATTATTCGCCGGTCGAATAGTCCCTGGTCTTCGCCTCTCCACATCGTCCTGAAACCAGGCGGCGGCTGGCGGCCATGCGGCGACTACCGACACCTGAACGACGCCACTACTCCTGATCGGTACCCGATCCCGCATATTCTGGATTTCTTGGCCCATTTGGCGGGAAATTCCGTCTTGTCTAAAGTCGACCTCGTCCGTGGGTATGAACAGATTCCCGTGCACCCGCAAGATGTCCCGAAAACCGCAGTCATCACCCCGTTCGGCTTTTTTGAGTTCCTGCAGATGCCATTTGGTTTGAAGAACGCGGCACAGGCTTTCCAGCAATTAATGGATTCCGTACTCCGAGACCTAAACTTCATCTTCGTCTACCTCGACGATATCCTCATCGCCAGCGCTAGCAAGGAAGAGCAGGTCCGCCATTTGCGTACTCTCTTCACACGCCTCAGTCAGCATGGTCTTATCATCAACCCAGCCAAGTGCCAGTTCGGCCTGCAGCGGATCGATTTTTTGGGACACTGCATTACTTCAGACGGCGGCGTCCCCTTACTGACGAAGGTGGAGGCTGTTACCTCGTTCCCGCGCACACAGACCGTCAGGGCCCTGCAAGAGTTCCTCGGGATGGTCAACTTCTAGCACCGATTCGTCCCTAAGGCGGCTCTGCTTATGCAGCCCTTGTACGAGGCCCTCAGGGGCAAGTCCGGTAAAGATCCCATCAGCTGGATGGCCGAGGTGGACCAGGCGTTCATCAACACCAAGAGCGCCTTGGCTAACGCAACCATGCTGGTGCACCCACTTCCAGGTGCCACCATTCCCCTTACCACCGACGTGTCAGACTACACCATCGGCGCAGTGCTGGAGCAATGGGTGAATGACACATGGCAACCGCTGGCATTTTTCAGCCGTCAACTACGGAAAAATGAACAAAAATACAGCACTTTCGACCGGGAGTTGCTGGCCCTTTTTCTAGCCATCCGCCATTTCCGGTATTCATTAGAAGGACGTCCCTTCACGGCTTTTGTCGACCACAAACCTCTGACATTCGCCATGGCCAAGACCACCGAACCGTGGTCAGCTCATCAACAACGTCATTTGACGTTTATTTCTGAATTTACCACGGACATCCAACATGTGTCTGGTAAAGACAACCTGGTGGCGGATTGCCTCTCCCGCGCGACGGTCCAGGCGGTTCATCTTGGGATTGACTACGCCCTCATGGCTGCGGATCAGGTTTCGGACACCGAGGTCCAATCATACAGAACCGCACCATCTAGTTTCCAAGCGGCCGACGTCAGTTTCCAGGCCGCAGGCATCACGCTCCTTTGCGACATCTCCATGGGTTTTCCCCGACCTATCGTGCCAGTCGCATGGCACCGGAAAGTGTTTGACGCCATACACGGGTTGTCGCACCCTGGTATGAAGGCTTCGCAGCGGTTAATGTCGAAGAAGTTCGTCTGGAAAGGTATGCACCTGGATGTTCGTGACTGGGCAACACCTGCGTGGTCTGCCAGAAGGCCAAGGTCCAGCGTCATGTAAAAGCTCCAGTGGCTATGTTCGCGGTTCCGGAGCGTCATTTCGACCACGTGCATGTGGACCTGGTGGGGCCACTTCCGCCGTCCCATGGTTATACTCATCTCCTCACCGTAGTGGATCGCACCACTAGGTGGCCGGAGGCAATTCCTTTGGTTTCCACCACTTCGGCAGACGTCGCTAGAGCTTTCATCTCCTGTTGGGTTGCTCGTTTTGGGGTTCCGGCGGACATCTCTTCGGATCGTGGGCCACAATTTTCCTCGGAGCTGTGGAACGCTGTTGCTCAGGGGCTCGGCACCAAACTTCATCGCACCACCGCCTATCATCCACAGGCGAACGGCCTGTGCAAGCGATTCCACAGGTCGCTTAAAGCCGCCTTACGGGCCAGTCTTCAAGGTGCGGGATGGGTGGACAGGCTCCCATGGGTCCTTTTGGGTCTTCGTACGGTGCCCAAAGAAGACCTGCAATCTTCCTCGGCTGAACTCGTTTACGGCCAGCCACTCCGAGTTCCAGGTGATTTCCTCCCTTCTTCCACAGAGCCGTGGTCCGCCTCCCGGCAACTCGTCAGTCATCAGGAAGCGGCCAGATGCTTCGCTCCGGTGCCTACATCAAACCACGGCCTACAGACCTCCCACGTGCCAGCTGAGCTGAAGAGCGCCGAGTACGTTTTCATTCATCACGACGCTCACCAGGACCCGCTCAAGCCTCCTTACACTGGCCCTTTCCGCGTCATCGAATCAGGAGACAAATCCTTTTCAGTCGACGTCGGAGGAAAACCGGATCACATTTCGGTGGACCGGTTGAAGCCGGCTCACTTGGACCTCGACCGTCCAGTCATCATCGCTCACCCGCCGAAGCGGGGCCGACCGCCCGCAGCCGCCGTGCCAGACCAACCACTGCCACCCGTCAGCTCGACCACACCCGCCGCGCCAGCTCCTCCACAGCCGCCTGCCAGCTCGACCACAACCGTCCGCCAGCTCGACCACACCCACCGCGCCAGCTCCTCCACAGCCGCCTGCCAGCTCGACCACCGTCCATCAGCTTCCTCCGCAGGGTTACCGAAGTCGCTCGGACAGACTCGTCAGGCCTCCTCGATGTCTCTACTTTTGTTGTTAAAGACAATTCTGGGGGGGCGCATGTGGCGGAGCCACCAAAGGACTCAGATCATTTGTATATAATTCCTTTAACAACATGTTAGCTACAGTCTGAGTCTGTATCTTTAATTATGCTGTTTAACTGTACGAAGTGTGGTTACTTTAACAGCGCGGCTAAAACGTGATGATGTCACGCCGTCATCATGTGATTCCCGACTGGCGGGAAGCATGATGACGTCATGACGTCAGCCACAGGACCGACCCAGCAGTCCTCGTGGAGCCTCTGGAGAGAGCAGACCTGTATTCGATGTATCCTGCAGTTTCTTGTTAAAACCTGTTTGTTTTATTAAAGTTCGTTTTGTTTGATTGCCTGAGCAGAACTCAGTCTTTTAGCTAGGAACCACCGTTCCTACAGGTTCAGCATAACTTCTCTACTTTTGTACTCAATACCTCTATTTATGAAGCACAAGATCCCATATGCTTTGCTAACCACTCTCTCAATGTGTCCTGCTACCTTCAGGGACCTATGCACATTAACTCCTAGGTCCCTCTGTCCCTGCACACTCTTAAAACTGTGCCATTAAGTGTATATTGCCTCTCCCTGTTCCTTCTGCCAAAATGCATCACCTCACACTTCTCTGTATTAAATTCCATCTGCCACTTGTCTGCCCATTCTGCTAGCTTTTCTATGTCCTGTTGCAGTCGATTGGTATCATGATCACTGTTTGCCACATTCCCAAGTTTGGTGTCATCGGCAAATTTAGAAATTCTACTCTGTATTCCAATATCAAAAAAAGCAGTGGCCCCAGCACTGACCCTTGGGGAACACCACTGTCTATCATCCTCTAGTCTGAAAACACCTATTCCATGAGCCTCAATTTTGTTAACCAGCCTTCTATGTGGTACTTTGTCAAACGCCTTCTGAAAATCCATGTAGACAACATCCATTTAATTCCCTTCATCAATCCTCGCTGTTACTTCATCAAAAAATTCAATTAGATTAGTCAAACACGATCTGCCTTTTACAAATCCGTGTTGGCAGTCCTTAATTAGCTTAAACCTCTCCACAAGCGCCCGTTAATATTTCCCTTGATTATTGTTTCTAAAACTTTACCCACTACTGATGTTAAACTGGCCGGCCTGTAGTTACTAGGATTGTCCTTACACCCTTTCTTGAACAATGGTGCCACATTTGCCATGTTCCAATCTTCAGGTACTCCACCCGCATCTAGGGAAGACTGGAAAATTATGGCAAGCCCTTCCGCTATCTCCTCCCCCAATTCCTTTAGCAACCTGGGATGCAAGTCATCTGGACCAGGTGACTTATTCACTCTAAGCATACCCAGCCTTTCTGGTACATCCTGTCTATCAATTTTCACTCCTTCCATTGCTTCTACCTTTTCCACTTCTACCGATATTTTGTCAGCATCCACCTCCTTAGTAAACACCGATACAAAGTACTCATTGAGTATTCTAGCCTTGCCCTGCGCCTCTAAGCATATATCACCTTCTTTGTCTCTAATAGGCCCCACCCCGCCTCTTACTATCCACTTACTGATAACAGGCCGGTAGAAGATTTTTGGGTTCCCTTTTATGCTAACCGCCATTCTACTCTCTTATTCTCTCTTTGCCAATCTTATTTTCATCTTCACATCCCCTCTCAACTTATTGTATTTGGTCTGTTTCTCCCTTGAAGAATTCACCTGACATGCATCATACATCCTCTTTTTCTGTTTCATCATCTTCTCTATCTCCCTCGTCATCCAAGGAGCCCATGCTTTGGTTCCCTTACCCTTCCCTCTTGTTGGAATGTACCTAGCCTGTACTTGGCACACCTCCTCCTTAAAGATCACCTATTGTTCCATTACATTTTTTCCTGTCACCCTTTGGTTCCATTTTACCTTGGCTAGATCCTTTCGCATCCCATTGAAGTTAGCCCTATTCCAGTTTAGAAGTTCCACTCTAGATTGTTCCTTGCTCCTCTCCATTGCTAATCTAAATCTTATGATACGATGATCACTCGTACCCAAGTGTTCTCCCACAGACACTTGGTCGACCTGGCCCACCTCATTCCCCAGCACCAGATCCAGCAATGCCGCCTTCCTAGTTGGGCCAAGAACATATTGGTCAAGGAAATTCTCCTGAACACATTTCAGAAATTCCTCCCCCTCCTTTCCCTTTACCCTAGCATTATCCCAATCGATATTTGGGGAATTAAAGTCCCCAATATCACCACTCTATAGCTCTTGCATATCTCTGCGATTTCCCTGCAGATTTGCTCCTCTACCTCCCTCTCACTATTTGGAGGCCTATAGAATACCCCCAATAGCATGATCTTACCCTTTTTGCTCCTCAATTCTAACCAAATGGATTCTGTCCTTGTCCCCTCAAGAACATCCTCCCTTTCCAACACTACAATGTCTTCCTTAATCAGCACTGCCACCCCAACGCCCCTTTTTCCTTCCCTATCTTTACTGAACACCTTGTACCCTTGAATATTAAGTGCCCAGTCCTCACCATTTTTAAGCCATGTTTCAGTTATTGCCACAAAATCATATTGTCACATGGCTAATTCTGCTTGTAGCTCACCAACCTTATTCACCACACTTTGTGCGTTTACGTACATGCATTCTAAACCCATTTTTGAATTTTTCGTAGTCTTAGTCTGCTCCTATCTAATATGGTACTCCGACCGCCTCTAGTACTATCTTCTCTAGTACTAGCCAACACACTCACTCTTTTATTCACCTTATTCCTCTTTTCTACTCATATATGCTGGTGCCCATCACCCTGCCAAGCTAGTTTAAACCCTCCTCAACAGCACTAACAAACCTCCCGGCTCTGTTGACGTGTAACCCGTCCGGCTTGTACATGTCCCACCTTCCCCAGAAATGGTCCCAATGCCTCAGGAATCCAAAGCCCTCCTTCCTGCACCATCTCTCCAGCCACGCATTCATCTGTTCTATCCTCCTATTCCTGTACTCACTAGCACGTGGTACCGGGAGTAATCCGGAGATTACTACCTTTGAGGTCTTGCTTTTTAATCTCATCTCCTAGCTCCCTAAACTCTGCCTGCAGGACCTCATCCCTCTTTCTGCCTATGTCGTTGGTACCAATATGGACAATGACCTCTGGCTGTTCACCCTCCCTCCTCAGAGTGTCCTGCAGCCGCTCAGTGACATCCTTGACCCTGGCAGCAGGGAGGCAACATAGTATCCTGGAGTCACATCTACGGCTGCAGAAACGTCTGTCTGCTCCCCTAACTATTGAATCCCCCTACCACTATTGCTCTTCCACTCTTTTTGCTCCCCCACTGTGCAGCTGAGGCACCTGTGGTGCCGTGGACTTGACCCTGGTTGCACTCCCCGGAGGAATCATGTTTAGAATTATGCCTGATCTTTCTTTGAGTTCTGTGATTAAGTGGCCTTGCAGGATTTCATTGAGAGGAGTGATAAGGAGAAATAATCAGAATTGGTTGGAAAGGGGCAAGGTGTTACTGTGAGTGGAAGAGAGATCCGTTCCATTCACTGGTGGGAGAAGGCCATGCCCATTGGTTGCTGTTGAAGACATCGTCCTCCAGCTTCTGGGGCCTTCGCTGCTGTTTCCCACATTACAACAGTGACTCCACTTCAAAAGTACTTCATTGACTGTAAAGCGCTTTGAAACGTACAGTGGTTGTGAAAGGTGCTATATAAATGCAAGTCTTTCTTTCTTTCTTTCCTTCCTGCTGCAGGTCGGGTGGCTGCTGGTGGGCTCACTGTTGGCCTACTTTCCTTTACTGGGATCTCCATTGGAACGGCCCTTCTACTACAACAACAATAACTTGCATTTATATAGCGCCTTTAATGTAATAAACTAGCCCAAAGTGCATCACAGGAACGTTATCAGATGAAAACTGACACTGAGCCACATAAGGAGCTAGGAGGACAGGTGGCCAAAAGTTCGGTTACAGAGGTAGATTTTAAAGGAGTAGAGAGAGGTGGAGAGGCAAAGTCATGTAGCACACAGAAAGGCAAAACTATTCTGGAGTGCCAGGCTGGGTTGTACTGCTGATCTATAATGGCACTGGAAATGCCCCTTTAGATACCTATGTTAATGCTTCACAATGAGATGAGATCTGCCACAGGCCTCATTGTACCTTTCATCTGCAGCTGTGGAGGAGAATATGGACAGGGGTCATAAGGCGCGGTAGCGCAGTGGCCCTTGTCCCCTGGGACCCGGCCAGGCCCTTGCTTTGGAAAAGAGCAGGGATGCTGGACTTCCTGGGGATAAAGCGGCAGCTTGCTGCAAATGTATCACTTATATTTAATATCTTAGGCTGCTCACTGCAAATCACCTAAGCATTGAGGGAGAGGAGACCCTTGTGATTTAAGAAGTTCATGGGGTTTTGAGGTGGCGCCCCGTATTGCACCATGAGCACCGTCTATATCCCCTTGCACCCTGGGGAAACCCATCATATGGTGAAAGCTTTAAGCCTACTGACAATCCCAAGTTTATAAATTGGGTGGAACTGCTGAAACGAGCATCGGTAACTCAATGAGTGAGGCAACGGGCTGCAAACCGTGTGATGGTACAGAAAGCAGTGCAAGCTGAAAGGACCTTGTGGTGCAGCCTTATCCTGCAAGCCTCGTTCATTTCATCTTCGGTGTCCGTGGGAATGTCCACAGGTAACCCCCATGGGCTGGAATTAATGAACGAAAGGTGAGAGAAGAGAACAGGCTGAGTATTGACACCACTGTGTCAGCCAATGAGATGGAGGTGGGACAAGACTTATGGCAGGAACAGCAAACAGAGTCTATTTTACAGCAAACAGACTCCATTAACTCAGCAAACAGAGTCTATTTAAAGAGAGTCGCTACAAACTACAGCCAACAGAAGTCATTACCGAAGCTACAGCACTGTCTCCCAATAAAAGCAGGATTATTTCTCCAGTAAAATGCAGTGGGGGGGGGGGGGGGGCGGAGAGTTACAGAATAAAATCAATACCAGTCACTTACAGCGTGATTGAGGGGGGAATTACCCAATCACCTCCATTCTGGCCGAGACTTATGGTGTCACTATATGTAGCCAAAAAAGACGTTCACTACTTTGGGGAGGGGGAGCCAGGGGTTTGGTCCACCCGTCCACACTTCCACTGGAATTCAGCGTACAACACTGATGGGGTGGAATGCTCGTGGTTGGACGAGGCAGAAATCCTAGGCCGCTGAGCTTGTGAGCAGGAAAAGTGGCAGACGCAGTAAATGTGAAGTGATGGATTTGGTAACATGGATTATGTGCTCATACTGCAGGTATCAGCACAGGAGAGAGTTCATAGAACATTGCTGGACAGGGCACTGACACCATCAGCCCAGCAATTCCTGGTGGTAAAGAAAGTAGACATTGTCGGGCGGGTCACCAAAGGGGGTGGGGCAGGATGGGCGACAGAAAATCAAACAGCTGGATATTAAAGTTGTATGTGGCCTTTGAGATAGGAACATAGGAACAGGAGTAGGTCATCTATCGATCTCAGTCTTGAAAGCTGAAATTAAGGCAGCATCCATGGCCTTTTGGAAGAGTTCCAGATTTCCATTACCCTTTTCTGTGAAAAAGTGCTCTCTGATTTCCCCCCTAAATGGCCTTGCTCTGATTTTAAGATGATGCCTCCTTGTTCTTGGTTCCCCCACCAGAGGGAATCGTTTCTCTCTATCTGCCTTATTGAATCTATTTTAACATTTTAAGCACCTCAATCAGATCACCCCTCAATCTTCTATACTCAAGGGATGATAAGTCAAATTTATGCAACCCGTCCTTTAATCTGTTAAGCCTGGTGAATTCTGGTGAATTAGAACACCGTCTAAGACCAATATATCCTTCCTGAGGTACGGTGCCCAGAACTGAACGCAGTGCTCCAGCTGGGCTCTGAACAAGGCTGTACAACTGAAGCATAACTTCCCCCCCATGGTAATCCAACCCCCTTGAGGTAAAGTTTTTTTCTGGTCATTTCTTTTTTTAAATATATTTATTTTAGATGCCACATCTGGAGAATTGTGTCCAGTTCTGGATCCCAAACTTCAAAAAGGGATGAATTGTTGTTGGAGAGGGTTCAGCAGAGAACAATGGTCATAACAGATCTCAGGGGACTGAGCATGAAGAACAGTCAAGACCCTGGGACCAAAAGAGGAGTTAAGATCAGGGGCGGGGTTCATTAATTTGGAAAGAGAGCCGTCATTCCGACATATATAGAAATTTAGAACCAGGGGTATAGATTCAAGACATGAAAACTTAACTGGCAAGTCAGGCAGCATTTCCGTACTAAAAGAACACATGGAACAGCACTGCCAGTGCAGCTGGCTGAACAGGAAACTTCACAGGATTCAAAGGAGGAAGTTCCCGTCATCTTAAGGGATTCACGGTTATGGAATGATGGATATCTGACAGGAAAGGAGGAGACAGCTGGATGAGGCCACTGGGCCTCCCTCTGAAATGCGTCGCTATGTAAGGATGCCCAAACACCGGGAACAAGAAACTGTATGAACTCGTGCTACCCCTCCCCCCACCCCCGCTGGTGAAACAGTCATGTTGGTACTCACTTTCAGGCTCATGGTGGAATAACCAGTTGACCAAAACAGCAGCAAGGCAGTCTTATTTGTAAACCATACCCAAGCTCAGCCACTGCCTTTGGGAATGTGGGAGGATGTGGAGAGCAGTCAATATAAAGAAAACTTGAACAGCCAGTTGGACACAGAATCAGAATGTTACAGCACAGACAAGGGTCATTCGGCCCATCAGGCCTGCCCCCATGTTTTTCTCCACATGAGCCACCTGGTCTAATCTCTCTCTCCTGCTCGCTCCTCACGCCATTTCATATTCCACTTTTTCCAACAATTATCTAATTCCCTTAAAATAATTTATTATGGAGACAGCTTCCACAAAAACCTGTGGCAGAGAATTCCACCTTCCCTGCAAAGTATTCCCCTAACTCCCTTTTAATCCATTTTGTGATTAGTTTTGATTTATGAAGGGGGAGATCATAGCAAGCACCACAAGGGGATGTTAATGGTAACCTAGGAGTTGTCATGGTAGACATAAAAGGCGCAATAAATAGGTGGGAAAACTGTCCTTCAACCAGCAGCTCCCTATACACATGTGCAGTCAACATGTCCCAAAATATTGCCTGCCATTTAACACAAGTATAGTTAATAGAAGTAAAGAAGCCTCTACAGTTTATACAAAGTGAAGAGACAGACTGAGTACTGATGTGTATACTTTCCATTTGGCTTCTGCATGTCCATCCACCACACAGACTGCAGAGGTTCAAAACACCACCACCACTACCTCCTCAAGGGCAACTCGTGATGGGCAATAAATGCCAAGCTTTGCCAGCGATGCCCGTATCCCAAGAATGAAAAAATAAACTGACTCTTATCCTGAAGTCCATTCCTTAATGCTGCCATGCTTCACCCTGAGCTGTAGAGTGAGCTCAGCATTGTCATGGACCCCGTTGGATCTACAGCATTTCAGATTGCACTCCTTCGAGCCGCTGGCCGATCGATGTCGAGGAAATAACATCATTTATTGGCAAGAAAGCACAACCCTTGTGCTCCAGATATGCGCGCTGACCTTGAGGTCACAGGGAGAATCGAGAGCAATGGGGCTCTGCTATATTCAGATTGGGACAGGGGTTCTGTGTAGTTTGCAGTGTTCACCTCTCCAAACTGAACAGTCTCCGGCCAAACAAATCTAGGCACACAGAGGTCAGCAGAGGGGTAGCTGTGTGCTTCCAAATACTCACCCTAGTTACCCAGCCCTGAATAATTACAAAAAGATAGGTTGGACCATTTCAACCAACTCAGAACTAACCAGCACCTTTACAGTGCCCCATTCAAACAGAGCCCGGTATAAAAACCGGAGAGAGGCGAGGCCCGAGACCAGTCGGGACCAGCGGGAGCAGCGAGGAGGAGCTCGGGAGAAAACCCGGCGACCAGCGAGGCCCGAGACCAGTCGGGAGCAGTGAGTCGGAGCCCGGTATAAAAACCGGAGAGAGGCGAGGCCCGAGACCAGTCGGGACCAGCGGGAGCAGCGAGGAGGAGCTCGGGAGAAAACCCGGCGACCAGCGACGCCCGAGACCAGTCGGGAGCAGTGAGTCGGAGCCCGGTATAAAAACCGGAGAGAGGCGAGGCCCGAGACCAGTCGGGACCAGCGGGAGCAGTGAGGAGGAGCTCGGGAGAAAACCCGGCGACCAGCGAGGCCCGAGACCAGTCGGGAGCAGTGAGTCGGAGCCCGGTATAAAAACCGGAGAGAGGCGAGGCATACCAACTCAGCAGCGGGGAGAGAGGTAAAAAGTAATCAGTGTGTGACGTCACCAGGAAGCAGGTAGGTGATTGGTTGGTGAGTATTTCTCTTTTTTCAATACAAGCTTGAATTCTGTGGTGTTAAATTTCTGTGGTGTAGTGGGGATAGTTGGTAAATAAAGCGCCCTAGAGCATACCTGTAACTGGGGTATTGAATAAATTTTTAAAGAAATTAAAGGGGTAAGTCATGGCAGGAGAGTTCAGACCCGTGCTCTGCTCCTCCTGCTCTATGTGGGAAGTCAGGGATGCTGCCAGTGTCCCTGATGACCATGTGTGCGGGAAATGCATCCAGCTGCAGCTACTTGTAGACCGCATTGCGGCGCTCGAGCTGCGGGTGGATGAATTTTGGAGCATGCGCGATGCTGAAAGGCTCGTGGATAACACGTTTAGCGAGTTGTGCACGCCTCAGGGTAGGGCAGCACAGGGGGTGACCATCAGGCGGTGCAACAAAGGCAGGCAGGTAGTGCAGGGAACCCCTGCGGACATCCCCCTTTCAAACAAGTATACCGCTTTGGATACTGTTGAGGGGGATGACTCACCAGGGGAAGGCAGCAGCGGCCAACTTCCTGGCACTGGGGGTGCTCCTGCTGCCCAGGAAGGGGGGAAAAAGAGTGGGAGAGCAATAGTGGTAGGGGATTCTATAGTAAGGGGAACAGATAGGCGTTTCTGTGGCCGTAGACGTGAATCCAGGATGGTTTGTTGCCTCCCTGGTGCCAGGGTCAAGGATGTCACTGAGCGGCTGCAGGGCATTCTGGAGGGGGAGGGAGAACAGCCAGTGGTCGTGGTCCACATTGGTACCAACGACATAGGTAAAAAGAGGGATGAGGTCCTGCAGCAAGAATTTAGGGAGCTAGGTGAAGGATTAAGGAGCAGGACCTCAAAGGTTGTAATCTCTGGATTACTCCCGGTGCCACGTGCTAGTAAGTATAGGAATAGGAAGATAGAACAGATGAATGCGTGGCTAAAGGGATGGTGCAAGGGGGAGGGCTTTAGTTTCCTGGATCACTGGGTCTGCTTCTGGGAAAGGTGGGACTTGTACAAGTCGGACGGTTTACACCTGAACCAGGGGGAACCAATATCCTTGCGGGGAGGTTTGCTAGCACTGCTGGGGAGGGTTTAAACTAACTTGGCAGGGGGTTGGGGTACAGAGTGGAGCTATAGTAGGGGGTGATTTACGGCCAAATACAGAGGGAAAAACAAGTCAGCTGGGAAGGCAGAGCAAATATGTGAAGGCAAAAGAGAATATGGCAGGGCTGGAAGGCATTTATTTTAATGCAAGGAGTCTTGCAAATAAGGTGGATGAACTGAAGTTGTTGTTGAACACATGGGAGTACGATATTGTTGCTATCACGGAGACATGGTTGAGGGAGGGTCAGGACTGGCAGCTCAATATTCCGGGGTATAGAATCTTCAGGCGAGACAGAGGGGGGTGTAAAAGGGGAGGGGGTGTTGCAATATTAATTAAGGAGTCAATTACTGCTGTAAGGAGGGATGATATATTAGCGGGTTCCTCTAATGAGGCCATATGGGTAGAACTTAAAAACAAAAAGGGGGCAAGCACTTTGCTGGGAGTGTACTATAGGCCCCCAAACAGTCAGGGGGAGATAGAGGAACAGATATGTAGGCAAATCTCCGAGAAGTGCGAAAATAATAGGGTAATAATAGTGGGGGATTTCAACTTCCCCAATATAAATTGGGACAGTCAGAGTGTGAAAGGCTTAGAGGGTGCAGAATTCTTAAAGTGCATCCAGGAGAGCTTTTTGAGCCAACATGTAGAAAGTCCTACAAGAGAGGGGGCGGTACTGGACCTAATTCTGGGGAATGTAGCCGGGCAAGTGGTGGAAGTGTCAGTAGGAGAGCATTTTGGCGACAGTGACCATAATTCGGTGAGATTTAAGGTGGTCATGGAAAAAGACAAAGACGGCCCGGAAATAAGGGTTCTAAATTGGGGGAAGGCCGATTTTAATATGATAAGGCAGGATCTGGCCAAAGTGGACTGGGAGCAGCTGCTTATAGGAAAATCCACATCAAAACAGTGGGAGACTTTCAGAAGGGAAATAGAGAGAGTACAACGCCAACATGTTCCTGTAAAGGTCAAGGGTGGGACCAACAAGCAAAGGGAACCTTGGATGACAAGGGATATACAAAAATGCATTAGAAATAAGAGGGGGGCTTTTGGCAGTTACAAAAGACTAAAGACAGAAGAAGCCCTAGAGGAGTATAAAAAGTGCAGGGGCATACTTAAAAAAGAAATTAGGAGGGCGAGGAGGGGCCATGAAATAACACTGGCGAGCAAAATAAAGGAAAATCCTAAGATGTTTTATAAGTATATTAAGGGCAAGAGGATAACCAGGGAAAGGGTAGGGCCCATTAGGGACCAAAGTGGCAATCTATGTGTAGAGCCAGAGGATGTAGGCGGGGTTTTAAATGAATTTTTTCCTCTGTGTTCACTATGGAGAAAGACGATGCAGACATAGAAATCGGGCAAGGGGACTGTGACATACTTGAACATATTAGCATCGAGAGGGAGGAGGTGCTAGCGGTTTTAGCGGGCCAAAAAGTGGATAAATCCCCAGGCCCGGACGAGATGTATCCCAGGCTGCTGTGGGAGGCAAGGGAGGAGATTGCAGGGGCTCTGACACTAATTTTCAGAACCTCTCTGGCCACAGGGGATGTACCAGAGGACTGGAGAACAGCTAACGTAGTACCATTATTCAAGAAGGGTAGCAGGGATAAACCAGGGAATTACAGGCCAGTGAGTCTAACATCTGTGGTGGGGAAATTATTGGAAAAAATTCTGAGGGACAAAATTAATCTCCACTTGGAGAGGCAAGGATTAATCGGGGATAGTCAGCATGGCTTTGTCAAGGGTAAATCATGTCTAACAAATCTGATCGAATTTTTCGAGGGGGTGACTAGTGGGGTGGATGAGGGAAATGCTGTGGATGTGGTGTACATGGACTTCAGTAAAGCTTTTGACAAAGTCCCGCATAGGAGACTGGTCAAGAAGGTAAGAGCCCATGGGATCCAGGGTGCCTTGGCGCGTTGGATCCTAAACTGGCTGAGTGGCAGGAGGCAGAGGGTGATGGTCGAAGGTTGCTTTTGTGACTGGAAGCCTGTGTCCAGTGGGGTACCTCAGGGATCGGTGCTGGGTCCCTTATTGTTTGTGATCTACATAAATGATTTGGATGAAAATGTAAAAGGTATGATCAGTAAGTTCGCAGATGACACGAAAATTGGTGGGGTGGTAAATTGCGAGGAGGAAAGCCTCCGGCTACAGGACGATATAAACGGGTTGGTCAGATGGGCGGAAAAGTGGCAAATGGAATTTAACCCTGAAAAGTGCGAGGTGATGCATTTTGGACGGACAAATCAGGCAAGGGAATACACAATGAGTGGTAGGACCCTAGGAAGTACAGAGGGTCAGAGGGACCTTGGTGTACATGTACATAGATCCCTGAAGGCAGCGGAGCAGGTAGATAAGGTGGTTAAAAAGGCATATGGGATACTTGCCTTCATTAGCCGAGGCATAGAAAACAAGAGCAGGGAGGTTATGATGGAGCTGTACAAAACGCTGGTGAGGCCACAGCTGGAGTACTGTGTGCAGTTCTGGTCGCCTCACTATAGGAAGGATGTGATTGCTTTGGAGAGGGTGCAGAGAAGATTCACCAGGATGTTACCTGGGATGGAGCGCCTCAGCTATGAGGAGAGGCTGGACAGGCTGGAGTTGTTTTCCTTGGAGCAGAGAAGGCTGAGGGGGGACCTGATTGAGGTGTACAAAATAATGAGGGGCATAGATAGGGTAGATAAAGAGGAACTTTTCCCCTTAGTGGGGGGGTCAATAACAAGGGGGCATAGATTCAGGGTAAGGGGCAGGAGATTTAGAGGGGATTTGAGGAGGAACTTTTTCACCCAGAGGGTGGTTGGAATGTGGAACTCAATGCCTGAAAGGGTGGTGGAGGCAGGAACCCTCACAACATTCAAGAAGCATTTGGATGAGCACTTGAAATGCCATTGCATACAAGGCTATGGACCAAATGCTGGAAAATGGGATTAGACTGGACAGGGATGGATGGGCGGCGCAGACACGATGGGCCGAAGGGCCTCTTTCTGTGCTGTAAAACTCTATGACTCTATGAGATCTCAAAGTCCCATTAATAGAAAGAAAGACTTGCCTGTACATAGCACTTAACTTGACCTCAGGATTTCCTAAAGCGCTTTACAGCCAATTAAGTACTTTTTGGACTGTAGTCACTGTTCTAATGTAGGAAATGCAGCAGCCAATTTGCGCACAGCAAGCTCCCACAAACAGCAATGTGATCATGATCAGATAACCTGTTACAGTGGTGTTGATTGATGGATAAATATTGGCCAGGACACCCGGGTATAGCTGCCCTGCTCTTCTTCAAATAGAGCCGTGGAACCATTAATGTCCACCTGAGAGGGCAGACGGGGCCTTGATTTACAGGCTCATCCGAAGGACCAATGAGAGCTATCCAAATTAAGTGGCACCGTCTTCATGAATGGACTAACCTGTTCTCATATGTGTACAGACACATGCCTGTAAATCCTTGAAAAACAATATTGTATCTCTTACACGCAGGGTCATTGTAACAAAAATAAAGTACAGCTTTTCTGCTATTAAGTAATAAACAGCTGGGAGACAGTGCTCTTTTGCAGAACCAGGATAAACCCACGATTCAGCAATAACTAGCACTAAACTGGTCGTAATTCAGACATCTCAAGCAGTGATGCTGTGGGACAGAACACAGTACACGTCTGGAGTTGGGATTCAGGGGCAATGGTAGGCAGAGCAGAAAGAACATTGGGCCAGAAATTCGTGAACGGGGCTTGCCGCGCGTGCAAGGTCCCGATTTGCACTTACCCGACACGCCTGCCGATCACCTCCAGGGACGCCTGGAATTCCATTTTGAATCTGAAGAATCCCGGGCAGCGTTTGACGTCACGCCGCCCAGGAGTGCAGCCAGCGCGAAGCCTGTAGCGCGCTGTGCAACTGAGACACGCCGCTTGAGGTCTCAGTTTAACAGGACACGCCCCCAATGTTTCTGCCAAGCTGCTAAGCATTTTTACATGCAAAGCAGCAGTTTAAATAGGTTTTTGGAAGTTTTTTGAAGCTTTTGGTAACTTTTATAAACTTTTAAAAACATTTACATTATTTTGAAGAATCTGAAGTAGTTTTAAACAGAATTAAAGCAATTTAAAGACTTTTAAAAGCCCTAAAAGATTTTTTTTAATTCCATTTATTTATTTAGCAATGTCGTCGTCATACGTGTCTTCACACTGTTCCCTTTGGGGAACTGTATGAAGTGGTGGAAGGATTTATGGCCATGATTAACGCTCATTCCGTGACCGTAACCATCTTTGAACCAGCCACTAGGGCGGTTAGTCCTATGGCGGGAGGGTTTTACGGGCTCCCACAAGCTATACAAGGAGGGGGGGCCACCCACACCCACGGACGCAAATATCCCACTGGATGTCAACCCAGAATTTAGAGCCGGAGCTCCGACTCCACTTGCCGGGACTGTCTGGAGCGGGGTTCGAAACCCTACCCCGTCTGGCCCAGCGGCGGGGATCCTACCACTACGCCAAAGGCCCAATCCGATTAGCAATGTGAAATGGCTGGAATGAGCACAATTCACAGCATTAAAAGAACTCACAATTGAACTGATGATGACCTCAGCAATCTCCTCAAGGAGGTGGAGGCGCAGCGCCTGCTCATCATTGGTAATGAGAAGTCAAAGGCGCCGCAAAAAGGGCAGATGATAGCTTGGTCTTTCAAGTGGCAGCATAGGGCTCCAGTCACGGGGAGGGAAAAGGCGCAAGAAACGTATGGGTGTCACCTTTTGTGCGGAGTGGGCCTTTTGCGTAGCAGTAAGCATCCCCGCCGCTGGGCCAGAAGGAGTAGGGTTTCGAACCCCACTCCAGACAGTCCCGGCAAGTGGAGTCGGAGCTCCAACTTTAAATTCTGGGTGGACATCCAGCGGGATACTTGCGTCCGTGGGTGTGGGTGGCCCCCCCCCCTCAGATGGGTTGTGGGAGCCCGTAAAACCCTCACGCCATAGGACTAACCACCCTAATGGCTGGTTCAAAGATGGTTACGGTCACGGAATGAGCGTTAATCACGGCCATAAATCCTTCCACCACTTCATACAGTTCCCGAAAGGGAACAGTGTGAGGATACGTACGACGATGACCTCTTGCGCAGTGCACCTCCTTGGACCCTCAGTCGCAGATGGGAGGGGGCAAATCGTGCAATTGTTAAATTTTTCATTTTATTGACATGTAAAATGTTGGCCCAGTAATTCCCTTCCAAATGCGCGAGTACGGTCGGGGTACTTACGCGTCTGGCCGGAGGAAATGCCGGTTTTCAGCATGCACAGTGCATGTGGGGAAAACCGGCATTTCCTGTCCTCTGAACGAAGGGGTTCAGAGGCAGAACGCGTGCGACTGCACAGGCAGCGCGTGCGCAGTAAAATTCGCCGCTTTCATTCATGCTTTCAGTGAGGTCAAGTCCTTACAACTTACACATGAAAAAAGCATGGGTACAGTTGCTCCAGAGGCTGCGGAGGAAGATATTTCTTATTGTGGAGCTTCTGAAAGTATGTATGTCTGTATATATTCCTTTGCGTGTTATGTATATATTCCTTTACTTATGTGTATGAATGTATTATTTAATTATGACTTTCAGAGAAAGTAACTTATTGGAAAATCATAATTAAAAACATACATTCATACACATAAGTAAAGGAATATAAAACATACATACATATACGTAAAGGAATATATGCGGACATACATACATAATTACTTATTACTGATGAAAAGTTTCTTTCTTAAAAGTGCTGGAAATGTTACATTACTCATTTTAGAACACTCATTTTCACATTCAATTCACACAGCCACAATTGCTCCTTCTACCTACCGTTCTGAAAACCCGTTTAAAAAAAAAAAAATTTTACTTTAAAACTTACTTAAAATTTCTTAAAATAACTTCCCTCCCTTTCCCAAACAAAAATATTGCCTTTCAGAAGCTCCACGATAAAATATATCTTCCTCCGCAGCCTTGGAACAACTTTACACATGCTTTTTTCAAGTGTAACTTGTAAGGACTTACCCTCACTGAATCCATGAATGAAATCGACGAAGTTCACTGCGCAAGCGCTGCCTGTGCAGTCGCACGCGCTGTGGCTATGAACCCCTTCGTTCCGAGGTCTGGAAATGCCGGCGTTCCCCGCATGCGCTGTGCATGCTGAACGCCGGCATTTCCAACGGCCAGATGCGTGAGTACCCAGACCGTACTCACGCATTTGGTCACGAATTTCTGGCCCATTACCTTCTATATCACTCACGCTGCAGCTGACTGAAGGAGCGCTCAATAAGACCATGTAGAGGGAGCTCAGCTCTGTAACTAACCTGCAGTATACGTGTGCCAGGCGTGCCTGACCTGACTGGGCACAAAATACAGAAGAGTGTTCCGTTCGTCAGCTCAGTTAAATCGATGGGTGTTTGAGCCCCTTCTTGTGAATGGACAGTAAATGCTCACTGAGTGTTCGTCACAGGAGCCAGATATACCCGGAACACTGGCAACGATAGGCAAAGTCTATCGAGTAGTAAGACATACATGGGCCAGCCAATTGGTTCCCTTTAGAACCAGGAGTTAATTACCCAATTGTACCTACAAGATCACTCTTGCAGTAATAACTGTGAAGCAGTGAATGAATTCTACTTATAGAATCTGCAAAACAAAATGAAAAGGGGCTCGGCAACAGGAGACATATTGAAATTTGGGGATGGGTGGGGGTTGTGAGGGGGCGTATCCATTGATGTGCGCGGAACTGCTCCTGTGGTTTACAGCAGACTTTCAAACCCTGCAGTTAATTTACAGCAAAGCCCATCGATTAATGGGGATGTGAGTTTTCTTAGACTGTGTATGTAGCAACACTCTGATGTTCTGCTTCACTGTGTGTTTTCAGAGAATTATTCAGGCAGTGGGTCTGTGTGTTTGGAACATAAAGAGAGCAGCAACTCTGAAGGATCACACCGATCGGAGCTACAACTGGGGTCATGGCAAGTTCTGAAATGTTAGTTAACTATCACAGGGGGGGAGAGAGAGAGAGGATGCATCTCACTCACAATGGAGCATAGGATTTTCGAATTGGTGTCCCTGGACACTATGGGATCGGCGAGAGGGGTCTCCAGGGTAATTTGTTGGTTTATTAATGTGTTATTTCTGTGACTGAATGCCAATGAGAACAATCTCTGCAGCTGAACCACTGTTTGTTCCTTTGGGCGGTAATAACAGTTCTAGGAAAGCCAGGAGACCCGGGTGTGGTGCCAGTATCTCAAGGAGGTCCCCCACCAAGCCGGAAATTCATTATCACCGGTGGGAAACCCACAACCTCCTCCTCCCACCCACAAATTAGCGGAATGGTTCATTTCAGCCCCAGCCTCGCGGGAAGCAAACTTTGACCAGTACAGCTCCAGTCAATGAGACAGTGTGGGCTTTTCTTATCCTGAGAGACAGGTTGGGCTAGCCTGTACCTCTCTCATGATCTCTACCACAGAAAAGAGCAGAAAGGTCAGGAGAACCCCATTACCTCCAAGCCTCTCACTATATGGCATTGACACATATCGCTGTTCCTTCATCGTCTCTAGGTCATCATTCTGTAATGTTCTGCCCACCACCATCGAGAGAGCAACATCGCCCCATGGACTGCGGCGGTTCAGCAAGAAGGCCCACCACCATCAAGACAGCAACATCGCCCCATGGACTGCGGCGGTTCAGTGAGAAGGCCCACCACCATCGAGGGAGCAACATCGCCCCATGGACTGCAGCGGTTCAGTGAGAAGGCCCACCACCATCGAGGGAGCAACATCGCCACATGGACTGCAGCGGTTCAGTGAGAAGGCCCACCACCATCGAGACAGCAACATCACCCCATGGACTGCGGCGGTTCAGTGAGAAGGCCCACCACCATCGAGGGAGCAATATCGCCACATGGACTGCAGCGGTTCAGTGAGAAGGCCCACCACCATCGAGGGAGCAACATCGCCCCATGGACTGCGGCGGTTCAGCAAGAAGGCCCACCACCATCGAGGGAGCAACATCGCCACATGGACTGCAGCGGTTCAGTGAGAAGGCCCACCACCATCGAGGGAGCAACATCGCCACATGGACTGCGGCGGTTCAGTGAGAAGGCCCACCACCATCGAGACAGCAACATTGCCCCATGGACTGCGGCGGTTCAGCAAGAAGGCCCACCACCATCGAGGGAGCAACATCGCCACATGAACTGCAGCGGTTCAGTGAGAAGGCCCACCACCATCGAGGGAGCAACATCGCCACATGGACTGCAGCGGTTCAGCAAGAAGGCCCACCACCATCGAGGGAGCAACATCGCCACATGGACTGCAGCGGTTCAGTGAGAAGGCCCACCACCATCGAGGGAGCAACATCGCCACATGGACTGCAGCGGTTCAGTGAGAAGGCCCACCACCATCGAGGGAGCAACATCGCCACATGGATTGCAGCGGTTCAGTGAGAAGGCCCACCACCATCGAGGGAGCAACATCGCCACATGGACTGCAGCGGTTCAGCGAGAAGGCCCACCAACATCGAGGGAGCAACATCGCCACATGGACTGCAGCGGTTCAGTGAGAAGGCCCACCACCATCGAGGGAGCAACATCGCCACATGGACTGCAGCGGTTTAGTGAGAAGGCCCACCACCATCGAGGGAGCAACATCGCCACATGGACTGCAGCGGTTCAGCGAGAAGGCCCACCACCATCGAGGTAGCAACATCGCCAAATGGACTGCAGCGGTTCAGCGAGAAGGCCCACCACCATCGAGGGAGCAACATCGCCACATGGACTGCAGCGGTTCAGCGAGAAGGCCCAGCACCATCGAGGGAGCAACATCGCCACATGGACTGCAGCGGTTCAGTGAGAAGGCCCACCACCATCGAGGTAGCAACATCGCCACATGGACTGCAGCGGTTCAGTGAGAAGGCCCACCACCAGCGAGACAGCAACATCGCCCCATGGACTGCAGCGGTTCAGTGAGAAGGCCCACCACCATCGAGGGAGCAACATCGCCACATGGACTGCAGCGGTTCAGTGAGAAGGCCCACCACCATCGAGGGAGCAACATCGCCACATGGACTGCAGCGGTTCAGCGAGAAGGCCCACCACCATCGAGACAGCAACATCGCCACATGGACTGCAGCGGTTCAGCGAGAAGGCCCACCACCATCGAGACAGCAACATCGCCACATGGACTGCAGCGGTTCAGTGAGAAGGCCCACCACCATCGAGGGAGCAACATCGCCACATGGACTGCAGCGGTTCAGTGAGAAGGCCCACCACCATCGAGGGAGCAACATCGCCACATGGACTGCAGCGGTTCAGTGAGAAGGCCCACCACCATTGAGGGAGCAACATCGCCACATGGACTGCAGCGGTTCAGCGAGAAGGCCCACCACCATCGAGGGAGCAACATCGCCACATGGACTGCGGCGGTTCAGTGAGAAGGCCCACCACCATCGAGGGAGCAACATCGCCACATGGACTGCAGCGGTTCAGTGAGAAGGCCCACCACCATCAAGGGAGCAACATCGCCACATGGACTGCAGCGGTTCAGCGAGAAGGCCCACCACCATCGAGGGAGCAACATCGCCAAATGGACTGCAGCGGTTCAGCGAGAAGGCCCACCACCATCGAGAGAGCAACATCGCCACATGGACTGCGGCGGTTCAGCGAGAAGGCCCACCACCATCGAGGGAGCAACATCGCCACATGGACTGCAGCGGTTCAGCAAGAAGGCCCACCACCATCGAGGGAGCAACATCGCCACATGGACTGCAGCGGTTCAGTGAGAAGGCCCACCACCATCGAGGGAGCAACATTGCCAAATGGACTGCGGCGGTTCAGCGAGAGAGCAACAGCGCCACATGGACTGCGGCGGTTCAGCGAGAGAGCAACATCGCCACATGGACTGCGGCGGTTCAGTGAGAGAGCAACATCGCCACATGGACTGCGGCGGTTCAGCGAGAGAGCAACATCGCCACATGGACTGCGGCGGTTCAGCGAGTAGGCCCACCGGGAAACTAGTCATGGACAATAAATGCAGCCTTCAAAGCATTGCCCACAATCCAAGTACAACCAAGTTAAAAATAAACACTGCGGATACACTCCTGGCCCGTCTGGTAACATGCAGAGTGTTCCCCACCTTCAGCACAGGGTAATCTTAGGCCTTTCACCTGTTCATGTACCAGGCACACTAATGTCTCAATCAACAGCAGCCAAAAAAGTCAATGGTCCTGTGGATTATTTAACTACTAAAAGATGTTTCATTCTTTCTCCTGTTACTCTGCTTATCTCCAGATCGAGTGCTTGAGTAGCTGTTCAGAACTCTGGCCACTCACAATGTCAATCCCCATTAGGAGGTCTTCTAAGGGTAACTCCATCCACAGCAACAAGAATAAATGGAACTGGTAATCCCAGTGATCAGAATCCATGAAACTGGTAATCACAGTGACCAGAATCCATGAAGCTGGTAATCACCATGACCAGAATCCATGAAGCCGGTAAGCACCGTGACCAGAATCCATGAAACTGGTAATCACCATGACCAGAATCCATGAAACTGGTAATCGCAGTGACCAGAATCCATGAAACTGGTAATCACCATGACCAGAATCCATGAAACTGGTAATCACTGTGACCAGAATCCATGAAACTAGTAATCACTTTGACCAGAATCCATGAAACTGGTAATCACCGTGACCAGAATCAATTATATCGGTAATCCCAGCGACCAGAATCCATGAAACTGGTAATCCCAGTGACCAGAATCCATTAAAATGGTCATCGCAGTGACCAGAATCCATGAAACTAGAATCACCGTGACCAGAATCCGTGAAACTAGTAATCGCCGGGATCAGAATCCATGAAACTGGTAATCCCAGTGACCAGAATCCATGAAACTGGTAATCACTGTGACCAGAGTCCATGAAACTGGTAATCCCAGTGACCAGAATCCATGAAACTGGTAATCACCATGACCAGAATCCATGAAACTAGTAATCACCGTGACCAGAATCCATTAAACTGGCAATCACTGTGACCAGAATCCATGAAACTGGTAATCCCAGTGACCAGAATCCATGGAACTGGTAATCACCATGACCAGAATCCATGAAACTGGTAATCCCAGTGACCAGAATCCATGGAACTGGTAATCACCGTGACCAGAATCCATGAAACTGGTAATCCCAGTGACCAGAATCCTTGGGACTGGTAATCACCATGACCAGAATCCATTACACTGGTAATCACTGTGTCCAGAATCCATTAAACTGGTAATCACCGTGACCAGAATCCATGAAACTGGTAATCACTGTGACCAGAATGCATGAAACTAGTAAACACCTTGACCAGAATCCGTGAAACATGGTAATCAACGTGACCAGAATGCATGAAACTAGTAATCACTTTAACCAGAATCCATGAAACTGGTAATCACTGTGACGAGAATCCATGAAAGTGGTAATCACCGTGACCAGAATCCATGAAACTGGTAATCACCAGAATTCATGAAACTGGTAATCACCGTGACCAGAATCCATGAAACTGGTAATCACTGTGACCAGAATGCATGAAACTAGTAAACACTTTGATCAGAATCCATGAAACTGGTAATCACTGTGACCAGAATCCATGGAACTGGTAATCACTGTGACCAGAATCCGTGAAAATGTTAATCACCGTGACCAGAATCCATGAAAGTGGTAATCACCGTGACCAGAATCCATGAAACTGGTAATCACCAGAATCCATGAAACTGGTAATCGCCGTGACCAGAATCCATGAAACTGGTAATCACCTTGACCAGAATCCTTGGAACTGGTAATCACCGTGACCAAAATACATGAAACTGGTAATCACTGTGACCAGAAAACATGAAACTGGTAATCACCGTGACCAGAATCCGTGAAAATGTTAATCACCGTGACCAGAATCCATGAAAGTGGTAATCACCGTGACCAGAATCCATGAAACTGGTAATCACCAGAATCCATGAAACTGGTAATCGCCGTGACCAGAATCCATGAAACTGGTAATCACCTTGACCAGAATCCTTGGAACTGGTAATCACCGTGACCAAAATACATGAAACTGGTAATCACTGTGACCAGAAAACATGAAACTGGTAATCACCGTGACCAGAATCCATGAAACTGGTAATCCCAGGGACAAGAATCCATGAAACTGGTAATCACTGTGACCAGAATCTATGAAGCTGGTAATCCCAGTGACCAGAATCATGAAACTGGTAATCACCGTGACCAGAATCCATGAAACTGGTAATCCCAGTGACCAGAATCCATGAAACTGGTAATCCCAGTGACCAGAATCCATGAAACTGGTAATCACCGTGACCAGAATCCATGAAACTGGTAATCCCAGTGACCAGAATCCATGGAACTGGTAATCACCGTGACTAGAATCCATGAAACTGGTAATCCCAGTGACCAGAATCCATGAAACCGGTAATTGCAGTGACCAGAATCCATGAAACTGGTAATCACCGTGACCAGAATCCATGAAACTGGTAATCACTGTGACCAGAATGCATGAAACTAGTAATCACTTTGACCAGAATCCATGAAACCGATAATCACCATGACCAGAATCCATGAAACTGGTAATCACCATGACCAGAATCCAGGAAACTGGCAATCACCATGACCAGAATCCATGAAACTGGTAATCACCATGACCAGAATCCATGAAACTGGTAATCACCATGACCAGAATCCAGGAAACTGGCAATCACCATGACCAGAATCCATGAAACCGATAATCACCATGACCAGAATCCATGAAACTGGTAATCACCATGACCAGAATCCAGGAAACTGGCAATCACCATGACCAGAATCCATGAAACTGGTAATCACCGTGACCAGAATCCATGAAACTTGTAATCACTGTGACCAGAATGCATGAAACTAGTAATCACTTTGACCAGAATCCATGAAACTGGTAATCCCAGTGACCAGAATCCATGAAACTGGTAATCACCGTGACCAGAATCCATGAAACTGGTAATCACTTTGACCAGAATCCATGGAACTGGTAATCACCGTGACCAGAATCCATGAAACTGGTAATCACTTTGACCAGAATCCATGGAAGTGGTAATCACCCGTGACCAGAATCCATGAAACTGGTAATACCAGTGACCAGAATCCATGAAACTGGTAATCACCGTGACCAGAATCCATGAAACTGGTAATCACTTTGACCAGAATCCATGGAACTGGTAATCACCCGTGACCAGAATCCATGAAACTGGTAATCCCAGTGACCAGAATCCATGAAACTGGTAATCACCGTGACCAGGATCCATGAAACTAGTAATCACCATGACCAGAATCCATGAAACTGGTAATCACCTTGACCAAAATCCATGAAACTGGTAATCACCGTGACCAGAATCCATGAAACTGTTAATCACTGTGCCAAGAATCCATGAAACTAGTAATCACCGTGACCAGAATCCATGAAACTGGTAATCACCGTGGCCAGAATCCATGAAAGTGGTAATCCCAGGGACCAGAATCCATGAAACTGGTAATCACTGTGACCAGAATCTATGAAACTGGTAATCCCAGTGACCAGAATCATGAAATTGGTAATCACCGTGACCAGAATCCATGAAACTGGTAATCCCAGTGACCAGAATCAACGAAACTGGTAATCACTGCGACCAGAATGCATGAAACTAGTAATCACTTTGACCAGAATCCATGGAACTGGTAATCCCAGTGACCAGAATCCATGAAACTGGTAATCACCGTGACCAGAATCCATGAAACCGGTAATTGCAGTGACCAGAATCCATGAAACTGGTAATCACCATGACCAGAATCCATGAAACTGGTAATCACTGTGACCAGAATCTATGAAACTGATAATCCCAGTGACCAGAATCATGAAATTGGTAATCACCGTGACCAGAATCCATGAAACTGGTAATCCCAGTGACCAGAATCAACGAAACTGGTAATCACTGCGACCAGAATGCATGAAACTAGTAATCACTTTGACCAGAATCCATGGAACTGGTAATCCCAGTGACCAGAATCCATGAAACCGGTAATCACCGTGACCAGAATCCATGAAACCGGTAATTGCAGTGACCAGAATCCATGAAACTGGTAATCACCGTGACCAGAATCCATGAAACTGGTAATCACTGTGACCAGAATCTATGAAACTGGTAATCCCAGTGACCAGAATCATGAAATTGGTAATCACCGTGACCAGAATCCATGAAACTGGTAATCCCAGTGACCAGAATCAACGAAACTGGTAATCACTGCGACCAGAATGCATGAAACTAGTCATCACTTTGACCAGAATCCATGAAACTGGTAATCACCGTGACCAGAATCCATGAAACTGGTAATCACCGTGACCAGAATCCATGAAACTGGTAATCATCGTGACCAAATTACATGAAATTGGTAATCACTGTGGCCAGAAACCATGAAACTCATAATCGCTGTGCCAAGAATCCATGAAACTAGGACTCACCGTGACCAGAATCCATGAAACTGGTAATCACCGTGACCAGAATCCATGAAACTGGTAATCCCAGGGACCAGAATCCATGAAACTGGTAATCACTGTGTCCAGAATGCTTGAAACTAGTAATCACTTTAACCAGAATCCATGAAACTGGTAATCACTTTGACCAGAATCCATGGAACTGGTAATCACCCGTGACCAGAATCCATGAAACTGTTAATCACTGTGACCAGAATCCATGAAACTGGTAATCACTGTGACCAGAATCCATGAAACTGGTAATCACTGTGACCAGAAACCATGAAACTCATAATCACTGTGCCAAGAATCCATGAAACTAGGAATCAGCGTTACCAGAATCCATGAAACTGGTAATCACCGTGACCAGAATCCATGAAACTGGTAATCACCGTGACCAGAATCCATGAAACTGGTAATCCCAGTGACCAGAATCCATGGAACTCGTAATCACCGTGACTAGAATCCATGAAACTGGTAATCCCAGTGACCAGAATCCATGAAACCGGTAATCACCGTGACCAGAATCCATGAAATCGGTAATTGCAGTGACCAGAATCCATGAAACTGGTAATCCCAGTGACCAGAATCCATGGAACTGGTAATCACCATGACCAGAATCCATGAAACTGGTAATCACCATGACCAGAATCCATGAAACTAGTAATCACCGTGACCAGAATCCATTAAACTGGCAATCACTGTGCCAAGAACCCATGAAACTAGTAATCACCGTGACCAGAATCCATGAAACTGGTAATCACCGTGACCAGAATCCATGAAACTGGTAATCACCGTGACCAGAATCCATGAAACTGGTCATCATCATGACCAAAATCCATGAAACTGGTAATCACCGTGACCAGAATCCATGAAACTGGTAATCACCGTGACCAGAATCCATGAAACTGGTAATCCCAGGGACCAGAATCCATGAAACTGGTAATCCCAGTGACCAGAATCCATGGGACTGGTAATCACCATGACCAGAATCCATTACACTGGTAATCACTATGTCCAGAATCCATTAAACTGGTAATCACCGTGACCAGAATCCATGAAACTGGTAATCACTGTGACCAGAATGCATGAAACTAGTAAACACTTTGACCAGAATCCATGAAACATGGTAATCAACGTGACCAGAATGCATGAAACTAGTAATCACTTTAACCAGAATCCATGAAACTGGTAATCACTGTGACGAGAATCCATGAAAGTGGTAATCACCGTGACCAGAATCCATGAAACTGGTAATCACCAGAATCCATGAAACTGGTAATCACCGTGACCAGAATCCATGAAACTGGTAATCACCATGACCAGAATCCATGAAACTGGTAATCACTGTGACCAGAATGCATGAAACTAGTAAACACTTTGACCAGAATCCATGAAACTGATAATCACCCGTGACCAGAATCCATGAAACTGGTAATCACCGTGACCAGAATCCATGAAACTGGTAATCACCAGAATCCATGAAACTGGTAATCGCCGTGACCAGAATCCATGAAACTGGCAATCACCGTGACCAGAATCCATGAAACTGGTAATCACCGTGACCAGAATCCATGAAACTGGTAATCACCTTGACCAGAATCCATGGAACTGGTAATCACCGTGACCAGAATCCATGAAACTGGTAATCACCGTGACCAGAATCAATGAAACTGGTAATCACCGTGACCAGAATCCATGAAACGAGTATTCACCGTGACCAGAATCCATGAAACTGGTAATCACCTTGACCAGAATCCATGGAACTGGTAATCACCGTTACCAGAATCCATGAAACTGGTAATCACCGTGACCAGAATCAATGAAACTGGTAATCATCGTGACCAGAAAACATGAAACTGGTAATCACTGTGCCAAGAATCCATGAAACTAGTAATCACCGTGACCAGAATCCATGAAACTGGTAATCACCGTGACCAGAATCCATGAAACTGGTAATCCCAGGGACCAGAATCCATGAAACTGGTAATCCCAGTGACCAGAATCCATGAAACTGGTAATCACCGTGACCAGAATCCATGAAACTGGTAATCCCAGTGACCAGAATCCATGGAACTGGTAATCACCGTGACTAGAATCCATGAAACCGGTAATCCCAGTGACCAGAATCCATGAAACCGGTAATCCCCATGACCAGAATCCATGAAACCGGTAATTGCAGTGACCAGAATCCATGAAACTGGTAATCACCGTGACCAGAATCCATGAAACTGGTAATCACTGTGACCAGAATGCATGAAACTAGTAATCACTTTGACCAGAATCCATGAAACCGATAATCACCATGACCAGAATCCAGTGAACTGGTAATCACCGTGACCAGAATCCATGAAACTGGCAATCACCATGACCAGAATCCATGAAACTGGTAATCACCATGACCAGAATCCATGAAACTGGTAATCACCATGACCAGAATCCATGAAACTGGTAATCACCGTGACCAGAATCCATGAAACTGGTAATCACCGTGACCAGAATCCATGAAACTGATAATCACCGTGACCAGAATTCATGAAACTGGTAATCATCATGACCAAAATCCATGAAACTGGTAATCACCATGACCAGAATCCATGAAACTGGTAATCACCATGACCAGAATCCATGAAACTGGTAATCACCGTGACCAGAATTCATGAAACTGGTAATCACTGTGCCAAGAACCCATGAAACTAGTAATCACCGTGACCAGAATCCATGAAACTGGTAATCACCGTGACCAGAATCCATGAAACTGGTAATCCCAGTGACCAGAATCCTTGGGACTGGTAATCACCATGACCAGAATCCATTAAACTGGTAATCACCATGACCAGAATCCATGAAACTGGTAATCACTGTGACGAGAATCCATGAAAGTGGTAATCACCGTGACCAGAATCCATGAAACTGGTAATCACCAGAATCCATGAAACTGGTAATCACCGTGACCAGAATCCATGAAACTGGTAATCACCATGACCAGAATCCATGAGACTGGTAATCACTGTGACCAGAATGCATGAAACTAGTAAACACTTTGACCAGAATCCATGAAACTGATAATCACCCGTGACCAGAATCCATGAAACTGGTAATCACTGTGACCAGAATCCATGAAAATGTTAATCACCGTGACCAGAATCCATGAAAGTGGTAATCACCGTGACCAGAATCCATGAAACTGGTAATCACCAGAATCCATGAAACTGGTAATCGCCGTGACCAGAATCCATGAAACTGGCAATCACCGTGACCAGAATCCATGAAACTGGTAATCACCGTGACCAGAATCCATGAAACGAGTATTCACCGTGACCAGAATCCATGAAACTGGTAATCACCTTGACCAGAATCCATGGAACTGGTAATCACCGTGACCAGAATCCATGAAACTGGTAATCACCGTGACCAGAATCAATGAAACTGGTAATCATCGTGACCAGAAAACATGAAACTGGTAATCACTGTGCCAAGAATCCATGAAACTAGTAATCACCGTGACCAGAATCCATGAAACTGGTAATCCCAGGGACCAGAATCCATGAAACTGGTAATCACTGTGACCAGAATCTATGAAGCTGGTAATCCCAGTGACCAGAATCATGAAACTGATAATCACCGTGACCAGAATCCATGAAACTGGTAATCCCAGTGACCAGAATCCATGAAACTGGTAATCCCAGTGACCAGAATCCATGAAACTGGTAATCACCGTGACCAGAATCCATGAAACTGGTAATCCCAGTGACCAGAATCCATGGAACTGGTAATCACCGTGACTAGAATCCATGAAACCGGTAATCCCAGTGACCAGAATCCATGAAACCGGTAATCCCCATGACCAGAATCCATGAAACCGGTAATTGCAGTGACCAGAATCCATGAAACTGGTAATCACCGTGACCAGAATCCATGAAACTGGTAATCACTGTGACCAGAAAGCATGAAACTAGTAATCACTTTGACCAGAATCCATGAAACCGATAATCACCATGACCAGAATCCATGAAACTGGTAATCACCATGACCAGAATCCAGTGAACTGGTAATCACCGTGACCAGAATCCATGAAACTGGCAATCACCATGACCAGAATCCATGAAACTGGTAATCACCATGACCAGAATCCATGAAACTGGTAATCACCATGACCAGAATCCATGAAACTGGTAATCACCGTGACCAGAATCCATGAAACTGGTAATCACCGTGACCAGAATCCATGAAACTGATAATCACCGTGACCAGAATTCATGAAACTGGTAATCATCATGACCAAAATCCATGAAACTGGTAATCACCATGACCAGAATCCATGAAACTGGTAATCACCGTGACCAGAATCCATGAAACTGGTAATCCCAGGGACCAGAATCCATGAAACTGGTAATCACCGTGACCAGAATCCAGAGAACTGGTAATCACCGTGACCAGAATCCATGAAACTGGTAATCACCGTGACCAGAATTCATGAAACTGGTAATCATCATGACCAAAATCCATGAAACTGGTAATCACTGTGCCAAGAACCCATGAAACTAGTAATCACCGTGACCAGAATCCATGAAACTGGTAATCACCGTGACCAGAATCCATGAAACTGGTAATCACCGTGACCAGAATCCATGAAACTGGTCATCATCATGACCAAAATCCATGAAACTGGTAATCACCGTGACCAGAATCCATGAAACTGGTAATCCCAGTGACCAGAATCCATGAAACTGGTAATCACTTTGACCAGAATCCATGAAACTGGTAATCACCGTGACCAGAATCCATGAAACTGGTAATCACTTTGACCAGAATCCATGGAACTGGTAATCACCCGTGACCAGAATCCATGAAACTGGTAATCCCAGTGACCAGAATCCATGAAACTGGTAATCACTGTGACCAGAATCCATGAAACTGTTAATCACCGTGACCAGAATCCATGAAACTGGTAATCACCGTGACCAGAATCCATGAAACTGGTAATCACCGTGACCAGAATCCATGAAACTGGTAATCACAGTGACCAGAATCCATGAAACTAGTAATCACCGTGACCAGAATCCATGAAACTGGTAATCACCGTGACCAGAATCCATGAAACTAGTAATCACCGTGACCAGAATCCATGAAACTGGTAATCACCGTGACCAGAATCCATGAAACTTGTATTCACTGTGACCAGAATGCATGAAACTAGTAATCACTGTGACCAGAATCCATGAAACTGGTAATCACCGTGACCAGAATTCATGAAACTGGTAATCACTGTGACCAGAATCCATGAAACTGGTAATCACCATGACCAGAATCCATTAAACTGTTCAACCTAAAGAAACAAAAGCTTTTGGCAACCACCTTGAAAGACAAACTAATTAACGCCTGTAAGGCAGAAGGAGTGAACCTCCAGTGAATGTTTGAGTTGCACAGAGTTCCATTGTCAATGCTATGATAATCAGAACCTATAGATCTGCGCTGAGGAGCAGACAAGACTGTCTCGGTTTGCAGTAATAAACAAATGGGACATCAATAGAGCTAACCATTCTACTGGAGAGTTGCCAAGCTCCTGTCCTTCTGAAGGAAGGATCTTCTAAAGAGGGCCTGAGGGCATGGACCCAAGAAGACTTCACTTTGCCTTAATCCAGTGCTATCAATCCCTTTTCTAAATCTTTATTGTTTTCTGATTTATACTGGTTTAAAATACTTGGGGAAGAGACCACCGGACAAAGAATACTTCACTTCTGATTAAACCTGTGTTACCACAAGATTCTCTGTTTATTGATTAGTGAAACATATGTACCGATCAAACATTCTGAAATTGATTAGCATTACTTATACAGAAGTAAAAGGGAAAAGGAAAATTCCTCTAGGTTTCTACCACCTCTGCTCTTATGATTCCTTCTCCAAAACCTTGACAGATAGCTGGGTTAATATTAGTTAAGTGATGTCCTATTAGCTAACAGATTCAGAGATAGTAATGAACAGCACCGTGCATGACCCAAAAGCCGGTGTGGTCTGTAGCCGTGGCTCGATCACTCCCCGTGCTGCCACCCATGACTCCATCGCTGGCCTGCAGCCCTGGTTGGGGCACGAGGCCAACCTACCACCTGATATACAGACAAAGAAACTGAGATGGAAGGAGAGAACCAAGGCGGAGGCAGAGGAGAAAATGAGCAGAGAAAGATACAGGCAGAAAACTAGAAAAGGGAGAGAAATACAAGAAAGGAGCATAGAAGGAAAGAAGCACGGACACAGAGACACACACACACATATATCTTCTATATATATATATATAAAAGGATCCGTCCGTCTGTTTGTCTGTCTGTCTGTCTGTATGTTCTGTCTGTTTGTTTGTCTGTCTGTCCACTATACACTCAAAAGTTATAGAGCGTACCTACACATATGTTATATCAAAAGAAAGCTTATGATTAGGGGAGTCTCATAGGCATATTTACTTTTTGGTCAGACAAAAATTGTTCGGACAGTATACAAAAAACGTTCAAAAATCCGCTCATTAGCGGTTGACCAATCCTACCGCTCATTAGCGTTGAGTGACGTGATGGTTGACCAATCCTACGGGGTGGATGGGGCCTAATCCTTCAAACTGCCGTTAGTGCGGGAGCGGGAGCTGAGCGGCGGCCATTAAACACCTGCCGGGCCTGAAGCTAAAAAAATGGTAATGGAGGTGAGGAAATTGTTGATTCATTAGTATTGACACATTAACCACTGGAGGCAATGCCAGAAACGACGCAGATGGGGATTAAATGATATGAAATATAGATTTCCAGCAAAAAAAAAGTTGGTTTTAAAAGAAAAATAAATCCATTTGCAAAGGAGTGCATGATACACTAAGTTTGCGTTTAACGTTTTATGAGGCATTTTAAGATAACGGATCCCCAGCTGAACCCTGTAGGTAAGCTTTTTTTCTGTTTGCGGCCGCGGGCCGGGGACTCGGGCTTTCCCCCCCTCGGCCCAGTCCCGGGGCTCGGCTCCATTTGCGGCCGCGTGCCGGGGACTCGGGCTTTCCCCCCCTCGGTGGTGGATGAGCTGCCTGCAGGCCTCAGGCCTCTCGTTGCCAGCCACGCCCGAGCTAGGCACCGCCCGTCCCGCTGGGCCCGATTACAAACCAGCGGCCCGCGATCGCCGCCATCTTGGTAAAGGCTGGGGGGGGGGACGGAGCCCAGCGGAACCATCACCGCCATCTTGGTAAAGGCTGGCGGGGTGGGACGGAGCCGAGTGGAAGCTGGCGTCACCCGGGGCGACGGCGTCGGCCGGAAGTGACGCCACGCACACACGGGACAGGCACAGGGTGCGCGCGCACAAGAGGGCGCCTGACCAAACACACCAAGTTTGTCAGAGATCTGATCCGTGAGGTATGTGGTTTTGCCCCCTATGAAAGGCGTGCAATGGAATTGCTGAAGGTCTCTAAAGACAAGCATGCACTCAAATTCCTCAAAAAGCGAGTTGGTACCCACATCCGTGCCAAGAGGAAGAGAGAAGAACTCAGCAATGTGCTGGCAGCAATGAGAAAGGCAGCTGCAAAGAAAGATTAATCTGTACAAATTTGCTACAATAAAAGTTATTTCAAAGTTAAAAAAAAAATTAGACATGGGAGAGTAACAGCTAATAATCCAGTGTGCAAATAGAGGGGAATGCAATTGATCAAACAGATGGACGGATCCTTTTATATATATATATAGATAAAAATTATTTCTACTTTTCATAACAACATGCCCTCAAAAAACCCTCGGCACCGCCGGGCACTCCAGCTAGTATATACATATATATACAGACACTCACACAGACAGAGACACACATACACATATAGAGAGCCACACAGACACAGAGACACACAAATACAGAACACACACAGACATATACACAAACATAAAGACACACACAGACATACATATACACATATAGAGACACACACACAGATAGAGACACACACACACATACAAACACAGAGACACATAGACACATACACATGTAGAGACACTCACACAGACACACTCATAGACACAAACATATAGAGACACACACGCTCATGTTCCCTGCTCCAGGTGATACGAAGACAAACAGGTAAGAGAGACATATCCTACTCAACCATGAGCAATGGCACAAGAGATCGGCTAAACCTGCATACGCACGCCTTATTGTGGGCTTGTCTCTTTCAACACCCAGTGACTGTCTAGCCCTGGTATGTGGCTCCTGGATGTCTCTCCGACTTACTCTGTTCACACCTGCCTGTTGGCCAGTTTCCAGTTCCACTTTCCGATGACTCTCATTTGGATTCAGTGCTGCTTACCTACCCCCATCTAGTTAAAATGATTGTCGATAGTTGCCTCACATGTTCCTCACAGGTCTCACGGCTTCTGCTTGGTTTTGGTGCAGCTTTTGGTCCTGAAAATATTCCCACAACTTTTCAAAAGAAATTAATATTTAAGTCAGGTTCTCACTACAAATTGAATACGACTGCACAGACCCTGCAGAGAGAGCAGTTAAGCACTCAGTGTACTGGTACAGCTACACGTGGTCCAGTATTAATTTATTTTTAGAAATAGGAGCAGGAGTAGGCCATTTGGCCCTTCGAGCCTGCTCCGCCATTCAATAAGATCATGGCTGATCTTCGACCTCATCTCCACTTTCCTGAACTATCCCCATATCACTTGATTCTCGTAATATTCAAAAATCTATCGATCTCTGTCTTGAATATACTTAATGACTGAGCCTCCACAGCCCTCTGGGGTAGAGAATTCCAAAGATTCACCACCCTCTGAGTGAAGAAATTTCTGCTCATCTCAGTCTTAAATGGCCGACCCCTTATTCTGAGACTGTGACCCCTGATTCTAGACTCCCCAGCCAGGGGAAACATCTTCCCTGCATCTACCCTGTCAAGCCTTGTAATCACCTCATTCTTCTAAAGTCTAGAGAATATAGACCTAGTCTACTCAATCTGTCCTCATAGGACAATCGCCCCATCCCGGGAACCAGTCCGATCATTGCACTCTCTCTTTGGCAAGTATATCCTTCCTCAGATAAGGAGACCACAACTGTACACAATACACCAGGGCCCTATATAATTGCAGTAAGACGTCTTTACTCTTATACTCAAATCCTCTTGCAATAAAGGCCAACATATCATTTGCTTTCCTAATTGCTTGCTGTACCTGCATGCTAACTTTCAGTGATTCGTGTACAAGGACACCCAGGTCCCTCTGAACACCAACATTTCCCAATCTCTCACCATTTAAAGAATACTCTGCTTTTCTATTTTTCCTACCAAAGTGGATAACTTCATATTTCTCCACATTATATTCCATTTGCCATGGTCTTGCCCACTCACATCGCCTATCTATAATCCCCTTGAAGCCTCCTTGCATCCTCCTCACAATTTACATTCCCACCCAGCTTTGTATCATCAGCAAACTTGGATATATTACATTTGGTCCCCTCATCCAAATCATTGATGTAGATTGTGAATAGCTGAGGCCCAAGCACTGATCCTTGCGGCACCCCACTAGTTACAGCTGCCAACCCGAAAATGACCTGTTAATTCCTACTCTCTGTTTTCTGTCCATTAACCAATCCTCAATCCATGCTAATATATTACCCCCAATCCCATGAGCCCTAATTTTGTTTAATAACCTCTTGTGTGGTAACTTATTGAATGCCTTCTGAAAATCCAAATACACCACATCCACTGGTTCTCCTTTGTCTGTTCTGCTAGTTACAACCTCAGAAAATTCTAACAGGTTTGTCAAACATGATTTCCCTTTCATAAATCCGTGTTGACTCTGCCCAATCCTACTACAGTATTATTTTCTAAGTGCCTTGTTACCATGCCCTTAATAATAGATTCTAGCATTTTCCCTACTACTGATGTCAGGCTAGCTGGTCTGTACTTCCCCGTTTTCTCTCTGCCATCTTTCTTAAATAGTAACCCACATTTGCTACCTTCCAATCCATGGGAACCGTTCCAGAATCTATGGAATTTTGGAAAATGACAACCAATGCATCCACTATCTCTATAGCCACCTCTTTCAAAACCCTAGGATGTAGGCCATCAGGTCCAGGGGATTTATTGGCTTTCAGTCCCATTAATTTCTCCAGTACTACTTTTTTAGTAATACTAATATCTTTCAGTTCCTCATTCTTGCTAGACCCTTGGTTGTCCACAATTTCCAGGAAGTTTTTTGGGTCTTCTTCCATGAAGACAGACACAAAGGGCTGGATTTTGTCAGTGTGGGCGGGCTGGGGCATGTCAGGTGGAAATCATGTCAGGACCCTGACTCCTAAGTGATGTGTTGAAAAAGTGGGATTTTCCCCTAATTGGACAATTAATTTCCTGCGTGTGGGAACCACTGGCCCAATGAGTCTTTTCATACAGAAAGTCGCCTCCGATGACGTCATCAATGCTGTTGGATTTAAGGCCTGCAAGCAGCCTTGATTCTTCTGGAGACTGGAAACACTTTGGACATTGTATGAAGGACTTCATTTACCGACCATGTCCACCAGCAAGCAAAAGTGTGCACCTCGCTTTGATGAGCCCTCCCTCCAAGCTCTGTTGCAGAGAGCAAGATCTAATAAGGAGACGTGCAGGACATGGGAAAAGTGGTAAAATCAGAAAGGACTCTCAAAATGGGATTATAGAGGCACTTATCTGGTTGTTAAGGGCCTTAAGGGCCTATCCCGCCTCTTGGAGGCGGGATAGAAACGGGGTCAGAAAACACGCATTTGGGAAAATTGCTCGGAGGCGGGATGGAGGCGGGATTGGACCTGCCTGCCATTTTTTGCAATTTTACCACCTCACACGCCTCCAATCCCGCCTCCTCAGGCCTGGCAAAATCGAGCCCAAAGTATTTGCTTAATTTCTCTGCCATTTCCTTACTCCCCATTATAATTTCACCTGTCTCAGCCTTTGAGGGACCCACATTTACTTTTGCTAAACTTTTCCTTTTTACATACCTATAGAAGCTTTTACAATCTGTTTTTATGTCTCTCGCTAGTTTACTCTCATATTCTATTTTCCCTTTCTTTATCAATTTCTTTGTCCTCCTTTGCTGAATTATAAAATCCTCCCAATCCTCAGGCTTACTACTCTTTTTGGCAGCATTATAAGCCTCTTCCTTTGATCTAATACTATCTTTAACTTCTCTTGTTAGCCACGGTTGGACCACTTTTCCTGTGGGGTTTTTGTGCTTTAGAGGAATGTATATTTGTTGTAAATTATGTATTAATTCTTTAAATGCTAGCCATTGCTCGTCCACTGTCATACCTTTTAACGTAGTTTCCCAATCTACCGTAGCCAACTCGCCCCTCATACCTACGTAGTTTGCTTTGTTTCGAGTTAAGACCCTAGTTTCAGATTTAACTAAGTCACTTTCAAATGCAATATAAAATTCTATCATATTATGGTCACTCTTCCCTAAAGGCCCCTTTAATACAAGGTTATTAATTAACCCTTTCTCGTTGCACAATACTAGGGCCTAGAAATTCAGTGGCGCTACAGTCGAGCGTGCGCTAAATTTAGCGCCTGGTGCAACTTAGCGCCACCTTCAGCGAAATTGAGTTGCTTCGCCCCAAGAGGTTCTTGCTGCGCTAAAGCAGGCACTGCACGACTATCCTAGGCGCTAAGCCGGAGAGGCGAGACGCTACCACCGAGGGCGGGCGCAGCGCAGGTGCGGCCAGTTAGCGATTGCAGGTAGACACGCTGGCGCCGGTCACCTCTTAAAGGGGGAGGGTCGATTTGGCTTGCAGCCACGCCCTGCATATTGGAGCCCTGATTCTAGGCCTGGACAGACCTGCTGCGACATCGTTACACCCACGACCATGGAGAGGGCCAGGGAGCGAGCACAGCACTTCAGTGAGGGGGCCCTGAAGGTTCTGGTTGGCGCAGTGGAGCACAGGCGACCTATCCTCTTTCCGGACAGTGGCAGGAGGCTGCTGCCCAACGAATATCGAAAAGCTTGGAGGGAGGTGGCACACAGAGTGACCTCCAGTAGCATGGTACCTAGGACCCCAACGCAATGCAGGAAGAAGTTCAACGACCTCACTCGGGTTGTCAGGGTGAGTACCCTTTCCAGTATCCTCTTCATCCCTGCATGTGCACCTCACTTTATGGCCAAAGGGTCCTGAAAGCCCCAATGCCCAGCCCTCATCCAACACCTATGGGCCTCTCATGAAAATCACACGCCCATTCACCACTTTACACACTGTAAGGGCTATTCGACCATGGGAGGCAGTGCAGCCAAGATCAGGGCTTGACACTGTAAGGGCTATTCGACCATGGGAGGCAGTGCAGCCAAGATCAGGGCTTGACACTGTAAGGGCTATTCGACCATGGGAGGCAGTGCAGCCAAGATCAGGGCTTGACACTGTAAGGGCTATTCGACCATGGGAGGCAGTGCAGCCAAGATCAGGGCTTGACACTGTAAGGGCCATTCCACCATGGGAGGCAGTGCAGCCAAGATCAGGGCTTGACACTGTAAGGGCTATTCGACCATGGGAGGCAGTGCAGCCAAGATCAGGGCTTGACACTGTACTGAGAGCCCGTCCTTTCTCTTGCAGGGCAAGCTGGCCCCACAATAGGAGGCAGCCGCAACAGACCGGGGGAGGCCGTCCTGAACTTAAAGACCTCAGCGATATGGAGCAGCGAGTGGAACGGATTAGGGCAGGCCGGTTGATTGGCCCCGTCGCCACTGGAGATGCCGACCCCATTCTGGACAGCAATGGTAAGGTCATCACCTTTTTGACCTCTCTCTTTCCACTTGTGCCTCACACCAGCATCCTTTGCCACTGTCGAACCAATGCAGTGCATAGCAGCACTCAGGCCTCCCTCACTGCCGCCCTGTCCTCACGCTAAATCAACTCTTGTACCTCCCTGCTTTCAGATGCTGATTCGCGAGGTGAGGAGGCGGGCCCTCAAGCTGCCACTGTGAGTGAATCAGAAGGTGAGGAGGAGGAAGAGGAAGCTGGAACATCAGTGCCACCTTCAGCCGAGGCAGCCCATGGCCATAATGGGGACACGTCTTCCCTGGAGGGGAGCAGGGGGGAAGGGTCTGAGAAGGGTGAAGCTCCGGGGCCCAGCGGGCTGCAGCAATGCAGTGGGGGGTAGGGAAGCTCAGCGGCCTTCTCCCCGGAGGGAGAGTGTGGCCTCCAGTCCTGCTACAGTGAGCGCAGAGGAGGTGCGGCTCCTTGCTGAAATGGGCGCCCAGGCGGAGCGCAGGCACACTGAGCTCATGGCTGCAGTGGCAAGGATGCCTGACTCCATAGAGTCACTGGCAAGGAGTATACAGGAATTCGGGGCAGCACAGGCAAGGAGTCTGCAGGACTTCGGTGCAGCACAGGCAAGGAGTCTGCAGGACTTCGGTGCAGCACGGGCAAGGAGTCTGCAGGACTTCGGTGCAGCACAGGCGGCTTCCAGCCAAGTGCTTAGTCGTGCCATGCAGTCACTGGCTGGTCTGATGCAGACACAGATCAGGGCGACATGGGCACTAACTACTGCCACCCTCGCTGGATCGGGCAGGATTCACCGGGGCCCTCGCCGCGCTGCAGCAGGCCACCAGTCTGTGCTTCATTCCTGCTGCCAACACTGTCACTCCTCCACTGCAGCTACCACCACCCGTAGGACAGACTGCTGCTGCCCAAGCAGAGTTGGAGCAGTCAGCAGCCGGGCCCTCCAGGCCCAGAGCTGGTCCAGGCCGTCCCCCAAGGGCATCTGCCGACTCACTATCTGACCCTCAGCAGCCTTCCCCCAGCCTTGCTGCAGCCACTGGGGTCCCATTGCGGAGGAGTTGCAGGGTGGGAAGGGGCCAATCTCGCAAGCGAGACAGATCAACCTCGCAGGCCAAAAAGTAGGAGGTGTGGCAAAATGCTGTGTTTTTTTTTGTGAAGTCCAAGGATCATGGTCATTTTTGTTTAACTCTTTTGTTCATTGTCACCAGGTTGTGAGAGCCAGTTATGTGTCTGATTGTTTTTTGGGGGGTTTCTCTGTATTTGTTTGTCATGCGGGAAGGGCACAGAGTTTGCTAAATAAATAATTGTCTTTATTCAAATTGTGCATGTTTGCACTTTGAACTATTTGTTGCCTTGACCGGCTCAGGGTTTGCGGAGCGGGTCCATTCATGTTCTTTCAATGGCACAAGCCATTCCCTGAGAGAGGGCCTAGAACCGACTTGCAATAAGCCGCTGACGGATGGCCCTTGCACTTTGTGCCTCCCTCCCATCTTGGTGCTCCTCCTCCTCCTCCTCCTCTGGTGGTCCTCCAATGTCTGCTGGCAGTGGCTGAGTCCTGAGGATAGCCAGGTTGTGCAGCATGCAGCACACTACAACGAAATGGGAGACTCGCTCAGGCGAGTACTGAAGGGCTCCCCCGGAATGGTCCAGACAGCGGAACCGTTGCTTTAGCACGCCGATTGTGTGCTCAATGATGTTCCTGGTCGCTTGATGGCTGTCATTGTATCGCTCTTCAGCAGGGGTGCTGGGCGCACGGAGCGGGGTCATCAGCCAGGTGCACAAAGGATACCCCTTGTCCCCGAGAAGCCAGCCTCCTGGGTGAGCCAGGGCTTTGAAAAGGTCTGCCACAGAAGTCTGGCGCAGGATGAAGGCGTCATGGCTGCTGCCTGGAAAGCGGGCATTGACAGCTGGTATCAGCTGCCTGTGGTCACACACCAACTGCACGTTCAACGAATGGAACCCCTTCCGGTTGCGGTAATCCTTGGCATTCTCTAGAGGCGCCTGCAAAGCCACATGCGTGCAGTCAATGGCGCCCTGGACCATGGGGAAGCCCGCTATTCTTGCAAATCCCATTGCGCGCTCCTGCTGCTTGTCCAGGGTCATGGGGTAGGAAATGTACTGACGTCTCCTTTTGAAGAGGGCATTCGTGACTTGGCGGATGCAGCAATGCACCGCGAACTGGGAGACATTGGCAATGTCCCCAGTAGCGGATTGGAAGGAGCCAGTGGCATAGAAGTTGAGAGCCACTGTCACCTTCACTGCCACCGACAGAGACATCCTGCTCCTCAGTTGAGGCTGCAGATCTCTCTGAAGCAGGTGGCAGATCTCAGTGACCACCTCCCTTCTGAATCGAAGCCTCCGAATGCACTGCTCCTCAGACATGTTGAGGTAGGAGAAGTGCTGGCAGTATACCCTGGGAGGGTAAGGCCTCCTGTGCCAACGCCTGTTGGCTCTCCTCTGTCTGGCCATGATTGGCACTCTCTCTCGGTGTCTCTGAGCCCTCTCAATGCAATGCAGAAACCCAACGTTTCCACCCATTGCAGCCCCCATTATATGTGGCCACTCAAGGCTATGGCACTGAGAAATCAATCCAACTGCAAAGCTCTGGGCTGAAGCCAGAAGTACCTGTGCGAGCGCTGAGTCAAAGCAGAAAGCTCTCTCCCTTTGTCTCTCTGCAAATCTCTCTCTCTCTCACACAGAAGGAGTGGTCCAAAATGGCTACCACTAAGAAGGCAGGAAGAGCCCTCTTTAAATAGTGCCCCCCCAGCCCAACAGCGACTGGGAACCATTCCACGCAACCAGTTGCTGGGAGCGCCAGGCAGAAAGAAGGGGGGCGCCACAGAAGTCCCGGTTTGGGGCGCACCAAGGGCATTGCACCATGAAATGACGTCAGGATCTGAGCACTTAGCTGAGTGGGCGTTGCGGTTTTGCGCCATCGCTAAATGTCCACTCAAGTTCGCGAGAGGCGCAAATCGCGCCGCGCCCGGGCGCTAGCCGCTTCGCGCCCCACTTATCACCCTCTTAAGGCGCTAGCGGCTGGCGCTACCAACTGAATTTCTAGGCCTAGATCTAAAATAGTTGATTCCTCAACATACTGATCTAGAAAACTATCTGGCATACATTCCATGAATTCGTCCTCCACACTATTACTGCAAATTTAGTTTGCCCAGTCTATATGTAGATTAAAGTCCCCCATGATTACTGTATTACTCTTGTTACATGCGCCTCTAATTTCCTGATTTATACACGGCCCTACATTACAACTACTGTTTTGAATTCAATTCAAGCACTTGTGGAAAGATCCACCCTGTTCGCTGTGGTCTGAAGGAGCCAATATTTCCCTTTATTCATTTCCTGAATTGCCATTGGGGTCGCTCTCATCCTCCCCCTCCATCTCCCATCCTTCCCCCATTCCTTCCCCCATCCTCCCCCCATCCTCCGCCCTTCCATCTCCCATCCTCCCCTTTCTTCTCCAATCCTCTCCTTCCTTTCCCCATTCTCCCCTTCCTTCTCCCATCCTCCCCTTCCTTCTCCCATCCTCCCCTTCCTCTCCTTCCTTCTCCCATCCTCCCCCCATCCTCCCCCTCCATCTCCCATCCTCCCCTTTCTTCTCCCATCCTTCCCTTCCTTCCCCCTTCCTCCCCGCCCATCCTCCGCTTCCTTCCCCCCATCCTCCCCTTCCTTCCCCCATCCTCCCCTTCCTTCTCCCATCCTTCCCTTCCTTCCCCCATCCTCCCCTTCCTTCTCCCATCCTTCCCTTCCTTCCCCCATCCTCCCCTTCCTTCTCCCATCCTTCCCCCATCCTCCCCTTCCTTTCCCAATCCTCCCCTTCCTTCCCCCATCCTCCCCTTCCTTCCCAATCCTCCCCATCCTTTCCCAATCCTCCCCTTCTTTCCCCATCCTCCTCCATCCTCCCCCCATCCTCCCCCCATCCTCCCCCCTCCCTTCTCCCATCCCCCCTCCCTTGTATTAATGAATCCGGGGCTGCTCAATGAAGTATTGCTCTCCATTCCTGACAACAACAACAACTTGTATTTATATAGCATCTTTAACATAGTAAAACGTCCCAAGGCGCTGTGCAGGAGTATTTTAAGACAAAAAATTTGACACCGAGCCACGTAAGGATAAATTAGGGTAGGTGACCAAAAGCTTGGTCAAAGAGGTTGATTTTAAAGAGCATCTTAAAGGAGGAAACAGAGGTAGCGAGGAGGACAGGTTTAGGGAGGGAATTCCAGAGCTTAAGGCCTAGGCAACAGAAGGCACGGCCACCAAAGGTTGAGTGATTATAATCAGGGATGTTCAAGAGGGCAGAATTAGAGGAGCGCAGATATCTTGGGGGGTTGTGGGGCTGAAAGCGATTACAGAGATAGGGAGGGGCGAGGCCATGGAGGGATTTGAAAACAAGCTTAAGAATTTTGAAATCGAGGCCCTGCTTAACCGGGAGTCAATGTAGGTCAAAGACAGGTCCAGGTGGTTGTTATTTTCTCTACCCGGACCATTTCCAACAAGATGTGGATCCAGGTGTTCGGTGAGGAGGTCTAGCCTCGTTCCCAGTATCATATATTTACAGGCTCGAGTTGCTCTTCTCTCCCCTACCCAAGCATGAATCTAATGGAAGTTCCAGGGCCGGATGCAGTAGGCAATCGATCAGCTCCCAGACAAGCTCAATATGGGCAAGGACCTCACCCTGATGAGAACCTCCAACCAAAACATAAAGTAACGATAGGGTACTCCCCGCCCACAGACTGCGCATTCACTCTTCCCAGCCACGATGGCAGACAGCACAGGCAGCGGTGAGATTGCTGCCTTCCGTGCCCTTCCCAGACTCCAAGACACTGATCTGCTTTGTGCATTTTCAGCCACCATTACCCTGTGAAGGGCATCCTTCCACGAGTGGCTGCTAGGATATATTTAGACACCAAATATGTGAGGAGGAGCCAAAATCTGCATTCAGTGGCCTGGGAATTGGTTCCACACTAATATAATGTTTCATTAAAAGAAATCATGAGATACTGCCCAGGATGATGAGACTGAACTCGTCTCTCTCTCTCTCTCTCTCTCTCTCTTTCTTTCAATAGAATATCAAATGATTAACTCAGGTCAGCATCCCTTTTATCTAAGGTTAAAGTTGGCCCCCCTCTGATAGATAGTACAGTCACCCCTCCCACCCATGGGCAAGACAGAAGTAGCAGGGAGCAACAGGAGGACACCATTTGATCTCAGGTACAAGTTGAGTGGGTAAGGCATGAAACTCTGAGAGGGAACTGAAAGATGGATGAGTGACCCACAGGGATCTGCTCAACCAGGAGCTAGGCAAGCTGCACACCTGCCGACAGCCACGACTGGGAGCAGGAACCCCTTGGTATTTTGAGCCTCTAATACACAATATTAGCAAACTGCCAACAACATCAGCTCAATATCGACAAAACGCCGACATTATCAGTCCAATATTGGCAAACCGCCGACACCATCAGCTCAATATCAGCAAACCGCCAACATCAGCTCAATATCAGCAAACAGGCAACACCATCAGCTCAAAATCAACAAACCGCCAACAACATCAGCTCAATATTAGCAAACCGCCAACAACACCAGCTCAATATCGGCAAACCGCCAACAACACCAGCTCAATATCGGCAAACCGCCAACAACACCAGCTCAATATCAGCAAACCGCCGACACCGTCAGCTCAATATTGGCAAACTGCTAACACCATCAGCTCAATATCGGCAAACCGCCGACATCATCAGCTTAATATTGGCAAACCGCCGACAAAATCAGCTCAATATCGGCAAACCGCCGACACCATCAGCTCAATATCGGCAAACCATTGACACCATCAGCTCAATATAGTCAAACTGCCGACACCATCAGCTCAATATCAACAAACCGCCGACACCATCAGCTCAGTATCAGCAAACCACCAACAACATCAGCTCATTATCGGGAAACTGCCAACAACACCAGCTCAATATCGGCAAATCGCCAACAACACCAGCTCAATATCGGCAAACCACCAACACCATCAGCTCTATAATGGCAAACTGCCAACATCAGCTCAATATCGGCAAACCACCAACAACACCAGCTCAATATCGGCAAACCGCCGACACCATCAGCTCAATATTGGTAAACCACCAACACCATCAGCTCAATATCGGCAACCCCACGACGCCAGCAGCTCAATATCGGCAAACCGTTGACAAAATCAGCTCAATATCGGCAAACCGCGACAGCACCAGCTCAATATCGGGAAACCGCCGACACCATCAGCTCAATATCGGCAAACCGCTAACAACGCCAGCTCAATATCGGCAAATCGCTGACACTATCAGCTAAATATCAGCAAACCACAAACAACATCAGCTCATTATCGGCAAACTGCCAACAACACCAGCTCAATATTGGCAAATCGCGAACAACACCAGCTCAATATCGGCAAACCACCAACACCATCAGCAAAATATTGGCAAACCGCCAACAACATCAGCTCAATATCGGCAAACCACCAACAACACCACTCAATATCGGCAAACCGCCGACAGCATCAGCTCAATATCGGCAAACCGCCGGCACCATCAGCTCAATATCGGCAAACCGCCAACTCCATCAGCTCAATATCGACAAACCGCTAACAACATCAGCTCAATATCGGAAAACCGCTGACACCATCAGCTCAATATCGGCAAACTGCCGACACCATCAGCTCAATATCGGCAAACCGCCGACACCATCAGCTCAATATCGGCAAACCGCCAACATCAGCTCAATATCGACAAACCGCCGACACCATCAGCTCAATATCGGCAAACCGCCGACTCCATCGGCTCAATATCGGCAAACCGCCGACACCATCAGCTCAATATCGGCAAACCGCCGACACTATCAGTTCAATATTGTCAAATCGACAACGCCATCAGCTCAATATCGACAAACCACCGACACCATCAGCACAATATCCGCAAAGCGCCGACACTATCAGCTTAATATCGGCAAACCGCCGACACCATCAGCTCAACATTGGCAAACCGCCGACACCATCAGCTCAATATAGGCAAACTGCCGACACCATCAGCTCAATATCCGCAAACCGCCGACACCATCAGCTCAATATCAGCAAACCACCAACATCAGCTCATTATCGGCAAACTGCCAAGAACACCAGCTCAATATCAGCAAACCGCCAACAACACCAGCTCAATATCGCCAAACCACCAACATCAGCTCAATATTGGCAAACCGCCAACAATATCAGCTCAATATTGGCAAACCACCAACAACACCAGCTCACTATCAGCAAACCAGCGACAGCATCAGCTCAATATCAGCAAACCACCAACAACACCAGGTCAACCGCCGATACCATCAGCTTCATATTGGCAAACCACCAACATCAGCTTATTATCGGCAAACTGCCAACAACACCAGCTCATTATCGGCAAACCGCCAACACCAGCTCAATATCGGCAAACACCAACACCATCAGCTCAATATTGGCAAACCGCCAACAACATCAGCTCAATATCGGGAAATCACCAACATCAGCTCAATATTGGCAAACCGCCAATGCCATCTGCTCAATATCAGCAAACCGCCGAGACCATCAGCTCAATATTGGCAAACCACCGACAACATCAGCTCATAATTGGCAAACCGCCAACACCGTCAGCTCAATATCGGCAAACCGCCGACACCATCAGCTCAATATTGGCAAATCACCAACACCATGAGTTCAATATCGGCAAACCACCAACATCAGCTCAATATTGGCAAACCACCGATGCCATCGGCTCAATATCGGCAAACCGCCGACACCATCAGCTCAATATCGGCAAACTGCCGACACCATCAGATCAATATTGGCAAACCACCAACACCATCAGCTCAATATTGGCAAACTGCCGACATCAGCTCAATATCAGCAATCCGCCAACGCCATCAGCTCAATATCGGCAAACCGCCGACACCATCAGCTCAATATTAGTAAACCACCAACACCATCAGCTCAATATCGGCAACCCCACGATGCCAGCAGCTCAATATCGGCAAACCGTCGACAAAATCAGCTCAATATCGGCAAACCGCGACAGCACCAGCTCAATATCGGGAAACCGCCGACACCATCAGCTCAATATCGGCAAACCACTAACAACACCAGCTCAGTATCGGCAAATCGCTGACACTATCAGCTAAATATCAGCAAACCACAAACAACATCAGCTCATTATTGGCCCTTTGCCGGATTGTGTGACTGACTCCCCTTTACCAGATTGTGTGACTGACTCCGCTTTACCAGATTGTGTGCCTGACTCCCCTTTACCGGATTGTGTGCATGACTCACCCTTTACCAGATTGTGTGACAGACTCCCCCTTTATCGGATTGTGTGACTAACTCCGCTTTACTAGATTGTGTGACTGACTCCCCTTTACCGGATTGTGTGATTTATTCCCCTTTTTCGGATTGTGTGACTGCCTCGCCTTTACCGGTTGTGTGACTGACTCCCCTTTACTGGATTGTGTGACTGACTCCCCTTTGCCAGATTGTGTGACAGACTCCCCTTTACCAGGTTGTGTGACTGGCTCCCCCTTTACCAGAATGTGTGACTGACACGCCTTTACCGGATTGTATGGCTGAATCCCCTTTACCGGATTATGTGGCTGACTCCCCTTTGCCGGATTGTGTGACTAATTCCCCAATTGGGTGATTGTGTGACTGACTCCACTTTACTGGATTGTGTGACTGACTCCCCTTTACCCTATTTTGTGACTGATTCCCCAATTGCCGGATTGTGTGGCTGACACCCCTTTACGGGATTATGTGTCTGACTCGCCTTAACTGGATTGTGTGTCTGACACCCCTTTACCAGATTGTGTGGCTGACTTGTCCTTTACCAGATTGTGTGACTGACACCCCTAAACCAGATTGTGTGGCTGACTCCCCTTTGCCAGATTGTGTGACTGAAACCCCTTTACCGGATTGTGTGACTGATGCCCCCTTTACCGGACTGTGTGACTGACTCCCCTTTACTGGATTGTGTGACTGACTCCCCTTTGCCGGATTGTGTGACTGACTCAGTTTTACCGGACTGTGTGACTGACTCCCCTTTACTGGATTGTGTGGCTGACTCCCCCTTTACCGGATTGTGTGACTGGCTCCCCTTTGCCGGATTGTCTTGCTGATTCCCCATTTGCCATATTGTGTGACAGTCTCCTCTTTGCCGGATGGTGTGATTGGCTCCCCTTTACCGGATTGTGTGACTGACTCCCCAGTTGCCGGATTGTGTGACTGACCTCCCTTTGCCGGATTGTGTGGATGAATCCCCTTTACCAGATTGTGTGACTGACTCCCCGTTACCGGATTGTATGACTGACTCCCATTTGCCAGATTGTGTGACTGACTCCTCTTTACCAGATTGTGTGACTGACTCCCCTTTGCCGGATTGTGTGACTGACTCCCCTTTACTGGATTGTGTGACTGACTCCTCTTTACCGGATTGTGTGACAGACTCACCTTTCACCGGATTGTGTGACTGACTCCCCTTTACCAGATTGTGTGAATGACTTCCCCTTTCTCGGATTGTGTGACTAACTCCGCTTTACCAGATTGTGTGACTGACTCCCTTTACCGGATTGTGTCATTTATTCCCCTTTACCGGATTGTGTGACTGCCTCCCCTTTATCGGGTGTGTGACTGACTCCCCTTTACCGGATTGTGTGACTGACTCCCCTTTACCGGATTGTGTGAGTGACTCCCTCTTTACCGGATTGTGTGACTGACTCCCCTTTACCGGATTGTCTTGCTGATTCCCCATTTGCCATATTGTGTGACTGTCTCCTCTTGCCGGATGGTGTGACTGGCTCCCCTTTACCGGATTGTGTGACTGACTTTCCCTTTATCGGATTGTGTGACTGACTCCCCAGTTGCCGGATTGTATGACTGACTCTCCCTTTGCCGGATTGTGTGGATGAATCCCCTTTACCAGATTGTGTGACTGACTCCTCTTTACCAGATTGTGTGACTGACTCCTCTTTCCCGGATTGTGTGACCGACTCCCCCTTTACCGGATTGTGTGATTGACTCCCCTTTACTGGATTGTGTGACTGACACTCCGTTACTGGATTGTGTAACTGACTCTCCCTTTACCGTATTGTGTGACTGACTCCTCTTTACCGGATTGTCTGACTGCCTCCTTTTTACTGGATTGTGTGACTGACTCCTCTTTCACCAGATTGTGTGACTGACTCCCCTTTACCGGATTGGGTAACTGACTCCACAATTGCCAGATTGTGTGACAGACTCCCCCTTTACCAGATTGTGTGACTGACACCCCTTTACCGGATTGTGTGGCTGAATCCCCTTTACCAGATTGTGTGGCTGACTCCCCTTTACCAGATGGTATGACTGACTCCCCTTTACCAGATGGTATGACTGACTCCTCTTTATAGGGTTGTGTGACTGACTCTCCCTTTACCGGATTGTGTGACTGACTCCCCTTTGCCGGATTGTGTGACTGACTCCCCTTTACTGGATTGTGTGACTGACTCCCCTTTACCTGATTGTGTGCTTGACTCCCCTTTGCCGGATTGTGTGTCTGACTCTCCATTACCGGATTGTGTGACTGACTCTCCCTTTACCGGATTGTGTGACTTGTAAAGTCCGCGCCTCAACAATACACGGACTTCGGGAGAACAATTAAACAGGTATTTTACTGAACAGAGGGCAACGTCAGACTGAAGTACAGAAGCCTGCTAGGGCCTTTTATACAGGGGTGGTCACTGCTGGTACTGCAGTATAAAATCAGTTCTTCTCTTAAAAGGTACATACACAACAATTCCTCCCCTTTTAGATAAACAGTACATAACATTCATTTAGCAACTAAATAATAACTAATTACAATTACAATTTTCTCGGTACTATATACACCAACTAAAATAATCATTTATAAGTTCAGTCTTTGAGGAGGCTTCCTAATCCTAACTGGATATCGCCTTTCTCGACTATCCTGTTCTTGCGGTGGAGTCGATTCTGGCTCATTGTCATTGGTTGGTTCGTCAGCTTCCAATACCACTGCTTCTGAGGTAGACACAATCTGTACTTCGGGCTCATTACCAGGTGCACATGCTCGTGGTATAGGTTTGGCTTGTTCCTGTGACTCTAGAATCTGGTCAGCATGGCGTCTCACGATGCTCTCTTCAACGTCCACTGTGTACATTAGTGGTCCCTGCTGTGTGCATATCGTTCCTGGCTGCCATTTTTCTGTTCGGTAGTCGCGGGCCAAGACTGGTTGTCCTATCTTGAAGCTCCTGGTTGGCTTCTCGTTGATGTGCTGGAATTGCTTATCCTCAACATCTCGTCTTATGTTTGGTTTGAGCAAATCCAGGCGACATCTTAGCCTTCGGTTGAAGAACATTATGGCTGGAGCTTGGTTGGTGACTGCATGTGTCGCATTCCGGTAAGCAAACAAGAAATTATCTACCTTGTGTTGTAGTGGTATGTCATCGTTATACATCGCCTTTATTGCCTTTTTAAAGGTCTGAACAAACCTTTCAGCCAATCCATTTGTGGCTGGATGATATGGGGCAGATGTGTAATGTTTCACCCCATTATTCCTCAGAAACCTCCGGAAATCCTCGGACACAAACTGTGGTCCATTGTCGGAGCAAATCTGTTCTGGCAAGCCATTGCTGGTGAAGATGGTCCGTAGGACTGCAATAGTTTTCTCCATGGTGGTGGAGGACATTTTGATGACCTCTGGCCATTTCGAATGGGCGTCCACGGCGATTAGAAACATTGAGTCCATAAATGGACCAACAAAATCAATGTGTACCCGTTGCCATGGAGATGAGGGCCGCTCCCATGGGTGTAGAGGGGCCTGTGGTGGTGCATTTTGGACTTCCTGGCATCCTGAGCAGCTCTTGGTCAGGTCCTCGATTTGTTTATCGATTCCCGGCCACCACACATAAGCCCTGGCTAGGCTTTTCATTTTTACCCCTCCCAGATGACCTTCATGAAGCTCATTGAGCACTCTGTCTCTCAACTTGGGTGGAATTACCACTCGGGATCCACACATCAAGGTCCCCCGGCACACTGACAGCTGTTCTCTCCTTGGCGAGAATGCTGGCAACAGTGAGTTGCCATGTGCTGGCCATCCCTTCACTGTCAAATCATAGACCCGAGAGAGTGTCGGGTAATTTCGGGTTTCCTTCTCTATACTTGAGTTTGTAACAGGCAGACATTCGACTATGGTCGCATGGAATATCTCAACAGGGTCCACTGCAGGTGCTTCCTCTACCGTAGGCAACGGTAGGTGCGACAGCCCATCAGCGTTTCCATGCTGCTTCGTACCCTTGTATTCTATGTCGTACTGATGTGCCCCTAGAAAAAGTGACCATCTTTGCAGCCGTTGCGCCGTCATCACTGGAACGCCCTTCTTTGGGTTAAAAATGGAGACCAGGGGCTGATGATCAGTCAGTAGGGTGAATTTCTGCCCGTGCAGATAGTGATTGAACTTCTTCACCCCCCGCACCAGGCTGAGGGCCTCCCTGTCAATCTGGGTGTAATTACGCTCGGCTGAGGTTAACGAGCGCGACGCAAAGGCTATTGGCCTCTCTGAACCGCTCCAATGCCATAGGGAGACGCATCACATGCCAACCAAATCAGTAGTGTTGGGTTGTAGTGGGCCAATATTTCTTTTGAAGTGATTAGGCATTTACATTTCTGAAAGACACGCTTACACTCATCACTCCATTTCCATGTTACTCCAGTTTGCAGCAGGGCATTCAGTGGGTGCAGAATTGTAGATAAATTCGGCAAGAACTTATGGTAGTAGTTCACCAGCCCGAGAAACGACCTCAGTTGCGACACATTTTCCGGTGCTGGAGCCTTGACTACAGCCTCAAACTTGTCTGGCGACTTATGCAACCCTTCCTCATCAATCATATGGCCACAATATGAGATTTGTCTCCTGAAGAACTCGCATTTGGGGCGGTTGGCTCGTAGCCCATATTTCTGCAATCTAGTGAGCACCTACTCCAGGTTGGCAAGGTGTTCACTGTCATTTTCGCCCGTCACCAGGATGTCATCCAAATAACACTGGGTCCCTGGGATCCGTTGCAGGACTTGTTGCATCGCCCTCTGCCAAATAGCCGGGGCTGATGCTACCCCGAATACCAGTCGATTGTACTGGTAAAGGCCTTTGTGAGTGTTTATCGTGAGGTATTTCCTAGATGCTTCTTCCACCTCCATTTGTAGATACGCTTGGGCCAGATCAATCTTCGTAAAGCATTTCCCTCCAGATAGTGAGGTGAAAATATCTTCTATCCGTGGAAGTGGATATTGTACTGTGTGCAGGACTGGGTTCACAGTTACCTTGAAGTCCCCACAGATGCGAACCTTCTTCGGCTCCCCAGGCGTGCTGCTCAATGATTTCTTCATTACAGGAATGATGGGTGTGGCCCACTCGCTCCAATCCACCTTGGACAGCACACCTGAACGCTCCAGACTCGCCAGTTCTGCTTCGACGGCTGGGCGGATCGTGTACGGCACCGGTCTGGCCTTAAAAAATTTTGGGTTTGCGTTATCTTCGATTTTTATCGTTGCCGTTACTCCTTTTAGAGTCCCAAGTCCTTGTTGGAACACCTCTTTCGCGTCAGTTAGAATTTGTGACAGACGTCCAGGTGCGATGTCATCATCCTTTTTGTCAGTCACAGTTAGCGCCTGAATGGAATGCCAAACCAATTGTATTTTTCGGATCCATTCACGTCCCAATAATGGTGGTCCTCCATCTTGTAGTATATATAGATACAGTTTCTGTGTTTCCTTGCCGTTATATTTAACTGGCACCCTTATTTTTCCTCTGGGGTCGACTTTTTGCCCCGTGTATGTCTTCAATACAATGGACGTGTCCTTTAAAGGTATGTGTGAGAATAGCTGCTCATAGTCTTGTCGATTCATGACAGTTAGGGCTGATCCTGTATCCAATTCCATCTTTACTTGGGACCCTGCTATCATGAGGGTGACCCAAATGGTTCGGTGATCCTCCTTCGCGATCACGTTGTGTAACTTTAGACAACTTAATCTCCTGCTCCCGGAGTCGTTATCACTCTCCTGATCTTCTGAACAACTGTCTGTCATTTTTTTTACTTTCTTGTACTTTTCCTTAGTAGTTCTTGTAGTGTTGGTTTTCTTTCCCGACCTGCAGACTCTTGCTATATGTCCCATTTTCCCGCATTGCCTGCATACTTTGTCCTTAAACCAGCAGTCCTTCTCATCATGGGTTGTTCTGCCACAGCGATAGCACTTTTCTGCTCCATACTCCATTTCGTTAGCGCTGTATTCTTGTGGTTTCTGTTGTGTTTCCACAGCTCCCCGTGCTGCTGCTTCGTAGGATACTGCCACGCTGAAAGCCTGTTCTAGCGTCAGGTCCATTTCCGAAAGTAGTCGTTTCTGGGTTCCTTCACTCTGGAGCCCGCAGACAAACTTATCCTGTAAAGTGTCTGCCAGTCCTGCTCCGAACTGGCAGTGCTTCGATAACTTGCATAGTTCCGTAAGATAGTCAGCGTTGCTCTCATCTTTGTGCTGGTTTCTTTTATGGAACCTGAATCTTTCTGCTATCAGCAGCGGTGTAGGGTTTAGGTGTTCCTGTAAGATATTAACAATCTCCTCAAAACTTTTCTCCATTGGTTTAGCTGGGGTAATTAAATTCTGCAATAGGCCGTACGTTCTCGCGCCCATCAAATTTAATAATACCTTCTTTCCATCGGCCACCTCATTTGCCTTGCAGTACACTTCAATTCTTTCCACATACGTGGTCCAGTCTTCTACCTCGTTGTCGAAAGCAGTGATACTGCCACTTTTCGGCATCTTGGGTGATTTAAAATGGCGCCTCCCGTGCTTTTCCTTCTTCCCCAATGGAATAAAATGGCGCCTCCCGTGCTTTTCCTTCTTCCCCTTGCTGCCACGCTGCTCCTAGCGTTCTACAGGGTAATGGCAGTGACCCGCGGCTTCGGCGCGTCTCACTTTTCCTTCCCCTCATTTATTCTCTCTCCGCTGCCCGGTTCTTGAGCACCGACCGCACCCTGTGCGCTCCACCCTCTCTCTCTTTCCTCCCGGCGACGCTGCGCAGCCCCTTTTGTAGAGCCGCTCGATCGAGCTCGAGCCCGCCGCAGTCCGGAAGGTTCAACGCACTACCTGCTACCAGCACGATTTGCTGGAACACCTTGACTGGGGAGCCAAGCTCAGCTCTCCACAGTCTCTCCCGCAATTCTCCGAACACCGATGGATCCTTGGGCGGTTGCCCGCGGTCGATGCCCGTTGCTCTGACTTCGACCTCCAAGAAACTTCTTCTCAGGGAAAGGTCCCCGGGAGGTGATGCAGTACTGCAGGTGAGTTCGAACTTGCTCGTCGCAACTGTAAAGTCCGCGCCTCAATAATACACGGACTTCGGGAGAACAATTAAACAGGTATTTTACTGAACAGAGCGTAACGTCAGACTGAAGTACAGAAGCCTGCTAGGGCCTTTTATACAGGGGTGGTCACTGCCGGTACTGCAGTATAAAATCAGTTCTTCTCTTAAAGGTACATACACAACATGACTGACTCCTCTTTACCGGATTGTGTGACTGACTCCTCTTTACCGGATTGTGTGACTGACTCCTCTTTACCGGATTGTGTGAATGACTCCACAATTGCCGGATTGTGTGACTGACTCCCCTTTCACCAGATTGTGTGACTGACTCCCCTTTACCAGATTGTGTGACTGACTCCACAATTGCCGGATTGTGTAACTGACTCTCCCTTTAACGGATTGTGTGACTGACTCCCCTTTACTGGATTGTCTGACTGACTCCCTTTTACCAGATTGTGTGACTGACTCTCCTTTACCTGATTGTCTGACTGACTCCCCTGTACTGGATTGTGTGACTGACTCACCTTTACCGGATTGTGTGACTGACTCCCCTTTACCGGATTGTGTGACTGACTCTCCTTTACCGGATTGTGTGACTGACTCTCCTTTACCGGATTGTGTGAGTGACTGACTCACCTTTACCGGATTGTGTGACTGACTCACCTTTACCGGATTGTGTGACTGACTCACCTTTACCGGATTGTGTGACTGACTCTCCTTTACCGGATTGTGTGACTGACTCCCATTTACTGGATTGTGTGACTGACTCACCTTTACCGGATTGTGTGACTGACTCTCCTTTACCGGATTGTGTGACTGACTCCCCTTTACTGGATTGTGTGACTGGCTCCCCTTTGCCGGATTGTCTTGCTGATTCCCCATTTGCCATATTGTGTTACTGACTCCTCTTTGCCGGATGGTGTAACTGACACCCCTGTACCAGATTGTGTGACTGACTCCCGAATTGCCGGATTTTGTGACTGACTTCCCTTTACCGGATTGTGTGACTGACATTCCCTTTGCCGGATTGTGTTGATGAATCCCCTTTACCAGATTGTGTGTCTGACTCCCCTTTACCGGGTTGTATGATTGACTCCCCTTTACTGGATTGTGTGACTGACTCCCCTTTACCGGATTATGTGATCGACTCTCCCTTTACCGGATTATGTGACTGACTCCTCTTTACCGGTTTATGTGACTTATTATGTCCGTGTATAATTGAGACACGGACTGCAGGAGTGGATTATAACAAGTCTTTACTGAATGGAGACAGCCTGGAAACTGAAACTACAGAAGCCTGCTCGGGCCTTTTATACAGGGGTGGTCACTGCCGGTACTGCAGTCTGAGACCAGTTCACAGAAATCACAGAAACCCCACAGTGCAGATAGAGGCCATTTCGGCCCATCGAGCCTGCACCGACACATATCCCACCCGATCCCCGTAACCCCGACACCAACACATATCCCACCCTATCCCCGTAACCCCACGTATTTAATCCCCCTAACACTAAGGGTCAATTTATCATAGCCAATCAACCTAACTCGCACATCTTTGGACTGTGGGAGGAAACTGGAGCACCCGGAGGAAACCCACGCAAACACGGGGAGAATGTGCAAACTCCACACAGACAGTCGCCCGAGGCCAGATTCGAACCCGGGTCCCTGGCGCTGTGAGGCAAGAGTGCTAACCACTATGCCTTAAAGGGATATACACAACAATTCCTCCCCTTTTAGATAAACAGCGCATAACATTCATTTAACAACTAAATAATAACTAATTACAATTACAACTACGGTTGCTAGATACATTGGTTGAAGTTAAGCAATTATAAGTTCAGTCTTTGAGGAGGCTTCCTGATTCTGTCTGGATAACGCCTCTTTGGGGTATCAGGTTCTTCTGGCAAGGTTGAGTCGGGACCAATGTCGTTGTTTGGTTCGTCTGCTTCCAATATCACCGATTCTGCGGTAGATGCAATTGGTACTTCGGTTTCATCGCCAGGTGTATTAGATCGTGGTGTGGAGTTGACGTTTTCCAGTGACTCTAGAATCTGGTCAGCATGGCGTCTTACAATGCTCTCTCCAACGTCCACGGTATACATTAGAGGTCCTTGCCGTGTACAGATCGTTCCTGGCTGCCATTTCTCTGTGTGGTAGTCCCGGGCCAAAACTGGTTGACCTATCTTAAAACTCCTGGTCGGCCTTTCATTCATATTCTGAAACTGCCTGTTCTCCACATCTCTTCTGACGGTTGGCTTAACCAAATCCAAGCGGCATCGTAGTCTTCGATTGAAGAACATCATGGCTGGAGTTTGGTTGGTAACCGCAAGAAGTTATCCACCTTGTGTTGTAGGGGTATATCTTCATTACACATTGCCTTGATAGCCTTCTTGAATGTTTGAACAAACCTCTCGGCCAATCCATTAGTGGCTGGATGATATGGGGCGGATGTGTAATGCTTAACACCATTGTTCTTTAAGAACCTCCGGATCTCTTCAGACACAAACTGTGGTCCATTGTCAGAGCAAATCTGTTCAGGCAGCCCATTCCTGGTGAATATGGTTCGTAAGACTGCGATAGTTTTTTCTGCGGTGGTTGAAGACATTTTTATTACCTCTGGCCACTTTGAATGTGCATCCACCGCAATTAAAAACATCGAGTCCATAAAGGGACCAGCAAAATCAATGTGCACCCTTTGCCATGGAGATGAGGGCCACTCCCATGGATGTAGAGGGGCTTGTGGTGGGGCGTTTTAGACCTTCTGGCATCCTGTACAGCTCTTGGTCATCTATTCGATTTCTCTATCGATTCCCGGCCACCACACAAACGTTCTGGCTAAGTTCTTCATTTTTACCCCTCCCAGATGACCCTCATGAAGCTCATTGAGCACACTATCCTTCAATTTGGGTGGAATTACTACTCCGGATCCACACATCAAGGTTCCTCTGCACACTGACAGCTGTTCTCTTCTCGGCGAGAATGCTGGCAGCAGTGGTTCGCCATGTGCTGGCCATCCCTTCGCCGTTAAATCATAGACCCAGGAGAGTGTCGGGTCATTTCGTGTTTCCTTTTCTATGTTTGCATTCGTCACAGGGAGACATTCGACTATAGTCGAGTGGAATAACTCCACTGGATCCACTGCCAGTTCTTCTTCCACCGTCGGCAACGGTAGGCGCGACAATCCATCAGCATTCCCATGCTGTTTAGTTCCTTTGTACTCGATGTCATATTGGTGTGCCCCTAGGAAAAGGGACCACCTCTGCAGCCATTGTGCCGTCATTATCGGTACGCCCGTCTGAGGGTTGAAAATGGAGACGAGAGGTTGATGATCAGTTAGTAGAGTAAATTTCTGACCGTGCAGGTAGTGATTGAACTTCTTCACCCCCACACCAGGCTGAGGGCCTCTCTGTCAATCTGGGCGTAGTTACGCTCGGCTGAAGTTAACGAGCGTGACGCAAAAGCTATCGGCCTCTCTGAACCATAAAGGAATTTATGTGACAGTACCGCCCCAATGCCGTAGGGAGACGCATCACACACCAGTCTTATCGGTAGTGATGGGTTGTAGTGAGCCAATACTTCTCTTGAAGTGATTAGGTCCTTACTCTTCTGAAAGGCCCACTTACATTCATCGCTCCATTTCCATGCTACTCCCGTTCGTAGTAAGGCGTTCAGTGGATGCAGAATTGTGGACAAATTCGGCAAAAACTTATGGTAGTAATTCACCAATCCGAGGAATGACCTCAGTTGCGACACATTTTCAGGCGCTGGAGCCTTAACTACTGCTTCAATTTTGTCAGGAGACTTATGCAACCACTCTTCATCAATCACGTGGCCACAATACGATATCTGTTTCTTAAAAAACTCGCACTTGGGGCGATTGGCTCGTAGCCCATGTTCACGTAGTCTAGTGAGCACCTGCTCTAGGTTGGCAAGGTGTTCACTGTCATCTTCACCTGTCACTAGGATGTCGTCCAAGTAACACTGAGTCCCCGGAATCCCTTGCAGGACTTGTTCCATCGCTCTTTGACATATCGCCGGAGCTGATGCTACTCCGAATACCAGTTGATTATACTGGTAAAGACCTTTGTGAGTGTTTATCGTGAGATACTTCCCAGAGGATTCTTCAACCTCCATCTGCAAATATGCTTGTGCTAGGTCAATTTTTGTAAAACGCTTTCCTCCAGATAGTGAGGCGAAGATATCTTCTATCCTTGGAAGAGGATATTGTACTGTGTGAAGGACTGGGTTCACCGTCACCTTGAAGTCCCCACAGATGCGAACCTTCCTTGGCTCCTCAGACTTATTGTTTAACGTTTTCTTCATGACAGGAACGATGGGTGTCGCCCACTCGCTCCAATCTACCTTAGATAACACGCCTGCATTCTCCAGGTTCTCCAGCTCTGCCTCGACGGCTGGGCGAATTGCATATGGTACCGGTCTTGCTTTGAAAAACTTGGGAATTGCATTCTCCTCTATTTTTATTGAGGCGGTTACACCTTTAAGAGTGCCCAGTTCTTGTTGAAATACCTCTTTGGCATCAGCTAAGATTGTTGACAATCGTCCAGGAGTGACGTCGTCATCCTTTTTAGCAGCCACTGTCAGGGCCTGAATGGAGTGCCAGTCTAAACTTATCTTTCTGATCCATTCACGTCCCAATAACGGTGGTCCACCATCTTGCAGAATGTAGAGATACAATTTCCGTATTTTCTTGCCGTTGTATTCGACAGGCACCCTTATTTTTCCTCTGGGGTATACTTTTTGCCCCGTATACGTCCTCAAGACAATGGATGTCTCTCTCAAGGGTATGTGTGAGAATAGCCGCTCGTAGTCTCGTCGATTCATGACAGTTAGAGCTGATCCTGTATCCAATTCCATTTTGACTTGGGACCCTGCTATCGTGAGGGTGACCCAAATGGTTCGGTGATCCTCTTTTGCGATTACGTTGTGAAGTTTGAGACAGCTTAGTCTCTTGTTCCCGGATTCACTATCGCTCATCTGGTCTTCGGAACTACTGTCCGTCATCTTTTGTACTTTCCTGTACGGTTCCTTAGTAGCCTTTTTGTTGTCGTTGGTCTTCTTCCCAGACCTGCAAACTCGTGCAATGTGTCCCATCTTTCCGCATTGCCTGCATATTTTGTCCTTGGACCAGCAGTCCTTCTGGTCATGGTTTGTTCTGCCGCAGCGATAACATTTTGCAAATCCCCGTGTCATTTTGTGGGTGCCGTATTCCTGTGGCTTTTGTTGTATTTCCGCAGCTCCCCTTGCTGCTGCTTCGTACGATACTGCCATGCTGAAAGCCTTATCTAGCGTCAGCTCTTTCTTTGAGAGTAACCTCTTCTGGGTTCCTTCACTCAGGAGTCCACAGACAAATTTGTCCCGTAAGGTATCTGCCAGTCCTGCTCCGAACTGGCAGTGCTTTGATAGCTTGCGTAGTTCCGTAAGGTAATCAGCATTGCTCTCATTTTTATGCTGATTTCTCCTGTGGAATTTAAATCTTTCTGCTATCAGCAACAGTGTAGGATTCAGGTGTTCCTGTAGGATAGCAACAATTTCGTTAAAACTCTTCGCCTTCGGTTTGGCTGGAGTAATCAGGTCCCGCAATAGGCCGTACGTTCTTGCGCCCATTAAATTTAGCAATACCGATGCCTTTTTCTCATCGGCTATTTCGTTTGCCTCGCAATATACCTCGACTCTTTCCACATACGTGGTCCAGTCTTCTATTGCATTATCGAAGGCAGTGATATCGCCAGACTTTGGCATCTTGAAAATCTAAGATGGCGCCTCCCGCGCTTTGCCTTCATCCCTGATGGATCAAAATGGCACCTCCCGCGCTTTTCCTTCTTCCCCGCCGAGTTAAGGTGGCACCTCCCGCGCTTTCCCGCCGCTGCCGCTGCTGGCAACGCTGTTCTCCGTGGTATTTTTATTTTTCTATCGCGCTTCAATATTTGCTCCGTTAATTGAAGAACCATTCCCGTCGTGGAGCGGACCCTCTGGGACACTTCCCTCCCTCTTCTTAGGTCCGAACGCTGCCCGGCTGCGAAGCACCGGCCGCGCCCTGTGTGCTCCACCCTCTCTTTCTCTTTGCTTCCCGACTCGCTGCCCGGCCCCGTTGCAGAGCCACCCGATCGAGCTCTAGCCCGCCGCAGCCCAGGAAGGATCAGTGCACTACCTGCCACCAGCCCGATTAGCTGGGAAACCACAGACTGAAGAACCAAGCCTGGCTCACGACAGTCTCTCCTGCACTTTTCAATATTTTTGATTTGGAGGGCGGTTGCCCACGGTTGACGCCCGTTTCTTGAGTTCCTTTGGATTTTTTTTTTTTTCTTTCTTCTGGCTTCGACCTTCAATAACGTCATCTGAGGTGCTGCCGAGTTGCAGGTAAGTTCGTTTCTTACTCGTCGGCAGTATTATGTCCTTGTATAATTGAGACACGGACTGCAGGAATTGATTATAACAAGTCTTTACTGAATGGAGACAACCTGGAAACTGAAACTACAGAAGCCTGCTAGGGCCTTTTATACAGGGGTGGTCACTGCTGGTACTGCAGTCTGAGACCAGTTATTCCCTTAAAGGGACATACACAACATGACTGACTCCTCTTTACCGGATTGTGTGACAGACTGCTCTTTACCGGATTGTGTAACTGGCTCTCCCTTTACCGGATTGTGTGACGGACTCCTCTTTACCGGATTGTGTGACTGACTCCCCTTTACCGGATTGTGTGACTGGCTCCTCTTTACCGGATTGTGTGACTGACTCCCCTTTACCGGATTGTGTGACTGACTCCTCTTTACCGGATTGTGTGACTGACTCCTCTTTACCGGATTGTGTGACTGACTCCCCTTTACCGGATTGTGTGACTGACTCCCCTTTACCGGATTGTGTGACTGACTCCCCTTTACCAAATTGTGTGACTGACTCCCCTTTACCGGATTGTGTGACTGATTCCCCATGATCGATCGTGGTCAAAGCTTCGATGCTGGGGATGTTGGCCTGAGCAAGAACACTGATGTTGTTGTGCCTATCCTGCCAATGGATTTGCAGGATCTTGCGGAGGCTGTGCTGGTGGTAGCTCTCCAGTGCTTTGAGGTGCCTGCTGTACATGGTCCATGTTTCTGAAGCATACAGGAGGGCGGGTATCACTACTGCTCTGTAGACCATGAGCTTGGTGCTGGGTTTGAGGTCCTGGTCTTCATACACTCTCTTCCTCAGGCGACCGAAGGCTGCACTGACACACTGAAGGCTGTGTTGGACTTCGTCATCGACTTCTGCCCTTGTTGACAGTAGGCTCCCAAGGTATGGAAAATGGTCTACGTTGTCCAAGGCTCGTCATGGATTTTGATAATCGGGGAGCAGTACTGTTTGGCGTGGGCAGGTTGGTAGAGGACCTTTGACTTACGGATGTTTCCTGTAAGGCCCATGTTCTTGTACGCTTTGGTGAAGGTGTTGACGATGGTTTGGAGTTTGGCCTCAGAGTGTGTGCAGATGCAAGCATCGTCTGCATACTATAATTCAATGACAGAGGATGGGACGACCTTGGATCTGGACTGGAGGCGACGGAGGTTGAACATTTTCCCGTTTGTTCTGTAGATTAGCTCCACTCCAGCGGGGAGCTTACTGAGGGTGAGATGGAGCATTGCAGCCAGGAAGATCGAGAAGAGCATTGGTGCGATGACACAGCCTTGCTTGACCCCGGTCTGTACGCGAATTGGGTCTGTGGTGGATCTGTTGGTCAGGATCACAGTTTGCATGTCGTCGTGAAGCAGGCGGAGGAGGGTGACAAACTTTTAAGGGCAGCCGAATTTGAGGAGGACACTCCATAATCCCTCACAGTTGATGGTGTTGAAGGTCTTTGTGAGGTCAAAGAAGGCCATGTACAGCAGTTGGTGCTGTTCCCTGCATTTCTCTTGTAGTTGACATGCGGTGAAGGTCATGTCCATTGTGCCCCTTCATGGGCGGAATCTGCATTGTGACTCTGGGAGGAGCTCTTCGGCCATGGGGAGAAGGCGATTGAGGAGGATTCTTGTGATGACTTTCGATGTGGCAGACAGTAGGGAGACTCCTCTGTAATTATTGCAATCGGACTTGTCACCTTTCTTGAAGATGGTCACGATTACGGCGCCTCTGAGATCCCCTGGCATGCTCTCCTCCTTCCAAATATGAAAAATTAATTCATGTATTCGCGCCAATAGTGCTTGTCCGCCATGTTTTAGCGCCTCGGCAGGGATTCCATTTGCTCCTGAGGCCTTGTTGTTCTTCAGTTGTCAGATGGCCTTTTCCACCTCATGCCGGGCTGGAGTGTGCTGAGATTGTGGTGGGTAGCATGCTGCGGGATGGAGTTGAGGACACTTGTGTCAAAGACAGAGTCTTGGTTAAGGAGATCTTTGAAGTACTCCTTCCAGCGGGCACTGACTGCCTCTCTGTCCTTGATGAGTCCCTCTCCATTCTTGGCCCACAGTGGGGTAAGACCATGGGTGCTTGGGCCATAGATGGTCTTGACTGTGCTAAAGAATCCATGCACATCGTGGCTGTTGGCTAGCTGCTGGATCTCCTGCGCTTTCTCCACCCACCATCTGTTCTTTAGGTCGCAAGTTTGTTGTTGGACCTTGGCCTTCAGGCATCTGTAGAGCTGTTTTCTTGCTTTCGAGTTCTGTTGCTGTTTCCAGATCAGGAATGCCTTGCGCTTGCAGCTTATTAGCTCCTGGATCACCTGTTCATTCTCGTCGAACCAGTCTTTGTGTTTCCTGGTCGAGTGACTGAGCATCTCTTCACAGGTGCTGATTATGGAGGCCTTGAGTGCAGACCAGGCGCTGTGGGCACCCTGTGTCTCTGAATCAGTGGGAGTCATCAGGTTGGTTGTGAGGCGCAGGCTGAATAGGGCTTTCTTAGCGGGGTTTTTGAGTGCTCCAGCATTGATTTTCCTGTGGCATTGTTTCTGTTGCCGCCGCTGTTTTGGGGCTACGTTGATGGAGATGACAGAGTGAATTAGGCAGTGGTCTGTCCAGCATTCGTCAGCTCCTGTCATGGTGCGGGTGATGCGGACATCCTTGCGGTCCCTCGCTCGGACGATGACGTAGATGAAACTATATCATAGTCCCATGTGGCGACTTTTGCCTGCAGCTCACCAACCTTATTGATCATGCTGCATGCATTTCCTCACATGCACTCCAAACCCATCTTAGACTGCTTCACATTTCCCCCCTGTCTGATCCCTCCGATATCTGAACTATTCTTTCCTCTAGTGCTATATGCCTCCGTGCGCCTTGCATCTACTTAATGCTTCTTTCTAGTGCCCCTCTCCAGCCAAATTAGGTTAAATCCTCGTACGATAGCAAAATACTGCAGATGTTGGAAATCCGAAATAACAACAGAAAATGCTGGAAAAACTCAGCAGGGCAGGCAACATCCGTGGAGAGAAATTTGAGTTGACGTTTCGGGTCGAACCCTTCTTCAAAACTGGAAAGAAAAGAAAATAGATCGAAGGCAGGGCTGCGATCGGACAAAAGAAGTGAAAGAGACAAAAGTAGTAGAAGAGACAATAAAAGGTATTCAAGGCCAGACGAGATGGTAATAGGCTGAGATTAGGTGTGAAGTGTACTGGCAGGACAAGAGATAGCTGCCAGGTGGGAGAGAGAAACAAAAGGAAAGGGGGGGGGGGGAAAGGAGTGGAAAAATTACAAGTAAAAAAGTGATAGGGGCCGAGGTTATGATCTGAAATTGTTGAACTCGATATTGAATCCGGAAGGCTGCAGAGTGCCTAATCGGAAGAGGAGGTGCTGTTCCTCGAGTTTACGTTGAGCTTCCGTGGAACAATACAAGAGGCCAAGGACGGTGAGGTCCAAGTGGGAATGGAGCGGTGAATTAAAATGACAGGCGACCGAAAGCTCGGGGTCACCCTTACGGACTGAACGGAGGTGTTCCGCAAAGCGGTCACCCAATCTGCGTTTGGTCTCCCCAATGTACAGGAGACCGCATCGTGAGCAGTGAATACAGTATACTAGATTGCGAGAAGTACAAGTAAATCGCTGTTTCACCTGGAAGGGGTGTTTGGGGCCCTGGACAGTGGGAAGGGAGGAGGTATAGGGGCAGGTGTTACATCTCCTCCGCTTGCACAGGAAGGTGCCAGGCGACGGGGAAGGGCTGTTTGGGGTGATAGAGGAGTGGACTAGGGTGTCTCGGAGGGAGCGGTCCCTACGGAATGCTGAAAGGGGAGGGGAGGGGAAGATACATTTGGTGGTGGGATCACTTTGGAGGTAGCGGAAATGCCGGAGGATGATCCGTTGAATGTGGAGTCTGGTGGGGTGAAAAGTGAGGACAAGGGGAACCCTATTGTGGTTCCGGGAGGGAGGGGCAGGGGTGAGGGCAGAAGTGCGGGAGATAGAACTGACACGGTCGAGGGCCGTGTCAACCACGGTAGAGGGGAATCCTCGGTCTTGGCCTCTTGTATTGTTCCACGGAAGCTCAACGTAAACTCGAGGAACAGCACCTCATCTTCCGATTAGGCACTTTGCAGCCTTCCGGACTCAATATCGAGTTCAACAATTTCAGATCATAACCTCGGCCCCTATCACTTTTTTACTTGTAATTTTTCCACTCCTTTCCCCCCCCCCCCCCTTTCCTTTTGTTTCTCTCTCCCACCTGGCAGCTATCTCTTGCCCTGTGTGGTAAACTACTGTTATACTGGACAGGCTGGAGTTGTTTTCCTTGGAGCAGAGAAGGCTGAGGGGGGACCTGATTGAGGTGTACAAAATAATGAGGGGCATAGATAGGGTAGATAAAGAGGAACTTTTCCCCTTAGTGGGGGGGTCAATAACAAGGGGGCATAGATTCAGGGTAAGGGGCAGGAGATTTAGAGGGGATTTGAGGAGGAACTTTTTCACCCAGAGGGTGGTTGGAATGTGGAACTCAATGCCTGAAAGGGTGGTGGAGGCAGGAACCCTCACAACATTCAAGAAGCATTTGGATGAGCACTTGAAATGCCATTGCATACAAGGCTATGGACCAAATGCTGGAAAATGGGATTAGACTGGACAGGGATGGATGGGCGGCGCAGACACGATGGGCCGAAGGGCCTCTTTCTGTGCTGTAAAACTCTATGGGCTAGATTTTCAGTTGCTTGCGCCAGCAGTTAGCGCCTTAAGAGAAGTGATTTCCGGGCGCTATGCGTGTAGCGCCCGGGCGCAGCGCAGTTTGCGCCCCGCCCCAAATTAAGTTGCCCATTAGCGCCGGCGCAAAGTTTAGCGCCCGCCCGGATGCGCGCGCAGAAAATGACGTCACATCCTCGTGCAACGCCCTTTGGCCGCCCCGATTGCAAACTTCAGTCGGACCGCCCCATTGTGCGGCGGGCGGCCGGAGCGTTTGGAAAAAGGAACGCAACACAACCAGCGCGGGCCCCGGGGGGCGCTAATTAAAGGGAACGTCCTCTCCAGTATAAAGGCCATCCATTATTTCAGAAAACAGTCTTGTGCAACGCATTTCTGGAGACACAACAAGGAGGATAGCTAACTGGTTTCAAGCAGCAAGAGCCAGGTATTTTTGGACTCAGGCAACAGCGCTGCAAGTGGCCATTTGGAAATTAGAGTGTTTGCCAGGATTTGATGGGGGTTGCATGGGGTGCCAACGCGGAGCTGCAGCTCCATGTCCGTAGGGCTCGCAGACGTATTGTGAGAGGGGCAGCCCTGGCTAGAGGCAGAGGGGGCTACAGGCGTCGGCCACGTAGGCCTTACCCAGTCAGGCTATACCGCCAGCAGCGCTCCTACCTAAACATGAGTGCCGCGCGATGTGTTAAAAGGCTCCGATTCCGGAAGGGGGTGATTGCAGAGATCTGCCACCTGCTTCGCCGAGATCTGCGGCCAAAGCTCAGGTGCAGGACGTCTCTGTCGGTGGAAGTGAAGGTGACAGTGGCATTGAACTTCTATGCCACCGGCTCCTTCCAATACGCTGCTGGGGACATAGCAAACATCTCCCAGTACGGCGCGCATCGCTGCATCCGCCAGGTGACCGAAGCACTGTTCAGAAGGAGAAGCCAATTCATCTCCTTCCCCATGGCCCTGGAGAGCCAGCATCAGCGCGCATTGGGATTTTCTAGACTCGGGGAATTCCCCTTGGTGCAGGGCGCCATTGACTGTACGCATGTGGCTTTGCGGGCCCCTCTGGAGCATGGCGAGCAGTATCGCAACAGGAAGGGCTACCATTCTCTGAATGTGCAGCTGGTCTGTGACCACAAGCAGCGCATCATGGCAGTCAATGCCAGCTTCCCAGGCAGCAGCCACGATGCCTTTATCCTGCGGCAGAGTACTGTGCATGACATGTTCCAGGCACAGCCTCCCCCAAGAGGATGGCTACTCGGGGACAAAGGCTATCCTTTGTGCACCTGGCTCATGACCCCGCTCCGCGCGCCCAGGACCGCTGCTGAAGAGGCCTACAACGAGAGCCATCAAACCACCCGCAACATCATCGAGCTAACTATTGGGGTCCTCAAGCAGCGGTTCCGCTGCCTTGATCGCTCCGGAGGAGCTCTCCAGTATTCGCCGGACCGGGTCTCCCAATTTGTGGTGGTTTGCTGCATGCTACACAACCTGGCTATCCGCAGGACTCAGGCACTGCCACCTGACGTTGGACCAGCACCTCAGGAGGAGGAGCAGGAGGAGCATGAGGAGGAGGAGGAGGAGGAGGAGGAGGAGCAGGAGTACGTTCCCAGGAGGGAGCGACCAGGGCCAAGGGCCGCACGACGCCACCTTATTACACGGTACTTCTAAGCCCCCTGTCAGGGAATGGCCAGGGGCCATGAGGGAAGATGAATGCAGCCGCTCCGCAAGCCCTCAGCCGGCGAAGCCAACAAACACTAAGAAGAACAACCATGGAGACTGCATGAATAAAGATAATTTTTTATTAAACAAAAATGAAAAGCCCTTCCCACATGAATCCCCAAAAACAATAAACGGGCCCCACAAAAAGCCCAACAAACGACTCACTCCCACAAACTGGGGAGGAGCCACTCCACCTTTATTGAAACCGGGCCTCAACGTCGGCCTAACGCAAAAAAAAAGCCCTCCAAAAGCACAACCATGGGCAAAATAAAGATGGCCACCGCCATATTAAAGGAAAGCTGGCCACACCCTCTACTGAGTGGCCCGCGAGGGCGAGACCTTGGCCAGCATTTTGCCTCCCCTGCCCTGCCTGCTGCTCCTTCGCAAGCTCTGCCCAGTGGCTGCTGCGAGGCTGGGGGAAGGCGCCTGAGGCTCAGATGCCCTTCCGCCAGATGCCACTGGGGGGCGGCCTACACGGCGTTTGGGCCTCGAGGGGCCGTCTCCTGAGTGGCGCGCCTGAGCCTGGCCACCATCAGCTGCAGCCGCTTGCCCTTGACGCCCCAGAGGGGGAATGGCGGCGACGGATGGTGCAATGTGGGCCAGCTGGCGTCTGGGATGCGCTGGCTGGTGCTGTGGCGCGGTGGCACTCGGCCGGGCCCGCACTGCAGGATCCGCAGCAATCAGCCGACGGCCGGCTTGCTGGGATGGTCCAGCGCGGCGCCTGCCCTGGCGATGCCTGCCTGAGACAGCGCGTGTGGCAGCAGTGAGTGGCCCTCTGGTCCTGGTGTGCGCGCGCATCACATCCGCCAGGGTCTGGACGGCATCAGTTAGCATGCGGCCAGTCGCGGCAGTTGCTGCCCCGAACTCGCGCACACTGGTCGCCAGCGACTCGATGGCCTCAGGCATGCGCCCCACCACGCTCATGAGCTCCGTGTGGCGCCGGTCCGAGTCGTCGGCCATCTGATCGAGCTTCCGCACTTCCTCCGAAGTGAAGGTGTCCGGACTGGAGTCGCGACTCTCCCGCTGGGGAGGAGGGGGCCGAACTAGGGGACCCTTGCCGCGTTGGTGACGGCGAGTTTGCCGAGCAGCAGCACTCCCCTCTGATCCTTCCCCCCTTTGGGGGGAAGGCCGCGGGCCACGCGCACGGCTGCTGGGTGGCTGGACGCCACTGGTCCCAGAAGCTGCATTGCCCTGCGACAGTTCCTCCAGGCACTCGTCCAGTGAGGAGGTGTCGAGCATTTCCTCCTCTCCTGCGGGACGTGACTGTTCCCCCGAAGGTCCGGCTTGCTCCTCCTCCTCCTCCTGGTTGGAGGTGCTGTCACTGGCAGCCTCAGGGTCCTGGTCGTCACCAGCTGAAAGCAGGAATGCACAAGAGTAGCTTCAGAGTGAGGAGACGGCGTCAGCGAGGGAGTTAGGACTGGTGGGATTCAGCGCATTGGTGGGACAGTGGCAAAGGAGGTAGCTCGGATGGGCCAGTGCGACGCGAGAGGGCCAAAAGGCGAGGTCCTTACCATTGCCGGGCAGTGGAGGGTCGGATACACCGCACGCTGTGGGGACAATCACACGTGCTCCCATGAGCACACACACGCGCTCCTCCAGCCGAGTGAGCTCCTGCAGCTTGGCGCGGCCACCCCTGGCACGGGCCTGGCGATTAAACGCTACTTTAGCCTGCAAGAGAAAGGACGGGCTGTAAGGGCGCAGTGAAGCCCTGATGTAGTGTGCACTGCCTCCCATGGTGGAATAGCTTGGCCAGAGTGAAGCCCTGATGTAGTGTGCACTGCCTCCCATGGTGGAATAGCTTGGCCAGAGTGAAGCCCTGATGTAGTGTGCACTGCCTCCCATGGTGGAATAGCTTGGACAGAGTGAAGCCCTGATGTAGTGTGCACTGCCTCCCATGGTGGAATAGCTTGGCCAGAGTGAAGCCCTGATGTAGTGTGCACTGCCTCCCATGGTGGAATAGCTTGGACAGAGTGAAGCCCTGATGTAGTGTGCACTGCCTCCCATGGTGGAATAGCTTGGCCAAAGTGTAGAGTGCCGAATGGCCATTTGATGCTCATGACTGTCCCAATGCTGCTGGCTGAGGGCTGGCCAAAAGGACTTTCAGGTCCCTTTGCCCATCATGTCAGGTGTACATGCAAGAATGAGGAGGAGACTGGAAAGGCTACTCACCCTCACAATCCTGGTCAGATCGTTGTACTTCTTACGGCATTGTGTGTGGGTCCTGGGGGCCTCGCCGGTGAATGTCACCCTCTGGGCGATCTGCTTCCAGGCTTTGGTGTAGTCGTGGTGGGTTGGATTCCTCCCACTGTCTGGAAACAAGATCTTGCGCCTCACCTCCAGAGCTGTGAGCATGATGTCCAGATCACCCTCTGAGAAGCGCAGGGCACGCTGACGGGCCTTCTCTGGCGTTGCCATGACTCCCTGGGGCTGAGCAGTAGTGTTGAGGCCTCTTTGCAAGGCTGCAGTGTGCAGGGCGTGGCAGCAGACTAATTCGTCCCTTCCCCCTTTAAGAGCTGGTCGGCACCACGGGGTCTGCTGTCAGTGCAAAAATGACCGCACCCGTGCTGCGCCCCGCCTGGGCGCTATCCCTCTGGACCGCCGGCTTAGCGCCTAAAGAGAGTAGTGGAACGCCTCTTTTAGCGCTCCACCAACCTCTTAGGGCGAAGCCACTGAATTCCCGGCAACGGGGCGCTACTTTGGGGCGGGCGCTAACTTCGGGCGGGCGCTAAAGCTAGCGCCCCAAAACTGCCTAAACTGAAAATCTAGCCCTATGACTCTATGACCTGTCTGTATGTGTATGTGTATTCCACTAGGTACAGGTCTGGACATGCCTCGGCTGACTCCTCCCACTATTCCAGGTATATAAGTGACTACCTCCCAGTCCCTTAGTATTCTGGACGGGTCGACCACTCGAGACTTGACCTTCGTTCTTTAGTTAATAAAAGCCTGGTTGTTACTCGCTTAACCTCAGTCTTTTGAGTAATTGATGGCGCATCAATTTTATTAACTCAATTTTTTATAATGGAGAAGATCCTCACACCAGCATGCCTGGACCTGGACAGTCGGGAAGCGGACGCTTCCATCAAGTTTGCTCACTGGCTCATGTGCTTCGAGGCATTTCTGACTGCCTCCACTGCGGTCGTAACGGATGCGAACAAACTGTCTGTCCTGATCTCCAAGGTGAACCACCGAGTGTACTCAGTCATCCGGGACGCGACCTCGTACACAGCCGCCCTCCAGCTCCTCAAGACCCAGTACACGCGCCCTGTGAACGAAGTTTACGCCAGGCACCTCCTGGGGAGTCGCAAGCAACAACCTGGGGAATCGACTGAGGAATACCTCCAAGCACTGTCCGTGCTTGGCCGGGCCTGTGGGTGTAAGGCGGTAACGTCCACTAAGTACACGGAGGAACTGATCCGGGATGCCTTCGTAGCGGGCCACAGGTCCAACTACACCCGACAGCGACTGCTGGAGCAGAGTGACCTCACCCTCGACAAAGCCTCCGAAATCGCACTAACGCTGGACGCAGCCTACCGGGGCATGGATGCCTACTCCTCTGCACCGTGGACGCCACGGGGAACGACAACCTGGGACACGGTAGGACAGCCCCATAGCACCGTGCCACCCCAGCCACAGTCCAACAATGGCCCAACCACCGCAGCAGTGTCCCAAAGCCAGACAGCAGTATCCCAAGGCCAGAAATGCTACTTCTGTGGCCAGGCCAAACACCCCAGAGCGTGCTGCCCGGCGAAGAATGTGACCTGCTCGGGCTGCGGGAAAAAGGGACACTACGCTAGCGTCTGCAAGGCCAAAGCCACCCCGAACACCAGCAGCGCCGCGTGTGGGCCGTGCGAGCCGCCATCTTGGGCCCCCAACAGCACCGCGTGTGGGCCGTGCGGGCCGCCATCTTGGGCCTCCCCAGCCATGTGCGAACCACCGCAGCAGCAGCCATCTTGGATGACTCCAGCCAAATGGGAATCATGGACGCCGCCATCTTGGACACCAGCCGGGACGCAGCAGGCCGCCAACCCCCCCCCATCTGATACCCGCAGCGACACACCGACCCCTACGCTGGCATCTGTTACACTGGACCAAACGAGACCGCACCAACTAGCTCGGTCCAAAATGGACGTTAAGGTAAACGGCCATGCAATAAACTGCCTTTTTGACTCCGGGAGCACAGAGAGCTTCATCCACCCCGACACGGTGCGGCGTTGCTCTCTCCCAGTCCTGCCTGCGCACCAGCGGATTTCTATGGCCGCCGAGTCCCAGTCAGCGGACATTGGCGGTTACTGCGTGGTGACACTAGTAGTAGACGGGACTGTGTTCAATAATTTTAAACTCCTGGTCCTGCCCCAACTTTGCGCTGCCGTTCTACTGGGGTTGGATTTCCAGTGCCACCTCAAAAGCGTTACGATGGCGTACGGTGGCCCCCTCCCCCCACTCACAGTCCGCAGCCAGCAGCCTCCAAATTGCCCGCCGCGCACCAGATGCAACCTCTCCACACTCAGAGTCCCACCCCCCCCCACTGTTTGCTAACCTCACCCCCGACTGTAAGCCCATCGCCACAAAGAGCAGGCGATACAGTGCCGGGGACAGGGATTTCATCAAAACCGAAGTGGAGCGGCTCCTGAAGGAGGGGATTATTGAGGGCAGCTCCAGCCCCTGGCGAGCCCAGGTTGTGGTCGTTAAGACCGGCGAGAAACAACGCCTGGTCATCGACTACAGCCAAACAATAAACCGCTACACCCTGCTGGACGCCTACCCACTCCCCCGCATAGCTGACATGGTCAACCAGATCGCGCAGTACCGCGTCTTTTCGACCATTGACCCGAAATCAGCGTACCACCAGCTCCCCATCCGCCCCGAAGACCGCCAGTATACTGCTTTTGAGGCAAACGGCCGCCTCTATCACTTCCTTAGGGTTCCCTTTGGCGTTACCAACGGGGTCTTCGTCTTCCAAAGGGAGATGGACCGGATGGTCGATCAAAACGCGCTGCAGGCCACTTTCCCTTACCTAGACAATGTGACCATCTGCGGCCATGACTTGCAGGACCATGACGCAAACCTCGAGAAATTCCTCCGCACCGCCCAACTCCTGAACCTGACATATAACAAGGAGAAGTGCATATTCCGCACAGACCGCCTCGCCATCCTTGGCTGTGTTGTGGAACACGGGGTCATCGGTCCCGACCCGGACCGGATGCGTCCCCTTATGGAACTCCCACTGCCCCACTGCCTAAAAGCTCTGAAGAGGTGCCTAGGGTTATTTTCCTACTACGCCCAGTGGGTCCCCTACTATGCAGACAAAGCCCGTCCGCTGATCAAATCCACCTCTTTTCCCCTGATGGCAGAGGCCCGCTCGGCCTTCCACCGTATCAAGGAGGACATTGCCAAAGCCACCATGCACGCAGTGGACGAATCCATCCCCTTCCAGGTGGAAAGCGGTGCGTCCGACTTCGCTCTGGTCGCCACCCTTAATCAGGCGGGGAGACCTGTGGCATTCTTCTCACGAACCCTCCAGGGCCCGGAGACCAGACACTCCGCAGTCGAGAAGGAGGCCCAGGCTATTGTGGAGGCTGTGCGTCATTGGAGGCACTACCTGGCCGGAAAACGATTTACCCTGCTCACTGACCAGCGTTCAGTTGCTTTTATGTTCAACAACAAGCAGAGGGGCAAAATCAAAAATGACAAGATCTTGAGGTGGAGAATCGAACTTTCCACCTACAATTACGAGATCTTGTTCCGGCCTGGGAAGCTCAATGAACCCCCAGATGCCCTATCGCGTGGCACCTGCGCCAGCGCGCAGATCGATAGGCTGAGGGCCCTCCACAATGACCTCTGCCACCCGGGGGTCACCAGGTTCTTCCACTTCATCAAGGCCCGCAACCTGCCTTACTCCATTGAGGAGGTCAGGACCATGACCAAGAGCTGCCAAGTCTGCGCTGAGTGCAAACCGCACTTTTATAGACCAGACAGAGCCCACCTGATAAAAGCCACTCGCCCTTTCGAACGCCTGAGCGTCGATTTTAAAGGGCCTCTCCCCTCCTCCGACCGCAATGTGTACTTCCTCAACATCATTGACGAGTACTCCCGTTTCCCATTCGCTATCCCCTGCCCGGACATGACCAGTGCCACGGTCATTAAATGTCTGAACAGCCTCTTCACCCTGTTCGGTTTCCCCAGCTATATCCATAGCGACTGGGGCTCATCGTTTATGAGCGACGAACTCCGCCAGTACCTGCTCGCTAGGGGTATAGCCACAAGCAGGACCACCAGTTACAACCCCCGGGGGAACGGACAGGTGGAAAGAGAGAATGCAACAGTTTGGAAGGCCGCCCTACTAGCCTTAAAGTCTAGGGGCCTTCCGACCTCCCGCTGGCAGGAGGTGCTCCCCGATGCGCTCCACTCGATTCGGTCACTGCTCTGCACTGCCACCAATGCCACCCCTCACGAGAAAATGTTTGTCTTCCCAAGGAAGTCCACATCGGGGACAGCGTTACCGCCATGGCCGACGTCCCCAGGGCCGGTACTACTGAGAAGACATGTGAGGACCAATAAAACGGATCCCCTGGTCGAGAGGGTCGACCTCCTCCACGCCAACCCCCAGTACGCTTACATTGCGTACCTGGACGGGCGGGAGGACACAGTCTCCATACGAGACCTCGCACCCTCGGGGACCGCTGTAACCCACTACCCGTTACCACCCCCCCCACGACACCCTCGGGGACCGTTGTAACCCACTACCCATTACCACCACCCCCCCACCACCCGTTTTCCAACCCCAGCAGCCGGCTTGCCTTGGACCGTCACCCACAAGGACTACACTCCAGTGCCCCAGCCTACACGGGACGCGACGCCGGAAGCTCCACCACCCCTGCCGTCGCCACGTCGATCACAGCGGCAGACAAGACCTCCGGAGAGACTCCAATACACGAACTTTTAAATACACTTCACCCCGCCAGTCTCATTTTTAAACAAGGGGTGAATGTGGTAAACCACTGTTATACCTGTCTGTATGTGTATGTGTATTCCACTAGGTACAGGTCTGGACATGCCTCGGCTGACTCCTCCCACTATTCCAGGTATATAAGTGACTACCTCCCAGTCCCTTAGTATTCTGGATGGGTCGACCACTCGAGACTAGACCTTCGTTCTTTAGTTAATAAAAGCCTGGTTGTTACTCGCTTAACCTCAGTCTTTTGAGTAATTGATGGCGCATCCACCCTGCCAGTACACTTTACACCTAATCTCAGCCTATTACCATCTCGTCTGGCCTTGAATACCTTTTATTGTCTCTTCTACTACTTTTGCCTCTTTCACTTCTTTTGTCCGATCGCAGCCCTGCCTTCGATCTATTCTCTTTTCTTTCCAGTTTTGAAGAAGGGTTCGACCCGAAACGTCAACTCAAATTTCTCTCCACGGATGTTGCCTGACCTGCTGAGTTTTTCCAGCATTTTCTGTTGTTATTTAGGTTAAATCCTCCCCCACCGTTAAGCTATGAGGGCAGTGGTCCCAGTTCTGTTCAGGTGCACCCCATCCACGTTGAACAGGTCCATCCTGTCCCAGAACTGGTCCCAATGCCCCAGGAATCTGGGAGTAATCCAGAGATTACTACCTTTGCGATCCTGATCTTTAACATCCTCCCTAGCTCCTGAAATTGCTTGTAGGATCTCAACCCTTTTCCTGAACCACAACTTCTGGCTGTTTCCCTCCCCCCCCCACAAAATGTTCTGCACCCGTTCATTGATGTCCTTTATCCTGGCACCAGGGAGGTAACACGCCATGCGAGGCTCATGTCAGTGGTTGCAGAAATATATGGATATATTCCTATGTACAGGACTCAATCATTGGATGTATTCCATATGGATGGGAATCAATCAGAGGGAGTATGTTAAAGAGCAAAAAGGACAAGTTCAGTGGTCTGAATAACAATCCTGATTCAAGGGCTGATTGCTCGAGATCTACAGGCCGACCTTTACAATCAGCAGGTTCCAGTGCTGCTGGTGGTCAATGCAGCACAAGTCGGCAATGAGAGCCTTATAAAACAAAGCCAATAGCTCTCAAGTGGGCAGAACCCGTCTATTGCAGGTGCAGTCCACAGGCTCCCTGCTCAACGATGACAGATTAACACTGCTGCAACGAAACCACACTGGCCACGTTATTTGGGGTGAGTTGCCTTTCCCAAACCACCACTGTGTTGACAAGGAGGCCTGTCTCTTTAAAACTACTGACTCTCCTGGAGTGATGATGCTGGTTCTTGGCTGGTTGTTGGTGTTTCTGTGCTGTGTGTGACAAGTTGTTCACACCACTGATCCGCAAAAGGTTCAACTCATTGTTTCCGGCAAATTTGGGGGAGGAGTGACGTTAGGGAGACTGGAACCAACCCCAAGAGTTGCTACACCCGTGAAACAAACAGGATCTTGGCTCTAAAGGTCAGCCTGTGTTGCTCTGCACCAGGGGAGCAGCTCTCACTCTGCCAGTTACATTTCACTGCGAGTCCTTATTTCAAGAATGGTCCTCATGGGTTCACCTGGTTTCAGAGATATACCAGAGACCTTGCTCTAATCACCCTGCACATTGCCCTGATCTACTTCCCCTACCAACGTGAAACATCATGATGTTGGGAACCCTTAAATCACACATTTTTCAATCAGCTACCAGCAACAGAGATTAAAGGTCAATTATCAACTGCTATCTTCACTTGGACATATGCCTGACAATAAATAGGACACGAACACACACACATACATACATAAACACACCAACTAAAATCACAGGTGCTCTCTCACACCCTCATTGTAAAACAGTGGGCACCTCAAAGCACTGGAGAGGTACCACCAACGCTGCCTCCGCAAGATCCTGCAAATCCATTGGCAGGATAGGCGCACCAACTTCAGTGTTCTTGCTGAGGCCAACATCCCCAGCATCGAAGCTCTGACCATGCTCGATCAGCTCCGATGGACGGGTCACATTGTCCGCATGCCCGATACGAGACTCCCAAAACAAGCGCTCTACTCGGAGCTCCGGCACGGCAAGAGAGCCCCAGGTGGGCAGAGGAAACACTTCAAGGACACCCTCAAAGCCTCCTTGAAAAAGTGTAACATCCCCACCGACACCTGGGAATCCCTGGCCCAACACCGCACAAAGTGGAGGAGAAGCATCCGGGAAGGCGCCGAACACCTCGAGTCTCTTCGCCAGGAGCAAGCCAAGCGCAGGCAGCGGAAGGAGCGCACGTCAACCCAAGCACTCCACCCACCTGCCCCTTCAACCACTGTCTGCCCCACCTGTGACAGAGACTGTAGGTCCCGCATTGGACTAATCAGTTACCTGCGAGCTCATTTTTAATGTGGAAGCAAGTCATCCTCGGTTCCGAGGGACTGCCTAAGAAGAAGAAAACAGTGATGTAATACCAGATTCCTGTCACTAGAAGACACTAGAGTATTTATGCAGTTTGCTATAACCTGGGACACCTTAACTTAACAGTGAAATCAGCAAGAAATGAAAGACGATTGGGCAGCTGAAAGCAGGAAAACAAATCAAATCAACAGACATGCAAATTTAGTGAAAAGTTTTCTTTCTCATTATTTGGTTAAATATGCTAATCTATCCACTTAGCTGACTGATTCCCTTACATTTAAGGTACAAGGAACATCAGTATCCAGGTCGAATCCTGGGATGATAACAAGAAAGAATTTGCATTCATATAGCACCTTTCACGACATCAGGAAGTCACAATTTACAGCCAATTAAGTACTTTTGAAGTGTAGTCACTGTTATGACATAGGAAATGTGGCAGCAAATTTGTGCACAGCAAGCTCCCGCAAACAGCAATGTGATAATTACCAGACAATCTGTTTAAGTGACAGTGTGACACTCGCTCACTACTACACTGAAATGTCAGCATAGCTTTTGTGCTCAAGTCTCTGGAGTGGGACTTGAACCTACAACCTCTGACTAAGAGGTAAGAGTGCCACGGCTGGTATACTCAACCTAGTAAGCGAAAGCTGTATAATCTAGGACTTCCTGGCCCAGGATCGGAAAGTTCGTCATCTACACAACAAAGTGTCTCCTGTTTGTTGCCGATCAGAGTGCTTGAAACAGGGCTTGTGGGGTTACAGGGAGAACAGAAATGTATGTACAAGGACAAGAGGCTTTGCCAGCCCATCGTGCTCACTGTCACACAGACTGCTGCTGTAGGCCATGCTTCATGGTAATCTCCTGGGGCTCCTAGCTCTCAAAAACTACAGAACACCTGATGAAGGATTACCAGAAGTGAAGCGTTAACATCAGCATGGCAATGGGTGTCAGAAGATACATTGTTGGCTTTAAATTAGACAATATAAAGCAACACAGTTTGTGGGGAAATCATGTCACGGGGCGCGGCGATGTCACGGGGGGGCGCAGCGATGTCACAGGGGCGCGGCGATGTCACGGGGACGCAGCGATGTCACGGGGGCTCGGCGATGTCATGGAGGTGCAGCGATGTCATGGGGGCGCGGCGATGTCACGGGGGCGCGGCGATGTCACGGGGGCGCGGCGATGTCACGGAGGTGCGGCGATGTCACGGGGGCGCGGCGATGTCACGGGGGCGCGGCGATGTCACGGAGGTGCGGCGATGTCATGGGGGCGCAGTGATGTCAAGGGGACGCAGTGATGTCACGGGGACGCGGCGATGTCTCGGAGGCGCGGCGATGTCACGGGGGCGCGGCAATGTCACGGAAGGGCGGCGATGTCAGGGGGGCGCGACGATGTCACGGCGGCGCGGCGATGTCACGGCGGCGCGTCGATGTCACGGGGGCGCGGCGATGTCACGGGGGCGCGGCGATGTCACGGGGGTGCGGCGATGTCACGGGGGCGCGGCGATGTCACGGGGGCGCGGCGATGTCACGGGGGCGCGGCGATGTCACGGGGGCGCGGCGATGTCACGGGGGCGCGGCGATGTCACGGAGGCGCGGCGATGTCACGGAGGCGCGGCATTGTCACGGGGGCGCGGCATTGTCACGGGGGCGCGGCGATGTCACGGAAGGGCGGCGATGTCACGGCGGCGCGGCGATGTCACGGGGGCGCGGCGATGTCACGGGGGCGCGGTGATGTCACGGGGACGCGGCGATGTCACGGGGCACGGCATTGTCACGGGGGCGCGGCGATGTCACGGGGAGCAGTGACATCGTTGTTCTGATCATATCTTCCGATGCAAACTTTCTTCTTCCCCTCCCCTTCACCAATTTTCTTTCCTGCTCCTCAATCATTGAGCCCAAGGGTACAGTTGTGTGGGTGCCATTCTCGCCCAGGTGCATGCCTTGAAACTGAGGCAAGCAGGGCCCTTAAACCACAGGGAGCGTCATTGTGGAGCCCAATCCCGTTCCTGGCCGATGTCTACTTCTATCAGGGTGGGTGGGGGGGTGGTCACTGGTAAGAGATCAGGAGCGGGAACCTTGGACAGCTTTCCCCTCTCTAACTCAGGTGTAACACCCATAATTGCTGCCCTCGATTAAATCAGCAAACTCCGATAAAAGGATGAAACCCTGGGGTCTTTTTGTCCTGTGTGGCTCAGCTGTCCAGTGGATAATCTCACGGTGACATCCAGTGCCTTACAAACTCTTCTTTTAAATGACAATTTGACTGCAAACTAAATATTACACAAAGCACATTGCCCACTGCAGCAGTAGCTACCCCCTGCAGCCAACTTTAAGTGGGTTTCTAGATCAATCTGTCCCAGGGGCTGAGTTCTATGCAGAAAACAGTGAGGATCCTCTCTTTAATGGGCACACACCACACTGTTGTCTTAGCACAGTCGCTGTGGACCCTCAGAGTCTGCGGATCCCAGTTTGAGAAACACTGCTCCACCTCACTGAGATATACTTGTCCCGGTGCCATGCTGTGCAGACAGCCCGGATGGAAACAACAACAAGCCAGAAAGTACTGACTGGACCGACAGGAGTAGTCCCATTAGTCAAACACATTCAACCCCACACAGGTTCCAACATAGGTTTCTTGCACTGAGGAACTCGGCAGCATGTACACAGGTGTCCCAAACTCAAAACTGCTCACAACCTATACAAGACCGCTGAGGTTCGGGTCCCGATACTGCGGCAAAAGGGCTCTGATTTATTCAAATTCAACTTGTTTCTGTGCAACAGTTTGCTTAATAAATGTATACATATGCCTGTGTGTTTATATACATACTATATAGACACAGACACCATCAGTCGCACTGTGTCTTGGAGTCATTTGCACTGTAAACAGGAGTCAGTCACACTGTATCCAGGAGTCAGTCACATTGTATTCTGGAGTCAGTCACATGGTATTCAGGAGTCAGTCAAACTGTATCCAGGTGTCAGTCACATTGTATTCAGGAGTGAGTCACACCGTATTCAGGAGTCAGTCACAATGTATCCAGGAGTCCGTCACACTATATTCAGGATTGAGTCAGACTGTATCCAGGAATCAGTCTCACTGTATCTAGGCATCAGTCACATTATATCCAAGAGTCAGTCACACTGTATTCAGGCGTCAGTCACGCTGTATCCATAAGTCAGTCACACTGTATCCAGGAGTCAGTCACACTGTATCCAGGAGTCAGTCACACTGTATCCAGGAGTCAGTCACACTGTATCCAGGAGTCATTCGCACTGTATTCAGGAGAAGTCACACTGTATCCAGGAGTCAGTCACACTGTATTCAGGAGTCAGTCACACTGTATCCAGGAGTCAGTTAAAGTATAGCCGGAGTCCGTCACACTGTATTCAGGAGTCATTCCCACTGTATCCAGGAGTCATTCCCACTGTATCCAGGAGTCAGTCACACTGTATTCAGGAGTCAGTCACACTGTATTCAGTAGTCAGTCACACTGTATCCAAGAGTCAGTTAAAGTATAACCGGAGTCCGTCACACTGTATTCAGGAGTCATTCCCACTGTATCCAGGAGTCATTCGCACTGTATTCAGGAGAAGTCACACTGTATTCAGGAGTCAGTCACACTGTATCCAGGAGTCAGTCACACTGTATCCAGGAGTCAGTCACACTGTATCAGGAGTCAGTCACACTGTTACCATGAGTCAGTCACATTGTAACCAGGAGTCAGTCAAACTGTTTTCAGGATACAGTCACATTGTATTCAGTAGTCCATCACACTGTATCCAGGAGTCAGTCACATAAAATGCAGGCGTCAGTCACATTGTATCCATCACACTGTATTCAGAAGTCAGTCAAACTGTATTCAGGAGTCAGTCACATTGTATCCAGGAGTCAGTCACACTGTATCCAGGAGTCAGTGACACTGTATCCAGGATTCAGTCACACTGTATCCAGGAGTCAGTCACATTATATCCAGGAGTCAGTCACACTGTAATGAGGAGTCAGTCACACTGTATCCAGGAGTCCATCACACGGTATCCAGCAGCCAGTCACACTGTATTGGAGAGTGAGTTACACTGTATTCAGGAGTCAGTCACACTGTGTTCAGGAGACAGTCACACTGTATCCAGGAGTCACTCTCATTTTATGCAGAAGTCAGTCTCACTGTATTCAGAAGTCATTCACACTGTATCCATGGGTCAGTCACATTGTAACCAGGATTCAGTCACACAGTATCCAGGAGTCAGTCACACTGTATGCAGGAGTCAGTTACACTGTATCCAGGAGTCAGTCACAATGTACTGAGGAGTCAGTCACACTGTATCCAGGAGTCAGTCACAATGTATTCAGGAGTTAGTCACACTGTATCCAGGAGTCAGTCACACTGTACTCAGGAATCAGTCACACTGTATCCAGGAGTCTGTCACACTATATTCAGGATTGAGTCACACTGTATCCAGGAATCAGTCTCACTGTATCTAGGCGTCAGTCACATTGTATCCAAGAGTCAGTCACATTGTATTCAGGCGTCAGTCACACTGTATCCATAAGTCAGTCACACTGTATCCATAAGTCAGTCACACTGTATCCATAAGTCAGTCATACTGTATCCAGGAATCAGTCACACTGTACCCAGGAATCAGTCACACTGTATCCAGGAGTCAGTCGCACTGTATTCAGGAGTCAGTCACACTGTATCCAGGAGTCAGTCACACTGTATCAGGAGTCAGTCACACTGTATCAGGAGTCAGTCACACTGTATCAGGAGTCAGTCACACTGTTACCATGAGTCAGTCACATTGTAACCAGGAGTCAGTCAAACTGTATTCAGGATACAGTCACATTGTATTCAGTAGTCCATCACACTGTATCCAGGAGTCAGTCACATTAAATGCAGGCATCAGTCACATTGTATCCATCACACTGTATTCAGAAGTCAGTCAAACTGTATTCAGCAGTCAGTCACCTTGTATCCAGTCGTCAGTCACACTCTATTCAGAAGTCAGTCAAACTGTATTCAGGAGTCAGTCACATTGTATCCAGGAGTCAGTGACACTGTATCCAGGATTCAGTCACATTGTATCCAGAAGTCAATCACACTGTATCCAGCAGTCAGTCAAACTGAATCCAGGAGTCAGTCACACTGTAATGAGGAGTCAGTCACACTGAATCCAGGAGTCAGTCACACTGTAATGAGGAGTCAGTCACACTGAATCCAGGAGTCAGTCACACTGTAATGAGGAGTCAGTCACACTGTAATGAGGAGTCAGTCACACTGTAATGAGGAGTCAGTCACACTGTAATGAGGAGTCAGTCACACTGCATTCAGGTGTCAGTCATACTGTATCCAGGAGTCAGTCACACTGTATTCAGGAGTCAGTCACACTGTACTCAGGAGTCAGTCACACTGTATCCATGGGTCAGTCACATTGTAACCAGGATTCAGTCACACAGTATCCAGGAGTCAGTCACACTGTATTCAGGTGTCAGTCACACTACATCCAGTAGTCAGTCACACTGTATGCAGGAGTCAGTGACACTGTATCCAGATGTCAGTCACATTGTAACCAGGAGTCAGTTACACTGGATAAAGGAGTCAGTCACACTGGATAAAGGAGTCAGTCACACTGTATCCAGGAGTCAGTCACACTGTATGCAGGAGTCAGTCACATTATATCCAAGAGTCAGTCACACTGTATTCAGGTGTCAGTCAAACTGCATCCACGAGTCAGTCACACTGTATTGGAGAGTGAGTCACACTATATTCAGGAGTCATTCACATTGTATCCATGGGTCAGTCACATTGTAACCAGGATTCAGTCACACTGTATTCAGGAGTCAGTCGCACTGTATCCAGGAGTCAGTCACACTGTATTCAGGAGTCAGTCACATTGTATCCAAGAGTCAGTCACACTGTAATGAGGAGTCAGTCACACTGTATTCAGGAGTCAGTCACACTGTATTCAGGAGTCAGTCACACTGTATTCAGGAGTCAGTCACATTGTATTCAGGAGTCAGTCACACTGTATCCAGGAGTCAGTCACACTGTATCCAGGAGTCAGTCACACTGTATCCAGGAGTCAGTCACATTGTATTCAGGAGTCAGTATCATTGTATCCAGGAGTGAGTCACACTGTATCCAGGAGTCAGTCACACTGTATCCAGGAGTCAGTATCATTGTATTCAGGAGACAGTCACATTGTATTCAGGAGACAGTCACACTGTATTCAGGAGTCAGTATCATTGTATTCAGGAGACAGTCACATTGTATTCAGGAGTCTGTCACATTGTATTCAGGAGACAGTCACACTGTATTCAGGAGTCAGTCATACTGTTGTTATGAATCTCGTCATCATGAAGAAATGACTCATGAAATAACACTGGACGGCCAGCTGGTGGCGCCGTCCAAGGAGTATAAATACTCAGGCGTGGGCGCAGCTTGCCCAGGGACATTTTGTAATCAGGAACTAGTGAAAGACAACTAGACCTCCATGTATTGAAACAAGTTGATTAAAGCCTTGTTTTATACTCAAACCAAGCGCTCAGTCATCATTTTACATCAATTTAATCAACTTGATATCGGCTCCACACTCTGAATGATTCCAGGGACAGCCAGCTACGACTTCAGCAGTAGAAGGGAACTCCGACGTAGTAATCAATCCATCATGGAGAAACTACTCAGACCCGCCCGTCTTGACCTGGACCCAAATTCACCTACAACTGCTAAGGTATGGAAACACTGGTATCGTACTTTCCGCAACTTCCTCAGGGAGTGTGGTGAGAATGTTCCCGATAAATTAGAGATACTTGCCAATTATGTATCCCCTCATGTGTTGGACTATATCAAAGACTGTGTAGACTATGACTCCGCTATCCTAATGTTACAGCGACTATATGTTAAGGCCCCAAACAAAATTTTTGCTCGGCATCTACTGGCCTCAACTCGGCAACAACCCGGGGAATCACTTGACGAATTCCTTCAAAAGCTTCACAGGCTCAGCAAGGATTGTAATCTTAAAGCTGTTACAGCTGAGCAGTACCAAGAGGAGTTAATTCAAGATTCTTTTATTAACAGAATTGTGTCTCCCTTCATACGTCAGCATCTGTTGGAGAATAAAACCCTTGAGTTGCAGGATGCCTATGACCAGGCATGTTCTCTGGACGTAGCAAAGAGGAATGCAGATACCTATCTTTTACCCCATGCACGGGCTGCTGCTATCACTTTTAATGACTCCTTTGATAGGTCCAGGCAGAAGCCCTCACTGATGATGACTCTAACCTAGCTGAGGACAACCCTACCCTAGAAGCCTTCACTGATGACGACCCTGTCCTAGTAGCATCTTGGCAATCTGGAAGGAAGTGTTTCTTCTGTGGAGGTGCATTCCACTATAGGAAATGTTGTCCTGCTCGTAATGCAACCTGCAATCATTGCAGTAAGAAAGGTCACTTTTCTAAGGTATGCCAGTCAAGAACCTCTGTTAGTAAGAAAGGCAACTTTTCTAAGGTATATTGGTCAAGAGCCCCTGTTAGTTTTGCAGCTACTATCTATAAAACTACTCCTCCCCCAAGAGCCTCTACTAAGGTTACATGTGCTATCTATAAAACTGTTCCTCCCCCAAGAACCACTACTAAGGTTACAGCTGTCAAGGGTGAAACTGCTCCTCCTTCTATCACAGCTGTTTTCCCCCAATGTCTGTCCCATGCAGCCACAAATGTTTCGGTAAATGGACACATTTTGAGCGCACTAATCGACTCATGCAGCTCTGACAGCTTCATTAGTGAGCGGGCTGTCAGTAAGTTAAAACTGCGTATTTACCCCTCAGACAGGGAAATTGCAATGGCTCTGATGACACTGACCACCAACTATTCCGGCTTTTGTCTTGTCGACCTTATTCTCAATGGCCGCACTTATTTTTCCAACCGGCTCGGGGTACTCAAAAACCTATGCAGTGATGTGCTTCTGGGACAGGATTTCCAGAAACAACACAAAAGACTTACTTTTGAGTTTGGAGAGTCAAAGCTGGAGCTTATTATTTCCAAAGTACCATTCTGTGCACTTTCGGTGGCTTCGCTCGACGAGCCCTCCTTGTTTGCCAATCTTTCCTCCCGATGTAAGCCCATAGTCACTAAATCACGACATTTCAGCCAAGATGATTGATCCTTTATCAAGGCAGAAATCTCTCGCCTTCTAGCTGACGGTATCATTGAGCCATGTTCATCTTCCTAGCGGGCTCAAGTCGTCATTGTTAAAAATCCTCTGAAGCAACACAAGAAACGTCTTTGCATCGATTACTCGCAAACTATTAACCAGTATACCGACCTGGATGCCTACCCACTACCACGCATCGATGACATGGTCAATAACCTTGCCAACTACAAGGTATTTTCAACTTTGGATTTAAAGAGTGCATACCATCACGTACCATTAAAGGACTCTGACAAAAAGTATACGGTTTGAGGCCAATGGTCGGCTTTATCAGTTTTGTCGCCTTCCATTTGGGATCACCAATGGGGTGGCCGTCTTTCAGTGGGCAATGGATAGCCTAGTCAAACAGGAGAACTTAACGGACACTTTTCCATATCTGGATAATATCACCATTGCTGGTCGTGACCAGAAGGAGCATGATGCCAACCTCCAGAAATTTCTTGACATTCTCCATCATCGCAACTTAACCTTAAATGAGTCCAAATCTGTGAAATCAGTACCATCAGTCAACATCCTTGGCTACTGGGTGGGCAACGGTGTCATCAAACTGGATCCGGAGCGACTTCGTCCGCTTCAGGAGCTCCCTCCCCCTACGAATCTCGGCTCTCTTCGTCGGGCACTCGGCATCTTCGCCTATTATGCAAAATGGATACCCCACTTCTCCGACAAGATCCAGCCCCTGCTTCATGCAAAGTCATTTCCATTGGAGGCAACGGCTATTTCAGCTTTCAACCTCCTCAAGCGATAACTGGAAAAAGCCACGCTTCGTTCCATTGATGAAAATCTTCCTTTCGTGGTCGAGTGCGATGCATCGGATGTGGCAATCTCGGCTACCTTGAATCAAGGTGGTCGACCCGTTGCATTTCTGTCCAGAACTTTGCAGGGTAGCGAGCTCCATTACCCTCCTGTCGAGAAGGAGGCTACGGCCATCATCGAAGCAGTACGTAAATGGAATCATTTTCTCGCTCTTTGCCATTTCACACTTATAACCGATCAGCACTCCATGGCCTTTATGCTAGATAACCGGAAACGCACTAAGATCAAGAATAACAAAATACAACTCTGGAGGATGGAATTGGCTGCCTTTGACTACACCATACATTATCGACCCGGCAAAGAGAATGTGGCCCTGGATACCGTCACGCATGCATTTTGCTCTTCTATGTCAACTTCGACTCTAGCGGATCTTCATACTGACTTATGCCAGCCTGGCGTTACCCGTATGTTGCACTTTGTGTGATCTAAAAATCTCCCATTTTCTATGGAAGATGCAAAAAGAACTTGCTCCACCTGTAGAATCTGTGCGCAAATAAAACCGCAATTCTTCCATCCATCGGATGGCTCGCCCATACACGTAATATTCAGGAGTCTGTCGCACTGTATCCAGGAGTCAGTCACATTGTATCCAGGAGTCCGTCACATTGGCCCAGTAATTCCCGTCACAACGCGTGAGTACGGACGGGGTACTCACGCGTGTGACCGAAGGAATTGCCGGTTTTCAGCATGCACAGCGCATGCGCTGAAAACCGGCATTTCCTGTCCTCTGACCCAAGAGGTTAAGAGGCAGAACGCGTGCGACTGAACAGGCAGCGCGTGCGCAGTAAAATTCCTTTTTTTTTTCCAGAGTTGCCCGAGTGTAAAGGCCTCTGGTTTTTCCGCGTGGAAAAACCAGACGTAAGTACTTAGTTTTACAGGCTTTTAGTACAATTTAGAATTTTTTTTCCCACAGGTTTATTATTTTTAAAGAATTTACAGTAAGGTAAGTTTAGTTTTAGACCCTATTTTTAAAAAATTTATTTTTTTCAAAAAATTGATTAATTGTTTAAAACATTTTTAAAAACTTATTTATAGTTAATATAATCAGTGGGATGTTTTTTAAAATTTTATTTAAAGTTTAAGTAGTGTTTTGGCAGCCCATACTTTTCATGAGTTTGACAGCTCTTACTCTCAAACTCATGAATGAGTTTCCCCTCCCCTGATTGGCTGCACAGTGCTCACCTGATCCCAGCCGGCACATCGCACTAACTACGCCGCTGGGTCAGGTAAGCACATCGCGCCGACACCTGAACCGGGCCAGTGACAGGAAATGCGAGCAGGCCCGGGCTTCAGATGTCGGCGCGCAGGGTGAGTGCACATCGGGGGCTTGCACGCGCGGCAAGCTCCCGATCCTAATTTCAGGGCCATTGTATTCAGGAGCAAGTCAAACTGTATTCAGGACCCAGTCACGCTGTGGCCTGAAGTCAGTCACATGGTATCCAGTAGTTAGTCACACTGTATCCTGAAGTCAGTCATATTGTATCCAGGAGTCAAATCACACTGATTCAGGAGTCAGACACATTGGCCTAGAAATTGGGTTGAGGCGCCAAAGTTGCGCCAAGTTCGCCTGGGCGCTGATTTTTGCGCAGCGTTCGGAGCATTAACGAACGTCAGAAATTCAGTTTCAGCGCCCCTAGAGGGAGAGGGGGCGAGGCTTGAGGCGCTCCGTGTCCCTCTTAGGGCGCTGAAACTGAATATCGCAGCGCAACGTGCCACAGCGCCACACGCTGCGGCACGGCACACTGCGGTACTGCAGGCCTTCCTCCCATTGTTGAGGGGGAGGGGCCTGCAACAGCGCGATCCCCGATCACGAGTGCCGGCAAAAGAGCCCGGCACCGAGGAGAAGTTCCGGGCTCTCGGGAAACAGCCGGGAATGCCATTGCGGGGGGGGAGGTCAGGAGGCCGGGGACGGAGGTGCTGGCAGGCGGCCTCCGAAAAAGGCGGCCGCGCCGCATCTCCACATTAACTTGTGCCACTGCCGGCACAGCAAGGCCCTGTGAACCAGGCGCGGGTAGTGAATGGCGCTACAGCGGCGTTCGCTACCAAATATCTCGATCGGGGCGCTAATGGGGCGCTGTGCACACTGATGACGTCATCGGTGGTGGCGCAACGCAACAGGATAACGCCACCATTAGCGCCCCCGATGAATATCGCGGGAGGCGCGGCCAGTGGCACTACAGCCACTGACTGCCCTCTTTAGGTGCTAATAGGTGGCGCTACATACCTAATTTCTCCCCCATTGTCTCATAGTTTCAGTCACATTGTATTCAGGCGACAGTCACACTGTATCCAGGAGTCAGTCAAATTGTATCCAGGTGTCAGTCACATTGTATCCAGGAGTCAGTCACATTGTAATCAGGAGTCAGTCACACTTTATCCAGGAGTCAGTCAAACTGTATCCAGGTGTCAGTCACATTGTATTCAGGAGTCAGTCACATTGTAACCAGGAGTCAGTCACACTGTATCCAGGATTCAGTCACATTGAATCCAGGGGTCAGTCACATTGTATCCAGGAGTCAGTCACACTGTAATGAGGAGTCAGTCACACGGCCTCCAGGAGTCAGTCACACGGTATCCACACTGTATGCTGGAGTCAGTGACACTGTATCCAGGAGTCAGTCACACTGTATGCTGGAGTCAGTGACACTGTATTCAGGAGTCAGTCACACGGTATCCAGGAGTCAGTCACACTGTATTCAGGAGTCAGTCAAAATGTATCCAGGAGTCAGTCACACTGAAACCAGGAGTCAGTCACACTGTATTCAGGAGTCAGTCATATTGTATCCACAACAGGAAAGTTAGCAGCTATTTGTTTGATGCAGTTGGGATCAGGATCTCAGCCCCGGTGCCGGATGCTCCATTTGCCAGAGTTTGCACATCACTCACCTCGGGACTCTCGGCACTGACATGCAGTCGGCGGCCGCTCCAGGTTCTCGCTCCTCTGGTGCACCACGCTGACCGGCTACTCAACTGCGGTCCCGGAGCAACGGCTCATCGCTGAGCGAAGCGGAGAGCCGACTGAGCGAGGAGCGCAGTTACATCAAGTAACAGCAGAGTAATGTGTGTAATAGAGCCGCACTCCCCTACCGTATTACACCCAGTAACAGCACAGTAATGTGTGTAATAGAGCCGCACTCCCCTACCGTATTACACCCAGCAACAGCAGAGTAATGTGTGTAATAGAGCCGCACTCCCCTACCGTATTACACCCAGTAACAGCAGAGTAATGTGTGTAATAGAGCCGCACTCCCCTACCGTATTACACCCAGTAACAGCAGAGTAATGTGTGTAATAGAGCCGCACTCCCCTACCGTATTACACCCAGTAACAGCAGAGTAATGTGTGTAATAGAGCCGCACTCCCCAACTGTAATACACCCAGTAACAGCAGAGTAATGTGTGTAATAGAGCCGCACTCCCCTACCGTATTACACCCAGTAACAGCAGAGTAATGTGTGTAATAGAGCCGCACTCCCCTACCGTATTACAGCCAGTAACAGCAGAGTAATGTGTATAATAGAGCCGCACTCCCCTACCGTAATACACCCAGTAACAGCAGAGTAATGTGTGTAATAGAGCCGCACTCCCCTACCGTATTACACCCAGTAACAGCAGAGTAATGTGTGTAATAGAGCCGCACTCCCCGACCATATTACACCCAGTAACAGCAGAGTAATGTGTGTAATAGAGCCGCACTCCCCTACCGTATTACACCCAGTAACAGCAGAGTAATGTGTGTAATAGAGCCGCACTCCCAAACCGTAATACACCCAGTAACAGCAGAGTAATGTGTGTAATAGAGCCGCACTCCCCTACCGTATTACACCCAGTAACAGCAGAGTAATGTGTGTAATAGAGCCGCACTCCCCTACCGTATTACACCCAGTAACAGCAGAGTAATGTGTATAATAGAGCCGCACTCCCCTACCGTATTACACCCAGTAACAGCAGAGTAATGTGTGTAATAGAGCCGCACTCCCCTACCGTATTACACCCAGTAACAGCAGAGTAATGTGTGTAATAGAGCCACACTCCCCTACCGTATTACACCCAGTAACAGCAGAGTAATGTGTGTAATAGAGCCGCACTCCCCTACCGTATTACACCCAGTAACAGCAGAGTAATGTGTGTAATAGAGCCGCACTCCCCTACCGTATTACACCCAGGAACAGCAGAGTAATGTGTGTAATAGAGCCGCACTCCCAAACCGTAATACACCCAGTAACAGCAGAGTAATGTGTGTAATAGAGCCGCACTCCCCTACCGTATTACACCCAGTAACAGCAGAGTAATGTGTGTAATAGAGCCGCACTCCCCCACCGTATTACACCCAGTAACAGCAGAGTAATGTGTGTAATAGAGCCGCACTCCCCTACCGTAATACACCCAGTAACAGCAGAGTAATGTGTGTAATAGAGCCGCACTCCCCTACCGTATTACACCCAGTAACAGCAGAGTAATGTGTGTAATAGAGCCGCACTCCCCTACTGTAATACACCCAGTAACAGCAGAGTAATGTGTGTAATAGACCCGCACTCCCCCACTGTAATACAGCCAGTAACAGCAGAGTAATGTGTGTAATAGAGCCACACTCCCCTACCATATTACACCCAGTAACAGCAGAGTAATGTGTGTAAAAGAGCCGCACTCCCCTACCGTATTACACCCAGTAACAGCAGAGTAATGTGTGTAATAGAGCCGCACTCCCCTACCGTAATATACCCAGTAACAGCAGAGTAATGTGTGTAAGAGAGACACACTCCTCTACCGTAATACACCCAGTAACAGCAGAGTAATGTGTGCAATAGAGCCGCACTCCCCTATCGTATTACACCCAGTAACAGCAGAGTAATGTGTGTAATAGAGCCGCACTCCCCTACCGTATTACACCCAGTAACAGCAGAGTACGCTGTGTAATAGAGCCGCACTCCCCTACCGTATTACACCCAGTAACAGCAGAGTAATGTGTGTAATAGAGCCGCACTCCCCTACCGTAATACACCCAGTAACAGCAGAGTAATGTGTGTAAGAGAGACGCACTCCCCTACCGTAATACACCCAGTAACAGCAGAGTAATGTGTGTGATTGAGCCGCACTCCCCTACCGTATTACACCCAGTAACAGCAGAGTAATGTGTGTAATAGAGCCGCACACCCCTACCGTATTACACCCAGTAACAGCAGAGTAATGTGTGTAAGAGAGCCGCACTCCCCTACCGTATTACACCCAGTAACAGCAGAGTAATGTGTGTAATAGAGCCACACTCCCCGACCGTATTACACCCAGTAACAGCAGAGCAATGTGTGTAATAGAGCTGCACTCCCCTACCGTATTACACCCAGTAACAGCAGAGTAATGTGTGTAATAGAGCCGCACTCCCCGACCGTATTACACCCAGTAACAGCAGAGTAATGTGTGTAATAGAGCCGCACTCCCCTACCGTATTACACCCAGTAACAGCAGAGTAATGCGTGTAATAGAGCCACACTCCCCTACCGTATTACACCCAGTAACAGCAGAGTAATGTGTGTAATAGAGCCGCACTCCCCGACCGTAATACACCCAGTAACAGCAGAGTAATGTGTGTAATAGAGCCGCACTCCCCTGCCGTAATACACCCAGGAACAGCAGAGTAATGTGTGTAATAGAGCCGCACTCCCCTACCGTATTACACCCAGTAACAGCAGAGTAATGTCTGTAATAGAGCCGCACTCCCCTACCGTAATACACCCAGTAACAGCAGAGTAATGTGTGTAATAGAGCCGCACTCCCCTACCGTAATACACCCAGTAACAGCAGAGTAATGTGTGTAATAGAGCCGCACTCCCCTACCTTAATACACCCAGTAACAGCAGAGGAATGTGTGTAATAGAGCCGCACTCCCCTACCGTAATACACCCAGTAACAGCAGAGTAATGTGTGTAATAGAGCCGCACTCCCCTACCGTAATACACCCAGTAACAGCAGAGTAATGTGTGTAATAGAGCCGCACTCCCCTACCGTAATACATCCAGTAACAGCAGAGTAATGTGTGTAACAGAGCCGCACTCCCCTACCGTATTACACCCAGTAACAGCAGAGTAATGTGTGTAATAGAGCCACACTCCCCTACCGTATTACACCCAGCAACAGCAGAGTAATCTGTGTAATAGAGCCGCACTCCCCTACTGTAATACACCCAGTAACAGCAGAGTTATTTGTGTAAGGGAGCCGCACTCCCCCACCTTAATACACCCAGTAACAGCAGAGTAATGTGTGTAATAGAGCCGCACTCCCCTACCGTATTACGCCCAGTAACAGCAGAGTAATCTGTGTAATAGAGCCGCACTCCCCTACCGTATTACACCCAGTAACAGCAGAGTAATCTGTGTAATGGAGCCGCACTCCCCTACCGTATTACACCCAGTAACAGCAGAGTAATGTGTGTAATAGAGCCGCACTCCCCTACCGTATTATACCCAGTAACAGCAGAGTAATGTGTGTAATAGAGCCGCACTCCCCTACCGTATTGCACCCACTAACAGCAGAGTAATCTTTGTAATAGAGCCGCACACCCCTACCGTATTACACCCAGTAACAGCAGAGTAATGGGTGTAATAGAGCCGCACTCCCCTACCGTATTACACCCAGTAACAGCAGAGTAATGTGTGTAATAGAGCCGCACTCCCCTACCGTATTACACCCAGTAACAGCAGAGTAATGTGTGTAATAGAGCCGCACTCCCCTACCGTAATACACCCAGTAACAGCAGAGTAATGTGTGTAATAGAGCCGCACTCCCCTACCGTATTACACCCAGTAACAGCAGAGTAATGTGTGTAATAGAGCCACACTCCCCTACCGTATTACACCCAGTAACAGCAGAGTAATGTGTGTAATAGAGCCGCACTCCCCTACCGTAATACACCCAGTAACAGCAGAGTAATGTGTGTAATAGAGCCGCACTCCCCTACCGTATTACGCCCAGTAACAGCAGAGTAATGTGTGTAATAGAGCCGCACTCCCCTACTGTAATACACCCAGTAACAGCAGAGTAATGTGTGTAATAGAGCCGCACTCCCCTACTGTCATACACCCAGTAACAGCAGAGTAATGTGTGTAATAGAGCCGCACTCCCCTACCATATTACACCCAGTAACAGCAGAGTAATGTGTGTAATAGAGCCGCACTCCCCTACCGTATTACACCCAGTAACAGCACAGTAATGTGTGTAATAGAGCCGCACTCCCCTACCGTAATACACCCAGTAACAGGAGAGTAATGTGTGTAAGAGAGACGCACTCCTCTACCGTAATACACCCAGTAACAGCAGAGTAATGTGTGTAATAGAGCCGCACTCCCCTATCGTATTACACCCTGTAACAGCAGAGTAATGTGTGTAATAGAGCCGCACTCCCCTACCGTATTACACCCAGTAACAGCAGAGTACTCTGTGTAATAGAGCCGCACTCCCCTACCGTATTACACCCAGTAACAGCAGAGTAATGTGTGTAATAGAGCCGCACTCCCCTACCGTAATACACCCAGTAACAGCAGAGTAATGTGTGTAAGAGAGACGCACTCCCCTACCGTAATACACCCAGTAACAGCAGAGTAATGTGTGTGATAGAGGCGCACTCCCCTACCGTATTACACCCAGTAACAGCAGAGTAATGTGTGCAATAGAGCCGCACTCCCCTACCGTATTACACCCAGTAACAGCAGAGTAATATGTGTAATAGAGCCGCACTCGCCAACCGTAATACACCCAGTAACAGCAGAGTAATGTGTGTAATAGAGCCGCACTCCCCTACCGTAATACACCCAGTAACAGCAGAGTAATGTGTGCAATAGAGCCGCACTCCCCTACCGTATTACACCCAGTAACAGCAGAGTAATGTGTGGAAAAGAGCCGCACTCCCCTCCCGTAATACACCCAGTAACAGCAGAGTAATGTGTGTAATAGAGCCGCACTCCCCTACCGTAATACACCCAGTAACAGCAGAGTAATGTGTGTAATAGAGCCGCACTCCCCTACCTTAATACACCCAGTAACAGCAGAGGAATGTGTGTAATAGAGCCGCACTCCCCTACCGTAATACACCCAGTAACAGCAGAGTAATGTGTGTAATAGAGCCGCACTCCCCTACCGTAATACACCCAGTAACAGCAGAGTAATGTGTGTAATAGAGCCGCACTCCCCTACCGTATTACACCCAGTAACAGCAGAGTTATTTGTGTAAGGGAGCCGCACTCCCCTACCGTAACACACCCAGTAACAGCAGAGTAATCTGTGTAATAGAGCCGCACTCCCCTACCGTATTACACCCAGTAACAGCAGAGTTATTTGTGTAAGGGAGCCGCACTCCCCGACCGTAATACACCCAGTAACAGCAGAGTAATGTGTGTAATAGAGCCGCACTCCCCTACCGTATTACGCCCAGTAACAGCAGAGTAATCTGTGTAATAGAGCCGCACTCCCCTACCGTATTACACCCAGTAACAGCAGAGTAATGTGTGTAATAGAGCCGCACACCCCTACCGTATTACACCCAGTAACAGCAGAGTAATGTGTGTAATAGAGCCGCACTTCCCTACCGTATTACACCCAGTAACAGCAGAGTAATGTGTGTAATAGAGCCGCACTCCCCTACCGTATTACACCCAGTAACAGCAGAGTAATGTGTGTAATAGAGCCGCACTCCCCTACCGTATTGCACCCACTAACAGCAGAGTAATCTTTCTAATAGAGCCGCACACCCCTACCGTATTACACCCAGTAACAGCAGAGTAATGTGTGTAATAGAGCCGCACACCCCTACCGTATTACACCCAGTAACAGCAGAGTAATGTGTGCAATAGAGCCGCACTCCCCTGCTGTAATACACCCAGTAACAGCAGAGTAATGTGTGTAATAGAGCCGCACTCCCCTTCCGTAATACACCCAGTAACAGCAGAGTAATGTGTGTAATAGAGCCGCACTCCCCTACCGTATTACACCCAGTAACAGCAGAGTAATGTGTGTAATAGAGCCGCACACCCCTACCGTATTACAACCAGTAACAGCAGAGTAATATGTGTAATAGAGCCGCACACCCCTACCGTATTACACCCAGTAACAGCAGAGTAATGTGTGTAATAGAGCCGCACTCCCCTACCGTATTACACCCAGTAACAGCAGAGTAATCTGTGTAATAGAGCCGCACTCCCCTACTGTAATACACCCGGTAACAGCAGAATAATGTGTGTAATAGAGCCGCACTCCCCTACCGTATTACACCCAGTAACAGCAGAGTTATTTGTGTAAGGGAGCCGCACTCCCCTACCGTAATACACCCAGTAACAGCAGAGTAATCTGTGTAATAGAGCCGCACTCCCCTACCGTATTACACCCAGTAACAGCAGAGTTATTTGTGCAAGGGAGCCGCACTCCCCTACTGTAATACACCCAGTAACAGCAGAGTAATGTGTGTAATAGAGCCGCACTCCCCTACCGTGTTACGCCCAGTAACAGCAGAGTAATCTGTGTAATAGAGCCGCACTCCCCTACCGTATTACACCCAGTAACAGCAGAGTAATGTGTGTAATACAGCCGCACACCCCGACCGTATTACACCCAGTAACAGCAGAGTAATGTGTGTAATAGAGCCGCACTCCCCTACCGTATTACACCCAGTAACAGCAGAGTAATGTGTGTAATAGAGCCGCACTCCCCTACCGTATTACACCCAGTAACAGCAGAGTAATGTGTGTAATAGAGCCGCACACCCCTACCGTATTACACCCAGTAACAGCAGAGTAATGTGTGTAATAGAGCCGCACACCCCTACCGTATTACACCCAGTAACAGCAGAGTAATGTGTGCAATAGAGCCGCACTCCCCTGCTGTAATACACCCAGTAACAGCAGAGTAATGTGTGTAATAGAGCCGCACTCCCCTTCCGTAATACACCCAGTAACAGCAGAGCAATGTGTGTAATAGAGCCGCACTCCCCTACCGTATTACACCCAGTAACAGCAGAGTAATGTGTGTAATAGAGCCGCACACCCCTACCGTATTACAACCAGTAACAGCAGAGTAATGTGTGTAATAGGGCCGCACTCCCCTACCGTAATACACCCAGTAACAGCAGAGTAATGTGTGTAATAGAGCCGCCCTCCCCTATCGTATTACACCCAGTAACAGCAGAGTAATGTGTGCAATAGAGCCGCACTCCCCTATCGTATTACACCCAGTAACAGCAGAGTAATGTGTGTAATAGTGCCGCACTCCCCCACCGTATTACACCCAGTAACAGCAGAGTAATGTGTGTAATAGAGCCGCACTCCCCTACCGTATTACACCCAGTAACAGCAGAGTAATGTGTGTAATAGAGCCGCACACCCCTACCGTATTACACCCAGTAACAGCAGAGTAATGTGTGTAATAGTGCCGCACTCCCCCACCGTATTACACCTAGTAGCAGCAGAGTAATGTGTGTAATAGAGCCGCACTCCCCTACCGTATTACACCCAGTAACAGCAGAGTAATGTGTGTAATAGAGCCGCACTCCCCTACCGTAATACACCCAGTAACAGCAGAGTAATGTGTGTAATAGAGCCGCACTCCCCTACCGTATTACACCCAGTAACAGCAGAGTATTGTGTGTAATAGAGCCGCACTCCCCTAACGTTTTACGCCCAGTAACAGCAGAGTAATGTGTGTAAAAGAGCCGCACTCCCCTACCATATTACACCCAGTAACAGCAGAGTAATGTGTGTAAAAGAGCCGCACTCCCCTACCATATTACACCCAGTAACAGCAGAGTAATGTGTGTAATAGAGCCGCACTCCCCTACCGTAATACACCCAGTAACAGCAGAGTAATGTGTGTAATAGAGCAGCACTCCCCTACCGTATTACACCCAGTAACAGCAGAGTAATGTGTGTAATAGAGGCGCACTCCCCTACCGTATTACACCCAGTAACAGCAGAGTAATGTGTGTAATAGAGCCGCACTCCCCTACCGTATTACACCCAGTAACAGCAGAGTAATGTGTGTAATAGAGCTGCACTCCCCTACCGTAATACACCCAGTAACAGCAGAGTAATGTGTGTAACAGAGACGCTCTCCCCTACCGTAATACACCCAGTAACAGCAGAGTAATGTGTGTAATAGAGCCGCACTCCCCTACCGTATTACACCCAGTAACAACAGAGTAATGTGTGTAAGAGAGACGCACTCCCCTATCGTAAATACACCAGTAACAGCAAAGTAATGTGTGTAATAGAGACGCACTCCCCTACCGTATTACACCCAGTAACAGCAGAGTAATGTGTGTAATAGAGCCGCTCTCCCTACCGTATTACACCCAGTAACAGCAGAGTAATGTGTGTGATAGAGCCGCACTCCCCTAATGTATTACGCCCAGTAACAGCAGAGTAATGTGTGTAATAGAGCCGCACTCCCCTACTGTAATACACCCAGTAACAGCAGAGTAATGTGTGTAAGGGAGCCGCACTCCCTACCGTAATACACCCAGTAACAGCAGAGTAATGTGTGTAATAGAGCCGCACTCCCTACCGTATTACACCCAGTAACAGCAGAGTAATGTGTGTAATAGAGCTGCACACCCCTACCGTATTACACCCAGTAACAGCAGAGTAATCTGTGTAATAGATAAGCTCTCCCCTACCATATTACACCCAGTAACAGCAGAGTAATGTGTGTAATAGAGCCGCACACCCCTACCGTATTACACCCAGTAACAGCAGAGTAATGTGTGTAATAGAGCCGCACTCCCCTACCGTATTACACCCAGTAACAGCAGAGTAATGTGTGTAATAGAGCCGCACTCCTCTCCCGTATTACACCCAGTAACAGCAGAGTAATGTGTGTAATAGAGCCGCACTCCCCTACCGTATTACACCCAGTAACAGCAGAGTAATCTTTGAAATAGAGCCGCACACCCCTCCCGTTTTACACCCAGTAACAGCAGAGTAATGTCTGTAATAGAGCCGCACACCCCTACCGTATTACACCCAGTAACAGCAGAGTAATCTGTGTAATAGAGCCGCACTCCCGTACCGTATTACACCCAGTAACAGCAGAGTAATGTGTGCAATAGAGCCGCACTGCCCTACCGTAATACACCCAGTAACAGCAGAGTAATCTGTGTAATAGAGCCGCACTCCCCTACCGTATTACACCCAGTAACAGCAGAGTTATTTGTGCAAGGGAGCCGCACTCCCCTACTGTAATACACCCAGTAACAGCAGAGTAATGTGTGTAATAGAGCCGCACTCCCCTACCGTATTACGCCCAGTAACAGCAGAGTAATCTGTGTAATAGAGCCGCACTCCCCTACCGTATTACACCCAGTAACAGCAGAGTAATGTGTGTAATAGAGCCGCACACCCCGACCGTATTACACCCAGTAACAGCAGAGTAATGTGTGTAATAGAGCCGCACTCCCCTACCGTATTACACCCAGTAACAGCAGAGTAATGTGTGTAATAGAGCCGCACTCCCCTACCGTATTACACCCAGTAACAGCAGAGTAATGTGTGTAATAGAGCCGCACACCCCTACCGTATTACACCCAGTAACAGCAGAGTAATGTGTGTAATAGAGCCGCACACCCCTACCGTATTACACCCAGTAACAGCAGAGTAATGTGTGCAATAGAGCCGCACTCCCCTGCTGTAATACACCCAGTAACAGCAGAGTAATGTGTGTAATAGAGCCGCACTCCCCTTCCGTAATACACCCAGTAACAGCAGAGTAATGTGTGTAATAGAGCCGCACTCCCCTACCGTATTACACCCAGTAACAGCAGAGTAATGTGTGTAATAGAGCCGCACACCCCTACCGTATTACAACCAGTAACAGCAGAGTAATGTGTGTAATAGAGCCGCACACCCCTACCGTAATACACCCAGTAACAGCAGAGTAATGTGTGTAATGGAGCCGCGCTCCCCTATCGTATTACACCCAGTAACAGCAGAATAATGTGTGTAAGAGAGACGCACTCCCCTACCATAATACACCCAGTAACAGCAGAGTAATGTGTGTACTGGAGCCGCACTCCCCTACCGTATTACACCCAGTAACAGCAGAGTAATGTGTGTAATAGAGCCGCACCCCCCTACTGTAATACACCCAGTAACAGCAGAGTAATGTGTGTAATAGAGCCGCACTCCCCTACCGTATTACACCCAGTAACAGCAGAGCAATGTGTGTAATAGAGCCGCACACCCCCACCGTAATACACCCAGTAACAGCAGAGTAATGTGTGTAATAGGGCCGCACTCCCCTACCGTAATACACCCAGTAACAGCAGAGTAATGTGTGTAATAGAGCCGCCCTCCCCTATCGTATTACACCCAGTAACAGCAGAGTAATGTGTGCAATAGAGCCGCACTCCCCTATCGTATTACACCCAGTAACAGCAGAGTAATGTGTGTAATAGTGCCGCACTCCCCCACCGTATTACACCCAGTAACAGCAGAGTAATGTGTGTAATAGAGCCGCACTCCCCTACCGTATTACACCCAGTAACAGCAGAGTAATGTGTGTAATAGAGCCGCACACCCCTACCGTATTACACCCAGTAACAGCAGAGTAATGTGTGTAATAGTGCCGCACTCCCCCACCGTATTACACCTAGTAGCAGCAGAGTAATGTGTGTAATAGAGCCGCACTCCCCTACCGTATTACACCCAGTAACAGCAGAGTAATGTGTGTAATAGAGCCGCACTCCCCTACCGTAATACACCCAGTAACAGCAGAGTAATGTGTGTAATAGAGCCGCACTCCCCTACCGTATTACACCCAGTAACAGCAGAGTATTGTGTGTAATAGAGCCGCACTCCCCTAACGTTTTACACCCAGTAACAGCAGAGTGATGTGTGTAAAAGAGCCGCACTCCCCTACCATATTACACCCAGTAACAGCAGAGTAATGTGTGTAAAAGAGCCGCACTCCCCTACCATATTACACCCAGTAACAGCAGAGTAATGTGTGTAATAGAGCCGCACTCCCCTACCGTAATACACCCAGTAACAGCAGAGTAATGTGTGTAATAGAGCAGCACTCCCCTACCGTATTACACCCAGTAACAGCAGAGTAATGTGTGTAATAGAGGCGCACTCCCCTACCGTATTACACCCAGTAACAGCAGAGTAATGTGTGTAATAGAGCCGCACTCCCCTACCGTATTACACCCAGTAACAGCAGAGTAGTGTGTGTAATAGAGCTGCACTCCCCTACCGTAATACACCCAGTAACAACAGAGTAATGTGTGTAAGAGAGACGCACTCCCCTATCGTAATACACCCAGTAACAGCAAAGTAATGTGTGTAATAGAGACGCACTCCCCTACCGTATTACACCCAGTAACAGCAGAGTAATGTGTGTAATAGAGCCGCTCTCCCCTACCGTATTACACCCAGTAACAGCAGAGTAATGTGTGTGATAGAGCCGCACTCCCCTAATGTATTACGCCCAGTAACAGCAGAGTAATGTGTGTAATAGAGCCGCACTCCCCTACTGTAATACACCCAGTAACAGCAGAGTAATGTGTGTAAGGGAGCCGCACTCCCCTACCGTAATACACCCAGTAACAGCAGAGTAATGTGTGTAATAGAGCCGCACTCCCCTACCGTATTACACCCAGTAACAGCAGAGTAATGTGTGTAATAGAGCTGCACACCCCTACCGTATTACACCCAGTAACAGCAGAGTAATCTGTGTAATAGAGCCGCTCTCCCCTACCATATTACACCCAGTAACAGCAGAGTAATGTGTGTAATAGAGCCGCACACCCCTACCGTATTACACCCAGTAACAGCAGAGTAATGTGTGTAATAGAGCCGCACTCCCCTACCGTATTACACCCAGTAACAGCAGAGTAATGTGTGTAATAGAGCCGCACTCCCCTCCCGTATTACACCCAGTAACAGCAGAGTAATGTGTGTAATAGAGCCGCACTCCCCTACCGTATTACACCCAGTAACAGCAGAGTAATCTTTGAAATAGAGCCGCACACCCCTCCCGTTTTACACCCAGTAACAGCAGAGTAATGTCTGTAATAGAGCCGCACACCCCTACCGTATTACACCCAGTAACAGCAGAGTAATCTGTGTAATAGAGCCGCACTCCCGTACCGTATTACACCCAGTAACAGCAGAGTAATGTGTGCAATAGAGCCGCACTGCCCTACCGTAATACACCCAGTAACAGCAGAGTAATGTGTGTAATAGAGCCGCACTCCCCTACCGTATTACACCCAGTAACAGCAGATTAATGTGTGTAATAGAGCCGCACTCCCCTGCCGTATTACACCCAGTAACAGCAGAGTTGTGTGTGTAATAGAGCTGCACTCCCCTACCGTAATACACCCAGTAACAGCAGAGTAATGTGTGTAAGAGAGACGCTCTCCCCTACCGTAATACACCCAGTAACAACAGAGTAATGTGTGTAATAGAGCCGCACTCCCCTACCGGATTACACCCAGTAACAGCAGAGTAATCTTTGAAATAGAGCCGCACACCCCTACCGTTTTACACCCAGTAACAGCAGAGTAATGTGTGTAATAGAGCCGCACACCCCTACCGTATTACACCCAGTAGCAGCAGAGTAATCTGTGTAATAGAGCCGCACTCCCGTACCGTATTACACCCAGTAACAGCAGAGTAATGTGTGTAATAGAGGCGCACTCCCCTACCGTATTACACCCAGTAACAGCAGAGTAATGTGTGTAATAGAGCCGCACTCCCCTACCGTATTACACCCAGTAACAGCAGAGTAGTGTGTGTAATAGAGCTGCACTCCCCTACCGTAATACACCCAGTAACAGCAGAGTAATGTGTGTAAGAGAGACGCTCTCCCCTACCGTAATACACCCAGTAACAGCAGAGTAATGTGTGTAATGGAGCCGCACTCCCCTACCGTATTACACCCAGTAACAACAGAGTAATGTGTGTAAGAGAGACGCACTCCCCTATCGTAATACACCCAGGAACAGAAAAGTAATGTGTGTAATAGAGACGCACTCCCCTACCGTATTACACCCAGTAACAGCAGAGTAATGTGTGTAATAGAGCCGCTCTCCCCTACAGTATTACACCCAGTAACAGCAGAGTAATGTGTGTAATAGAGCCGCACTCCCCTAATGTATTACGCCCAGTAACAGCAGAGTAATGTGTGTAATAGAGCCGCACTCCCCTACTGTAATACACCCAGTAACAGCAGAGTAATGTGTGTAAGGGAGCCGCACTTCCCTATCGTAATACACCCAGTAACAGCAGAGTAATGTGTGTAATAGAGCCGCACTCCCCTACCGTATTACACCCAGTAACAGCAGAGTAATGTGTGTAATAGAGCTGCACACCCCTACCGTATTACACCCAGTAACAGCAGAGTAATCTGTGTAATAGAGCCGCACGCCCCTACCATATTACACCCAGTAACAGCAGAGTAATGTGTGTAATAGAGCCGCACACCCCTACCGTATTACACCCAGTAACAGCAGAGTAATGTGTGTAATAGTGCCGCACTCCCCTACCGTATTACACCCAGTAACAGCAGAGTAATGTGTGTAATAGAGCCGCACTCCCCTCCCGTATTACACCCAGTAACAGCAGAGTAATGTGTGTAATAGAGCCGCACTCCCCTACCGTATTACACCCAGTAACAGCAGAGTAATGTGTGTAATAGAGCCGCACTCCCCTACCGTATTACACCCAGTAAGAGCAGAGTAATGTGTGCAATAGAGCCGCACTGCCCTACCGTAATACACCCAGTAACAGCAGAGTAATGTGTGTAATAGAGCCGCACTCCCCTACTGTATTACGCCCAGTAACAGCAGAGTAATCTGTGTAATAGAGCCGCACTCCCCGACCGTATTACACCCAGTAACAGCAGAGTAATGTGTGTAATAGAACCGCACACCCCTACCGTATTACACCCAGTAACAGCAGAGTAAAGTGTGTAATAGAGCCACACTCCCCTACCGTATTACACCCAGTAACAGCAGAGTAATGTGTGTAATAGAGCCGCACTCCCCTACCGTATTACACCCAGTAACAGCAGAGTAATGTGTGTAATAGAGCCGCACTCCCCTAACGTATTACACCCAGTAACAGCAGAGTAATGTGTGTAATAGAGCCGCACTCCCCTACTGTAATACACCCAGTAACAGCAGAGTAATGTGTGTAAGGGAGCCGCACTCCCCTACCGTAATACACCCAGTAACAGCAGAGTAATGTGTGTAATAGAGCCGCACTCCCCTCCCGTATTACGCCCAGTAACAGCAGAGTAATGTGTGTAATAGAGCCGCACACCCCTACCATATTACACCCAGAAACAGCAGAGTAATCTGTGTAATAGAGCCGCACTCCCCTACCATATTACACCCAGTAACAGCAGAGTAATGTGTGTAATAGAGCCGCACACCCCTACCGTATTACACCCAGTAACAGCAGAGTAATGTGTGTAATAGAGCCGCACTCCCCTCCCGTATTACACCCAGTAACAGCGGAGTAATGTGTGTAATAGAGCCACACTCCCCTACCGTATTACACCCAGTAACAGCAGAGTAATGTGTGTAATAGAGCCGCACTCCCCTATCGTATTACACCCAGTAACAGCAGAGTAATCTTTGAAATAGAGCCGCACACCCCAACCGTTTTACACCCAGTAACAGCAGAGTAATGTGTGTAATAGAGCCGCACACCCCTACCGTATTACACCCAGTAACAGCAGAGTAATCTGTGTAATAGAGCCGCACTCCCGTACCGTATTACACCCAGTAACAGCAGAGTAATGTGTGCAATAGAGCCGCACTCCCCTACCGTAATACACCCAGTAACAGCAGAGTAATCTGTGTAATGGAGCCGCACTCCCCTACCGTATTACACCCAGCAACAGCAGAGTAATGTGTGTAATAGAGCCGCACACCCCTACCGTATTACACCCAGTAACAGCAGAGTAAAGTGTGTAATAGAGCCGCACTCCCCTACCGTATTACACCCAGTAACAGCAGAGTAATGTGTGTAATAGAGCCGCACTCCCCTACCGTATTACACCCAGTAACAGCAGAGTAATGTGTGTAATAGAGCCGCACTCCCCTACCGTATTGCACCCACTAACAGCAGAGTAATCTTTGTAATAGAGCCGCACACCCCTACCGTATTACACCCAGTAACAGCAGAGTAAAGTGTGTAATAGAGCCGCACTCCCCTACCGTAATACACCCAGTAACAGCAGAGTAATGTGTCTAATAGAGCCGCACTCCCCTACCGTAATACACCCAGTAACAGCAGAGTAATGTGTGTAATAAAGCCGCACTCCCCTACCGTAAGACACCCAGTAACAGCAGAGTAATGTGTGCAATAGAGCCGCACTCCCCTACCGTAATACACCCAGTAACAGCAGAGTAATGTGTGCAATGGAGCCGCACTCCCCTACCGTATTACACCCAGTAACAGCAGAGTAATGTGTGTAATAGAGCCGCACACCCCTACCGTATTACACCCAGTAACAGCAGAGTAATGTGTGTAATGGAGCCGCGCTCCCCTATCCTATTACACCCAGTAACAGCAGAGTAATGTGTGTAAGAGAGACACACTCCCCTACCATAATACACCCAGTAACAGCAGAGTAATGTGTGTACTGGAGCCGCACTCCCCTACCGTATTACACCCAGTAACATCAGAGTAATGTGTGTAATAGAGCCGCACCCCCCTACTGTAATACACCCAGTAACAGCAGAGGAATGTGTGTAAGGGAGCCGCACTCCCCTACCGTAATACACCCAGTAACAGCAGAGTAATCTGTGTAATAGAGCAGCACTCCCGTACCGTATTACACCCAGTAACAGCAGAGTAATCTGTGTAATAGAGCCGCACTCCCCTACCGTATTACACCCAGTAACAGCAGAGTAATGTGTGTAATAGAGCCGCACACCCCTACCGTAATACACCCAGCATCAGCAGAGTAATGTGTGTAATAGAGCCGCACTCCCCTACCGTAATACACCCAGTAACAGCAGAGTAATGTGTGCAATAGAGCCGCACTCCCCTATCGTATTACACCCAGTAACAGCAGAGTAATGTGTGTAATAGTGCCGCACTCCCCCACCGTATTACACCCAGTAACAGCAGAGTAATGTGTGTAATAGAGCCGCACTCCCCTACCGTATTACACCCAGTAACAGCAGAGTAATGTGTGTAATAGAGCCGCACACCCCTACCGTATTACACCCAGTAACAGCAGAGTAATGTGTGTAATAGTGCCGCACTCCCCCACCGTATTACACCTAGTAGCAGCAGAGTAATGTGTGTAATAGAGCCGCACTCCCCTACCGTATTACACCCAGTAACAGCAGAGTAATGTGTGTAATAGAGCCGCACTCCCCTACCGTAATACACCCAGTAACAGCAGAGTAATGTGTGTAATAGAGCCGCACTCCCCTACCGTATTACACCCAGTAACAGCAGAGTATTGTGTGTAATAGAGCCGCACTCCCCTAACGTTTTACACCCAGTAACAGCAGAGTAATGTGTGTAAAAGAGCCGCACTCCCCTACCATATTACACCCAGTAACAGCAGAGTAATGTGTGTAAAAGAGCCGCACTCCCCTACCATATTACACCCAGTAACAGCAGAGTAATGTGTGTAATAGAGCCGCACTCCCCTACCGTAATACACCCAGTAACAGCAGAGTAATGTGTGTAATAGAGCAGCACTCCCCTACCGTATTACACCCAGTAACAGCAGAGTAATGTGTGTAATAGAGGCGCACTCCCCTACCGTATTACACCCAGTAACAGCAGAGTAATGTGTGTAATAGAGCCGCACTCCCCTACCGTATTACACCCAGTAACAGCAGAGTAGTGTGTGTAATAGAGCTGCACTCCCCTAACGTAATACACCCAGTAACAGCAGAGTAATGTGTGTAACAGAGACGCTCTCCCCTACCGTAATACACCCAGTAACAGCAGAGTAATGTGTGTAATAGAGCCGCACTCCCCTACCGTATTACACCCAGTAACAACAGAGTAATGTGTGTAAGAGAGACGCACTCCCCTATCGTAATACACCCAGTAACAGCAAAGTAATGTGTGTAATAGAGACGCACTCCCCTACCGTATTACACCCAGTAACAGCAGAGTAATGTGTGTAATAGAGCCGCTCTCCCCTACCGTATTACACCCAGTAACAGCAGAGTAATGTGTGTGATAGAGCCGCACTCCCCTAATGTATTACGCCCAGTAACAGCAGAGTAATGTGTGTAATAGAGCCGCACTCCCCTACTGTAATACACCCAGTAACAGCAGAGTAATGTGTGTAAGGGAGCCGCACTCCCCTACCGTAATACACCCAGTAACAGCAGAGTAATGTGTGTAATAGAGCCGCACTCCCCTACCGTATTACACCCAGTAACAGCAGAGTAATGTGTGTAATAGAGCTGCACACCCCTACCGTATTACACCCAGTAACAGCAGAGTAATCTGTGTAATAGAGCCGCTCTCCCCTACCATATTACACCCAGTAACAGCAGAGTAATGTGTGTAATAGAGCCGCACACCCCTACCGTATTACACCCAGTAACAGCAGAGTAATGTGTGTAATAGAGCCGCACTCCCCTACCGTATTACACCCAGTAACAGCAGAGTAATGTGTGTAATAGAGCCGCACTCCCCTCCCGTATTACACCCAGTAACAGCAGAGTAATGTGTGTAATAGAGCCGCACTCCCCTACCGTATTACACCCAGTAACAGCAGAGTAATCTTTGAAATAGAGCCGCACACCCCTCCCGTTTTACACCCAGTAACAGCAGAGTAATGTCTGTAATAGAGCCGCACACCCCTACCGTATTACACCCAGTAACAGCAGAGTAATCTGTGTAATAGAGCCGCACTCCCGTACCGTATTACACCCAGTAACAGCAGAGTAATGTGTGCAATAGAGCCGCACTGCCCTACCGTAATACACCCAGTAACAGCAGAGTAATCTGTGTAATAGAGCCGCACTCCCCTACCGTATTACACCCAGTAACAGCAGAGTTATTTGTGCAAGGGAGCCGCACTCCCCTACTGTAATACACCCAGTAACAGCAGAGTAATGTGTGTAATAGAGCCGCACTCCCCTACCGTATTACGCCCAGTAACAGCAGAGTAATCTGTGTAATAGAGCCGCACTCCCCTACCGTATTACACCCAGTAACAGCAGAGTAATGTGTGTAATAGAGCCGCACACCCCGACCGTATTACACCCAGTAACAGCAGAGTAATGTGTGTAATAGAGCCGCACTCCCCTACCGTATTACACCCAGTAACAGCAGAGTAATGTGTGTAATAGAGCCGCACTCCCCTACCGTATTACACCCAGTAACAGCAGAGTAATGTGTGTAATAGAGCCGCACACCCCTACCGTATTACACCCAGTAACAGCAGAGTAATGTGTGTAATAGAGCCGCACACCCCTACCGTATTACACCCAGTAACAGCAGAGTAATGTGTGCAATAGAGCCGCACTCCCCTGCTGTAATACACCCAGTAACAGCAGAGTAATGTGTGTAATAGAGCCGCACTCCCCTTCCGTAATACACCCAGTAACAGCAGAGTAATGTGTGTAATAGAGCCGCACTCCCCTACCGTATTACACCCAGTAACAGCAGAGTAATGTGTGTAATAGAGCCGCACACCCCTACCGTATTACAACCAGTAACAGCAGGGTAATGTGTGTAATAGAGCCGCACACCCCTACCGTAATACACCCAGTAACAGCAGAGTAATGTGTGTAATGGAGCCGCGCTCCCCTATCGTATTACACCCAGTAACAGCAGAATAATGTGTGTAAGAGAGACGCACTCCCCTACCATAATACACCCAGTAACAGCAGAGTAATGTGTGTACTGGAGCCGCACTCCCCTACCGTATTACACCCAGTAACAGCAGAGTAATGTGTGTAATAGAGCCGCACCCCCCTACTGTAATACACCCAGTAACAGCAGAGTAATGTGTGTAATAGAGCCGCACTCCCCTACCGTATTACACCCAGTAACAGCAGAGCAATGTGTGTAATAGAGCCGCACACCCCCACCGTAATACACCCAGGAACAGCAGAGTAATGTGTGTAATAGGGCCGCACTCCCCTACCGTAATACACCCAGTAACAGCAGAGTAATGTGTGTAATAGAGCCGCCCTCCCCTATCGTATTACACCCAGTAACAGCAGAGTAATGTGTGCAATAGAGCCGCACTCCCCTATCGTATTACACCCAGTAACAGCAGAGTAATGTGTGTAATAGTGCCGCACTCCCCCACCGTATTACACCCAGTAACAGCAGAGTAATGTGTGTAATAGAGCCGCACTCCCCTACCGTATTACACCCAGTAACAGCAGAGTAATGTGTGTAATAGAGCCGCACACCCCTACCGTATTACACCCAGTAACAGCAGAGTAATGTGTGTAATAGTGCCGCACTCCCCCACCGTATTACACCTAGTAGCAGCAGAGTAATGTGTGTAATAGAGCCGCACTCCCCTACCGTATTACACCCAGTAACAGCAGAGTAATGTGTGTAATAGAGCCGCACTCCCCTACCGTAATACACCCAGTAACAGCAGAGTAATGTGTGTAATAGAGCCGCACTCCCCTACCGTATTACACCCAGTAACAGCAGAGTATTGTGTGTAATAGAGCCGCACTCCCCTAACGTTTTACACCCAGTAACAGCAGAGTGATGTGTGTAAAAGAGCCGCACTCCCCTACCATATTACACCCAGTAACAGCAGAGTAATGTGTGTAAAAGAGCCGCACTCCCCTACCATATTACACCCAGTAACAGCAGAGTAATGTGTGTAATAGAGCCGCACTCCCCTACCGTAATACACCCAGTAACAGCAGAGTAATGTGTGTAATAGAGCAGCACTCCCCTACCGTATTACACCCAGTAACAGCAGAGTAATGTGTGTAATAGAGGCGCACTCCCCTACCGTATTACACCCAGTAACAGCAGAGTAATGTGTGTAATAGAGCCGCACTCCCCTACCGTATTACACCCAGTAACAGCAGAGTAGTGTGTGTAATAGAGCTGCACTCCCCTACCGTAATACACCCAGTAACAACAGAGTAATGTGTGTAAGAGAGACGCACTCCCCTATCGTAATACACCCAGTAACAGCAAAGTAATGTGTGTAATAGAGACGCACTCCCCTACCGTATTACACCCAGTAACAGCAGAGTAATGTGTGTAATAGAGCCGCTCTCCCCTACCGTATTACACCCAGTAACAGCAGAGTAATGTGTGTGATAGAGCCGCACTCCCCTAATGTATTACGCCCAGTAACAGCAGAGTAATGTGTGTAATAGAGCCGCACTCCCCTACTGTAATACACCCAGTAACAGCAGAGTAATGTGTGTAAGGGAGCCGCACTCCCCTACCGTAATACACCCAGTAACAGCAGAGTAATGTGTGTAATAGAGCCGCACTCCCCTACCGTATTACACCCAGTAACAGCAGAGTAATGTGTGTAATAGAGCTGCACACCCCTACCGTATTACACCCAGTAACAGCAGAGTAATCTGTGTAATAGAGCTGCTCTCCCCTACCATATTACACCCAGTAACAGCAGAGTAATGTGTGTAATAGAGCCGCACACCCCTACCGTATTACACCCAGTAACAGCAGAGTAATGTGTGTAATAGAGCCGCACTCCCCTACCGTATTACACCCAGTAACAGCAGAGTAATGTGTGTAATAGAGCCGCACTCCCCTCCCGTATTACACCCAGTAACAGCAGAGTAATGTGTGTAATAGAGCCGCACTCCCCTACCGTATTACACCCAGTAACAGCAGAGTAATCTTTGAAATAGAGCCGCACACCCCTCCCGTTTTACACCCAGTAACAGCAGAGTAATGTCTGTAATAGAGCCGCACACCCCTACCGTATTACACCCAGTAACAGCAGAGTAATCTGTGTAATAGAGCCGCACTCCCGTACCGTATTACACCCAGTAACAGCAGAGTAATGTGTGCAATAGAGCCGCACTGCCCTACCGTAATACACCCAGTAACAGCAGAGTAATGTGTGTAATAGAGCCGCACTCCCCTACCGTATTACACCCAGTAACAGCAGATTAATGTGTGTAATAGAGCCGCACTCCCCTGCCGTATTACACCCAGTAACAGCAGAGTTGTGTGTGTAATAGAGCTGCACTCCCCTACCGTAATACACCCAGTAACAGCAGAGTAATGTGTGTAAGAGAGACGCTCTCCCCTACCGTAATACACCCAGTAACAACAGAGTAATGTGTGTAATAGAGCCGCACTCCCCTACCGTATTACACCCAGTAACAGCAGAGTAATCTTTGAAATAGAGCCGCACACCCCTACCGTTTTACACCCAGTAACAGCAGAGTAATGTGTGTAATAGAGCCGCACACCCCTACCGTATTACACCCAGTAGCAGCAGAGTAATCTGTGTAATAGAGCCGCACTCCCGTACCGTATTACACCCAGTAACAGCAGAGTAATGTGTGTAATAGAGGCGCACTCCCCTACCGTATTACACCCAGTAACAGCAGAGTAATGTGTGTAATAGAGCCGCACTCCCCTACCGTATTACACCCAGTAACAGCAGAGTAGTGTGTGTAATAGAGCTGCACTCCCCTACCGTAATACACCCAGTAACAGCAGAGTAATGTGTGTAAGAGAGACGCTCTCCCCTACCGTAATACACCCAGTAACAGCAGAGTAATGTGTGTAATAGAGCCGCACTCCCCTACCGTATTACACCCAGTAACAACAGAGTAATATGTGTGTAAGAGAGACGCACTCCCCTATCGTAATACACCCAGGAACAGCAAAGTAATGTGTGTAATAGAGACGCACTCCCCTACCGTATTACACCCAGTAACAGCAGAGTAATGTGTGTAATAGAGCCGCTCTCCCCTACAGTATTACACCCAGTAACAGCAGAGTAATGTGTGTAATAGAGCCGCACTCCCCTAATGTATTACGCCCAGTAACAGCAGAGTAATGTGTGTAATAGAGCCGCACTCCCCTACTGTAATACACCCAGTAACAGCAGAGTAATGTGTGTAAGGGAGCCGCACTCCCCTACCGTAATACACCCAGTAACAGCAGAGTAATGTGTGTAATAGAGCCGCACTCCCCTACCGTATTACACCCAGTAACAGCAGAGTAATGTGTGTAATAGAGCTGCACACCCCTACCGTATTACACCCAGTAACAGCAGAGTAATCTGTGTAATAGAGCCGCACGCCCCTACCATATTACACCCAGTAACAGCAGAGTAATGTGTGTAATAGAGCCGCACACCCCTACCGTATTACACCCAGTAACAGCAGAGTAATGTGTGTAATAGTGCCGCACTCCCCTACCGTATTACACCCAGTAACAGCAGAGTAATGTGTGTAATAGAGCCGCACTCCCCTCCCGTATTACACCCAGTAACAGCAGAGTAATGTGTGTAATAGAGCCGCACTCCCCTACCGTATTACACCCAGTAACAGCAGAGTAATGTGTGTAATAGAGCCGCACTCCCCTACCGTATTACACCCAGTAAGAGCAGAGTAATGTGTGCAATAGAGCCGCACTGCCCTACCGTAATACACCCAGTAACAGCAGAGTAATGTGTGTAATAGAGCCGCACTCCCCTACTGTATTACGCCCAGTAACAGCAGAGTAATCTGTGTAATAGAGCCGCACTCCCCGACCGTATTACACCCAGTAACAGCAGAGTAATGTGTGTAATAGAACCGCACACCCCTACCGTATTACACCCAGTAACAGCAGAGTAAAGTGTGTAATAGAGCCACACTCCCCTACCGTATTACACCCAGTAACAGCAGAGTAATGTGTGTAATAGAGCCGCACTCCCCTACCGTATTACACCCAGTAACAGCAGAGTAATGTGTGTAATAGAGCCGCACTCCCCTAACGTATTACACCCAGTAACAGCAGAGTAATGTGTGTAATAGAGCCGCACTCCCCTACTGTAATACACCCAGTAACAGCAGAGTAATGTGTGTAAGGGAGCCGCACTCCCCTACCGTAATACACCCAGTAACAGCAGAGTAATGTGTGTAATAGAGCCGCACTCCCCTCCCGTATTACGCCCAGTAACAGCAGAGTAATGTGTGTAATAGAGCCGCACACCCCTACCATATTACACCCAGAAACAGCAGAGTAATCTGTGTAATAGAGCCGCACTCCCCTACCATATTACACCCAGTAACAGCAGAGTAATGTGTGTAATAGAGCCGCACACCCCTACCGTATTACACCCAGTAACAGCAGAGTAATGTGTGTAATAGAGCCGCACTCCCCTCCCGTATTACACCCAGTAACAGCAGAGTAATGTGTGTAATAGAGCCACACTCCCCTACCGTATTACACCCAGTAACAGCAGAGTAATGTGTGTAATAGAGCCGCACTCCCCTATCGTATTACACCCAGTAACAGCAGAGTAATCTTTGAAATAGAGCCGCACACCCCAACCGTTTTACACCCAGTAACAGCAGAGTAATATGTGTAATAGAGCCGCACACCCCTACCGTATTACACCCAGTAACAGCAGAGTAATCTGTGTAATAGAGCCGCACTCCCGTACCGTATTACACCCAGTAACAGCAGAGTAATGTGTGCAATAGAGCCGCACTCCCCTACCGTAATACACCCAGTAACAGCAGAGTAATGTGTGTAATAGAGCCGCACTTCCCTACCGTATTACGCCCAGTAACAGCAGAGTAATCTGTGTAATGGAGCCGCACTCCCGTACCGTATTACACCCAGCATCAGCAGAGTAATGTGTGTAATAGAGCCGCACTCCCCTACCGTAATACACCCAGTAACAGCAGAGTAATCTGTGTAATAGAGCCGCACTCCTCTACCGTATTACACCCAGTAACAGCAGAGTAATGTGTGTAATAGAGCCGCACACCCCTACCGTGATACACCCAGCATCAGCAGAGTAATGTGTGTAATAGAGCCGCACTCCCCTACCGTAATACACCCAGTAACAGCAGAGTAATGTGTGTAATAGAGCCGCACTCCCCTATCGTATTACACCCAGTAACAGCAGAGTAATGTGTGTAATAGTGCCGCACTCCCCTACCGTATTACACCCAGTAACAGCACAGTAATGTGTGTAATAGAGCCGCACTCCCCTACCGTATTACACCCAGTAACAGCAGAGTAATGCCGCACTCCCCTACCGTATTACACCGAGTAGCAGCAGAGTAATGTGTGCAATAGAGCCGCAATCCCCTACCGTATTACACCCAGTAACAGCAGAGTAATGTGTGTAATAGAGCCGCACTCCCCTACCGTAATACACCCAGTAACAGCAGAGTAATGTGTGTAATAGAGCCGCACTCCCCTTCCGTAATACACCCAGTAACAGCAGAGTAATGTGTGTAATACAGCCGCACTCCCCTACCGTATTACACCCAGTAACAGCAGAGTAATGTGTGTAATAGAGCCGCACTCCCCTAACGTTTTACTTCCAGTCACAGCAGAGTAATGTGTGTAATAGAGCCGCACTCCCCTACCATATTACACCCAGTAACAGCAGAGTAATGTGTGTAATAGAGCCGCACTCCCCTTCCGTAATACACCCAGTAACAGCAGAGTAATGTGTGTAATAGAGCAGCACCCCCCTACCGTATTACACCCAGTAACAGCAGAGTAATGTGTGTAATAGAGGCGCACTCACCTACCGTATTACACCCAGTAACAGCAGAGTAATGTGTGTAATAGAGCCGCACTGCCCTACCGTAATACACCCAGTAACAGCAGAGTAATGTGTGTAATAGAGCCGCACTCCCCTACCGTATTACACCCAGTAACAGCAGAGTAATGTGTGTAATAGAGCCGCACTCCCCTCCCGTATTACACCCAGTAACAGCAGAGTAATGTGTGTAATAGAGCCGCACTCCCCTACCGTATTACACCCAGTAACAGCAGAGTAATCTTTGAAATAGAGCCGCACACCCCTCCCGTTTTACACCCAGTAACAGCAGAGTAATGTCTGTAATAGAGCCGCACACCCCTACCGTATTACACCCAGTAACAGCAGAGTAATCTGTGTAATAGAGCCGCACTCCCGTACCGTATTACACCCAGTAACAGCAGAGTAATGTGTGCAATAGAGCCGCACTGCCCTACCGTAATACACCCAGTAACAGCAGAGTAATGTGTGTAATAGAGCCGCACTCCCCTACCGTATTACACCCAGTAACAGCAGATTAATGTGTGTAATAGAGCCGCACTCCCCTGCCGTATTACACCCAGTAACAGCAGAGTTGTGTGTGTAATAGAGCTGCACTCCCCTACCGTAATACACCCAGTAACAGCAGAGTAATGTGTGTAAGAGAGACGCTCTCCCCTACCGTAATACACCCAGTAACAACAGAGTAATGTGTGTAATAGAGCCGCACTCCCCTACCGTATTACACCCAGTAACAGCAGAGTAATCTTTGAAATAGAGCCGCACACCCCTACCGTTTTACACCCAGTAACAGCAGAGTAATGTGTGTAATAGAGCCGCACACCCCTACCGTATTACACCCAGTAGCAGCAGAGTAATCTGTGTAATAGAGCCGCACTCCCGTACCGTATTACACCCAGTAACAGCAGAGTAATGTGTGTAATAGAGGCGCACTCCCCTACCGTATTACACCCAGTAACAGCAGAGTAATGTGTGTAATAGAGCCGCACTCCCCTACCGTATTACACCCAGTAACAGCAGAGTAGTGTGTGTAATAGAGCTGCACTCCCCTACCGTAATACACCCAGTAACAGCAGAGTAATGTGTGTAAGAGAGACGCTCTCCCCTACCGTAATACACCCAGTAACAGCAGAGTAATGTGTGTAATAGAGCCGCACTCCCCTACCGTATTACACCCAGTAACAACAGAGTAATATGTGTGTAAGAGAGACGCACTCCCCTATCGTAATACACCCAGGAACAGCAAAGTAATGTGTGTAATAGAGACGCACTCCCCTACCGTATTACACCCAGTAACAGCAGAGTAATGTGTGTAATAGAGCCGCTCTCCCCTACAGTATTACACCCAGTAACAGCAGAGTAATGTGTGTAATAGAGCCGCACTCCCCTAATGTATTACGCCCAGTAACAGCAGAGTAATGTGTGTAATAGAGCCGCACTCCCCTACTGTAATACACCCAGTAACAGCAGAGTAATGTGTGTAAGGGAGCCGCACTCCCCTACCGTAATACACCCAGTAACAGCAGAGTAATGTGTGTAATAGAGCCGCACTCCCCTACCGTATTACACCCAGTAACAGCAGAGTAATGTGTGTAATAGAGCTGCACACCCCTACCGTATTACACCCAGTAACAGCAGAGTAATCTGTGTAATAGAGCCGCACGCCCCTACCATATTACACCCAGTAACAGCAGAGTAATGTGTGTAATAGAGCCGCACACCCCTACCGTATTACACCCAGTAACAGCAGAGTAATGTGTGTAATAGTGCCGCACTCCCCTACCGTATTACACCCAGTAACAGCAGAGTAATGTGTGTAATAGAGCCGCACTCCCCTCCCGTATTACACCCAGTAACAGCAGAGTAATGTGTGTAATAGAGCCGCACTCCCCTACCGTATTACACCCAGTAACAGCAGAGTAATGTGTGTAATAGAGCCGCACTCCCCTACCGTATTACACCCAGTAAGAGCAGAGTAATGTGTGCAATAGAGCCGCACTGCCCTACCGTAATACACCCAGTAACAGCAGAGTAATGTGTGTAATAGAGCCGCACTCCCCTACTGTATTACGCCCAGTAACAGCAGAGTAATCTGTGTAATAGAGCCGCACTCCCCGACCGTATTACACCCAGTAACAGCAGAGTAATGTGTGTAATAGAACCGCACACCCCTACCGTATTACACCCAGTAACAGCAGAGTAAAGTGTGTAATAGAGCCACACTCCCCTACCGTATTACAGCCAGTAACAGCAGAGTAATGTGTGTAATAGAGCCGCACTCCCCTACCGTATTACACCCAGTAACAGCAGAGTAATGTGTGTAATAGAGCCGCACTCCCCTAACGTATTACACCCAGTAACAGCAGAGTAATGTGTGTAATAGAGCCGCACTCCCCTACTGTAATACACCCAGTAACAGCAGAGTAATGTGTGTAAGGGAGCCGCACTCCCCTACCGTAATACACCCAGTAACAGCAGAGTAATGTGTGTAATAGAGCCGCACTCCCCTCCCGTATTACGCCCAGTAACAGCAGAGTAATGTGTGTAATAGAGCCGCACACCCCTACCATATTACACCCAGAAACAGCAGAGTAATCTGTGTAATAGAGCCGCACTCCCCTACCATATTACACCCAGTAACAGCAGAGTAATGTGTGTAATAGAGCCGCACACCCCTACCGTATTACACCCAGTAACAGCAGAGTAATGTGTGTAATAGAGCCGCACTCCCCTCCCGTATTACACCCAGTAACAGCAGAGTAATGTGTGTAATAGAGCCACACTCCCCTACCGTATTACACCCAGTAACAGCAGAGTAATGTGTGTAATAGAGCCGCACTCCCCTATCGTATTACACCCATTAACAGCAGAGTAATCTTTGAAATAGAGCCGCACACCCCAACCGTTTTACACCCAGTAACAGCAGAGTAATGTGTGTAATAGAGCCGCACACCCCTACCGTATTACACCCAGTAACAGCAGAGTAATCTGTGTAATAGAGCCGCACTCCCGTACCGTATTACACCCAGTAACAGCAGAGTAATGTGTGCAATAGAGCCGCACTCCCCTACCGTAATACACCCAGTAACAGCAGAGTAATGTGTGTAATAGAGCCGCACTTCCCTACCGTATTACGCCCAGTAACAGCAGAGTAATCTGTGTAATGGAGCCGCACTCCCCTACCGTATTACACCCAGCAACAGCAGAGTAATGTGTGTAATAGAGCCGCACACCCCTACCGTATTACACCCAGTAACAGCAGAGTAAAGTGTGTAATAGAGCCGCACTCCCCTACCGTATTACACCCAGTAACAGCAGAGTAATGTGTGTAATAGAGCCGCACTCCCCTACCGTATTACACCCAGTAACAGCAGAGTAATGTGTGTAATAGAGCCGCACTCCCCTACCATATTGCACCCACTAACAGCAGAGTAATCTTTGTAATAGAGCCGCACACCCCTACCGTATTACACCCAGTAACAGCAGAGTAATGTGTGTAATAGAGCCGCACACCCCTACCGTATTACACCCAGTAACAGCAGAGTAATGTGTGCAATAGAGCCGCACTCCCCTACTGTAATACACCCAGTAACAGCAGAGTAATGTGTCTAATAGAGCCGCACTCCCCTACCGTAATACACCCAGTAACAGCAGAGTAATGTGTGTAATAAAGCCGCACTCCCCTACCGTAAGACACCCAGTAACAGCAGAGTAATGTGTGCAATAGAGCCGCACTCCCCTACCGTATTACACCCAGTAACAGCAGAGTAATGTGTGTAATAGAGCCGCACACCCCTACCGTATTACACCCAGTAACAGCAGAGTAATGTGTGTAATGGAGCCGCGCTCCCCTATCCTATTACACCCAGTAACAGCAGAGTAATGTGTGTAAGAGAGACGCACTCCCCTACCATAATACACCCAGTAACAGCAGAGTAATGTGTGTACTGGAGCCGCACTCCCCTACCGTATTACACCCAGTAACATCAGAGTAATGTGTGTAATAGAGCCGCACCCACCTACTGTAATACACCCAGTAACAGCAGAGGAATGTGTGTAAGGGAGCCGCACTCCCCTACCGTAATACACCCAGTAACAGCAGAGTAATCTGTGTAATAGAGCCGCACTCCCGTACCGTATTACACCCAGTAACAGCAGAGTAATCTGTGTAATAGAGCCGCACTCCTCTACCGTATTACACCCAGTAACAGCAGAGTAATGTGTGTAATAGAGCCGCACACCCCTACCGTAATACACCCAGCATCAGCAGAGTAATGTGTGTAATAGAGCCGCACTCCCCTACCGTAATACACCCAGTAACAGCAGAGTAATGTGTGTAATAGAGCCGCACTCCCCTATCGTATTACACCCAGTAACAGCAGAGTAATGTGTGTAATAGTGCCGCACTCCCCTACCGTATTACACCCAGTAACAGCACAGTAATGTGTGTAATAGAGCCGCACTCCCCTACCGTATTACACCCAGTAACAGCAGAGTAATGCCGCACTCCCCTACCGTATTACACCGAGTAGCAGCAGAGTAATGTGTGCAATAGAGCCGCAATCCCCTACCGTATTACACCCAGTAACAGCAGAGTAATGTGTGTAATAGAGCCGCACTCCCCTACCGTAATACACCCAGTAACAGCAGAGTAATGTGTGTAATAGAGCCGCACTCCCCTTCCGTAATACACCCAGTAACAGCAGAGTAATGTGTGTAATACAGCCGCACTCCCCTACCGTATTACACCCAGTAACAGCAGAGTAATGTGTGTAATAGAGCCGCACTCCCCTAACATTTTACATCCAGTCACAGCAGAGTAATGTGTGTAATAGAGCCGCACTCCCCTACCATATTACACCCAGTAACAGCAGAGTAATGTGTGTAATAGAGCCGCACTCCCCTTCCGTAATACACCCAGTAACAGCAGAGTAATGTGTGTAATAGAGCAGCACCCCCCTACCGTATTACACCCAGTAACAGCAGAGTAATGTGTGTAATAGAGGCGCACTCACCTACCGTATTACACCCAGTAACAGCAGAGTAATGTGTGTAATAGAGCCGCACTGCCCTACCGTAATACACCCAGTAACAGCAGAGTAATGTGTGTAAGAGAGACGCTCTCCCCTACCGTAATACACCCAGTAACAGCAGAGTAATGTGTGTAATAGAGCCGCACTCCCCTACCGTATTACACCCAGTAACAGCAGAGCAATCTGTGTAAGAGAGACGCACTCCCCTATCGGAATACACCCAGTAACAGCAGAGTAATGTGTGTAATAGAGACGCACTCCCCTACCGTAATACACCCAGTAACAGCAGAGTAATGTGTGTAATAGAGCCGCACTCCCCTACCATATTACACCCAGTAACAGCAGAGTAATGTGTGTAATAGAGCCGCACTCCCCAAACGTATTACACCCAGTAACAGCAGAGTAATGTGTGTAATAGAGCCGCACTCCCCTACTGTAATACACCCAGTAACAGCAGAGTAATGTGTGTAAGGGAGCCGCACTCCCCAACCGTAATACACCCAGTAACAGCAGAGTAATGTGTGTAATAGAGCCGCACACCCCTACCGTATTACACCCAGTAACAGCAGAGTAATGTGTGTAATAGAGCCGCACTCCCCTACCGTATTACACCCAGTAACAGCAGAGTAATGTGTGTAATAGAGCCGCACTACCCTACCGTATTACACCCAGTAACAGCAGAGTAATGTGTGTAGTAGAGCCGCACTCCCCTACCGTATTACACCCAGTAACAGCAGAGTAATCTTTGAAATAGAGCCGCACACCCCTACCGTTTTACACCCAGTAACAGCAGAGTAATGTGTGTAATAGAGCCGCACATCCCTACCGTATTACACCCAGTAACAGCAGAGTAATCTGTGTAATAGAGCCGCACTCCCGTACCGTATTACACCCAGTAACAGCAGAGTAATGTGTGCAATAGAGCCGCACTCCCCTACCGTAATACACCCAGTAACAGCAGAGTAATGTGTGTAATAGAGCCGCACTCCCCTGCCGTAATACACCCAGTAACAGCAGAGTAATGTGTGTAATAGAGCCGCACTCCCCTACCGTAATACACCCAGTAACAGCAGAGTAATGTGTGTAATCGAGCCGCACTCCCCTACCATAATACACCCAGTAACAGAAGAGTAATGTGTGTAATAGAGCCGCACTCCCCTACCGTATTACACCCAGTAACAGAAGAGTAATGTATGTAATAGAGCCGCACTCCCCCACCGTATTACACGCAGCAACAGCAGATTAATGTGTGTAATAGAGCCGCACACCCCAATCGTAATACACCCAGTAACAGCAGAGTAATGTGTGTAATAGAGCCGCACTCCCCTACCGTAATACACCCAGTAACAGCAGAGTAATGTGTGTAATAGAGCCGCACTCCCCGACCGTAATGCACCCAGTAACAGCAGAGTATTGTGTGTAATAGAGCCGCACTCCCCTACCGTATTACATGCAGAAACAGCAGAGTAATATGTGTAATAGAGCCGCACTGCCCTACCGTATTACACCCAGTAAGAGCAGAGTAATGTGTGCAATAGAGCCGCACTGCCCTACCGTAATACACCCAGTAACAGCAGAGTAATGTGTGTAATAGAGCCGCACTCCCCTACTGTATTACGCCCAGTAACAGCAGAGTAATCTGTGTAATAGAGCCGCACTCCCCGACCGTATTACACCCAGTAACAGCAGAGTAATGTGTGTAATAGAACCGCACACCCCTACCGTATTACACCCAGTAACAGCAGAGTAAAGTGTGTAATAGAGCCACACTCCCCTACCGTATTACAGCCAGTAACAGCAGAGTAATGTGTGTAATAGAGCCGCACTCCCCTACCGTATTACACCCAGTAACAGCAGAGTAATGTGTGTAATAGAGCCGCACTCCCCTAACGTATTACACCCAGTAACAGCAGAGTAATGTGTGTAATAGAGCCGCACTCCCCTACTGTAATACACCCAGTAACAGCAGAGTAATGTGTGTAAGGGAGCCGCACTCCCCTACCGTAATACACCCAGTAACAGCAGAGTAATGTGTGTAATAGAGCCGCACTCCCCTCCCGTATTACGCCCAGTAACAGCAGAGTAATGTGTGTAATAGAGCCGCACACCCCTACCATATTACACCCAGAAACAGCAGAGTAATCTGTGTAATAGAGCCGCACTCCCCTACCATATTACACCCAGTAACAGCAGAGTAATGTGTGTAATAGAGCCGCACACCCCTACCGTATTACACCCAGTAACAGCAGAGTAATGTGTGTAATAGAGCCGCACTCCCCTCCCGTATTACACCCAGTAACAGCAGAGTAATGTGTGTAATAGAGCCACACTCCCCTACCGTATTACACCCAGTAACAGCAGAGTAATGTGTGTAATAGAGCCGCACTCCCCTATCGTATTACACCCATTAACAGCAGAGTAATCTTTGAAATAGAGCCGCACACCCCAACCGTTTTACACCCAGTAACAGCAGAGTAATGTGTGTAATAGAGCCGCACACCCCTACCGTATTACACCCAGTAACAGCAGAGTAATCTGTGTAATAGAGCCGCACTCCCGTACCGTATTACACCCAGTAACAGCAGAGTAATGTGTGCAATAGAGCCGCACTCCCCTACCGTAATACACCCAGTAACAGCAGAGTAATGTGTGTAATAGAGCCGCACTTCCCTACCGTATTACGCCCAGTAACAGCAGAGTAATCTGTGTAATGGAGCCGCACTCCCCTACCGTATTACACCCAGCAACAGCAGAGTAATGTGTGTAATAGAGCCGCACACCCCTACCGTATTACACCCAGTAACAGCAGAGTAAAGTGTGTAATAGAGCCGCACTCCCCTACCGTATTACACCCAGTAACAGCAGAGTAATGTGTGTAATAGAGCCGCACTCCCCTACCGTATTACACCCAGTAACAGCAGAGTAATGTGTGTAATAGAGCCGCACTCCCCTACCATATTGCACCCACTAACAGCAGAGTAATCTTTGTAATAGAGCCGCACACCCCTACCGTATTACACCCAGTAACAGCAGAGTAATGTGTGTAATAGAGCCGCACACCCCTACCGTATTACACCCAGTAACAGCAGAGTAATGTGTGCAATAGAGCCGCACTCCCCTACTGTAATACACCCAGTAACAGCAGAGTAATGTGTCTAATAGAGCCGCACTCCCCTACCGTAATACACCCAGTAACAGCAGAGTAATGTGTGTAATAAAGCCGCACTCCCCTACCGTAAGACACCCAGTAACAGCAGAGTAATGTGTGCAATAGAGCCGCACTCCCCTACCGTATTACACCCAGTAACAGCAGAGTAATGTGTGTAATAGAGCCGCACACCCCTACCGTATTACACCCAGTAACAGCAGAGTAATGTGTGTAATGGAGCCGCGCTCCCCTATCCTATTACACCCAGTAACAGCAGAGTAATGTGTGTAAGAGAGACGCACTCCCCTACCATAATACACCCAGTAACAGCAGAGTAATGTGTGTACTGGAGCCGCACTCCCCTACCGTATTACACCCAGTAACATCAGAGTAATGTGTGTAATAGAGCCGCACCCACCTACTGTAATACACCCAGTAACAGCAGAGGAATGTGTGTAAGGGAGCCGCACTCCCCTACCGTAATACACCCAGTAACAGCAGAGTAATCTGTGTAATAGAGCCGCACTCCCGTACCGTATTACACCCAGTAACAGCAGAGTAATCTGTGTAATAGAGCCGCACTCCTCTACCGTATTACACCCAGTAACAGCAGAGTAATGTGTGTAATAGAGCCGCACACCCCTACCGTAATACACCCAGCATCAGCAGAGTAATGTGTGTAATAGAGCCGCACTCCCCTACCGTAATACACCCAGTAACAGCAGAGTAATGTGTGTAATAGAGCCGCACTCCCCTATCGTATTACACCCAGTAACAGCAGAGTAATGTGTGTAATAGTGCCGCACTCCCCTACCGTATTACACCCAGTAACAGCACAGTAATGTGTGTAATAGAGCCGCACTCCCCTACCGTATTACACCCAGTAACAGCAGAGTAATGCCGCACTCCCCTACCGTATTACACCGAGTAGCAGCAGAGTAATGTGTGCAATAGAGCCGCAATCCCCTACCGTATTACACCCAGTAACAGCAGAGTAATGTGTGTAATAGAGCCGCACTCCCCTACCGTAATACACCCAGTAACAGCAGAGTAATGTGTGTAATAGAGCCGCACTCCCCTTCCGTAATACACCCAGTAACAGCAGAGTAATGTGTGTAATACAGCCGCACTCCCCTACCGTATTACACCCAGTAACAGCAGAGTAATGTGTGTAATAGAGCCGCACTCCCCTAACATTTTACATCCAGTCACAGCAGAGTAATGTGTGTAATAGAGCCGCACTCCCCTACCATATTACACCCAGTAACAGCAGAGTAATGTGTGTAATAGAGCCGCACTCCCCTTCCGTAATACACCCAGTAACAGCAGAGTAATGTGTGTAATAGAGCAGCACCCCCCTACCGTATTACACCCAGTAACAGCAGAGTAATGTGTGTAATAGAGGCGCACTCACCTACCGTATTACACCCAGTAACAGCAGAGTAATGTGTGTAATAGAGCCGCACTGCCCTACCGTAATACACCCAGTAACAGCAGAGTAATGTGTGTAAGAGAGACGCTCTCCCCTACCGTAATACACCCAGTAACAGCAGAGTAATGTGTGTAATAGAGCCGCACTCCCCTACCGTATTACACCCAGTAACAGCAGAGCAATCTGTGTAAGAGAGACGCACTCCCCTATCGGAATACACCCAGTAACAGCAGAGTAATGTGTGTAATAGAGACGCACTCCCCTACCGTAATACACCCAGTAACAGCAGAGTAATGTGTGTAATAGAGCCGCACTCCCCTACCATATTACACCCAGTAACAGCAGAGTAATGTGTGTAATAGAGCCGCACTCCCCAAACGTATTACACCCAGTAACAGCAGAGTAATGTGTGTAATAGAGCCGCACTCCCCTACTGTAATACACCCAGTAACAGCAGAGTAATGTGTGTAAGGGAGCCGCACTCCCCAACCGTAATACACCCAGTAACAGCAGAGTAATGTGTGTAATAGAGCCGCACACCCCTACCGTATTACACCCAGTAACAGCAGAGTAATGTGTGTAATAGAGCCGCACTCCCCTACCGTATTACACCCAGTAACAGCAGAGTAATGTGTGTAATAGAGCCGCACTACCCTACCGTATTACACCCAGTAACAGCAGAGTAATGTGTGTAGTAGAGCCGCACTCCCCTACCGTATTACACCCAGTAACAGCAGAGTAATCTTTGAAATAGAGCCGCACACCCCTACCGTTTTACACCCAGTAACAGCAGAGTAATGTGTGTAATAGAGCCGCACATCCCTACCGTATTACACCCAGTAACAGCAGAGTAATCTGTGTAATAGAGCCGCACTCCCGTACCGTATTACACCCAGTAACAGCAGAGTAATGTGTGCAATAGAGCCGCACTCCCCTACCGTAATACACCCAGTAACAGCAGAGTAATGTGTGTAATAGAGCCGCACTCCCCTGCCGTAATACACCCAGTAACAGCAGAGTAATGTGTGTAATAGAGCCGCACTCCCCTACCGTAATACACCCAGTAACAGCAGAGTAATGTGTGTAATCGAGCCGCACTCCCCTACCATAATACACCCAGTAACAGAAGAGTAATGTGTGTAATAGAGCCGCACTCCCCTACCGTATTACACCCAGTAACAGAAGAGTAATGTATGTAATAGAGCCGCACTCCCCCACCGTATTACACGCAGCAACAGCAGATTAATGTGTGTAATAGAGCCGCACACCCCAATCGTAATACACCCAGTAACAGCAGAGTAATGTGTGTAATAGAGCCGCACTCCCCTACCGTAATACACCCAGTAACAGCAGAGTAATGTGTGTAATAGAGCCGCACTCCCCGACCGTAATGCACCCAGTAACAGCAGAGTATTGTGTGTAATAGAGCCGCACTCCCCTACCGTATTACATGCAGAAACAGCAGAGTAATATGTGTAATAGAGCCGCACTGCCCTACCGTATTACACCCAGTAACAGCAGAGTAATGTGTGTAATAGAGCCGCTCTCCCCTACCGTATTACGCCCAGTAACAGCAGAGTAATGTGTGTAATAGAGCCACACTCCCCTACCGTAATACACCCAGTAACAGCAGAGTAATGTGTGTAATAGAGCCGCACTCCCCTACCGTAATACACCCAGTAACAGCAGAGTAATGTGTGTAATAGAGCCGCACTCCCCTACCGTATTACACCCAGTAACAGCAGAGTAATGTGTGTAATAGAGCCACTCTCCCCTACCATAATTCACCCAGTAACAGCAGAGTAATGTGTGTAATAGAGCCGCACTCCCCTACCGTATTACACCCAGTAACAGCAGAGTAATCTGTGTAATAGAGCCGCACTCCCCTACTGTAATACACCCAGTAACAGCAGAGTTATTTGTGTAAGGGAGCCGCACTCCCCTACCGTAATACACCCAGTAACAGCAGAGTAATGTGTGTAATAGAGCCGCACTCCCCTACCGTATTACGCCCAGTAACAGCAGAGTAATCTGTGTAATAGAGCCGCACTCCCCTACCGTATTACACCCAGTAACAGCAGAGTAATGTGTGTAATAGAGCCGCACTCCCCTACTGTAATACACCCAGTAACAGCAGAGTAATGTGTGTAATGGAGCCGCACTCCCCTACCGTATTACACCCAGTAACAGCAGAGTAATGTGTGTAAGAGAGACGCACTCCCCTACCATAATACACCCAGTAACAGCAGAGTAATGTGTGTACTGGAGCCGCACTCCCCTACCGTATTACACCCAGTAACAGCAGAGTAATGTGTGTAATAGAGCCGCACCCCCCTACTGTAATACACCCAGTAACAGCAGAGTAATCTGTGTAAGGGAGCCGCACTCCCCTACCGTAATACACCCAGTAACAGCAGAGTAATCTGTGTAATAGAGCCGCACTCCCGTACCGTATTACACCCAGTAACAGCAGAGTAATCTGTGTAATGGAGCCGCACTCCCCTACCGTATTACACCCAGTAACAGCAGAGTAATGTGTGTAATAGAGCCGCACACCCCTACCGTATTACACCCAGTAACAGCAGAGTAATGTGTGGAATAGAGCCGCACTCCCCTCCCGTATTACACCCAGTAACAGCAGAGTAATGTGTGTAATAGAGCCGCACTCCCCTACCGTATTATACCCAGTAACAGCAGAGTAATGTGTGTAATAGAGCCGCACTCCCCGACCGTATTGCACCCAGTAACAGCCGAGTAATCTTTGTAATAGAACCGCACACCCCTACCGTATTACACCCAGTAACAGCAGAGTAATGTGTGTAATAGAGCCGCACACCCCATCCGTATTACACCCAGTAACAGCAGAGTAATGTGTGTAATAGAGCCGCACTCCCCTACCGTAATACACCCAGTAACAGCAGAGTAATGTGTGTAATAGAGCCGCACTCCCCTACCGTAAGACACCCAGTAACAGCAGAGTAATGTGTGTAATAGAGCCGCACTCCCCTACCGTAATACACCCAGTAACAGCAGAGTAATGTGTGTAATAGAGCCGCACTCCCCTACCGTAAGACACCCAGTAACAGCAGAGTAATGTGTGCAATAGAGCCGCACTCCCCTACCGTAATACACCCAGTAACAGCAGAGTAATGTGTGTAATAGAGCCGCACACCCCTACCGTAATACACCCAGCATCAGCAGAGTAATGTGTGTAATAGAGCCGCACTCCCCTACCGTAATACACCCAGTAACAGCAGAGTAATGTGTGTAATAGAGCCGCACTCCCCTATCGTATTACACCCAGTAACAGCAGAGTAATGTGTGTAATAGTGCCGCACTCCCCTACCGTATTACACCCAGTAACAGCACAGTAATGTGTGTAATAGAGCCGCACTCCCCTACCGTATTACACCCAGTAACAGCAGAGTAATGCCGCACTCCCCTACCGTATTACACCGAGTAGCAGCAGAGTAATGTGTGCAATAGAGCCGCAATCCCCTACCGTATTACACCCAGTAACAGCAGAGTAATGTGTGTAATAGAGCCGCACTCCCCTACCGTAATACACCCAGTAACAGCAGAGTAATGTGTGTAATAGAGCCGCACTCCCCTTCCGTAATACACCCAGTAACAGCAGAGTAATGTGTGTAATACAGCCGCACTCCCCTACCGTATTACACCCAGTAACAGCAGAGTAATGTGTGTAATAGAGCCGCACTCCCCTAACATTTTACATCCAGTCACAGCAGAGTAATGTGTGTAATAGAGCCGCACTCCCCTACCATATTACACCCAGTAACAGCAGAGTAATGTGTGTAATAGAGCCGCACTCCCCTTCCGTAATACACCCAGTAACAGCAGAGTAATGTGTGTAATAGAGCAGCACCCCCCTACCGTATTACACCCAGTAACAGCAGAGTAATGTGTGTAATAGAGGCGCACTCACCTACCGTATTACACCCAGTAACAGCAGAGTAATGTGTGTAATAGAGCCGCACTGCCCTACCGTAATACACCCAGTAACAGCAGAGTAATGTGTGTAAGAGAGACGCTCTCCCCTACCGTAATACACCCAGTAACAGCAGAGTAATGTGTGTAATAGAGCCGCACTCCCCTACCGTATTACACCCAGTAACAGCAGAGCAATCTGTGTAAGAGAGACGCACTCCCCTATCGGAATACACCCAGTAACAGCAGAGTAATGTGTGTAATAGAGACGCACTCCCCTACCGTAATACACCCAGTAACAGCAGAGTAATGTGTGTAATAGAGCCGCACTCCCCTACCATATTACACCCAGTAACAGCAGAGTAATGTGTGTAATAGAGCCGCACTCCCCAAACGTATTACACCCAGTAACAGCAGAGTAATGTGTGTAATAGAGCCGCACTCCCCTACTGTAATACACCCAGTAACAGCAGAGTAATGTGTGTAAGGGAGCCGCACTCCCCAACCGTAATACACCCAGTAACAGCAGAGTAATGTGTGTAATAGAGCCGCACACCCCTACCGTATTACACCCAGTAACAGCAGAGTAATGTGTGTAATAGAGCCGCACTCCCCTACCGTATTACACCCAGTAACAGCAGAGTAATGTGTGTAATAGAGCCGCACTACCCTACCGTATTACACCCAGTAACAGCAGAGTAATGTGTGTAGTAGAGCCGCACTCCCCTACCGTATTACACCCAGTAACAGCAGAGTAATCTTTGAAATAGAGCCGCACACCCCTACCGTTTTACACCCAGTAACAGCAGAGTAATGTGTGTAATAGAGCCGCACATCCCTACCGTATTACACCCAGTAACAGCAGAGTAATCTGTGTAATAGAGCCGCACTCCCGTACCGTATTACACCCAGTAACAGCAGAGTAATGTGTGCAATAGAGCCGCACTCCCCTACCGTAATACACCCAGTAACAGCAGAGTAATGTGTGTAATAGAGCCGCACTCCCCTGCCGTAATACACCCAGTAACAGCAGAGTAATGTGTGTAATAGAGCCGCACTCCCCTACCGTAATACACCCAGTAACAGCAGAGTAATGTGTGTAATCGAGCCGCACTCCCCTACCATAATACACCCAGTAACAGAAGAGTAATGTGTGTAATAGAGCCGCACTCCCCTACCGTATTACACCCAGTAACAGAAGAGTAATGTATGTAATAGAGCCGCACTCCCCCACCGTATTACACGCAGCAACAGCAGATTAATGTGTGTAATAGAGCCGCACACCCCAATCGTAATACACCCAGTAACAGCAGAGTAATGTGTGTAATAGAGCCGCACTCCCCTACCGTAATACACCCAGTAACAGCAGAGTAATGTGTGTAATAGAGCCGCAATCCCCGACCGTAATGCACCCAGTAACAGCAGAGTATTGTGTGTAATAGAGCCGCACTCCCCTACCGTATTACATGCAGAAACAGCAGAGTAATATGTGTAATAGAGCCGCACTGCCCTACCGTATTACACCCAGTAACAGCAGAGTAATGTGTGTAATAGAGCCGCTCTCCCCTACCGTATTACGCCCAGTAACAGCAGAGTAATGTGTGTAATAGAGCCACACTCCCCTACCGTAATACACCCAGTAACAGCAGAGTAATGTGTGTAATAGAGCCGCACTCCCCTACCGTAATACACCCAGTAACAGCAGAGTAATGTGTGTAATAGAGCCGCACTCCCCTACCGTATTACACCCAGTAACAGCAGAGTAATGTGTGTAATAGAGCCACTCTCCCCTACCATAATTCACCCAGTAACAGCAGAGTAATGTGTGTAATAGAGCCGCACTCCCCTACCGTATTACACCCAGTAACAGCAGAGTAATCTGTGTAATAGAGCCGCACTCCCCTACTGTAATACACCCAGTAACAGCAGAGTTATTTGTGTAAGGGAGCCGCACTCCCCTACCGTAATACACCCAGTAACAGCAGAGTAATGTGTGTAATAGAGCCGCACTCCCCTACCGTATTACGCCCAGTAACAGCAGAGTAATCTGTGTAATAGAGCCGCACTCCCCTACCGTATTACACCCAGTAACAGCAGAGTAATGTGTGTAATAGAGCCGCACTCCCCTACTGTAATACACCCAGTAACAGCAGAGTAATGTGTGTAATGGAGCCGCACTCCCCTACCGTATTACACCCAGTAACAGCAGAGTAATGTGTGTAAGAGAGACGCACTCCCCTACCATAATACACCCAGTAACAGCAGAGTAATGTGTGTACTGGAGCCGCACTCCCCTACCGTATTACACCCAGTAACAGCAGAGTAATGTGTGTAATAGAGCCGCACCCCCCTACTGTAATACACCCAGTAACAGCAGAGTAATCTGTGTAAGGGAGCCGCACTCCCCTACCGTAATACACCCAGTAACAGCAGAGTAATCTGTGTAATAGAGCCGCACTCCCGTACCGTATTACACCCAGTAACAGCAGAGTAATCTGTGTAATGGAGCCGCACTCCCCTACCGTATTACACCCAGTAACAGCAGAGTAATGTGTGTAATAGAGCCGCACACCCCTACCGTATTACACCCAGTAACAGCAGAGTAATGTGTGGAATAGAGCCGCACTCCCCTCCCGTATTACACCCAGTAACAGCAGAGTAATGTGTGTAATAGAGCCGCACTCCCCTACCGTATTATACCCAGTAACAGCAGAGTAATGTGTGTAATAGAGCCGCACTCCCCGACCGTATTGCACCCAGTAACAGCCGAGTAATCTTTGTAATAGAACCGCACACCCCTACCGTATTACACCCAGTAACAGCAGAGTAATGTGTGTAATAGAGCCGCACACCCCATCCGTATTACACCCAGTAACAGCAGAGTAATGTGTGTAATAGAGCCGCACTCCCCTACCGTAATACACCCAGTAACAGCAGAGTAATGTGTGTAATAGAGCCGCACTCCCCTACCGTAAGACACCCAGTAACAGCAGAGTAATGTGTGCAATAGAGCCGCACTCCCCTACCGTAATACACCCAGTAACAGCAGAGTAATGTGTGTAATAGAGCCGCACTCCCCTACCGTATTACACCCAGTAACAGCAGAGTAATGTGTGTAATAGAGCCGCACAGCCCTACCGTATTACAACCAGTAACAGCAGAGTAATGTGTGTAATAGAGCCGCACACCCCTACCGTAATACACCCAGTAACAGCAGAGTAATGTGTGTAATGGAGCCGCACTCCCCTACCGTATTACACCCAGTAACAGCAGAGTAATGTGTGTAAGAGAGACGCACTCCCCTACCATAATACACCCAGTAACAGCAGAGTAATGTGTGTACTGGAGCCGCACTCCCCTACCGTATTACACCCAGTAACAGCAGAGTAATGTGTGTAATAGAGCCGCACCCCCCTACTGTAATACACCCAGTAACAGCAGAGTAATCTGTGTAAGGGAGCCGCACTCCCCTACCGTAATACACCCAGTAACAGCAGAGTAATCTGTGTAATAGAGCCGCACTCCCGTACCGTATTACACCCAGTAACAGCAGAGTAATCTGTGTAATAGAGCCGCACTCCCCTACCGTATTACACCCAGTAACAGCAGAGTAATGTGTGTAATAGAGCCGCACTCCCCTACCGTAATACACCCAGTAACAGCAGAGTAATGTGTGTAATAGAGCCGCACTCCCCTATCGTATTACACCCAGTAACAGCAGAGTAATGTGTGTAATAGAGCCGCACTCCCCTATCGCATTACACCCAGTAACAGCAGAGTAATGTGTGCAATAGTGCCGCACTCCCCTACCGTATTACACCCAGTAACAGCAGAGTAATGTGTGTAATAGAGCCGCACTCCCCTACCATATTACACCCAGTAACAGCAGAGCAATGTGTGTAATAGAGCCGCACTCCCCTACCGTAATACACCCAGTAACAGCAGAGTAATGTGTGTAATAGAGCCGCACTCCCCTACCGTAATACACCCAGTAACAGCAGAGTAATGTGTGTAATAGAGCCGCACTCCCCGACCGTATTACACCCAGTAACAGCAGAGTAATGTGTGTAATAGAGCCGCACTCCCCTAACGTTTTACACCCAGTAACAGCAGAGTAATGTGTGTAATAGAGCCGCACTCCCCTACCATATTACACCCAGTAACAGCAGAGTAATGTGTGTAATAGAGCCACACTCCCCTACCGTAATACACCCAGTAACAGCAGAGTAATGTGTGTAATAGAGCAGCACTCCCCTACCGTATTACACCCAGTAACAGCAGAGTAATGTGTGTAATAGAGCCGCACTCCCCTACCGTATTACACCCAGACACAGCAGAGTAATGTGTGCAATAGAGCCGCACTCCCCTACTGTAATACACCCAGTAACAGCAGAGTAATGTGTGTAAGAGAGAGGCTCTCCCCTACCGTAATACACCCAGTAACAGCAGAGTAATGTGTGTAATAGAGCCGCACTCCCCTACCGTATTACACCCAGTAGCAACAGAGTAATGTGTGTAAGAGAGACGCACTCCCCTATCGTGATACACCCAGTGACAGCAGAGTGATGTGTGTAATAGAGACGCACTCCCCTACCGTATTACACCCATTAACAGCAGAGTAATGTGTGTAACAGAGCCGCTCTCCCCTACCATAATACACCCAGTAACAGCAGAGTAATGTGTGTAATAGAGCCGCACTCCCGTCACGTATTACACCCAGTAACAGCAGAGTAATGTGTGTAATAGAGCCGCACTCCCCTACTGTAATACACCCAGTAACAGCAGAGTAATGTGCGTAAGGGAGCCGCACTCCCCTACCGTAATACACCCAGTAACAGCAGAGTAATGTGTGCAATAGAGCCGCACTCCCCTACCGTATTACGCCAGGTAACAGCAGAGTAATGTGTGTAATAGAGCCGCACTCCCCTCCCGTATTACACCCAGTAACAGCAGAGTAATGTGTGTAATAGAGCCGCACTCCCCTACCGTATTACACCCAGTAACAGCAGAGTAATATGTGTAATAGAGCCGCACATCCCTACCGTATTACACCCAGTAACAGCAGAGTAATCTGTGTAATAGAGCCGCACTCCCATACCGTATTACACCCAGTAACAGCAGAGTAATGTGTGCAATAGAGCCGCACTCCCCTACCGTAATACACCCAGTAACAGCAGAGTAATGTGTGTAATAGAGCCGCACTCCCCTGCCGTAATACACCCAGTAACAGCAGAGTAATGTGTGTAATAGAGCCGCACTCCCCTACCGTAATACACCCAGTAACAGCAGAGTAATGTGTGTAATAGAGCCGCACTCCCCTACCATAATACACCCAGTAACAGAAGAGTAATGTTTGTAATAGAGCCGCACTCCCCTACCGTATTACACCCAGTAACAGAAGAGTAATGTGTGTAATAGAGCCGCACTCCCCTACCGTATTACACCCAGCAACAGCAGAGTAATGTGTGTAATAGAGCCGCACTCCCCTACCGTAATACACCCAGTAACAGCAGAGTAATGTATGTAATAGAGCCGCACTCCCCCACCGTATTACACGCAGCAACAGCAGAGTAATGTGTGTAATAGAGCCGCACACCCCAATCGTAATACACCCAGTAACAGCAGAGTAATGTGTGTAATAGAGCCGCACTCCCCGACCGTAATACACCCAGTAACAGCAGAGTAATGTGTGTAAATAAGCCGCACTCCCCTACCGTAATGCACCCAGTAACAGCAGAGTATTGTTTGTAATAGAGCCGCACTCCCCTACCGTATTACATGCAGTAACAGCAGAGTAATATGTGTAATAGAGCCGCACTGCCCTACCGTATTACACCCAGTAACAGCAGAGTAATGCGTGTAATAGAGCCGCTCTCCCCTACCGTATTACGCCCAGTAACAGCAGAGTAATGTGTGTAATAGAGCCACACTCCCCTACCGTAATACACCCAGTAACAGCAGAGTAATGTGTGTAATAGAGCCGCACTCCCCGACCGTAATACACCCAGTAACAGCAGAGTAATGTATGTAATAGAGCCGCACTCCCCTACCGTATTACACCCAGTAACAGCAGAGTAATGTGTGTAATAGAGCCACTCTCCCCCACCATAATTCACCCAGTAACAGCAGAGTAATGTGTGTAATAGAGCCGCACTCCCCTACCGTATTACACCCAGTAACAGCAGAGTAATCTGTGTGATAGAGCCGCACTCCCCTACCGTATTACACCCAGTAAAAGCAGAGTAATCTGTGTAATGGAGCCGCACTCCCCTACCGTATTACACCCAGTAACAGCAGAGTAATGTGTGTAATAGAGCCGCACACCCCGACCGTATTACACCCAGTAACAGCAGAGTAATGTGTGTAATAGAGCCGCACTCCCCTACCGTATTACACCCAGTAACAGCAGAGTAATGTGTGTAATAGAGCCGCACTCCCCTACCGTATTATACCCAGTAACAGCAGAGTAATGTGTGTAATAGAGCCGCACTCCCCGACCGTATTGCACCCAGTAACAGCAGAGTAATCTTTGTAATAGAACCGCACACCCCTACTGTATTACACCCAGTAACAGCAGAGTAATGTGTGTAATAGAGCCGCACACCCCAACCGTATTACACCCAGTAACAGCAGAGTAATGTGTGTAATAGAGCCGCACTCCCCTACCGTAAGACACCCAGTAACAGCAGAGTAATGTGTGTAATAGAGCCGCACTCCCCTACCGTAATACACCCAGTAACAGCAGCGTAATGTGTGTAATAGAGCCGCACTCCCCTACCATATTACACCCAGTAACAGCAGAGTAATGTGAGTAATAGAGCCGTACACCCCGACCGTATTACAACCAGTAACAGCAGAGTAATGTGTGTAATAGAGCCGCACACCCCTACCGTAATACACACAGTAACAGCAGAGTAATGTGTGTAATGGAGCCACACTCCCCTACCGTATTACACCCAGTAACAGCAGAGTAATGTGTGTAAGAGAGACGCACTCCCCTACCATAATACACCCAGTAACAGCAGAGTAATGTGTGTACTGGAGCCGCACTCCCCTACCGTATTACACCCAGTAACAGCAGAGTAATGTGTGTAATAGAGCCGCACACCCCTACCGTATTACACCCAGTAACAGCAGAGTAATGTGTGTAATAGAGCCGCACTCCCCTACCGTATTACACCCAGTAACAGCAGAGTAATGTGTGTAATAGAGCCGCACTCCCCTACCATATTACACCCAGTAACAGCAGAGCAATGTGTGTAATAGAGCCGCACTCCCCTACCGTAATACACCCAGTAACAGCAGAGTAATGTGTGTAATAGAGCCGCACTCCCCTACCGTAACACACCCAGTAACAGCAGAGTAATGTGTGTAATAGAGCCGCACTCCCCTACCGTATTACACCCAGTAACAGCAGAGTAATGTGTGTAAAAGAGCCGCACTCCCCTTACGTTTTACACCCAGTAACAGCAGAGTAATGTGTGTAATAGACCCGCACTCCCCTACCATATTACACCCAGTAACAGCAGAGTAATGTGTGTAATAGAGCCGCACTCCCCTACCATAATACACCCAGTAACAGCAGAGTAATGTGTGTAATAGAGCAGCACCCCCCTACCGTATTACACCCAGTAACAGCAGAGTAATGTGTGTAATAGAGGCGCACTCACCTACCGTATTACACCCAGTAACAGCAGAGTAATGTGTGTAATAGAGCCGCACTGCCCTACCGTAATACACCCAGTAACAGCAGAGTAATGTGTGTAAGAGAGACGCTCTCCCCTACCGTAATACACCCAGTAACAGAAGAGTAATGTGTGTAATAGAGCCGCACTCCCCTACCGTATTACACCCAGTAACAGCAGAGTAATCTGTGTAAGAGAGACGCACTCCCCTATCGGAATACACCCAGTAACAGCAGAGTAATGTGTGTAATAGAGACGCACTCCCCTACCGTAATACACCCAGTAACAGCAGAGTAATGTGTGTAATAGAGCCGCACTCCCCTACCATATTACACCCAGTAACAGCAGAGTAATGTGTGTAATAGAGCCGCACTCCCCAAACGTATTACACCCAGTAACAGCAGAGTAATGTGTGTAATAGAGCCGCACTCCCCTACTGTAATACACCCAGTAACAGCAGAGTAATGTGTGTAAGGGAGCCGCACTCCCCTACCGTAATACACCCAGTAACAGCAGAGTAATGTGTGTAATAGAGCCGCACACCCCTACCGTATTACACCCAGTAACAGCAGAGTAATGTGTGTAATAGAGCCGCACTCCCCTACCGTATTACACCCAGTAACAGCAGAGTAATGTGTGTAATAGAGCCGCACTACCCTACCGTATTACACCCAGTAACAGCAGAGTAATGTGTGTAGTAGAGCCGCACTCCCCTACCGTATTACACCCAGTAACAGCAGAGTAATGTGTGTAAAAGAGCCGCACTCCCCTAACGTTTTACACCCAGTAACAGCAGAGTAATGTGTGTAATAGACCCGCACTCCCCTACCATATTACACCCAGTAACAGCAGAGTAATGTGTGTAATAGAGCCGCACTCCCCTACCGTAATACACCCAGTAACAGCAGAGTAATGTGTGTAATAGAGCAGCACCCCCCTACCGTATTACACCCAGTAACAGCAGAGTAATGTGTGTAATAGAGGCGCACTCACCTACCGTATTACACCCAGTAACAGCAGAGTAATGTGTGTAATAGAGCCGCACTGCCCTACCGTAATACACCCAGTAACAGCAGAGTAATGTGTGTAAGAGAGACGCTCTCCCCTACCGTAATACACCCAGTAACAGCAGAGTAATGTGTGTAATAGAGCCGCACTCCCCTACCGTATTACACCCAGTAACAGCAGAGTAATCTGTGTAAGAGAGACGCACTCCCCTATCGGAATACACCCAGTAACAGCAGAGTAATGTGTGTAATAGAGACGCACTCCCCTACCGTAATACACCCAGTAACAGCAGAGTAATGTGTGTAATAGAGCCGCACTCCCCTACCATATTACACCCAGTAACAGCAGAGTAATGTGTGTAATAGAGCCGCACTCCCCAAACGTATTACACCCAGTAACAGCAGAGTAATGTGTGTAATAGAGCCGCACTCCCCTACTGTAATACACCCAGTAACAGCAGAGTAATGTGTGTAAGGGAGCCGCACTCCCCTACCGTAATACACCCAGTAACAGCAGAGTAATGTGTGTAATAGAGCCGCACACCCCTACCGTATTACACCCAGTAACAGCAGAGTAATGTGTGTAATAGAGCCGCACTCCCCTACCGTATTACACCCAGTAACAGCAGAGTAATGTGTGTAATAGAGCCGCACTACCCTACCGTATTACACCCAGTAACAGCAGAGTAATGTGTGTAGTAGAGCCGCACTCCCCTACCGTATTACACCCAGTAACAGCAGAGTAATCTTTGAAATAGAGCCGCACACCCCTACCGTTTTACACCCAGTAACAGCAGAGTAATGTGTGTAATAGAGCCGCACATCCCTACCGTATTACACCCAGTAACAGCAGAGTAATCTGTGTAATAGAGCCGCACTCCCGTACCGTATTACACCCAGTAACAGCAGAGTAATGTGTGCAATAGAGCCGCACTCCCCTACCGTAATACACCCAGTAACAGCAGAGTAATGTGTGTAATAGAGCCGCACTCCCCTGCCGTAATACACCCAGTAACAGCAGAGTAATGTGTGTAATAGAGCCGCACTCCCATACCGTAATACACCCAGTAACAGCAGAGTAATGTGTGTAATCGAGCCGCACTCCCCTACCATAATACACCCAGTAACAGAAGAGTAATGTGTGTAATAGAGCCGCACTCCCCTACCGTATTACACCCAGTAACAGAAGAGTAATGTATGTAATAGAGCCGCACTCCCCCACCGTATTACACGCAGCAACAGCAGAGTAATGTGTGTAATAGAGCCGCACACCCCAATCGTAATACACCCAGTAACAGCAGAGTAATGTGTGTAATAGAGCCGCACTCCCCTACCGTAATACACCCAGTAACAGCAGAGTAATGTGTGTAATAGAGCCGCACTCCCCGACCGTAATGCACCCAGTAACAGCAGAGTATTGTGTGTAATAGAGCCGCACTCCCCTACCGTATTACATGCAGAAACAGCAGAGTAATATGTGTAATAGAGCCGCACTGCCCTACCGTATTACACCCAGTAACAGCAGAGTAATGTGTGTAATAGAGCCGCTCTCCCCTACCGTATTACGCCCAGTAACAGCAGAGTAATGTGTGTAATAGAGCCACACTCCCCTACCGTAATACACCCAGTAACAACAGAGTAATGTGTGTAATAGAGCCGCACTCCCCTACCGTAATACACCCAGTAACAGCAGAGTAATGTGTGTAATAGAGCCGCACTCCCCTACCGTATTACACCCAGTAACAGCAGAGTAATGTGTGTAATAGAGCCACTCTCCCCTACCATAATTCACCCAGTAACAGCAGTGTAATGTGTGTAATAGAGCCGCACTCCCCTACTGTAATACACCCAGTAACAGCAGAGTTATTTGTGTAAGGGAGCCGCACTCCCCTACCGTAATACACCCAGTAACAGCAGAGTAATGTGTGTAATAGAGCCGCACTCCCCTACCGTATTACGCCCAGTAACAGCAGAGTAATCTGTGTAATAGAGCCGCACACCCCTACCGTATTACACCCAGTAACAGCAGAGTAATGTGTGTAATAGAGCCGCACTCCCCTACTGTAATACACCCAGTAACAGCAGAGTAATGTGTGTAATGGAGCCGCACTCCCCTACCGTATTACACCCAGTAACAGCAGAGTAATGTGTGTAAGAGAGACGCACTCCCCTACCATAATACACCCAGTAACAGCAGAGTAATGTGTGTACTGGAGCCGCACTCCCCTACCGTATTACACCCAGTAACAGCAGAGTAATGTGTGTAATAGAGCCGCACCCCCCTACTGTAATACACCCAGTAACAGCAGAGTAATCTGTGTAAGGGAGCCGCACTCCCCTACCGTAATACACCCAGTAACAGCAGAGTAATCTGTGTAATAGAGCCGCACTCCCGTACCGTATTACACCCAGTAACAGCAGAGTAATCTGTGTAATGGAGCCGCTCTCCCCTACCGTATTACACCCAGTAACAGCAGAGTAATGTGTGTAATAGAGCCGCACACCCCTACCGTATTACACCCAGTAACAGCAGAGTAATGTGTGGAATAGAGCCGCACTCCCCTCCCGTATTACACCCAGTAACAGCAGAGTAATGTGTGTAATAGAGCCGCACTCCCCTACCGTATTATACCCAGTAACAGCAGAGTAATGTGTGTAATAGAGCCGCACTCCCCGACCGTATTGCACCCAGTAACAGCGGAGTAATCTTTGTAATAGAACCGCACACCCCTACCGTATTACACCCAGTAACAGCAGAGTAATGTGTGTAATAGAGCCGCACACCCCAACCGTATTACACCCAGTAACAGCAGAGTAATGTGTGTAATAGAGCCGCACTCCCCTACCGTAATACACCCAGTAACAGCAGAGTAATGTGTGTAATAGAGCCGCACTCCCCTACCGTAAGACACCCAGTAACAGCAGAGTAATGTGTGCAATAGAGCCGCACTCCCCTACCGTAATACACCCAGTAACAGCAGAGTAATGTGTGTAATAGAGCCGCACTCCCCTACCGTATTACACCCAGTAACAGCAGAGTAATGTGTGTAATAGAGCCGCACACCCCTACCGTATTACAACCAGTAACAGCAGAGTAATGTGTGTAATAGAGCCGCACACCCCTACCGTAATACACCCAGTAACAGCAGAGTAATGTGTGTAATGGAGCCGCACTCCCCTACCGTATTACACCCAGTAACAGCAGAGTAATGTGTGTAAGAGAGACGCACTCCCCTACCATAATACACCCAGTAACAGCAGAGTAATGTGTGTACTGGAGCCGCACTCCCCTACCGTATTACACCCAGTAACAGCAGAGTAATGTGTGTAATAGAGCCGCACCCCGCTACTGTAATACACCCAGTAACAGCAGAGTAATCTGTGTAAGGGAGCCGCACTCCCCTACCGTAATACACCCAGTAACAGCAGAGTAATCTGTGTAATAGAGCCGCACTCCCGTACAGTATTACACCCAGTAACAGCAGAGTAATCTGTGTAATAGAGCCGCACTCCCCTACCGTATTACACCCAGTAACAGCAGAGTAATGTGTGTAATAGAGCCGCACTCCCCTACCGTAATACACCCAGTAACAGCAGAGTAATGTGTGTAATAGAGCCGCACTCCCCTATCGTATTACACCCAGTAACAGCAGAGTAATGTGTGTAATAGAGCCGCACTCCCCTATCGCATTACACCCAGTAACAGCAGAGTAATGTGTGCAATAGTGCCGCACTCCCCTACCGTATTACACCCAGTAACAGCAGAGTAATGTGTGTAATAGAGCCGCACTCCCCTACCGTATTACACCCAGTAACAGCAGAGTAATGTGTGTAATAGAGCCGCCCTCCCCTACCGTATTACACCGAGTAGCAGCAGAGTAATGTGTGTAATAGAGCCGCACTCCCCTACCATATTACACCCAGTAACAGCAGAGCAATGTGTGTAATAGAGCCGCACTCCCCTACCGTAATACACCCAGTAACAGCAGAGTAATGTGTGTAATAGAGCCGCACTCCCCTACCGTAATACACCCAGTAACAGCAGAGTAATGTGTGTAATAGAGCCGCACTCCCCGACCGTATTACACCCAGTAACAGCAGAGTAATGTGTGTAATAGAGCCGCACTCCCCTAACGTTTTACACCCAGTAACAGCAGAGTAATGTGTGTAATAGAGCCGCACTCCCCTACCATATTACACCCAGTAACAGCAGAGTAATGTGAGTAATAGAGCCACACTCCCCTACCGTAATACACCCAGTAACAGCAGAGTAATGTGTGTAATAGAGCAGCACTCCCCTACCGTATTACACACAGTAACAGCAGAGTAATGTGTGTAATAGAGGCGCACTCCCCTACCGTATTACACCCAGTAACAGCAGAGTAATGTGTGTAATAGAGCCGCACTCCCCTACCGTATTACACCCAGTAACAGCAGAGTAATGTGTGCAATAGAGCCGCACTCCCCTACTGTAATACACCCAGTAACAGCAGAGTAATGTGTGTAAGAGAGAGGCTCTCCCCTACCGTAATACACCCAGTAACAGCAGAGTAATGTGTGTAATAGAGCCGCACTCCCCTACCGTATTACACCCAGTAGCAACAGAGTAATGTGTGTAAGAGAGACGCACTCCCCTATCGTGATACACCCAGTGACAGCAGAGTGATGTGTGTAATAGAGACGCACTCCCCTACCGTATTACACCCATTAACAGCAGAGTAATGTGTGTAACAGAGCCGCTCTCCCCTACCATAATACACCCAGTAACAGCAGAGTAATGTGTGTAATAGAGCCGCACTCCCCTCACGTATTACACCCAGTAACAGCAGAGTAATGTGTGTAATAGAGCCGCACTCCCCTACTGTAATACACCCAGTAACAGCAGAGTAATGTGCGTAAGGGAGCCGCACTCCCCTACCGTAATACACCCAGTAACAGCAGAGTAATGTGTGCAATAGAGCCGCACTCCCCTACCGTATTACGCCAGGTAACAGCAGAGTAATGTGTGTAATAGAGCCGCACTCCCCTCCCGTATTACACCCAGTAACAGCAGAGTAATGTGTGTAATAGAGCCGCACTCCCCTACCGTATTACACCCAGTAACAGCAGAGTAATATGTGTAATAGAGCCGCACATCCCTACCGTATTACACCCAGTAACAGCAGAGTAATCTGTGTAATAGAGCCGCACTCCCATACCGTATTACACCCAGTAACAGCAGAGTAATGTGTGCAATAGAGCCGCACTCCCCTACCGTAATACACCCAGTAACAGCAGAGTAATGTGTGTAATAGAGCCGCACTCCCCTGCCGTAATACACCCAGTAACAGCAGAGTAATGTGTGTAATAGAGCCGCACTCCCCTACCGTAATACACCCAGTAACAGCAGAGTAATGTGTGTAATAGAGCCGCACTCCCCTACCATAATACACCCAGTAACAGAAGAGTAATGTGTGTAATAGAGCCGCACTCCCCTACCGTATTACACCCAGTAACAGAAGAGTAATGTGTGTAATAGAGCCGCACTCCCCTACCGTATTACACCCAGCAACAGCAGAGTAATGTGTGTAATAGAGCCGCACTCCCCTACCGTAATACACCCAGTAACAGCAGAGTAATGTATGTAATAGAGCCGCACTCCCCCACCGTATTACACGCAGCAACAGCAGAGTAATGTGTGTAATAGAGCCGCACACCCCAATCGTAATACACCCAGTAACAGCAGAGTAATGTGTGTAATAGAGCCGCACTCCCCTACCGTAATACACCCAGTAACAGCAGAGTAATGTGTGTAATAGAGCCGCACTCCCCTACCGTAATGCACCCAGTAACAGCAGAGTATTGTGTGTAATAGAGCCGCACTCCCCTACCGTATTACATGCAGTAACAGCAGAGTAATATGTGTAATAGAGCCGCACTGCCCTACCGTATTACACCCAGTAACAGCAGAGTAATGCGTGTAATAGAGCCGCTCTCCCCTACCGTATTACGCCCAGTAACAGCAGAGTAATGTGTGTAATAGAGCCACACTCCCCTACCGTAATACACCCAGTAACAGCAGAGCAATGTGTGTAATAGAGCCGCACTCCCCGACCGTAATACATCCAGTAACAGCAGAGTAATGTGTGTAATAGAGCCGCACTCCCCTACCGTATTACACCCAGTAACAGCAGAGTAATGTGTGTAATAGAGCCACTCTCCCCCACCATAATTCACCCAGTAACAGCAGAGTAATGTGTGTAATAGAGCCGCACTCCCCTACCGTATTACACCCAGTAACAGCAGAGTAATCTGTGTAATAGAGCCGCACTCCCCTACTGTAATACACCCAGTAACAGCAGAGTTGTTTGTGTAAGGGAGCCGCACTCCCCTACCGTAATACACCCAGTAACAGCAGAGTAATGTGTGTAATAGAGCCGCACTCCCCTACCGTATTACGCCCAGTAACAGCAGAGTAATCTGTGTGATAGAGCCGCACTCCCCTACCGTATTACACCCAGTAAAAGCAGAGTAATCTGTGTAATGGAGCCGCACTCCCCTACCGTATTACACCCAGTAACAGCAGAGTAATGTGTGTAATAGAGCCGCACACCCCGACCGTATTACACCCAGTAACAGCAGAGTAATGTGTGTAATAGAGCCGCACTCCCCTACCGTATTACACCCAGTAACAGCAGAGTAATGTGTGTAATAGAGCCGCACTCCCCTACCGTATTATACCCAGTAACAGCAGAGTAATGTGTGTAATAGAGCCGCACTCCCCGACCGTATTGCACCCAGTAACAGCAGAGTAATCTTTGTAATAGAACCGCACACCCCTACCGTATTACACCCAGTAACAGCAGAGTAATGTGTGTAATAGAGCTGCACACCCCAACCGTATTACACCCAGTAACAGCAGAGTAATGTGTGTAACAGAGCCGCACTCCCCTACCGTAAGACACCCAGTAACAGCAGAGTAATGTGTGTAATAGAGCCGCACTCCCCTACCGTTATACACCCAGTAACAGCAGAGTAATGTGTGTAATAGAGCCGCACTCCCCTACCATATTACACCCAGTAACAGCAGAGTAATGTGAGTAATAGAGCCGTACACCCCGACCGTATTACAACCAGTAACAGCAGAGTAATGTGTGTAATAGAGCCGCACACCCCTACCGTAATACACACAGTAACAGCAGAGTAATGTGTGTAATGGAGCCACACTCCCCTACCGTATTACACCCAGTAACAGCAGAGTAATGTGTGTAAGAGAGACGCACTCCCCTACCATAATACACCCAGTAACAGCAGAGTAATGTGTGTACTGGAGCCGCACTCCCCTACCGTATTACACCCAGTAACAGCAGAGTAATGTGTGTAATAGAGCCGCACACCCCTACCGTATTACACCCAGTAACAGCAGAGTAATGTGTGTAATAGAGCCGCACTCCCCTACCGTATTACACCCAGTAACAGCAGAGTAATGTGTGTAATAGAGCCGCACTCCCCTACCATATTACACCCAGTAACAGCAGAGCAATGTGTGTAATAGAGCCGCACTCCCCTACCGTAATACACCCAGTAACAGCAGAGTAATGTGTGTAATAGAGCCGCACTCCCCTACCGTAACACACCCAGTAACAGCAGAGTAATGTGTGTAATAGAGCCGCACTCCCCTACCGTATTACACCCAGTAACAGCAGAGTAATGTGTGTAAAAGAGCCGCACTCCCCTAACGTTTTACACCAGTAACAGCAGAGTAATGTGTGTAATAGACCCGCACTCCCCTACCATATTACACCCAGTAACAGCAGAGTAATGTGTGTAATAGAGCCACACTCCCCTACCGTAATACACCCAGTAACAGCAGAGTAATGTGTGTAATAGAGCAGCACTCCCCTACCATATTACACCCAGTAACAGCAGAGTAATGTGTGTAATAGAGGCGCACTCCCCTACCGTATTACACCCAGTAACAGCAGAGTAATGTGCGTAATAGAGCCGCACTCCCCTACCGTATTACACCCAGTAACAGCAGAGTAATGTGTGTAATAGAGCCGCACTCCCCTACCGTAATACACCCAGTAACAGCAGAGTAATGTGTGTAAGAGAGAGGCTCTCCCCTACCGTAATACACCCAGTAACAGCAGAGTAATGTGTGTAATAGAGCCGCACTCCCCTACCGTATTACACCCAGTAGCAACAGAATAATGTGTGTAAGAGAGACGCACTCCCCGATCGTAATACACCCAGTGACAGCAGAGTGATGTGTGTAATAGAGACGCACTCCCCTACCGTATTACACCCATTAACAGCAGAGTAATGTGTGTAACAGAGCCGCTCTCCCCTACCATAATACACCCAGTAACAGCAGAGTAATGTGTGTAATAGAGCCGCACTCCCCTAACGTATTACACCCAGTAACAGCAGAGTAATGTGTGTAATAGAGCCGCACTCCCCTACTGTAATACACCCAGTAACAGCAGAGTAATGTGCGTAAGGGAGCCGCACTCCCCTACCGTAATACACCCAGTAACAGCAGAGTAATGTGTTTAATAGAGCCGCACTCCCCTACCGTATTACGCCAGGTAACAGCAGAGTAATCTGTGTAATAGAGCCGCACTCCCCCACCGTATTACACCCAGTAACAGCAGAGTCATCTGTGTAATGGAGCCGCACTCCCCTACCGTATTACACCCAGTAACAGCAGAGTAATGTGTGTAATAGAGCCGCACACCCCTACCGTATTACACCCAGTAACAGCAGAGTAATGTGTGTAATAGAGCCGCACTCCCCTTCCGTATTACACCCAGTAACAGCAGAGTAACGTGTGTAATAGAGCCGCACTCCCCTACCGTATTACACCCAGTAACAGCAGAGTAATGTGTGTAATAGAGCCTCACTCCCCTACCGTATTGCACCCACTAACAGCAGAGTAATCTTTGTAATAGAGCCGCACACCCCTACCGTATTACACCCAGTAACAGCAGAGTAATGTGTGTAATAGAGCCGCACACCCCTACCGTATTACACCCAGTAACAGCAGAGAAATGTGTGCAATAGAGCCGCACTCCCCTACCGTAATACACCCAGTAACAGCAGAGTAATGTGTGTAATAGAGCCGCACTCCCCTACCGTAATACACCCAGTAACAGCAGAGTAATGTGTGTAATAGAGCCGCACTCCCCTACCGTAAGACACCCAGTAACAGCAGAGTAATGTGTGTAATAGAGCCGCACTCCCCTACCGTAATACACCCAGTAGCAGCAGAGTAATGTGTGTAATAGAGCCGCACTCCTCTAGCGTATTACACCCAGTAACAGCAGAGTAATGTGTGTTATAGAGCCGCACACCCCTCCCGTATTACAACCAGTAACAGCAGAGTAATGTGTGTAATAGAGCCGCACACCCCTACCGTAATACACCCAGTAACAGCAGAGTAATGTGTGTAATGGAGCCGCGCTCCCCTATCGTATTACACCCAGTAACAGCAGAGTAATGTGTGTAAGAGAGACGCACTCCCCTACCATAATACACCCAGTAACAGCAGAGTAATGTGTGTACTGGAGCCGCACTCCCCTACCGTATTACACCCAGTAACAGCAGAGTAATGTGTGTAATAGAGCCGCACCCCCCTACTGTAATACACCCAGTAACAGCAGAGTAATGTGTGTAAGGGAGCCGCACTCCCCTACTGTAATACACCCAGTAACAGCAGAGTAATCTGTGTAATAGAGCCGCACTCCCGTACCGTATTACACCCAGTAACAGCAGAGTAATCTGTGTAATAGAGCCGCACTCCCCTACCGTATTACACCCAGTAACAGCAGAGTAATGTGTGTAATAGAGCCGCACACCCCGACCGTAATACACCCAGTAACAGCAGAGTAATGTGTGTAATAGAGCCGCACTCCCCTACCGTAATACACCCAGTAACAGCAGAGTAATGTGTGTGATAGAGCCGCACTCCCCTGTCGTATTACACCCAGTAACAGCAGAGTAATGTGTGTAATAGAGCCGCACTCCCCTATCATATTACACCCAGTAACAGCAGAGTAATGTGTGTAATAGTGCCGCACTCCCCTACCGTATTACACCCAGTAACAGCAGAGTAATGTGTGCAATAGAGCCGCACTCCCCTGCCGTATTACACCCAGTAACAGCAGAGTAATGTGTATAATAGAGCCGCACTCCCCTAACGTATTACACCTAGTAGCAGCAGAGTAATGTGTGTAATAGAGCCGCACTCCCCTACCGTATTACACCCAGTAACAGCAGAGTAATGTGTGTAATAGAGCCGCACTCCCCTACCGTAATACACCCAGTAACAGCAGAGTAATGTGTGTAATAGAGCCGCACTACCCTACCATAATACACCCAGTAACAGCAGAGTAATGTGTGTAATAGAGCCGCACTCCCCTACTGTATTACACCCAGTAACAGCAGAGTAATGTGTGTAATAGAGCCGCACTCCCCTAATGCTTTACACCCAGTATCAGCAGAGTAATGTGTGTAATAGAGCCGCACTCCCCTACCATATTACACCCAGTAACAGCAGAGTAATGTGTGTAATAGAGCCGCACTCCCCTACTGTAATACACCCTGTAACAGCAGAGTAATGTGTGTAATGGAGCAGCACTCCCCTACCATATTACACCCAGCAACAGCAGAGTAACGTGTGTAATAGAGCCGCACTCCCCTACCGTATTACACCCAGTAACAGCAGAGTAGTGTTTGTCATAGAGCCGCACTCCCCTACCGTAATACACCCAGTAACAGCAGAGTAATGTGTGTAAGAGAGACGCTCTCCCCTACCGTAATACAACCGGTAACAGCACAGTAATGTGTGTAATAGAGCCGCACTCCCCTACCGTATTACACCCAGTAACAGCAGAGTAATGTGTGTAAGAGAGACGCACTCCGCTATCGTAATACACCCAGTAACAACAGAGTAATGTGTGTAATAGAGACGCACTCCCCTACCGTATTACACCCAGTAACAGCAGAGTAATGTGTGTAATAGAGCCGCTCTCCCCTACCATAATACACCCAGTAACAGCAGAGTAATGTGTGTAAGAGAGCCGCACTCCCCTACCGTAATACACCCAGTAACAGCAGAGTAATGTGTGTAAGAGAGCCGCACTCCCCTACCGTAATACACCCAGTAACAGCAGAGTAATGTGTGTAATAGAGCCGCACTCCCCTACCGTATTACGCCCAGTAACAGCAGAGTAATGTGTGTAATAGAGCCGCACACCCCTACCGTATTACACCCAGTAACAGCAGAGTAATCTGTGTAATAGAGCCGCACTCCCCTTCCATATTACACCCAGTAACAGCAGAGTAATGTGTGTAATAGAGCCGCACACCCCTACCGTATTACACCCAGTAACAGCAGAGTAATGTGTGTAATAGAGCCGCACTCCCCTACCGTATTACACCCAGTAACAGCAGAGTAATGTGTGTAATAGAGCCGCACTCCCCTCCCGTATTACACCCAGTAACAGCAGAGTAATGTGTGTAATAGAGCCGCACTCCCCTACCTTATTACACCCAGTAACAGCCGAGTAATGTGTGTAATAGAGCCGCACTCCCCTACCGTATTACACCCAGTAACAGCAGAGTAATCTTTGAAATAGAGCCGCACACCCCTACCGTTTTACACCCAGTAACAGCAGAGTAATGTGTGTAATAGAGCCGCACACCCCTACCGTATTACACCCAGGAACAGCAGAGTAATGTGTGTAATAGAGCCGCACTCCCGTACCGTATTACACCCAGTAACAGCACAGTAATGTGTGCAATAGAGCCGCACTCCCCTACCGTAATACACCCAGTAACAGCAGAGTAATGTGTGTAATAGAGCCGCACTCCCCTACCGTAATACACCCAGTAACAGCAGAGTAATGTGTGTAATAGAGCCGCACTCCCCTACCGTAATACACCCAGTAACAGCAGAGTAATGTGTGTAATAGAGCCGCACTCCCCTACCATAATACACCCAGTAACAGAAGAGTAATGTGTGTAATAGAGCCGCACTCCCCTACCGTATTACACCCAGCAACAGCAGAGTAATGTGTGTAATAGAGCCGCACTCCCCTCCCGTAATACAACCAGTAACAGCAGAGTAATGTGTGTAATAGAGCCGCACTCCCCTACCGTATTACACGCAGCAACAGCAGAGTAATGTGTGTAATAGAGCCGCACACCCCTATCGTAATACACCCAGTAACAGCAGAGTAATGTGTGTAATAGAGCCGCACTCCCCTACCGTAATACACCCAGTAACAGCAGAGTAATGTGTGTAATAGAGCCGCACTCCCCTACCGTAATACACCCAGTAACAGCAGAGTAATGTGTGTAATAGAGCCGCACTCCCCTACCGTAATACACCCAGTAACAGCAGAGTAATGTGTGTAATAGAGCCGCACTCCCCTACCGTATTACACCCAGTAACAGCAGAGTAATGTGTGTAATAGAGCCACTCTCCCCTACCATAATACACCCAGTAACAGCAGAGTAATGTGTGTAATAGAGCCGCACTCCCCTACCGTATTACACCCAGTAACAGCAGAGTAATCTGTGTAATAGAGCCGCACTCCCCTACTGTAATACACCCAGTAACAGCAGAGTTATTTGTGTAAGGGAGCCGCACTCCCCTACCGTAATACACCCAGTAACAGCAGAGTAATGTGTGTAATAGAGCCGCACTCCCCTACCGTATTACACCCAGTAACAGCAGAGTAATCTGTGTAATAGAGCCGCACTCCCCTACCGTATTACACCCAGTAACAGCAGAGTAATCTGTGTAATGGAGCCGCACTCCCCTACCGTATTACACCAGTAACAGCAGAGTAATGTGTGTAATAGAGCCGCACACCCCAACCGTATTATACCCAGTAACAGCAGAGTAATGTGTGTAATAGAGCCGCACTCCCCTACCGTATTGCACCCAGTAACAGCAGAGTAATCTTTGTAATAGAGCCGCACACCCCTACCGTATTACACCCGGTAACAGCAGAGTAATGTGTGTAATAGAGCCGCACACCCCTACCGTATTACACCCAGTAACAGCAGAGCAATGTGTGCAATAGAGCCGCACTCCCCTACCGTAATACACCCAGTAACAGCAGAGTAATCTGTGTAATAGAGCCGCACTCCCCTACCGTAATACACCCAGTAACAGCAGAGTAATGTGTGTAATAGAGCCGCACTCCCCTACCGCAATACACACAGTAACAGCAGAGCAATGTGTGCAATAGAGCCGCACTCCCCTACCATAATACACCCAGTAACAGCAGAGTAATGTGTGTAATAGAGCCGCACTCCCCTACCGTAATACACCCAGTAACAGCAGAGCAATGTGTGCAATAGAGCCGCACTCCCCTACCATAATACACCCAGTAACAGCAGAGTAATGTGTGTAATAGAGCCGCACTCCCCTACCGTAATACACCCAGTAACAGCAGAGTAATGTGTGTAATAGAGCCGCACTCCCCTACCGCAATACACACAGTAACAGCAGAGTAATGTGTGTAATAGAGCCGCACTCCCCTACCGTATTACACCCAGTAACAGCAGAGTAATGTGTGTAATAGAGCCGCACACCCCTACCGTATTACAACCAGGAACAGCAGAGTAATGTGTGTAATGGAGCCGCACACCCCTACCGTAATACACTCAGTAACAGCAGAGTAATGTGTGTAATGGAGCCGCACTCCCCTACCGTATTACACCCAGTAACAGCAGAGTAATGTGTGTAAGAGAGACGCACTCCCCCACCATAATACACCCAGTAACAGCAGAGTAATGTGTGTACTGGTGCCGCACTCCCCGACCGTATTACACCCAGTTACAGCAGAGTGATGTGTGTAATAGAGCCGCACCCCCCTACTGTAATACACACAGTAACAGCAGAGTAATGTGTATAATAGAGCCGCACTCCCCTCCCGGAAATACACCCAGTAACAGCAGAGTAATGTGTGTAATAGAGCCGCACTCCCCTACCGTAATACACCCAGTAACAGCAGAGTAATGTGTGTAATAGAGCCGCACTCCCCTACCGTAATACACCCAGTAACAGCAGAGTAATGTGTGTAATAGAGCCGCACTCCCCTACCGTAATACACCCAGTAACAGCAGAGTAATGTGTGTAATAGAGCCGCACTCCCCTACCGTATTACACCCAGTAACAGCAGAGTAATGTGTGTAATAGAGCCACTCTCCCCTACCATAATACACCCAGTAACAGCAGAGTAATGTGTGTAATAGAGCCGCACTCCCCTACCGTATTACACCCAGTAACAGCAGAGTAATCTGTGTAATAGAGCCGCACTCCCCTACTGTAATACACCCAGTAACAGCAGAGTTATTTGTGTAAGGGAGCCGCACTCCCCTACCGTAATACACCCAGTAACAGCAGAGTAATGTGTGTAATAGAGCCGCACTCCCCTACCGTATTACACCCAGTAACAGCAGAGTAATCTGTGTAATAGAGCCGCACTCCCCTACCGTATTACACCCAGTAACAGCAGAGTAATCTGTGTAATGGAGCCGCACTCCCCTACCGTATTACACCAGTAACAGCAGAGTAATGTGTGTAATAGAGCCGCACACCCCAACCGTATTATACCCAGTAACAGCAGAGTAATGTGTGTAATAGAGCCGCACTCCCCTACCGTATTGCACCCAGTAACAGCAGAGTAATCTTTGTAATAGAGCCGCACACCCCTACCGTATTACACCCGGTAACAGCAGAGTAATGTGTGTAATAGAGCCGCACACCCCTACCGTATTACACCCAGTAACAGCAGAGCAATGTGTGCAATAGAGCCGCACTCCCCTACCGTAATACACCCAGTAACAGCAGAGTAATCTGTGTAATAGAGCCGCACTCCCCTACCGTAATACACCCAGTAACAGCAGAGTAATGTGTGTAATAGAGCCGCACTCCCCTACCGCAATACACACAGTAACAGCAGAGCAATGTGTGCAATAGAGCCGCACTCCCCCACCATAATACACCCAGTAACAGCAGAGTAATGTGTGTAATAGAGCCGCACTCCCCTACCGTAATACACCCAGTAACAGCAGAGCAATGTGTGCAATAGAGCCGCACTCCCCTACCATAATACACCCAGTAACAGCAGAGTAATGTGTGTAATAGAGCCGCACTCCCCTACCGTAATACACCCAGTAACAGCAGAGTAATGTGTGTAATAGAGCCGCACTCCCCTACCGCAATACACACAGTAACAGCAGAGTAATGTGTGTAATAGAGCCGCACTCCCCTACCGTATTACACCCAGTAACAGCAGAGTAATGTGTGTAATAGAGCCGCACACCCCTACCGTATTACAACCAGGAACAGCAGAGTAATGTGTGTAATGGAGCCGCACACCCCTACCGTAATACACTCAGTAACAGCAGAGTAATGTGTGTAATGGAGCCGCACTCCCCTACCGTATTACACCCAGTAACAGCAGAGTAATGTGTGTAAGAGAGACGCACTCCCCCACCATAATACACCCAGTAACAGCAGAGTAATGTGTGTACTGGTGCCGCACTCCCCGACCGTATTACACCCAGTTACAGCAGAGTGATGTGTGTAATAGAGCCGCACCCCCCTACTGTAATACACACAGTAACAGCAGAGTAATGTGTATAATAGAGCCGCACTCCCCTCCCGGAAATACACCCAGTAACAGCAGAGTAATCTGTGTAATAGAGCCGCACTCCCGTACCGTATTACACCCAGTAACAGCAGAGTAATCTGTGTAATAGAGCCGCACTCCCCTACCGTATTACACCCAGTAACAACAGAGTAATGTGTGTAATAGAGCCGCACACCCCTACCGTAATACACCCAGTAACAGCAGAGTAATGTGTGTAATAGAGCCGCACTCCCCTACCGTATTACACCCAGTAACAGCAGAGTAATGTGTGTAATAGAGCCACACTCCCCTACCGTAATACACCCAGTAACAGCAGAGTAATGTGTGTAAGAGAGACGCTCTCCCCTACCGTAATACACCCAGTAACAGCAGAGTAATGTGTGTAATAGAGCCGCACTCCCCTACCGTATTACACCCAGTAACAGCAGAGTAATGTGTGTAATAGAGACGCACTCCCCTACCGTATTACACCCAGTAACAGCAGAGTAATGTGTGTAATAGAGCCACTCTCCCCTACCATAATACACCCAGTAACAGCAGAGTAATGTGTGTAATAGAGCCGCACTCCCCTAACGTATTACACCCAGTAACAGCAGAGTAATGTGTGTAATAGAGCCGCACTCCCCTACCGTAATACACCCAGTAACAGCAGAGTAATGTGTGTAATAGAGCCGCACTCCCCTACCGTAATACACCCAGTAACAGCAGAGTAATGTGTGTAATAGAGCCGCACTCCCCGACCGTATTACACCCAGTAACAGCAGAGTAATGTGTGTAATAGAGCCGCACTCCCCTACCGTTTTACACCCAGTAACAGCAGAGTAATGTGTGTAATAGAGCCGCACTCCCCGACCATATTACACCCAGTAACAGCAGAGTAATGTGTGTAATAGAGCCGCACTCCCCTACTGTAATACACCCAGTAACAGCAGTGTAATGTGTGTAATAGAGCAGCACTCCCCCACCGTAATACACCCAGTAACAGCAGAGTAATGTGTGTAAGGGAGCCGCATTCCCCTACCGTAATACACCCAGTAACAGCAGAGTAATGTGTGTAAGAGAGACGCACTCCCCCATCGTAATACACCCAGTAACAGCAGAGCAATGTGTGTAATAGAGCCGCACTCCCCTACCGTATTACACCCAGTAACAGCAGAGTAATGTGTGTAATAGAGCCGCTCTCCCCTACCATAATACACCCAGGAACAGCAGAGTAATGTGTGTAATAGAGCCGCACTCCCCTAACGTGTTACACCCAGTAACAGCAGAGTAATGTGTGTAATAGAGCCGCACTCCCCCACTGTAATACACCCAGTAACAGCAGAGTAATGTGTGTAAGGGAGCCGCACTCCCCTACCGCAATACACCCAGTAACAGCAGAGTCATGTGTGTAATAGAGCCGCACTCCCCGACCGTATTACGCCCAGTAACAGCAGAGTAATGTGTGTAATAGAGACGCACACCCCTCCGTATTACACCCAGTAACAGCAGAGTAATGTGTGTAATAGAGCCGCACTCCCCTACCATAATACACCCAGTAACAGCAGAGTCATGTGTGTAAGAGAGATGCACTCCCCTACCGAATTACACCCAGTAGCAGCAGAGTAATGTGTGTAAGAGAGACGCTCTCCCCTATCGTAATACACCCAGTAACAGCAGAGTAATGTGTGTAATAGAGCCGCACTCCCCTCCCGTATTACACCCAGTAACAGCAGAGTAATGTGTGTAATAGAGCCGCTCTCCCCTACCATAATACACCCAGTAACAGCAGAGTAATGTGTGATAGAGCCGCACTCCCCTCACGTATTACACCCAGTAACAGCAGAGTAATGTGTGTAATAGAGCCGCACTCCCCTACCGTAATACACCCAGTAACAGCAGAGTAATATGTGTAAGGGAGCCGCACTCCCCTACCGTAATACACCCAGTAACAGCAGAGTAATGTGTGTAATAGAGCCGCACTCCCCTACCGTATTACGCACAGTAACAGCAGAGTAATGTGTGTAATAGAGCCGCACACCCCTACCGTATTACACCCAGTAACAGCAGAGTAATGTGTGTAATAGAGCCGCACTCCCCTACAGTATCACACCCAGTAACAGCAGAGTAATGTGTGCAATAGAGCCGCACTCCCCTACCGTATTACACCCACTAACAGCAGAGTAATGTGTGTAATAGAGCCGCACTCCCCTACCGTATTACACCTAGTAACAGCAGAGTAATGTGTGTAATAGAGCCGCACTCCCCTACCATATTACACCCAGTAACAGCAGAGTAATCTTTGTAGTAGAGCCGCACCCCCCTACCGTATTACACCCAGTAACAGCAGAGTAATGTGTTTAATAGAGCCGCACACCCCGACCGTAATACACCCAGTAACAGCAGAGTAATGTGTGTAATAGAGCCGCATTCCCCTACCGTATTACACCCAGGAGCAGCAGAGTAATGTGTGTAATAGAGCCGCACTCCCCTACCATATTACACCCAGTAACAGCAGAGTAATGTGTGTAATAGAGCCGCACTGCCCTATCGTAATACACCCAGTAACAGCAGAGTAACGTGTGCAATAGAGCCGCACTCCCCTACCGTAATACACCCAGTAACAGCAGAGTAATGTGTGTAATAGAGCCGCACTCCCCTACCGTATTACACCCAGTAACAGCAGAGTAATGTGTGTAATAGAGCCGCACTCCCCTACCATTTTACACCCAGTAACGGCAGAGTAATGTGTGTAATAGAGCCGCACTCCCCTACCATATTACACCCAGTAACAGCAGAGTAATGTGTGTAATAGAGCCGCACTCCCCTACTGTAATACACCCAGTAACAGCAGAGTAATGTGTGTAATAGAGCAGCACTCCCCTATAGTAATACACCCAGTAACAGCAGAGTAATGTGTGTAATAGAGCCGCACTCCCCTACCGTATTACACCCAGTAACAGCAGAGTAATGTGTGTAATAGCGCCGCACTCCCCTACCGTATTACACCCAGTAACAGCAGAGTAATGTGTGTAATGGAGCCGCACTCCCCTACCGTATTACACCCAGTAACAGCAGAGTAATGTGTGTAATAGCGCCGCACTCCCCTGCCGTATTACACCCAGTAACAGCAGAGTAATGTGTGTAATCGAGCCGCACTCCCCTACCGTAATACACCCAGTAACAGCAGAGTAATGTGTGTAAGAGAGACGCACTCCCCTATCGTAATACAGCCAGTAACAGCAGAGTAATGTGTGTAATAGAGCCGCACTCCCCTACCGTATTACACCCAGTAACAGCAGAGTAATGTGTGTAAGAGAGACGCACTCCCCTATCGTAATACACCCAGTAACAGCAGAGTAATGTGTGTAATAGAGCTGCACTCCCCTACCGTATTACACCCAGTAACAGCAGAGTAATGTATGTAATAGAGCCGCTCTCCCCTACCATAATACACCCAGTAACAGCAGAGTAATGTGTGTAATAGAGCCGCACTCCCCTACTGTAATACACCCAGTAACAGCAGAGTAATCTGTGCAATAGAGCCGCACTCCCCTACGGTAATACACCCAGTAACAGCAGAGCAATGTGTGTAATAGAGCCGCACTCCCCTACTGTAATACACTCAGTAACAGCAGAGTAATGTGTGTAATAGAGCCGCACTCCCTACCATAATACACCCAGTAACAGCAGAGTAATGTGTGTAATAGAGCCGCACTCCCCTACCGTAATACACCCAGTAACAGCAGAGTAATGTGTGTAATAGAGCCGCACTCCCCTACCGTATTACACCCAGCAACAGCAGAGTAATGTGTGTAATAGAGCTGCACTCCCCTACCGTAATACACCCAGTAACAACAGAGTAATGTGTGTAATAGAGCCGCACTCCCCCACCGTATTACACGCAGTAACAGCAGAGTAATGTGTGTAATACAGCCGCACACCCCTATCGTAATACACCCAGTAACAGCAGAGTAATGTGTGTAATAGAGCTGCACTCCCCTACTGTATTACACCCAGTAACAGCAGAGTAATGTGTGTAATAGAGCCGCACTCCCCTACTATATTACACCCAGTAACAGCAGAGTAATGTGTGTAATAGAGCCGCACTCCGCTACCGTAATGCACCCAGTAACAGCAGAGTAATGTGTGTAATAGAGCCGCACTCCCCTACCGTATTACACCCAGTAACAGCAGAGTAATGTGTGTAATAGAGCCGCTCTCCCCTACCATAATACACCCAGTAACAGCAGAGTAATGTGTGATAGAGCCGCACTCCCCTCACGTATTACACCCAGTAACAGCAGAGTAATGTGTGTAATAGAGCCGCACTCCCCTACCGTAATACACCCAGTAACAGCAGAGTAATATGTGTAAGGGAGCCGCACTCCCCTACCGTAATACACCCAGTAACAGCAGAGTAATGTGTGTAATAGAGCCGCACTCCCCTACCGTATTACGCACAGTAACAGCAGAGTAATGTGTGTAATAGAGCCGCACACCCCTACCGTATTACACCCAGTAACAGCAGAGTAATGTGTGTAATAGAGCCGCACTCCCCTACAGTATCACACCCAGTAACAGCAGAGTAATGTGTGCAATAGAGCCGCACTCCCCTACCGTATTACACCCACTAACAGCAGAGTAATGTGTGTAATAGAGCCGCACTCCCCTACCGTATTACACCTAGTAACAGCAGAGTAATGTGTGTAATAGAGCCGCACTCCCCTACCATATTACACCCAGTAACAGCAGAGTAATCTTTGTAGTAGAGCCGCACCCCCCTACCGTATTACACCCAGTAACAGCAGAGTAATGTGTTTAATAGAGCCGCACACCCCGACCGTAATACACCCAGTAACAGCAGAGTAATGTGTGTAATAGAGCCGCATTCCCCTACCGTATTACACCCAGGAGCAGCAGAGTAATGTGTGTAATAGAGCCGCACTCCCCTACCATATTACACCCAGTAACAGCAGAGTAATGTGTGTAATAGAGCCGCACTGCCCTATCGTAATACACCCAGTAACAGCAGAGTAACGTGTGCAATAGAGCCGCACTCCCCTACCGTAATACACCCAGTAACAGCAGAGTAATGTGTGTAATAGAGCCGCACTCCCCTACCGTATTACACCCAGTAACAGCAGAGTAATGTGTGTAATAGAGCCGCACTCCCCTACCATTTTACACCCAGTAACGGCAGAGTAATGTGTGTAATAGAGCCGCACTCCCCTACCATATTACACCCAGTAACAGCAGAGTAATGTGTGTAATAGAGCCGCACTCCCCTACTGTAATACACCCAGTAACAGCAGAGTAATGTGTGTAATAGAGCAGCACTCCCCTATAGTAATACACCCAGTAACAGCAGAGTAATGTGTGTAATAGAGCCGCACTCCCCTACCGTATTACACCCAGTAACAGCAGAGTAATGTGTGTAATAGCGCCGCACTCCCCTACCGTATTACACCCAGTAACAGCAGAGTAATGTGTGTAATGGAGCCGCACTCCCCTACCGTATTACACCCAGTAACAGCAGAGTAATGTGTGTAATAGCGCCGCACTCCCCTGCCGTATTACACCCAGTAACAGCAGAGTAATGTGTGTAATCGAGCCGCACTCCCCTACCGTAATACACCCAGTAACAGCAGAGTAATGTGTGTAAGAGAGACGCACTCCCCTATCGTAATACAGCCAGTAACAGCAGAGTAATGTGTGTAATAGAGCCGCACTCCCCTACCGTATTACACCCAGTAACAGCAGAGTAATGTGTGTAAGAGAGACGCACTCCCCTATCGTAATACACCCAGTAACAGCAGAGTAATGTGTGTAATAGAGCTGCACTCCCCTACCGTATTACACCCAGTAACAGCAGAGTAATGTATGTAATAGAGCCGCTCTCCCCTACCATAATACACCCAGTAACAGCAGAGTAATGTGTGTAATAGAGCCGCACTCCCCTACTGTAATACACCCAGTAACAGCAGAGTAATCTGTGCAATAGAGCCGCACTCCCCTACGGTAATACACCCAGTAACAGCAGAGCAATGTGTGTAATAGAGCCGCACTCCCCTACTGTAATACACTCAGTAACAGCAGAGTAATGTGTGTAATAGAGCCGCACTCCCTACCATAATACACCCAGTAACAGCAGAGTAATGTGTGTAATAGAGCCGCACTCCCCTACCGTAATACACCCAGTAACAGCAGAGTAATGTGTGTAATAGAGCCGCACTCCCCTACCGTATTACACCCAGCAACAGCAGAGTAATGTGTGTAATAGAGCTGCACTCCCCTACCGTAATACACCCAGTAACAACAGAGTAATGTGTGTAATAGAGCCGCACTCCCCCACCGTATTACACGCAGTAACAGCAGAGTAATGTGTGTAATACAGCCGCACACCCCTATCGTAATACACCCAGTAACAGCAGAGTAATGTGTGTAATAGAGCTGCACTCCCCTACTGTATTACACCCAGTAACAGCAGAGTAATGTGTGTAATAGAGCCGCACTCCCCTACTATATTACACCCAGTAACAGCAGAGTAATGTGTGTAATAGAGCCGCACTCCGCTACCGTAATGCACCCAGTAACAGCAGAGTAATGTGTGTAATAGAGCCGCACTCCCCTACCGTAATACACCGAGTAACAGCAGAGTAATGTGTGTAATAGAGCCGCTCTCCCCTACCGTAATACACCCAGAAACAGCAGAGTAATGTGTGTAATAGAGCCGCACTCCCCTAGCGTATTACACCCAGTAACAGCAGAGTAATGTGTGTAAGAGAGACGCACTCCCCTACCATAATACACCCAGGAACAGCAGAGTAATGTGTGATAGAGCCGCACTCCCCTAACGTATTACACCCAGTAACAGCAGAGTAATGTGTGTAATAAAGCCGCACTCCCCTACTGTAATACACCCAGTAACAGCAGAGTAATGTGTGTAAGGGAGCCGCACTCCCCTACCGTAATACACCCAGTAACAGCAGAGTAATGTGTGTAATAGAGCTGCACTCCGCTACCGTATTACGCCCAGTAACAGCAGAGTAATGTGAGTAATAGAGCCGCACACCCCTACCGTATTACACCCAGTAACAGCAGAGTAATGTGTGTAATAGAGCCGCACTCCCCTACCGTATTACATCCAGTGACAGCAGAGTAATGTGTGTAATAGAGCCGCACTCCCCTACCGTATTACACCTAGTAACAGCAGAGTAATGTGTGTAATAGAGCCGCACTCCCCTACCGTATTACACCCAGTAACAGCAGAGTAAGCTTTGTAGTAGAGCCGCACACCCCTACCGTATTACACCCAGTAACAGCAGAGAAATGTGTGTAATAGAGCCGCACACCCCTACCGTATTACACCCAGTAACAGCAGACTAATCTATGTAATAGAGCCGCACTCCCCTACCTTATTACACCCAGTAACAGCAGAGTAATGTGTGCAATACAGCCGCACTCCCCTACGGTAATACACCCAGTAACAGCAGAGTAATGTGTGTAATAGAGCCACACTCCCCTACCGTAATACGCCCAGTAACAGCAGATTAATGTGTGTAATAGAGCCGCACTCCCCGACCGTAATACACCCAGTAACAGCAGAGTAATGTGTGTAATAGAGCCGCACTCCCCTACCGTATTACACCCAGCAACAGCAGAGTAATGTGTGTAATAGAGCCGCACTACCCTACCGTAATACACCCAGTAACAGCAGAGTAATGTGTGTAATAGAGCGGCACTCCCTACCATAATACACCCAGTAACAGCAGAGTAATGTGTGTAATAAAGCCGCACTCCCCTACCGTAATACACCCAGTAACAGCAGAGTAATGTGTGTAATAGAGCCGCACTCCCCTACCGTATTACACCCAGCAACAGCAGAGTAATGTGTGTAATAGAGCTGCACTCCCCTACCGTAATACACCCAGCAACAACAGAGTAATGTGTGTAATAGAGCCGCACTCCCCCACCGTATTACACGCAGTAACAGCAGAGTAATGTGTGTAATACAGCCGCACACCCCTATCGTAATACACCCAGTAACAGCAGAGTAATGTGTGTAATAGAGCTGCACTCCCCTACTGTATTACACCCAGTAACAGCAGAGTAATGTGTGTAATAGAGCCGCACTCCCCTACTATATTACACCCAGTAACAGCAGAGTAATGTGTGTAATAGAGCCGCACTCCCCTACCGTAATGCACCCAGTAACAGCAGAGTAATGTGTGCAATAGAGCCGCACTCCCCTACCGTAATACACCGAGTAACAGCAGAGTAATGTGTGTAATAGAGCCGCACTCCCCTACCGTAATACACCCAGTAACAGCAGAGTAATGTGTGTAATAGAGCCGCACTCCCCTAGCGTATTACACCCAGTAACAGCAGAGTAATGTGTGTAAGAGAGACGCTCTCCCCTACCATAATACACCCAGGAACAGCAGAGTAATGTGTGATAGAGCCGCACTCCCCAAACGTATTACACCCAGTAACAGCAGAGTAATGTGTGTAATAAAGCCGCACTCCCCGACTGTAATACACCCAGTAACAGCAGAGTAATGTGTGTAAGGGAGCCGCACTCCCCTACCGTAATACACCCAGTAACAGCAGAGTAATGTGTGTAATAGAGCTGCACTCCGCTACCGTATTACGCCCAGTAACAGCAGAGTAATGTGAGTAATAGAGCCGCACACCCCTACCGTATTACACCCAGTAACAGCAGAGTAATGTGTGTAATAGAGCCGCACTCCCCTACCGTATTACATCCAGTGACAGCAGAGTAATGTGTGCAATAGAGCCGCAGTCCCCTACCGTATTACACCTAGTAACAGCAGAGTAATGTGTGTAATAGAGCCGCACTCCCCTACCGTATTACACCCAGTAACAGCAGAGTAAGCTTTGTAGTAGAGCCGCACACCCCTACCGTATTACACCCAGTAACAGCAGAGAAATGTGTGTAATAGAGCCGCGCACCCCTACCGTATTACACCCAGTAACAGCAGACTAATCTATGTAATAGAGCCGCACTCCCCTACCTTATTACACCCAGTAACAGCAGAGTAATGTGTGCAATACAGCCGCACTCCCCGACGGTAATACACCCAGTAACAGCAGAGTAATGTGTGTAATAGAGCCACACTCCCCTACCGTAATACGCCCAGTAACAGCAGATTAATGTGTGTAATAGAGCCGCACTCCCCTACCGTAATACACCCAGTAACAGCAGAGTAATGTGTGTAATAGAGCCGCACTCCCCGACCGTAATACACCCAGTAACAGCAGAGTAATGTGTGTAATAGAGCCGCACTCCCCTACCGTATTACACCCAGCAACAGCAGAGTAATGTGTGTAATAGAGCCGCACTACCCTACCGTAATACACCCAGTAACAGCAGAGTAATGTGTGTAATAGAGCCGCATTCCCCTACCGTAATACACCCAGTAACAGCAGAGTAATGTGTGTAATAGAGCTGCACTCCGCTACCGTATTACGCCCAGTAACAGCAGAGTAATGTGAGTAATAGAGCCGCACACCCCTACCGTATTACACCCAGTAACAGCAGAGTAATGTGTGTAATAGAGCCGCACTCCCCTACCGTATTACATCCAGTGACAGCAGAGTAATGTGTGTAATAGAGCCGCACTCCCCTACCGTATTACACCTAGTAACAGCAGAGTAATGTGTGTAATAGAGCCGCACTCCCCTACCGTATTACACCCAGTAACAGCAGAGTAAGCTTTGTAGTAGAGCCGCACACCCCTACCGTATTACACCCAGTAACAGCAGAGAAATGTGTGTAATAGAGCCGCGCACCCCTACCGTATTACACCCAGTAACAGCAGACTAATCTATGTAATAGAGCCGCACTCCCCTACCTTATTACACCCAGTAACAGCAGAGTAATGTGTGCAATACAGCCGCACTCCCCGACGGTAATACACCCAGTAACAGCAGAGTAATGTGTGTAATAGAGCCACACTCCCCTACCGTAATACGCCCAGTAACAGCAGATTAATGTGTGTAATAGAGCCGCACTCCCCTACCGTAATACACCCAGTAACAGCAGAGTAATGTGTGTAATAGAGCCGCACTCCCCGACCGTAATACACCCAGTAACAGCAGAGTAATGTGTGTAATAGAGCCGCACTCCCCTACCGTATTACACCCAGCAACAGCAGAGTAATGTGTGTAATAGAGCCGCACTACCCTACCGTAATACACCCAGTAACAGCAGAGTAATGTGTGTAATAGAGCCGCATTCCCCTACCGTAATACACCCAGTAACAGCAGAGTAATGTGTGTAATAGAGCCGCACTCCCCTACCGTAATACACCCAGTAACAGCAGAGTAATGTGTGTAATAGAGCCGCACTCCCCTACCGTATTACACCCAGTAACAGCAGAGTAATGTGTGTAATAGAGCCGCACTCCCCTACCATATTACACCCAGTAACAGCAGAGTAATGTGTGTAATAGAGCCGCACTCCCCTACTGTAACACACCCAGTAACAGCAGTGTAATGTGTGTAATAGAGCAGCACTCCCCCACCGTATTACACCCAGCAACAGCAGAGTAATGTGTGTAAGGGAGCCGCACTCCCCGACCGTAATACACCCAGTAACAGCAGAGTAATGTGTGTAAGAGAGACGCACTCCCCTCCCGTAATACACCCAATAACAGCAGAGTAATGTGTGTAATGGAGTCGCACTCCCCTACCGTATTACACCCAGTAACAGCAGAGTAATGTGTGTAAGAGAGACGCACTCCCCTATCGAAATACACCCAATAACAGCAGAGTAATGTGTATAATAGAGCCGCACTCCCCTACCGTATTACACCCAGTAACAGCAGAGTAATGTGTGTAATAGAGCCGCTCTCCCCTACCATAATACACCCAGTAACAGCAGAGTAATGTGTGTAATAGAGCCGCACTCCCCTAACGTATTACACCCAGTAACAGCAGAGTAATGTGTACAATAGAGCCGCACTCCCCTACTGTAATACACCCTGTAACAGCAGAGTAATGTGTGTAAGGGAGCCGCACTCCCCTACCATAATACACCCAGTAACAGCAGAGTAATGTGTGATAGAGCCGCACTCCCTAACGTATTACACCCAGTAACAGCAGAGTAATGTGTGTAATAGAGCCGCACTCCCCTACTGTAATACACCCAGTAACAGCAGAGTAATATGTGTAAGGGAGCCGCACTCCCCTACCGTAATACACCCAGTAACAGCAGAGTAATCTGTGTAATAGAGCCGCACTCCCCTACCGTAATACACCCAGTAACAGCAGAGTAATGTGTGTAATAGAGCCGCACTCCCCTACCGCAATACACACAGTAACAGCAGAGCAATGTGTGCAATAGAGCCGCACTCCCCTACCATAATACACCCAGTAACAGCAGAGTAATGTGTGTAATAGAGCCGCACTCCCCTACCGTAATACACCCAGTAACAGCAGAGCAATGTGTGCAATAGAGCCGCACTCCCCTACCATAATACACCCAGTAACAGCAGAGTAATGTGTGTAATAGAGCCGCACTCCCCTACCGTAATACACCCAGTAACAGCAGAGTAATGTGTGTAATAGAGCCGCACTCCCCTACCGCAATACACACAGTAACAGCAGAGTAATGTGTGTAATAGAGCCGCACTCCCCTACCGTATTACACCCAGTAACAGCAGAGTAATGTGTGTAATAGAGCCGCACACCCCTACCGTATTACAACCAGGAACAGCAGAGTAATGTGTGTAATGGAGCCGCACACCCCTACCGTAATACACTCAGTAACAGCAGAGTAATGTGTGTAATGGAGCCGCACTCCCCTCCCGTATTACACCCAGTAACAGCAGAGTAATGTGTGTAAGAGAGACGCACTCCCCCACCATAATACACCCAGTAACAGCAGAGTAATGTGTGTACTGGTGCCGCACTCCCCGACCGTATTACACCCAGTTACAGCAGAGTGATGTGTGTAATAGAGCCGCACCCCCCTACTGTAATACACACAGTAACAGCAGAGTAATGTGTATAATAGAGCCGCACTCCCCTCCCGGAAATACACCCAGTAACAGCAGAGTAATCTGTGTAATAGAGCCGCACTCCCGTACCGTATTACACCCAGTAACAGCAGAGTAATCTGTGTAATAGAGCCGCACTCCCCTACCGTATTACACCCAGTAACAACAGAGTAATGTGTGTAATAGAGCCGCACACCCCTACCGTAATACACCCAGTAACAGCAGAGTAATGTGTGTAATAGAGCCGCACTCCCCTACCGTATTACACCCAGTAACAGCAGAGTAATGTGTGTAATAGAGCCACACTCCCCTACCGTAATACACCCAGTAACAGCAGAGTAATGTGTGTAAGAGAGACGCTCTCCCCTACCGTAATACACCCAGTAACAGCAGAGTAATGTGTGTAATAGAGCCGCACTCCCCTACCGTATTACACCCAGTAACAGCAGAGTAATGTGTGTAATAGAGACGCACTCCCCTACCGTATTACACCCAGTAACAGCAGAGTAATGTGTGTAATAGAGCCACTCTCCCCTACCATAATACACCCAGTAACAGCAGAGTAATGTGTGTAATAGAGCCGCACTCCCCTAACGTATTACACCCAGTAACAGCAGAGTAATGTGTGTAATAGAGCCGCACTCCCCTACCGTAATACACCCAGTAACAGCAGAGTAATGTGTGTAATAGAGCCGCACTCCCCTACCGTAATACACCCAGTAACAGCAGAGTAATGTGTGTAATAGAGCCGCACTCCCCGACCATATTACACCCAGTAACAGCAGAGTAATGTGTGTAATAGAGCCGCACTCCCCTACTGTAATACACCCAGTAACAGCAGTGTAATGTGTGTAATAGAGCAGCACTCCCCCACCGTAATACACCCAGTAACAGCAGAGTAATGTGTGTAAGGGAGCCGCATTCCCCTACCGTAATACACCCAGTAACAGCAGAGTAATGTGTGTAAGAGAGACGCACTCCCCCATCGTAATACACCCAGTAACAGCAGAGCAATGTGTGTAATAGAGCCGCACTCCCCTACCGTATTACACCCAGTAACAGCAGAGTAATGTGTGTAATAGAGCCGCTCTCCCCTACCATAATACACCCAGGAACAGCAGAGTAATGTGTGTAATAGAGCCGCACTCCCCTAACGTGTTACACCCAGTAACAGCAGAGTAATGTGTGTAATAGAGCCGCACTCCCCCACTGTAATACACCCAGTAACAGCAGAGTAATGTGTGTAAGGGAGCCGCACTCCCCTACCGCAATACACCCAGTAACAGCAGAGTCATGTGTGTAATAGAGCCGCACTCCCCGACCGTATTACGCCCAGTAACAGCAGAGTAATGTGTGTAATAGAGACGCACACCCCTCCGTATTACACCCAGTAACAGCAGAGTAATGTGTGTAATAGAGCCGCACTCCCCTACCATAATACACCCAGTAACAGCAGAGTCATGTGTGTAAGAGAGATGCACTCCCCTACCGAATTACACCCAGTAGCAGCAGAGTAATGTGTGTAAGAGAGACGCTCTCCCCTATCGTAATACACCCAGTAACAGCAGAGTAATGTGTGTAATAGAGCCGCACTCCCCTCCCGTATTACACCCAGTAACAGCAGAGTAATGTGTGTAATAGAGCCGCTCTCCCCTACCATAATACACCCAGTAACAGCAGAGTAATGTGTGATAGAGCCGCACTCCCCTCACGTATTACACCCAGTAACAGCAGAGTAATGTGTGTAATAGAGCCGCACTCCCCTACCGTAATACACCCAGTAACAGCAGAGTAATATGTGTAAGGGAGCCGCACTCCCCTACCGTAATACACCCAGTAACAGCAGAGTAATGTGTGTAATAGAGCCGCACTCCCCTACCGTATTACGCACAGTAACAGCAGAGTAATGTGTGTAATAGAGCCGCACACCCCTACCGTATTACACCCAGTAACAGCAGAGTAATGTGTGTAATAGAGCCGCACTCCCCTACAGTATCACACCCAGTAACAGCAGAGTAATGTGTGCAATAGAGCCGCACTCCCCTACCGTATTACACCCACTAACAGCAGAGTAATGTGTGTAATAGAGCCGCACTCCCCTACCGTATTACACCTAGTAACAGCAGAGTAATGTGTGTAATAGAGCCGCACTCCCCTACCATATTACACCCAGTAACAGCAGAGTAATCTTTGTAGTAGAGCCGCACCCCCCTACCGTATTACACCCAGTAACAGCAGAGTAATGTGTTTAATAGAGCCGCACACCCCGACCGTAATACACCCAGTAACAGCAGAGTAATGTGTGTAATAGAGCCGCATTCCCCTACCGTATTACACCCAGGAGCAGCAGAGTAATGTGTGTAATAGAGCCGCACTCCCCTACCATATTACACCCAGTAACAGCAGAGTAATGTGTGTAATAGAGCCGCACTGCCCTATCGTAATACACCCAGTAACAGCAGAGTAACGTGTGCAATAGAGCCGCACTCCCCTACCGTAATACACCCAGTAACAGCAGAGTAATGTGTGTAATAGAGCCGCACTCCCCTACCGTATTACACCCAGTAACAGCAGAGTAATGTGTGTAATAGAGCCGCACTCCCCTACCATTTTACACCCAGTAACGGCAGAGTAATGTGTGTAATAGAGCCGCACTCCCCTACCATATTACACCCAGTAACAGCAGAGTAATGTGTGTAATAGAGCCGCACTCCCCTACTGTAATACACCCAGTAACAGCAGAGTAATGTGTGTAATAGAGCAGCACTCCCCTATAGTAATACACCCAGTAACAGCAGAGTAATGTGTGTAATAGAGCCGCACTCCCCTACCGTATTACACCCAGTAACAGCAGAGTAATGTGTGTAATAGCGCCGCACTCCCCTACCGTATTACACCCAGTAACAGCAGAGTAATGTGTGTAATGGAGCCGCACTCCCCTACCGTATTACACCCAGTAACAGCAGAGTAATGTGTGTAATAGCGCCGCACTCCCCTGCCGTATTACACCCAGTAACAGCAGAGTAATGTGTGTAATCGAGCCGCACTCCCCTACCGTAATACACCCAGTAACAGCAGAGTAATGTGTGTAAGAGAGACGCACTCCCCTATCGTAATACAGCCAGTAACAGCAGAGTAATGTGTGTAATAGAGCCGCACTCCCCTACCGTATTACACCCAGTAACAGCAGAGTAATGTGTGTAAGAGAGACGCACTCCCCTATCGTAATACACCCAGTAACAGCAGAGTAATGTGTGTAATAGAGCTGCACTCCCCTACAGTATTACACCCAGTAACAGCAGAGTAATGTATGTAATAGAGCCGCTCTCCCCTACCATAATACACCCAGTAACAGCAGAGTAATGTGTGTAATAGAGCCGCACTCCCCTACTGTAATACACCCAGTAACAGCAGAGTAATCTGTGCAATAGAGCCGCACTCCCCTACGGTAATACACCCAGTAACAGCAGAGCAATGTGTGTAATAGAGCCGCACTCCCCTACTGTAATACACTCAGTAACAGCAGAGTAATGTGTGTAATAGAGCCGCACTCCCTACCATAATACACCCAGTAACAGCAGAGTAATGTGTGTAATAGAGCCGCACTCCCCTACCGTAATACACCCAGTAACAGCAGAGTAATGTGTGTAATAGAGCCGCACTCCCCTACCGTATTACACCCAGCAACAGCAGAGTAATGTGTGTAATAGAGCTGCACTCCCCTACCGTAATACACCCAGTAACAACAGAGTAATGTGTGTAATAGAGCCGCACTCCCCCACCGTATTACACGCAGTAACAGCAGAGTAATGTGTGTAATACAGCCGCACACCCCTATCGTAATACACCCAGTAACAGCAGAGTAATGTGTGTAATAGAGCTGCACTCCCCTACTGTATTACACCCAGTAACAGCAGAGTAATGTGTGTAATAGAGCCGCACTCCCCTACTATATTACACCCAGTAACAGCAGAGTAATGTGTGTAATAGAGCCGCACTCCGCTACCGTAATGCACCCAGTAACAGCAGAGTAATGTGTGTAATAGAGCCGCACTCCCCTACCGTAATACACCGAGTAACAGCAGAGTAATGTGTGTAATAGAGCCGCTCTCCCCTACCGTAATACACCCAGAAACAGCAGAGTAATGTGTGTAATAGAGCCGCACTCCCCTAGCGTATTACACCCAGTAACAGCAGAGTAATGTGTGTAAGAGAGACGCACTCCCCTACCATAATACACCCAGGAACAGCAGAGTAATGTGTGATAGAGCCGCACTCCCCTAACGTATTACACCCAGTAACAGCAGAGTAATGTGTGTAATAAAGCCGCACTCCCCTACTGTAATACACCCAGTAACAGCAGAGTAATGTGTGTAAGGGAGCCGCACTCCCCAACCGTAATACACCCAGTAACAGCAGAGTAATGTGTGTAATAGAGCTGCACTCCGCTACCGTATTACGCCCAGTAACAGCAGAGTAATGTGAGTAATAGAGCCGCACACCCCTACCGTATTACACCCAGTAACAGCAGAGTAATGTGTGTAATAGAGCCGCACTCCCCTACCGTATTACATCCAGTGACAGCAGAGTAATGTGTGTAATAGAGCCGCACTCCCCTACCGTATTACACCTAGTAACAGCAGAGTAATGTGTGTAATAGAGCCGCACTCCCCTACCGTATTACACCCAGTAACAGCAGAGTAAGCTTTGTAGTAGAGCCGCACACCCCTACCGTATTACACCCAGTAACAGCAGAGAAATGTGTGTAATAGAGCCGCACACCCCTACCGTATTACACCCAGTAACAGCAGACTAATCTATGTAATAGAGCCGCACTCCCCTACCTTATTACACCCAGTAACAGCAGAGTAATGTGTGCAATACAGCCGCACTCCCCTACGGTAATACACCCAGTAACAGCAGAGTAATGTGTGTAATAGAGCCACACTCCCCTACCGTAATACGCCCAGTAACAGCAGATTAATGTGTGTAATAGAGCCGCACTCCCCGACCGTAATACACCCAGTAACAGCAGAGTAATGTGTGTAATAGAGCCGCACTCCCCTACCGTATTACACCCAGCAACAGCAGAGTAATGTGTGTAATAGAGCCGCACTACCCTACCGTAATACACCCAGTAACAGCAGAGTAATGTGTGTAATAGAGCCGCACTCCCTACCATAATACACCCAGTAACAGCAGAGTAATGTGTGTAATAAAGCCGCACTCCCCTACCGTAATACACCCAGTAACAGCAGAGTAATGTGTGTAATAGAGCCGCAGTCCCCTACCGTATTACACCCAGCAACAGCAGAGTAATGTGTGTAATAGAGCTGCACTCCCCTACCGTAATACACCCAGCAACAACAGAGTAATGTGTGTAATAGAGCCGCACTCCCCCACCGTATTACACGCAGTAACAGCAGAGTAATGTGTGTAATACAGCCGCACACCCCTATCGTAATACACCCAGTAACAGCAGAGTAATGTGTGTAATAGAGCTGCACTCCCCTACTGTATTACACCCAGTAACAGCAGAGTAATGTGTGTAATAGAGCCGCACTCCCCTACTATATTACACCCAGTAACAGCAGAGTAATGTGTGTAATAGAGCCGCACTCCCCTACCGTAATGCACCCAGTAACAGCAGAGTAATGTGTGCAATAGAGCCGCACTCCCCTACCGTAATACACCGAGTAACAGCAGAGTAATGTGTGTAATAGAGCCGCACTCCCCTACCGTAATACACCCAGTAACAGCAGAGTAATGTGTGTAATAGAGCCGCACTCCCCTAGCGTATTACACCCAGTAACAGCAGAGTAATGTGTGTAAGAGAGACGCTCTCCCCTACCATAATACACCCAGGAACAGCAGAGTAATGTGTGATAGAGCCGCACTCCCCAAACGTATTACACCCAGTAACAGCAGAGTAATGTGTGTAATAAAGCCGCACTCCCCTACTGTAATACACCCAGTAACAGCAGAGTAATGTGTGTAAGGGAGCCGCACTCCCCTACCGTAATACACCCAGTAACAGCAGAGTAATGTGTGTAATAGAGCTGCACTCCGCTACCGTATTACGCCCAGTAACAGCAGAGTAATGTGAGTAATAGAGCCGCACACCCCTACCGTATTACACCCAGTAACAGCAGAGTAATGTGTGTAATAGAGCCGCACTCCCCTACCGTATTACATCCAGTGACAGCAGAGTAATGTGTGCAATAGAGCCGCACTCCCCTACCGTATTACACCTAGTAACAGCAGAGTAATGTGTGTAATAGAGCCGCACTCCCCTACCGTATTACACCCAGTAACAGCAGAGTAAGCTTTGTAGTAGAGCCGCACACCCCTACCGTATTACACCCAGTAACAGCAGAGAAATGTGTGTAATAGAGCCGCGCACCCCTACCGTATTACACCCAGTAACAGCAGACTAATCTATGTAATAGAGCCGCACTCCCCTACCTTATTACACCCAGTAACAGCAGAGTAATGTGTGCAATACAGCCGCACTCCCCGACGGTAATACACCCAGTAACAGCAGAGTAATGTGTGTAATAGAGCCACACTCCCCTACCGTAATACGCCCAGTAACAGCAGATTAATGTGTGTAATAGAGCCGCACTCCCCTACCGTAATACACCCAGTAACAGCAGAGTAATGTGTGTAATAGAGCCGCACTCCCCGACCGTAATACACCCAGTAACAGCAGAGTAATGTGTGTAATAGAGCCGCACTCCCCTACCGTATTACACCCAGCAACAGCAGAGTAATGTGTGTAATAGAGCCGCACTACCCTACCGTAATACACCCAGTAACAGCAGAGTAATGTGTGTAATAGAGCCGCATTCCCCTACCGTAATACACCCAGTAACAGCAGAGTAATGTGTGTAATAGAGCTGCACTCCGCTACCGTATTACGCCCAGTAACAGCAGAGTAATGTGAGTAATAGAGCCGCACACCCCTACCGTATTACACCCAGTAACAGCAGAGTAATGTGTGTAATAGAGCCGCACTCCCCTACCGTATTACATCCAGTGACAGCAGAGTAATGTGTGCAATACAGCCGCACTCCCCGACGGTAATACACCCAGTAACAGCAGAGTAATGTGTGTAATAGAGCCACACTCCCCTACCGTAATACGCCCAGTAACAGCAGATTAATGTGTGTAATAGAGCCGCACTCCCCTACCGTAATACACCCAGTAACAGCAGAGTAATGTGTGTAATAGAGCCGCACTCCCCGACCGTAATACACCCAGTAACAGCAGAGTAATGTGTGTAATAGAGCCGCACTCCCCTACCGTATTACACCCAGCAACAGCAGAGTAATGTGTGTAATAGAGCCGCACTACCCTACCGTAATACACCCAGTAACAGCAGAGTAATGTGTGTAATAGAGCCGCATTCCCCTACCGTAATACACCCAGTAACAGCAGAGTAATGTGTGTAATAGAGCTGCACTCCGCTACCGTATTACGCCCAGTAACAGCAGAGTAATGTGAGTAATAGAGCCGCACACCCCTACCGTATTACACCCAGTAACAGCAGAGTAATGTGTGTAATAGAGCCGCACTCCCCTACCGTATTACATCCAGTGACAGCAGAGTAATGTGTGTAATAGAGCCGCACTCCCCTACCGTATTACACCTAGTAACAGCAGAGTAATGTGTGTAATAGAGCCGCACTCCCCTACCGTATTACACCCAGTAACAGCAGAGTAAGCTTTGTAGTAGAGCCGCACACCCCTACCGTATTACACCCAGTAACAGCAGAGAAATGTGTGTAATAGAGCCGCGCACCCCTACCGTATTACACCCAGTAACAGCAGACTAATCTATGTAATAGAGCCGCACTCCCCTACCTTATTACACCCAGTAACAGCAGAGTAATGTGTGCAATACAGCCGCACTCCCCGACGGTAATACACCCAGTAACAGCAGAGTAATGTGTGTAATAGAGCCACACTCCCCTACCGTAATACGCCCAGTAACAGCAGATTAATGTGTGTAATAGAGCCGCACTCCCCTACCGTAATACACCCAGTAACAGCAGAGTAATGTGTGTAATAGAGCCGCACTCCCCGACCGTAATACACCCAGTAACAGCAGAGTAATGTGTGTAATAGAGCCGCACTCCCCTACCGTATTACACCCAGCAACAGCAGAGTAATGTGTGTAATAGAGCCGCACTACCCTACCGTAATACACCCAGTAACAGCAGAGTAATGTGTGTAATAGAGCCACATTCCCCTACCGTAATACACCCAGTAACAGCAGAGTAATGTGTGTAATAGAGCCGCACTCCCCTACCGTAATACACCCAGTAACAGCAGAGTAATGTGTGTAATAGAGCCGCACTCCCCTACCGTATTACACCCAGTAACAGCAGAGTAATGTGTGTAATAGAGCCGCACTCCCCTACCATATTACACCCAGTAACAGCAGAGTAATGTGTGTAATAGAGCCGCACTCCCCTACTGTAACACACCCAGTAACAGCAGTGTAATGTGTGTAATAGAGCAGCACTCCCCCACCGTATTACACCCAGCAACAGCAGAGTAATGTGTGTAAGGGAGCCGCACTCCCCGACCGTAATACACCCAGTAACAGCAGAGTAATGTGTGTAAGAGAGACGCACTCCCCTCCCGTAATACACCCAATAACAGCAGAGTAATGTGTGTAATGGAGTCGCACTCCCCTACCGTATTACACCCAGTAACAGCAGAGTAATGTGTGTAAGAGAGACGCACTCCCCTATCGAAATACACCCAATAACAGCAGAGTAATGTGTATAATAGAGCCGCACTCCCCTACCGTATTACACCCAGTAACAGCAGAGTAATGTGTGTAATAGAGCCGCTCTCCCCTACCATAATACACCCAGTAACAGCAGAGTAATGTGTGTAATAGAGCCGCACTCCCCTAACGTATTACACCCAGTAACAGCAGAGTAATGTGTACAATAGAGCCGCACTCCCCTACTGTAATACACCCTGTAACAGCAGAGTAATGTGTGTAAGGGAGCCGCACTCCCCTACCATAATACACCCAGTAACAGCAGAGTAATGTGTGATAGAGCCGCACTCCCTAACGTATTACACCCAGTAACAGCAGAGTAATGTGTGTAATAGAGCCGCACTCCCCTACTGTAATACACCCAGTAACAGCAGAGTAATATGTGTAAGGGAGCCGCACTCCCCTACCGTAATACACCCAGTAACAGCAGAGTAATGTGTGCAATAGAGCCGCACTCCCCTATGGTAATACACCCAGTAACAGCAGAGTAATGTGTGTAATAGAGCCGCACTCCCCTACAGTAATACACCCTGTAACAGCAGAGTAATGTGTGTAATAGAGACGCACTCCCCTACCGTAATACACCCAGTAACAGCAGAGTAATGTGTGTAATAGAGCCGCACTCCCCCACCGTAATACACCCAGTAACAGCAGAGTAATGTGTGTAATAGAGCCGCACTCCCCAACCGTATTACACCCAGCAACAGCAGAGTAATGTGTGTAATAGAGCTGCACTCCCCTACCGTAATACACCCAGTAACAACAGAGTAATGTGTGTAATAGAGCCGCACTCCCCCACCGTATTACATGCAGTAACAGCAGAGTAATGTGTGTAATAGAGCCGCACACCCCTATCGTAATACACCCAGTAACAGCAGAGTAATGTGTGTAATAGAGCTGCACTCCCCTACTGTATTACACCCAGTAACAGCAGAGTAATGTGTGTAATAGAGCCGCACTCCCCTACCATATTACACCCAGTAACAGCAGAGTAATGTGTGTAATAGAGCCGCACTCCCCTACCGTAATACACCCAGTAACAGCAGAGTAATGTGTGTAATAGAGCCGGACTCCCCTCCCGTAATACACCGAGTAACAGCAGAGTAATGTGTGCAATAGAGCCGCACTCCCCTACCGTAATACACCCAGTAACAGCAGAGTAATGTGTGTAATAGAGCCGCACTCCCCAAGCGTATTACACCCAGTAACAGCAGAGTAATGTGTGTAAGAGAGACGCACTCCCCTACCATAATACACCCAGTAACAGCAGAGTAATGTGTGATAGAGCCGCACTCCCCTGACGTATTACACCCAGTAACAGCAGAGTAATGTGTGTAATAGAGCCGCACTCCCCTCCTGTAATACACCCAGTAACAGCAGAGTAATGTGTGTAAGGGAGCCGCACTCCCCTACCGTATTACGCCCAGTAACAGCAGAGTAATGTGAGTAATAGAGCCGCACACCCCTACCGTATTACACCCAGTAACAGCAGAGTAATGTGTGTAATAGAGCCGCACTCCCCTACCGTATTACATCCAGTGACAGCAGAGTAATGTGTGTAATAGAGCCGCACTCCCCTACCATATTACACCTAGTAACAGCAGAGTAATGTGTGTAATAGAGCCGCACTCCCCTACCGTATTACACCCAGTAACAGCAGAGTAATCTTTGTAGTAGAGCCGCACACCCCTACCGTATTACACCCAGTAACAGCAGAGTAATGTGTGCAATACAGCCGCACTCCCCTACGGTAATACACCCAGTAACAGCAGAGTAATGTGTGTAATAGAGCCACACTCCCCTACCGTAATATGCCCAGTAACAGCAGAGTAATGTGTGTAATAGAGCCGCACTCCCCTACCGTAATACACCCAGTAACAGCAGAGAAATGTGTGTAATAGAGCCGCACTCCCCTACCGTATTACACCCAGTAACAGCAGAGTAATGTGTGTAATAGAGCCGCACTCCCCTACCGTATTACACCCAGTAACAGCAGAGTAATGTGTGAAATAGAGCCGCACTCCCCTACCGTAATACACCCAGTAACAGCAGAGTAATGTGTGTAATAGAGCCGCACTCCCCTACTGTAATACACCCAGTAACAGCAGAGTAATGTGTGTAATAGAGCCGCACTCCCCCACCATATCACACCCAGTAACAGCAGAGTAATGTGTGTAATAGAGCCGCACTCCCCTACTGTAATACACCCAGTAACAGCAGTGTAATGTGTGTAATAGAGCAGCACTCCCCCACCGTATTACACCCAGTAACAGCAGAGTAATGTGTGTAAGGGAGCCGCACTCCCCTACCGTAATACACCCTGTAACAGCAGAGTAATGTGTGTAAGAGAGACGCACTCCCCTACCGTAATACACCCAGTAACAGCAGAGTAATGTGTGTAAGGGAGCCGCACTCCCCTACCGTATTACACGCAGTAACAGCAGAGTAATGTGTGTAATAGAGCCGCACACCCCTATCGTAATACACCCAGTAACAGCAGAGTAATGTGTGTAATAGAGCTGCACTACCCTACTGTATTACACCCAGTAACAGCAGAGTAATGTGTGTAATAGAGCCGCACTCCCCTACCATATTACACCCAGTAACAGCAGAGTAATGTGTGTAATAGAGCCGCACTCCCCTACCGTAATACACCCAGTAACAGCAGAGTAATGTGTGTAATAGAGCCGCTCTCCCCTCCCGTAATACACCGAGTAACAGCAGAGTAATGTGTGCAATAGAGCCGCACTCCCCTACCGTAATACACCCAGTAACAGCAGAGTAATGTGTGTAATAGAGCCGCACTCCCCTAGCGTATTACACCCAGTAACAGCAGAGTAATGTGTTTAAGAGAGACGCACTCCCCTACCATAATACACCCAGTAACAGCAGAGTAATGTGTGATAGAGCCGCACTCCCCTAACGTATTACACCCAGTAACAGCAGAGTAATGTGTGTAATAGAGCCGCACTCCCCTCCTGTAATACACCCAGTAACAGCAGAGTAATGTGTGTAAGGGAGCCGCACTCCCCTACCGTATTACGCCCAGTAACAGCAGAGTAATATGAGTAATAGAGCCGCACACCCCTACCGTATTACACCCAGTAACAGCAGAGTAATGTGTGTAATAGAGCCGCACTCCCCTACCGTATTACATCCAGTGACAGCAGAGTAATGTGTGTAATAGAGCCGCACTCCCCTACCATATTACACCTAGTAACAGCAGAGTAATGTGTGTAATAGAGCCGCACTCCCCTACCGTATTACACCCAGTAACAGCAGAGTAATCTTTGTAGTAGAGCCGCACACCCCTACCGTATTACACCCAGTAACAGCAGAGTAATGTGTGCAATACAGCCGCACTCCCCTACGGTAATACACCCAGTAACAGCAGAGTAATGTGTGTAATAGAGCCACACTCCCCTACCGTAATATGCCCAGTAACAGCAGAGTAATGTGTGTAATAGAGCCGCACTCCCCTACCGTAATACACCCAGTAACAGCAGAGAAATGTGTGTAATAGAGCTGCACTCCCCTACCGTATTACACCCAGTAACAGCAGAGTAATGTGTGTAATAGAGCCGCACTCCCCTACCGTATTACACCCAGTAACAGCAGAGTAATGTGTGAAATAGAGCCGCACTCCCCTACCGTAATACACCCAGTAACAGCAGAGTAATGTGTGTAATAGAGCCGCACTCCCCTACTGTAATACACCCAGTAACAGCAGAGTAATGTGTGTAATAGAGCCGCACTCCCCTACCATATCACACCCAGTAACAGCAGAGTAATGTGTGTAATAGAGCCGCACTCCCCTACTGTAATACACCCAGTAACAGCAGTGTAATGTGTGTAATAGAGCAGCACTCCCCCACCGTATTACACCCAGTAACAGCAGAGTAATGTGTGTAAGGGAGCCGCACTCCCCTACCGTAATACACCCAGTAACAGCAGAGTAATGTGTGTAAGAGAGACGCACTCCCCTACCGTAATACACCCAGTAACAGCAGAGTAATGTGTGTAAGGGAGCCGCACTCCCCTACCGTAATACACCCAGTAACAGCAGAGTAATGTGTGTAATAGAGACACACTCCCCTATCGTAATACAACCAGTAACAGCAGAGTAATGTGTATAATAGAGCCGCACTCCCCTACCGTATTACACCCAGTAACAGCAGAGTAATGTGTGTAATAGAGCCGCTCTCCCCTACCATAATACACCCAGTAACAGCAGAGTAATGTGTGTAATAGAGCCGCACTCCCCTAACGTATTACACCCAGTAACAGCAGAGTAATGTGTGCAATAGAGCCGCACTCCCCTACTATAATACACCCTGTAACAGCAGAGTAATGTGTGTAAGGGAGCCGCACTCCCCTACCATAATACACCCAGTAACAGCAGAGTAATGTGTGTAATAGAGCCGCTCTCCCCTACCGTATTACGCCCAGTAACAGCAGAGTAATGTGTGTAATAGAGCCGCACTCCCCTACCGTAATACACCCAGTAACAGCAGAGTAATGTGTGTAATAGAGCCGCACTCCCCTACCGTAATACACCCAGTAACAGCAGAGTAATGTGTGTAAGAGAGACGCACTCCCCGACCGTAATACACCCAGTAACATCAGAGTAATTTGTGTAATAGAGCCGCACTCCCCGACCGTATTACACCCAGTAGCAGCAGAGCAATGTGGGTAAGAGAGACGCACTCCCCTGTCGTAATACACCCAGTAACAGCAGAGTAATGTGTGTAATAGAGCCGCACTCCCCTACTGTAATACACCCAATAACAGCAGAGTAATATGTGTAAGGGAGCCGCACTCCCCTACCGTAATACACCCAGTAGCAGCAGAGTAATGTGTGCAATAGAGCCGCACTCCCCTACGGTAATACACCCAGTAACAGCAGAGTAATGTGTGTAATAGAGCCGCACTCCCCTACAGTAATACACCCTGTAACAGCAGAGTAATGTGTGTAATAGAGCCGCACTCCCCTACCGTAATACACCCAGTAACAGCAGAGTAATGTGTGTAATAGAGCCGCACTCCCCTCCCGTAATACACCCAGTAACAGCACAGTAATGTGTGTAATAGAGCCGCACTCCCCGACCGTATTACACCCAGCAACAGCAGAGTAATGTGTGTAATAGAGCCGCACTCCCCTCCTGTAATTCACCCAGTAACAACAGAGTAATGTGTGTAATAGAGCCGCACTCCCCTACCGTATTACACGCAGTTACACCAGAGTAATGTGTGTAATAGAGCCGCACACCCCTATCGTAATACACCCAGTAACAGCAGAGTAATGTGTGCAATAGAGCCGCACTCCCCTTCCGTATTACACCCAGTAACAGCAGATTAATGTGTGTAAAAGAGCCGCACACCCCTACCGCATTACACCCAGTAACAGCAGAGTAATGTGTGCAATAGAGCCGCACTCCCCTCCCGTATTACACCCAGTAACAGCAGAGTAATGTGTGTAATAGAGCCGCACTCCCCTACCGTATTACACCCAGTAACAGCAGAGTAATGTCTGTAATAGAGCCGCACTCCCCTACCGTATTACACCTAGTAACAGAAGAGTAATGTGTGTAATAGTGCCGCACTCCCCTACCGTATTACACCCAGTAACAGCAGAGTAATCTTTGTAGTAGAGCCGCACACCCCTACCGTATTACACCCAGTAACAGCAGAGTAATGTGTGTAATAGAGCCGCACACCCCTACCGTATTACACCCAGTAACAGCAGATTAATCTGTGTAATAGAGCCGCACTCCCCTACCGTATTACACCCAGTAACAGCAGAGTAATGTGTGTAATATAGCCGCACTCCCCTACCGTATTACACCCAGTAACAGCAGAGTAATGTGTGTAATAGAGCCGCCCACCCCTACCGTAATACACCCAGTAACAGCAGAGTAATGTGTGCAATAGAGCCGCCCACCCCTCCCGTAATACACCCAGCAACAGCAGAGTAATGTGTGTAATAGAGCCGCACTCCCCTACCGTAATACACCCAATAACAGCAGAGTAATGTGTGTAATGGAGCCGCAGTCCCCTACCGTAATACACCCAGTAACAGCAGAGTAATGTGTGTAATATAGCCGCACTCCCCTACCGTAATACACCCAATAACAGCAGAGTAATGTGTGTAATAGAGCCGCACTCCCCTTCCGTATTACACCCAGTAACAGCAGAGTAATGTGTGTAATATAGCCGCACTCCCCTACCGTAATACACCCACTAACAGCAGAGTAATGTGTGTAATAGAGCCGCACTCCCCTACCGTATTACACCCAGTAACAGAGAGTAATGTTTGTAATAGAGCCGCACTCCTCTACCGTATTACACCCAGTAACAGCAGAGTAATCTGTGTAATAGAGCCGCACTCCCCTACCGTATTACACCCAGTAACAGCAGAGTAATCTGTGTAATAGAGCCGCACTCACCTACCGTAATACACCCAGTAACAGCAGAGCAATGTGTGTCATAGTGCCGCACTCCCCTGCCGTATTACACCCAGTAAGAGCAGAGTAATGTGTGCAATAGAGCCGCACTCCCCTACCGTATTACACCCAGTCACAGCAGAGTAATGTGTGTAATAGAGCGACGCTCCCCTACCGTCTTACACCCAGTAACAGCAGAGTAATGTGTGTAATATAGCCGCCCTCCCCTACCGTAATACACCGAGCAACAGCAGAGTAATGTGTGTAATAGAGCCGCATTCCCCAACCGTAATACACCCAGTAACAGCAGAGTAATGTGTGTAATAGAGCCGCACTCCCCTACCTTATTGCACCCAGTAACAGCAGAGTAATGTGTGTAATAGAGCCGCACTCCGCTACCGTATTACACACAGGTACAGCAGAGTAATGTGTGTAATAGAGCCGCACTCCCCTACCGTAATACACCCAGTAACAGCAGAGTAATGTGTGTAATAGAGCCGCACTCCCCTACCGTAATACACCCAGTAACAGCAGAGTAATGTGTGTAATAGAGCCGCACTCCCCTACCGTAATACACCCAGTAACAGCAGAGTAATGTGTGTAATAGAGCCACACTCCCCTACCGTAATATGCCCAGTAACAGCAGAGTAATGTGTGTAATAGAGCCGCACTCCCCTACCGTAATACACCCAGTAACAGCAGAGAAATGTGTGTAATAGAGCTGCACTCCCCTACCGTATTACACCCAGTAACAGCAGAGTAATGTGTGTAATAGAGCCGCACTCCCCGACCGTATTACACCCAGTAACAGCAGAGTAATGTGTGAAATAGAGCCGCACTCCCCTACCGTAATACACCCAGTAACAGCAGAGTAATGTGTGTAATAGAGCCGCACTCCCCTACTGTAATACACCCAGTAACAGCAGAGTAATGTGTGTAATAGAGCCGCACTCCCCTACCATATCACACCCAGTAACAGCAGAGTAATGTGTGTAATAGAGCCGCACTCCCCTACTGTAATACACCCAGTAACAGCAGTGTAATGTGTGTAATAGAGCAGCACTCCCCCACCGTATTACACCCAGTAACAGCAGAGTAATGTGTGTAAGGGAGCCGCACTCCCCTACCGTAATACACCCAGTAACAGCAGAGTAATGTGTGTAAGGGAGCCGCACTCCCCTACCATAATACACCCAGTAACAGCAGAGTAATGTGTGTAATAGAGCCGCACTCCCCTAACGTATTACACCCAGTAACAGCAGAGTAATGTGTGCAATAGAGCCGCACTCCCCTACTATAATACACCCTGTAACAGCAGAGTAATGTGTGTAAGGGAGCCGCACTCCCCTACCATAATACACCCAGTAACAGCAGAGTAATGTGTGTAATAGAGCCGCTCTCCCCTACCGTATTACGCCCAGTAACAGCAGAGTAATGTGTGTAATAGAGCCGCACTCCCCTACCGTAATACACCCAGTAACAGCAGAGTAATGTGTGTAATAGAGCCGCACTCCCCTACCGTAATACACCCAGTAACAGCAGAGTAATGTGTGTAAGAGAGACGCACTCCCCGACCGTAATACACCCAGTAACATCAGAGTAATTTGTGTAATAGAGCCGCACTCCCCGACCGTATTACACCCAGTAGCAGCAGAGCAATGTGGGTAAGAGAGACGCACTCCCCTATCGTAATACACCCAGTAACAGCAGAGTAATGTGTGTAATAGAGCCGCTCTCCCCTATCGTAATACACCCAGTAACAGCAGAGTAATGTGTGTAATAGAGCCGCACTCCCCTACTGTAATACACCCAATAACAGCAGAGTAATATGTGTAAGGGAGCCGCACTCCCCTACCGTAATACACCCAGTAGCAGCAGAGTAATGTGTGCAATAGAGCCGCACTCCCCTACGGTAATACACCCAGTAACAGCAGAGTAATGTGTGTAATAGAACCGCACTCCCCTACAGTAATACACCCTGTAACAGCAGAGTAATGTGTGTAATAGAGCCGCACTCCCCTACCGTAATACACCCAGTAACAGCAGAGTAATGTGTGTAATAGAGCCGCACTCCCCTCCCGTAATACACCCAGTAACAGCACAGTAATGTGTGTAATAGAGCCGCACTCCCCGACCGTATTACACCCAGCAACAGCAGAGTAATGTGTGTAATAGAGCCGCACTCCCCTAATGTAATTCACCCAGTAACAACAGAGTAATGTGTGTAATAGAGCCGCACTCCCCTACCGTATTACACGCAGTAACACCAGAGTAATGTGTGTAATAGAGCCGCACACCCCTATCGTAATACACCCAGTAACAGCAGAGTAATGTGTGCAATAGAGCCGCACTCCCCTTCCGTATTACACCCAGTAACAGCAGATTAATGTGTGTAAAAGAGCCGCACACCCCTACCGCATTACACCCAGTAACAGCAGAGTAATGTGTGCAATAGAGCCGCACTCCCCTACCGTATTACACCCAGTAACAGCAGAGTGATGTGTGTAATAGAGCCGCACTCCCCTACCGTATTACACCCAGTAACAGCAGAGTAATGTCTGTAATAGAGCCGCACTCCCCTACCGTATTACACCTAGTAACAGAAGAGTAATGTGTGTAATAGTGCCGCACTCCCCTACCGTATTACACCCAGTAACAGCAGAGTAATCTTTGTAGTAGAGCCGCACACCCCTACCGTATTACACCCAGTAACAGCAGAGTAATGTGTGTAATAGAGCCGCACACCCCTACCGTATTACACCCAGTAACAGCAGATTAATCTGTGTAATAGAGCCGCACTCCCCTACCGTAATACACCCAGTAACAGCAGAGTAATGTGTGCAATAGAGCCGCCCACCCCTACCGTAATACACCCAGCAACAGCAGAGTAATGTGTGTAATAGAGCCGCACTCCCCTACCGTAATACACCCAATAACAGCAGAGTAATGTGTGTAATGGAGCCGCACTCCCCTTCCGTATTACACCCAGTAACAGCAGAGTAATGTGTGTAATATAGCCGCACTCCCCTACCGTAATACACCCACTAACAGCAGAGTAATGTGTGTAATAGAGCCGCACTCCCCTACCGTATTACACCCAGTAACAGAGAGTAATGTTTGTAATAGAGCCGCACTCCTCTACCGTATTACACCCAGTAACAGCAGAGTAATCTGTGTAATAGAGCCGCACTCCCCTACCGTATTACACCCAGTAACAGCAGAGTAATCTGTGTAATAGAGCCGCACTCACCTACCGTAATACACCCAGTAACAGCAGAGCAATGTGTGTCATAGTGCCGCACTCCCCTACCGTATTACACCCAGTAAGAGCAGAGTAATGTGTGCAATAGAGCCGCACTCCCCTACCGTATTACACCCAGTCACAGCAGAGTAATGTGTGTAATAGAGCGACGCTCCCCTACCGTCTTACACCCAGTAACAGCAGAGTAATGTGTGTAATATAGCCGCCCTCCCCTACCGTAATACACCGAGCAACAGCAGAGTAATGTGTGTAATAGAGCCGCATTCCCCTACCGTAATACACCCAGTAACAGCAGAGTAATGTGTGTAATAGAGCCGCACTCCCCTACCTTATTGCACCCAGTAACAGCAGAGTAATGTGTGTAATAGAGCCGCACTCCGCTTCCGTATTACACACAGGTACAGCAGAGTAATGTGTGTAATAGAGCCGCACTCCCCTACCGTATTACACCCAGTAACAGCAGAGTAATGTGTGTAATAGAGCCGCACTCCCCTCCCGTATTACACCCAGTAACAGCAGAGTAATGTGTGTAATAGAGCCGCACTCCCCTACCGTAATACACCCAGTAACAGCAGAGTAATGTGTGTAATAGAGCCGCACTCCCCTACCGTAATACACCCAGTAACAGCAGAGTAATGTGTGTAATAGAGCCGCACTCCCCTACCGTAATACACCCAGTAACAGCAGAGTAATGTGTGTAATAGAGCCGCACTCCCCTACCGTAATACACCCAGTAACAGCAGAGTAACGTGTATAATAGAGCGACACGCCCCTACCCTAATACAGCCAGTAACAGCAGAGTAACGTGTATAATAGAGCCGCGCTCCCCTACCGTAATACACCCAGTAACAGCAGAGTAATGTTTGTAATAGTGCCGCGCTCCCCTACCGTATTACACCCAGTAACAGCAGAGTAATGTGTGTAATAGAGCCGCACTTCCCTACCGTATTACACCCAGCAACAGCAGAGTAATGTGTGTAATAGAGCCGCACTCCCCCACCCGTATTACACCCAGTAACAGCAGAGTAATGTGTGTAATAGAGCCGCACTCCCCTACCGTAATACACCCAGTAACAGCAGAGTAATGGTTGTAATAGAGCCGCACTCCCCTACCGTATTACACCCAGAAACAGCAGAGTAATGTGTGTAATAGAGCCGCACTCCCCTACCGCATTACACCCAGTAACAGCAGAGTAATGTGTGTAATAGAGCGACACTCCCCTACCGTATTACACCCAGTAACAGCAGAGTAATGTGTGTAATAGAGCCGCACTCCCCTACCGTAATACACCCAGTAACAGCAGATTAATGTGTGTAATAGAGCCGCACTCGCCTACCGTAATACACCCAGTAACAGCAGAGTAATGTGTGTAATAGAGCCGCACTCCCCTAACGTAATACACCCAGTAACAGCAGAGTAACGTGTGTAATAGAGCGACACGCCCCTACCGTAATACAGCCAGTAACAGCAGAGTAATGTGTGTAATAGAGCCGCACTCCCCTCCCGTATTACACCCAGTAACAGCAGAGTAATGTGTGTAATAGAGCCGCACTGCCCGACCGTATTACACCCAGTAACAGCAGAGTAATGTGTGTAATAGAGCCGCACTCCCCTACCGTAATACACCCAGTAACAGCAGAGTAATGTGTGTAATAAAGCCGCACTCCCCTACCGTATTACATCCAGAAACAGCAGAGTAATGTGTGTAATCGAGCCGCAGTCCCCTACCGTAATACACCCAGCAACAGCAGAGTAATGTGTGTAATAGAGCCGCAATCCCCTACCGTATTACACCCAGTAACAGCAGAGTAATGTGTATAATAGAGCCGCACTCCCCTACCGTATTACACACATTACTCTGCTGTTACTGGGTGTAATAGAGCCGCACTCCCCTACCCTATTACACCCAGTAACAGCAGAGTAATGTGTGTAATAGAGCCGCACTCCCCTACCCTATTACACCCAGCAACAGCAGAGTAATGTGTGTAATAGAGCCGCACTCCCCTATCGTATTACACCCAGTAACAGCAGAGTAATGTGTTTAATAGAGCCGCACTCCCCTACCGTATTACACCCAGTAGCAGCAGAGTCATGTGTGTAATAGAGCCGCACTCCCCTACCGTAATACACCCGGTAACAGCAGAGTAATGTGTGTAATAGAGCCGCACTCCCCGATAGTAATACACCCAGTAACAGCAGAGTAATGTGTGTAATAGAGCCGCGCTCCCCTACCGCATTACACCCAGTAACAGCAGAGTAATGTGTGTAATAGAGCCGCACTCCCCTACTGTATTACATCCAGTAACAGCAGAATAATATGTGTAATAGAGCCGCACTCCCCTACCGTAACACACCCAGTAACAGCAGAGTAATATGTGTAATAGAGCCGCACTCCCGTACCATAATACACCCAGTAACAGCAGAGTAATGTGTGTAATAGTGCCGCACTTCCCTACTGCATTACACCCAGTAACAGCAGAGTAATCTTTGTAATAGAGCCGCACACCCCTACCGTATTACACCCAGTAACAGCAGAGTAATGTGTGTAATAGAGCCGCACACCCCTAACGTATTACACCCAGTAACAGCAGAGTAATCTGTGTAATAGAGCCGCACTCCCCTACCGTATTACACCCAGTAACAGCAGAGTAATGTGTGCAATAGAGCCGCACTCCCCTACCGTATTACACCCAGTAACAGCAGAGTAATGTGTGTAATAGAGCCGCACTCCCCTACCGTATTACTCCCAGTAACAGCAGAGTAATGTGTGTAATAGAGCCGCACTCCCCTACCGTAATACACCCAGTAACAGCAGAGTAATGTGTGTAATACAGCCGCACTCCCCTACAGTAATACACCCAGTAACAGCAGGGTAATGTGTGTAATAGAGCCGCACTGCCCTACCGTAATAAACCCAGTAACAGCAGAGTAATGTGTGTAATAGAGCCGCACTCCCCTACCGTAATACACCCAGTAACAGCAGAGTAATGTGTGTAATAGAGCCGCACTCCCGTACCGTATTACACCCAGTAACAGCAGAGTAATGTGTGTAATAGAGCAGCCCACCCCACCGTAATACACCCAGCAACAGCAGAGTAATGTGTGTAATAGAGCCGCACTCCCCTACCGTAATACACCCAGTAACAGCAGAGTAATGTGTGTAATGGAGCCGCACTCCCATTCCGTATTACACCCAGTAACAGCAGAATAATGTGTGTAATATAGCCGCACTCCCCTACCATAATACACCCAGTAACAGCAGAGTAATGTGTGTAATAGAGCCGCACTCCCCCACCGTATTACACCCAGTAACAGCAGAGTAATGTTTGTAATAGAGTCGCACTCCCCTACCGTATTACACCCAGTAACAGCAGAGAATTGTGTGTAATAGAGCCGCACTCCCCTACCGTAATACACCCAGTAACAGCAGAGTAATGTGTGTAATAGAGCCGCACTCCCCTACCGTAATACACCCAGGAATAGCAGAGTAATGTTTGTAATAGAGTCGCACTCCCCTACCGTAATACACCCAGTAACAGCAGAGTAATGTGTGTAATAGAGCCGCACTCCCCCACCGTATTACACCCAGTAACAGCAGAGTAATGTTTGTAATAGAGTCGCACTCCCCTACCGTATTACACCCAGTAACAGCAGAGCAATCTGTGTAATAGAGCCGCACTCCCCTACCGTATTACACCCAGTAACAGCAGAGTAATGTGTGTAATAGAGCCGCACTCCCCTACCGTAATACACCCAGGAATAGCAGAGTAATGTGTGTAATAGAGCCGCAGTCCCCTACCGTATTACACCCAGTAACAGCAGAGTAATGTGTGTAAGAGAGACGCACTACCCTATCGTAATACACCCAGTAACAGCAGAGTAATGTGTGCAATAGAGCCGCACTCCCCTGCCGTATTACACCCAGTAACAGCAGAGGAATGTGTGTAATAGAGCCGCACTCCCCTACCATAATATAGCCAGTAACAGCAGAGTAATGTTTGTAATAGAGCCGCACACCCCTACCGTATTACACCCAGTAACAGCAGAGTAATGTGTGTAATAGAGCCGCACTCCCCTACCGTATTACACCCAGTAACAGCAGAGTAATGTGTGTAATAGAGCTGCACTCCCCTTCCGTATTACACCCACTAACAGCAGAGTAATGTGTGTAATAGAGCCGCACTCCCCTACCGTATTACATCCAGTAACAGCAGAGTAATGTGTGTAATAGAGCCGCACTCCCCTACCATATTACACCCAGTAACAGCAGAGTAATGTGTGTAATATAGCCGCACTCCCCTACCGTATTGCACCCAATAACAGCAGAGTAATGTGTGTAATAGAGCCGCACTCCGCTACCGTATTACACACAGTAACAGCAGAGTAATGTGTGTAATAGAGCCGCACTCCCCTACCGTATTACACCCAGTAACAGCAGAGTAATGTGTGTAATAGAGCCGCACTCCCCTACCGTAACACACCCAGTAACAGCAGAGTAATGTGTGTAATAGAGCCGCACTGCCCTTCCGTATTACACCCACTAACAGCAGAGTAATGTGTGTAATAGAGCCGCACTCCTCTACCGTAATGCACCCAGTAACAGCAGAGTAAATGTGTGTAATAGAGCCGCACTCCACTACCGTAATACACCCAGTAACAGCAGAGTAATGTGTGTAATAGAGCCGCACTCCCCTACCGTAATACACCCAGTAACAGCAGAGTAACGTGTATAATAGAGCGACACGCCCCTACCCTAATACACCCAGTAACAGCAGAGTAATGTGTGTAATAGAGCCGCACTCCCCGACCATAATATACGCAGTAACAGCAGAGTAATGTTTGTAATAGAGCCGCACACCCCTACCGTATCACACCCAGCAACAGCAGAGTAATGTGTGTAATAGAGCCGCACTCCCCTTCCGTATTACACCCACTAACAGCAGACTAATGTGTGTAATAGAGCCGCACTCCCCTACCGTATTACACCCAGTAACAGCAGAGTAATGTGTGTAATAGAGCCGCACTCCCCTACCGTAATACACCCAGCAACAGCAGAGTAATGTGTGTAATAGAGCCGCACTCCCCTACCGTAATACACCCAGTAACAGCAGAGTAACATGTATAATAGAGCGACACGCCCCTACCCTAATACAGCCAGTAACAGCAGAGTAATGTGTGTAATAGAGCCGCACTCCCCTACCGTAATACACCCAGTAACAGCAGAGTAATGTGTGTAATAGAGCCGCACTCCCCTACCATAATATACCCAGTAACAGCAGAGTAATGTTTGTAATAGAGCCGCACACCCCTACCGTATCACACCCAGCAACAGCAGAGTAATGTGTGTAATAGAGCCGCACTCCCCTTCCGTATTACACCCACTAACAGCAGACTAATGTGTGTAATAGAGCCGCACTCCCCTACCGTATTACACCCAGTAACAGCAGAGTAATGTGTGTAATAGAGCCGCACTCCCCTACCGTAATACACCCAGTAACAGCAGAGTAATGTGTGTAATAGAGCCGCACTCCCCTACCGTAATACACCCAGTAACAGCAGAGTAATGTGTGTAATAGAGCCGCACTCCCCTACCGTAATACACCCAGTAACAGCAGAGTAACGTGTATAATAGAGCGCCACGCCCCTACCCTAATACAGCCAGTAACAGCAGAGTAATGTGTGTAATAGAGCCGCACTCCCCTACCGTAATACACCCAGTAACAGCAGAGTAATGTGTGTAATAGAGCCGCACTCCCCTACCGTATTACACCCAGTAACAGCAGAGTAATGTGTGTAATAGAGCCGCACTCCCCTACCGTAATACACCCAGTAACAGCAAAGTAATGTGTGTAATAGAGCCGCACTCCCCTACCGTATTACACCCAGTAACAGCAGTGTAATGTGTGTAATAGAGCCGCACTCCCCTACCGTAATACACCCAGTAACAGCAGAGTAATGTGTGTAATAGAGCCGCACTCCCCTACCGTATTACACCCAGTAACAGCAGAGTAATGTGTGTAATAGAGCCGCACTCCCCTACCGTATTACACCCAGTAACAGCAGAGTAATGTGTGTAATAGAGCCGCACTCCCCTACCGTATTACACCCAGTAACAGCAGAGTAATGTGTGTAATAGAGCCGCACTCCCCTACCGTAATACACCCAGTAACAGCAAAGTAATGTGTGTAATAGAGCCGCACTCCCCTACCGTATTACACCCAGTAACAGCAGTGTAATGTGTGTAATAGAGCCGCACTCCCCTACCGTATTACACCCAGTAACAGCAGTGTAATGTGTGTAATAGAGCCGCACTCCCCTACCATAATACACCCAGTAACAGCAGAGTAATGTGTGTAATAGAGCCGCACTCCCCTACCGTATTACACCCAGTAACAGCAGTGTAATGTGTGTAATAGAGCCGCACTCCCCTAGCGTAATACACCCAGTTACAGCAGAGTAATGTGTGTAATAGAGCCGCACTCCCCTACCGTATTACACCCAGCAACAGCAGAGTAATGTGTGTAATAGAGCCACACTCCCCTACCGTATTACACACAGTAACAGCAGAGTAATGTGTGTAATAGAGCCGCGCTCCACTACCGTAATACACCCAGTAACAGCAGAGTAATGTGTGTAATAGAGCCGCACTCCCCTACCGTATTACACCCAGTAACAGCAGAGTAATGTGTGTAATAGAGCCGCACTCCCCTACCGTATTACACCCAGCAACAGCAGAGTAATGTGTGTAATAGAGCCGCACTCCCCTACCGTATTACACCCAGTAACAGCAAAGTAATGTGTGTAATAGAGCCGCACTCCCCTACCGTATTACACCCAGTAACAGCAGTGTAATGTGTGTAATAGAGCCGCACTCCCCTACCGTATTACACCCAGTAACAGCAGTGTAATGTGTGTAATAGAGCCGCACTCCCCTACCATAATACACCCAGTAACAGCAGAGTAATGTGTGTAATAGAGCCGCACTCCCCTACCGTATTACACCCAGTAACAGCAGAGTAATGTGTGTAATAGAGCCGCACTCCCCTACCGTAATACACCCAGTAACAGCAAAGTAATGTGTGTAATAGAGCCGCACTCCCCTACCGTATTACACCCAGTAACAGCAGTGTAATGTGTGTAATAGAGCCGCACTCCCCTACCGTATTACACCCAGTAACAGCAGTGTAATGTGTGTAATAGAGCCGCACTCCCCTACCATAATACACCCAGTAACAGCAGAGTAATGTGTGTAATAGAGCCGCACTCCCCTACCGTATTACACCCAGTAACAGCAGTGTAATGTGTGTAATAGAGCCGCACTCCCCTAGCGTAATACACCCAGTTACAGCAGAGTAATGTGTGTAATAGAGCCGCACTCCCCTACCGTATTACACCCAGCAACAGCAGAGTAATGTGTGTAATAGAGCCACACTCCCCTACCGTATTACACACAGTAACAGCAGAGTAATGTGTGTAATAGAGCCGCACTCCACTACCGTAATACACCCAGTAACAGCAGAGTAATGTGTGTAATAGAGCCGCACTCCCCTACCGTATTACACCCAGTAACAGCAGAGTAATGTGTGTAATAGAGCCGC